>NW_022681441.1:1351956-2027934 GCF_009764315.1 Trachypithecus francoisi | reverse complement strand
ACAGAGGTCTAACTAAAAATTATTAGAATTGATTTTTACATGTAGTTTATGGAACAATTCTTAAAAATTCATAAAGTCACACTATTTAATCTACTTTGGGGTTCAAATTTACAAAAAGGACTTTTAGGAAATGATTTTTTGGAATGTAAAAGATACCATAATTAAAAATGACTCATGGAATTGGTAAGTCTTATGCATCAAGGACTTTACTATCCCACCTGTAAATTAAGAAATTGAAACCATTCAGATTAAACAAAGCAAGTATAAAGAAGTTGGATGGACCCTTTTTGCCAATATGCAGATGTGTCATTTCTAGAAGATGTACTTTACTTATAACCATTTAATAGACCAAGACTGTCTACTTGCAAACCACTTTTGGTATCTAATTTCTTGCAGGATAGTGCATCTCAAATAATTAGTGTTAAACATATTTTTAGGAACGTACGGTATTACGCAGTGAGCTGTCCTTTCCTATGAATCTAGGAGGTGGAAGGAAGCTTAGTTTGAACAAGCTTATCTAGTACCTGACATTGAACATCCCTGTATGCCTTTTGATAGAGCAATAGATTGAGACACATATTTACAACAATTGACAAAGTTTTTATTGGTTGTGAAGGTGCTATGCACACGTATGAATGACCTGTCATGGATCTCGCTGATACTTCCTTTTTATGCAGTAGCTATAGCCACTTTAAAAAACACAGATGTTATATAGTAAAAATGCTACAAACTCAGAACCTCTTAAAACAGTTTTTTGCCTCTTACAAATTACTGTCTTTATGCAGTATTCCTCAAAGATCTTGTCAGTGAAGCATCCTTTGAAGTATGTGAAATGTATTTTTTCATTACCATCTCACACGTTATGTGCCCTTAATTCCATTTGTAGGAACTCCTTCTAAAATTTAATGAAATCCTCAGCAGCCAGCTCTATGCCGCCGCGATTACCATGGGCTAACGAAAATTTTATGAAATGTTCACATGTTCCTGGAAAAACCAATGAGCAACTTATAGAGACTAGTAAAGTAAAGGCCTGACTTCTACTGATGTTGCATTTCTGTATTACTGCCATATTTGGACACTTACCTTACAAATACTTATATGTTGTCTTCTTCTTGATGTTCATGTTGAGGTGCTTAATTATGCCAGCAGTGTACTTTGTGTTTCACAGCTATGAAACAAAATTTTCCAACAAATATTTAATGAGTGCCTGTTAATACCAAGAAGTTTTCCAGGTTCTGGGGATATATAGCAGTTAAAACACACACACACACACACACACACACACACACGAGTTCCTTGTTTGTATGGCGCTTATGTTCATTTCTGTGCATTATAAGAGAAGACAAAACCAAATAGAATTCTATCCGTATTTTCGTGGATGGGTATAACAATTTAATATTGTTTACCTGTATTCTAGAATATAAGTCAGAGAGAATTAGATTTAAAAAGATGGTTTGGGGGCCATAGTGTTCAAAGCCTTGTGTAATGAATTAAGAAGGTTACATTTCATTCACTTGCGAATGTGGAGCTAACGAAGATTGAGTGAATATTTTGAGGAGGACAGTGGCATGATTGTTGCTAGGCTTCTGGAAGGATGATTGTTCCATGATGGTATATGGTGAATTATAGTCTGAATTGTAAATAAAGAGTGGTTAAAATTAAGTCTGGCAAGATTTGTTATAGCCTGTCTTAGACGATGGATAAATCCAAAGGGGGATAGATCAGTTAGGAAAGTATCACAATATTGTAAGTTGAAGTAATAATCAGCGAAACAAATATACTGGCACCAAGAGATATATATTTGAGACAAACAGTGGAAATATCAACTAATTAAAATATTTAGAACCTGCATGCATAGGGTGACATAACAGGGTATGTCTTGGGTGACTCAAGGTTTCTAGCTTGCAGTGGAAGGAGTAGTGGGCTTGTGGACAAATACAGATGTTAGTCTTTGGGAGAGCACTTTAAGCGAAGTAGAAATGGCTTAACAAGTATACTTGGAGATGAGGTAGGGTAGGAAGTGAGGAATTAGAGCCAGCTGGGGCAGTCATCATTTTTAAGACATTTTTATGGGAGAGGAAACAGTCACAAAGGTGTTGTGTTGAGGTGGGAGCAGGAGCAGGGAAAAGTTTCATCTTTGTTTTTGTCTTCTCCCACCCCCTTTTTTAAGCACAGAGAATACCTGAAAATTTTTGCGGGAAGAGAGAAAGGAGCCAGCCCACAGGGAGAATCTGCAAATGAAAGAGAAATATGGTGCATAATTGATATAAAAATGGACTAGAGTTGGCAGTGAGTCACTTTCATGAAAAACGAGTGAAAGATTTGCTTTGGTAGAGAGGGTGATATGTTTAAAACTCAGAGAAAGGCGTGAAAGAAGAGGGAATTGAGGAAGCAGAGGGATTCTGAGTTGGAGAGGAGGGCGGCTGTGTAATCGTACAGCACTGGGTCTCAATCTTCTTGACAAATTTTTGAAGAAAGGGAATGACGTTGCTTAAAGATAACAATGAAAATAAAAAAGGTTAATTAAGTTGTTACAGTTAGACATGATAAATGAATTTTATATCTGCTCCTCTGTAATGTTCATAGCAGTTTTCTCTTGGGCTGAACAAATCGTTTATAAACTTTGGGCAGCTGATATTTAGCAGGACGTCCCATGAGCCAACTTAGTAAAAAGAATAAAATAATCAAATACCGAGACCAGTTTCAGGAACACAGCATAGACATCAAATTGTGATACTGTCCTTTGGCTTTTTTTCCCATATTATCTTAAGGAAGATATCTTGAGTGCACAGAATTCTTGGACATTTGGTTTAGATATGTTACTTGTATATATGACTAATACATTCAGCCTAATGTGTTTCAGCAAGTATAAATAATATGCTATAGGGATTGTTATAGGCTGGGAATCTTCCTTAGGTTTATCTAGATATAGAGGTGAGATAAAGTTGCAATTTTATTATCTTTAGTTAATTAGCAGTTAAATACAGTGTTACTGTATGTATTGTTGACTGTCCAAGTTGCAGGTTTTTTATAGTGGTATTGACATACTTAGGGTACTATTCTAGAGGAAGATGGTTTTACATATTTAAGTTGATTTCAGCATTGTGGTCCTGTAGCACCGTAAAAACTGTGAGGTCGGAATTCTCTTTGAAATTGTTGAAGGCCTGCAAATCACTATGTACCAGCTTAAGAATGTAATCAGTGAGATGTGACAGAATTTTGCCTTCTTTTCTCAGACTTCTTTCACTGATGATTAACTACGTGCAAGTATTTTTGCAGAAAAGAAGTAATACCTCTTTTCCATTTGCTTTAGCTGAAAATTAATGAGAATTTATCAATTCTTCTTCTCCATATTGATTTTTATTATTGTTATTATTACTTTATTTATGTTTTTTAGAGAGTGGATCTCTCTGTGTTCCCCAGGCTGGAGTGCAGTGGTACAATCATAGCTCACTGCAACCTTGAACTTCTGGACTCAAGTAATCCTGCTACTTCAGCCTCCCAAGTAGCTGGAATGACAGGCACACACCACCATGCCTCTCTAATTTTTTAATATTTTTGTAGAGACGAGGTCTCATTATGTTGGTTAGGTATATTGATTTTAACTCAGGCTATCGAAAATATCCCTGAAAAGGAGGAAATTACTTATTTCAACTAAAAAGGTTTTAAAAGTTTAAAAACCATCTTCTTATACAAGTTAACAATAATATCAATAGTGTAAATATTAATAGTGGAGTAAATATTGGTATATAAACTGATTATAAATTCTTGCACAATACACATCTCATCTTGGACTCAATTTATTGAACATTTTTAGTAATTTTGTCAGTCTGGAGTTCACTTTTGTTAGTCGTATAAATTGCCAGAGATAGCATATGTTAATTTTAAAATGAAGATCTGGAACAGAGAATTTGAATAGTGAAAAGAATTAATTATGTTTTTACATATGTTAAATTTTCTTTTAGAATTATCTGTTACACATATACATTATATTATATATAGAATTATCTGTTACACATATACATTATACATTATATTCTGGGTAATTGTTATTACTAAAAAACAGCCCCCCCAAAATTCTGTTATGTAATGAAGATTTTTTTTAATGAAGCATGTTTTATAATGGAGAACTGTCATTTAAATTTTCTGTTATATCAGATTTGTTTATCTTGTCATTAGATAAAATTAGTGGAGTTTGCTACATGTTCTTTGAGACTATTTGTAATACCTGCTTCAGATGCCCCCACATTTAAGGCTATCGTCATTCTAGTTTCATCTGCACACTCTCTGCAGATGCAGTAGATTTTCTCATGCAACTTTTCACTCTTCCATTTACAATACTTTAGTTCCCCATTAGCTTCTAAATTAAATTAAAGACATTTAACCTCCCCTTCTGCCTCATCATTCTTTGTCCTGCTTTTCAAGACTGAAATTTTACTACATTTAGTTGGTGCTTCAGTTATTTGCTTTCCCATAACATGCCCTCTGCTTCCCTGTAGCCCTGTTTCTATACCTTTGTTCATCTTGACCGCCCACTCTCACCCCAGTTCTCAAAGTTATTTTTTTCTTCAAAACACATTTTCACCTTCGGAAAATATTTGTGTAGTCAATTATTACTTCATAAGAGATGGGAGTTTGAAATATTAATTGGAATATGATTGTAGATGTTATATGAATTCAAGGGTGTTAGGCAGGTGTTTAATGTGAAGACCAATTTAGAGGTAGTTCAGTAGCTGAGGCATGCTGTGTAGAAGTAGCGCTGCTTATTATTCCTTTGATTAAAATCTCTTGGTGTTTTTCTTTACTTAAATAGGGAAGTCCAAGCTTCCTCTATGTTAGGTCCCCATTTGCTTCTCCATCAGGCCTACCATTGTTTTGGAGACTTTGCACATGACTTTTCATTTGCCTGGACACATTTCCCTCCACTTCCTTGTCAGATTAGGTGTCATCTCCTTTAGAGGCCATTCTTCAGATCCGCTTATCCTCTCCTGCCTCCCATCTCAGTGTAGTATGGGCTTCGTGCACTTCCATTATTAAACTTGATGCTTATGGCCCTCAAAAGCAGGAGTCATAGCACAGTTTCTGTACTCTAATTATGTGATTACTTGATCGTCTTTCACACTAAATAATGAGTACCTGAAGTACAAGGACATTGCAGTCCCAAGTATATAACACAATTCCTAGCATATCATAGGCCCTGAAGGAATATTGGTTGGAAAGAAATCTTTATTCACGTTTATGGATAATTCATACCTATTATGTGTTACATTGACTTATAAAAACCTTTGATTCCGTGGAAATGGAATTTTATTCAACTTTTAGATGAGCCATTAATTTATCCTATATTTAATGCATATTCTGCACAGTACATGGGTTATCCACTAACATACTTTTTTCTAACATTGAAGCAGTTGAGTTCCATTATCTAGAGTCCTCCCACTCGGTTTGTGGGTGTGGAAATCTGTGCATACATATTATTTCATTCCTAGGTAACTGAGGACACCCCAGGGCAGAGGCAGATTGGTAATAAAGTCTGACTTCACACCATAGCCCTATCAGTGGTCTGAAAAAGACAGCTAGGAGTGGTAATCTGAAAAGGACAGCTAGGGATGTTTGTCTGTCTCATGCTCCTACAGAATTTGGCTTAAATGAAGAAAACAGTTGGTCACATTCTCTATATGAGAGAGGACGGTATCAGTAATCAATAATTACTGAGCAATTGCTACTTACTTTCTCCTTTTATACCCAGAGATACTACTGAAAAGATACTGTTCTCTTAATTTTCTTTAGTGAATATGTTTGTGTTTGCTACACATAGCCCCTATTATTATTATTATTATTATTATTATACTTTAAGTTCTAGGGTACATGTGCATAATGTGCAGGTTTGTTACATATGTATACTTGTGCCATGTTGGTGTGCTGCACCCATCAACTCGTCAGCACCCATCAACTTGTCCTTTACATCAGGTATAACTCCCAATGCAATCCCTCCCCGCTCCTCCCTCCCCATAATAGGCCCCGGTGTGTGATGTTCCCCTTCCCAAGTCCAAGTGATCTCATTGTTCAGTTCCCACCTATGAGTGAGACCATGTGGTGTTTGGTTTTCTGTTCTTCATAGCCCCTATTTTTACATGTCACTTTCACTAGTTGAACTCAGGTTCAATTGCTAGACAAGTATGGACTGGTCTAGTATGCACTGTACTCTTATTTCTCATCCAGTCATCTCTGAGTCTGTCAATATAAAGGAATTTCTTCATATTTATCCCAACCTTGACATTTCCTTGAGATTTCATTAGGTCATCTTTAATTATATGTTTTTTTTCTTTTTTTTTTTTTATTATACTTTAAGTTCTAGGGTACATGTGCATAACGTGCAGGTTTGTTACATATGTATACTTGTGCCATGTGGGTGTGCTGCACCCATCAACTCATCAGCACCCATCATCAAGGATCTAGAACTAGAAGTACCATTTGACCCAGCCATCCCATTACTGGGTATATACCCAAAGGATTACAAATCATGCTGCTATAAAGACACATGCACACGTATGTTTATTGTGGCACTATTCACAATAGCAAAGACTTGGAATCAACCCAAATGTCCATCACTGACAGACTGGATTAATTATATGTTTTTAATTTTGTTCTTAATGGATAGTTGATACAGACTGAATAACACTGTGATTTTAAATGAGAAAGATTAATCTACATAATACTGTAACTGATTTTTATAATGTACTAGTAACCATTCTTATAATTTAGTAGTAAACATAGCTAGGACTATATCTGAATTTAATAACTTGTTTGAAAAATGCATTCACTTAATAATCCTATTTGTTTTTTGTACTTATGATGTAAGTTCTTATGATGTAAAATATAAATAGTAAATGTATAGAGCTATATGCAACTTTTATTCGTTTATTTTCTTCTATTGGTAATTTACTGGCTTTACATATTTTGACATTTAAAAAAAGAATGAGAATATGGGAACTGATGTAAGAAAATACAGAGTTTTGGTGAAAAGTAGAGGAAATAGGTGAAGCAAGATTGTAAAAACAGGCTGGAATTATTGATTATTATTATATCTAAGTCACTTGGTAAGAAAGTAAACCTGTTGAAGTATAAATTATTTTACTTCCTCTTTGTATATGTAAAGGTAATTCTATATATAAAGGTGATTGATCCACAGGCAGTAACATGTAAATTCCATAATCCCTCTGTATGCTGTCACAAATACATTAAAGAAACACATTTTTTTTTTCCAGGTAGGGCATGTGAGCTGCATTACCTTAAAGACATTTACGTTGCTTTCTGTGTTTATTCCCTTCTATTACATGACTAGTCTTTCTCTACTTTGTAAACAATGACCAGTGGAGTTTCTTAGATGGTTTAATTTTGTTATTTTGGGATCAGGGTAAATGAGTTATGTTTGTTTTGAAGGGGTGTTTGTATATCTGTTGTTCATCTTGTGTGGTTTTTATTTGGGTTATCATTTGACTTTGAAATTTACTCACTCCTTACCTTTCATTCATCTTCTCCTTCAAAATGCTGCCACAAGCAGAGAAGTGAATGAACAGAAACTCACTGTTTGTATTTATTCATGTTTCCAAGTGATTCATGTTTAGTTATCCTTTCCTTGAATCACCATTCATTAAAAGTGGTTCAGTCTTCTTTATGCTTGTCTTCTCTGATAATCTTTCTATTCTTTGGGATTCAGGTCAGTTTAATAAAAACTCAAGATTAAATATCTTGAAGAAAGCAGACATGGGCTGGGTGCTATGGCTCCCACCTGTTGTAATCCCAGCAGTTTGGGAGGTTGAGGTGTAAAGATCGCTTGAGTCCAGGAGTTTCAGACCGGCATGGGAAACAGAGCGAGACCCTGTCTCTACAAATAAATAAATAAATAAAATTTAAAAAAGGTAGCTGGGTCCCAGCCACTCAGGAGGCTGAGGCAGGAGGATAGTTTAAGCCCAGGAGGTCAAGGCTGCAGTGAGCTCTGTTTGCACCACTACTGCAGCCTGGGTGACAGAGGGAGACTCTGGAAAAGAGGCTCTACTGCATTATTTCATATGGTTAACAAATTATAACCTACAATACAACAAAATTCAGCAGAATGCTTATGGATATAGTGATAATATAAATTTTTGGTTTCTCTCCTGAATTGTCTTTCAATCATGTAGACGAGAGCTGAAGGCTGCCTCCCCCTCAGAGAGAATTGTTTGACCTAAAAGAGATTTAAAGAGTTTGTATTAGTTTCCATCATAGGGGATTCAGAAGATAAAATCTGACTTTTCCCTGCTACCTCCTTTAATAAGGGCATATATCTCCAGAACTCTACCTTGCCTCCTCTATCCTGTCTTCCCTCATACATGCTTTGTTTACTTTGCCTCCCCTGGCTCCTACAGGCATTTGAGTTTGTTTTTTCTTGAATGATTAAATGAGATATTTGCTTAGTGATTATTTGAACTTAATAAACCATTCTGAGAAATTTAAGGTCACTGTGCAACTGGGCTTTTAGAATCTCGATTTACACTGAGACTGAGGGACAAAGATCTGCACAACAAACTAAATTTTGTGTGCATTTGTACATTTTGTGTTTTTCTGTATGTTAAATAGTAATTGCCTGCTGGTCTCAAAAAACTGATTCATGAAGAATGTTTCCAAAGGAAATGTTTTTCTTTCCTTTATTCTGATTTTTTCTTTTTGTTAACTTTCTTTTTCTTGCTCTGTCTTATGGTGCTGATTTTTTCTTCCTTCACATGTCTTAGAAGTCATTTCAGTTTTTGTATTAAACTAAAGATTAAAAAAAGACTCTATTCCTATTGAAATTAAAAAGTCAAAAAATCAAATGCAACTGTGAGCTACAGTACCTTCATATTTACTAACAAAGTGCTGGGTCATAAAAAGTAAATAAAAAGGAAGGACAGACAACAGAAACAGTTCCTGCCTTGGTGGAAAAAGACATGGGGGAAAAAGATATGAAACTGATTCATGCCTTATTTCATTTATTTGATGTAAATGAAGAACTTTATATGAAGACATATTGCTTTTTATGTCTGTTTTGAAATCTAGACATAGACTTCGATATTGGGGTCAAATTGCTAATTTAAGTACTGTGAGAATCAGTGTATTAAGCTAATCTTGTGGAGAGATAGTTTGGGATGCAGACTCTTCCCAGTAATTATTATGGAGTTAAGGCACCGTTTTTACCACCTTCTCTGTCAACCTAACTGACCTGAATTTCTAATCAGGCAAAGTGAGAAGAGTGATCCGGAGAAGATAATTTGCATAGTATATGTAAATTTCTATTTCATTTATATAAAACCCCTGAATGATACCTTAATAGAAACAATATGAAATAAAGCTAATGTGGGTTAGATGATAACGTGGTTAAATGGATTTTTTTTCTTCCTGTGTGAACAAAAGAACTGACAATTTAATCAATAGACCCCTGTCAGTCTGGAGAGATGCTTCTAGTGGTCAGCATGGCACTTTCGTCTTTGTGTGTGCATATGGGTGGGGGTGGGGCAGGGTGTTGCATTTTCCCATTAATCATGGTAAACATAAAAAAAAAAAAAAAAAAAAAAAAACTAGATGATACCAAAATGGAAATATAAAATTGACAGCAGAAAACAATTCAGAATTTTAGTAAGTTCCCTTCATTGAAAGTAGGAAACATACCTTGTCTGTCTTTTCTTGTGAGCCTTATTGCCCTCTATGAAGGAAGTATTAACAAAAACATTTGTTTGTTATTATAAGATTGAATGAGATATATCACATATTGTACAGTAACAGGGACAAAAATGGCACTGATGCCTAGACTCCACTTTTAGAAATTCTGATTTAATTTATCTGGAATGGGGTCTAAGCAGTAGTTTTTTTTTTTTTTACAAGCTCTTCAGACAATTGGACTGTCCAACCAGAGTTAAAGGGTCACTGGACTAGTGAGTCCAAGATTTTCTGAGGTGGAGCAAAGATGACATATTCTCACATACTCTGCAATAGCTGCTACTGCCTAGTGACCTGTATTTGTCCTGAATTTTTTCTTGATAAGATTGAAAGCTAAAGAAAATGAAAAATATCTCTCAAGGATATGGGATTCAAGTGTTCAGCTTAATTTTATCTTCCCAACCATGTACACACAGTACACACTGCATTGTGCATCATAAGGTCATTCTCTTTATAGCTGCTGTGGATTTTATTGGTATATTTTCAGTGTTGTTTCTCTCCAGTTGAGTGCTCTCCTACACCTTCCTCATTCCTTTGTTTTTCTGTCCCCTCCCCTGACAGAGAGCCTACAGGGGCCACAGGGTTAAACATGTGTGTAAAGCTTAATGCAAATTTTCTTCTTAGCAAAGTAGCCAGCCCACTAACTATGGGAGTAAGGTGGTCAGGTGGATAGTTATAGCTCACATAAGCTTGATTTGCATTTTTCTGATTATTCCTAGAAGGCACACATAGAGTTGAAAGTTATGGAGTATGCCATATTCCAGGAGAACAAAACCATGAGAGTCAGGAGACCTGCATCATAGTCTCAGAGGTTTAGAGTCCACCTAACTTCATGTGTTTGAGTACCTTACTTACCTGCTTCTGTCTCATTTTCTTCTCTGCAATATGAGAAGCTCAAACTAGCCACTTCGTAAGGTCCCTCTAGCCTTTACAATATGAAGTGCCATTTTATTTTTATTGTTAGTTTAAGAGAACATAAGCATCCACTTGTTGCTAAATACTCTTTTCCCAACATAAAAAGGTAACCCAGCCAAAAACTAAATACAAATTAAAGATTTCAATAATGTAAATAATTTTATATACTTAAATTTGGGTTATTTTAATTGAAATGTGCCTTAATGAAATGAACTAAGACATTACTAGTCCAGAAATATTTCAACTTTGGACGAGGGAGAAGACTGGGTGGGGGGTTTGTATACACTCTTGTTATCAATTTCACTTAAAGTGCTTCTATCAAGTATAGGTAACACTGCCTTTGATCGCCTATTTGCAGGGTGATTATTAGTAAAATGAGGGGGAACTTGGTGGATTCCTCTTTTTCTACTAAAGAAAAAAGAAATGTGATATAAAAACTGCTGAGGTAAAAATCGGTCTTTGTATTTACCTTAGTTCCTGCTCAGTTTTTAATTCATTGAATAATTCTTAGAAAAATCTTTGAACGTATTTTTTTGTTTTTGTATAGGAAGGTTAATAACCTCTCTGAGTATTTCATTTAATCCTATAGAAAAACATGAATAGTTAGAATAGATTACCTTAAATAATTCTGAGAAGAATAATCAATAATGCTTGATTATTTCTTTTGATAGCTTTTTTTTGGGGGGGGGTTGGGGGGAGAGGGGAAGTTAAAACACACATTGAATGTAAGTTTTTTTTTTTTTTTTAAATGAGTTCTTCAGAAGAATGTGTGAGAAAACTCATGATGATTTATATATATAGTTAATTTGGGAATTTGCAGAGCTCACATTTAATTAGATACTTCCAAACTTATATGTAAATTTCTGGTAATGCTTTGCAATGAGATCATTGATACTTTTGAAAAAAGTAAAGTTCTGTTTTTTTAAAGTGAAAATAATTACACTGCATCAGTCATTTATAAAGGACAATGCTTATTATTTTTTCAGACTGATGTGCTGAAAAGAGTTACTATGTGGTATTTGCAAATGCTTTGGAAGAAATGCAGATGTTTGGAAAATGTCTTAAAAATCTGGAAGTTGTAAATATTATGCAGCAATAATGTTACATTATGGTAGACAGAATATCTTGTTATAATTACCAAAGAGTAAAGACATTTATATTCTGGCTCCGGATTTAAGAATTTGAGTGCTCAATGCTAGATATATTGCCTTCTTCTATGGTATTTTCTACAATACCATACTTCCAATACTGTGATTGAAAACTGACTATACTTCTATTATAATTGGTGAAGGAGTTTATCTCTGATATGCTGTAAGAGTCTCATCTCCACCATTTGTTTCAATCTTGGTCAAATGATTTAGTTGGCCAGACCTCAGCTCTTTATTTCTAGGAGATATCAATGGTACCTACCTGATACAGCTTTATGGAAATTAAGTAAAGCAATACATGTAAAGTGTTTAGCTAGAGACTGCTATATAGTAAATGCTCAATAGAAGTTAGTGATAATGTTACCTTGCTTGTGGAAGATCTTGTCAAAAAACCATTTGCTGCTTTGCCATTGGCTTGTGCTTTTCTCTGTGAAAATGATACCTCTAACCCCTTTTCTTTTGTATCCTTTCTTTTAAGATCTCATTTATTCCCAGGGACAGTGAAAGTAATTAAGAGATTTACTTTAGTGGAACTTCCTTCTAGCTTACTCCAGATAGGAGTAACCAGAAAGTAGGTGACAATGTTAATTAGAAAGATAAATTAACATCTTTTATGAGGATAATTTTCCTGATAATAATTGAGAAATCATTGTGAGATTGTCAGAGGGCAGTTTATAGAATGAATTACTTTTTATGAACGAAGGTTGCTTTTTGAGGGAAAGAAGATAGTTTGGACTTATATTTTAGAGAGAGGGGGAAAGTTACAATATGTTGCTGGCATTCATCGTTTAGTTAATAATTTGGCCAATCAGGGCTGAAACAGAGCTTGCCTTTTTAAATAAAGGATCATTTATTATAAAGACTTATTTAGATGACCTATTGTCATTCTATAGGGATCTTGAGTATTTCCATATGGACTAGAATAGTGCTAGGAAGTAACAGATTTTCTGGGAAATCAGATATGCCATTTTAAGGAATGATTTTATCAGGTCATTTAAATTTTGTGCTAGACTTCCAATATTTTTGTTTTGTTTTGATTATGAAGCATTCTGTAAGACCAGAAAGGAAGCCAGCATGTTAAGAAAGTTTTAAAGTTATTATATTTCTGATACTGCCCATACACAGACACACACATACAAACACACAATTTCTTTGCCATCTCTGAAAATCTAAGGTAAGATTTAAATTACAGACAGTATGAAATCCTGTGATGCCAAGGTCTTATTAGAATAGCAGTTTGCACCTTTCTTGTTGATATGATTTGCCCCATCTTCTGAAGCCTGTGCAGCTGAAGATGAGTCATTAAGAGAAGCTGGAATCAGTAAAACTGCATTTTACAATAATGCTTTCTAAACTGGTCACCTAGCTAAAATTGGCTGAGGCTGAAGACAGCAGTTTCTGCCTTAAAAGGAAGGAGTAATTACTATTAACATTGGTCAGGAGCTTTCTTATGTTCGTGCATTGACAACTCTTAGCACTTTATTAACATATACTTTGGAAACAGGTTGTGTGGATTGCACAGATTTTAGGGGCATGAAGCTGATAAAGTGGGAGCATATTCACCATATACCAGTGTAAGAGAAGAGAGCGTTCACAACTTATTTTAATTTGCCAGTCCAGATCTTCTGTTCTGATGGAAAGTCAACATCCTTTAGGATGGAGTGTATGTGTGTGTGTGTGTGTGTGTGTTTTAATCCAAGGAATCTAAAACAACTTTCAGAATTTATAAATTTTCCTGAACATAATGATTTCAATGTAACACTATAAATAAATCTGGCATTATAATGATGTGCTTTATAATCCTGACTAGGTTACTTTTACATAATGCCAGAAACACATTTTTTAAGCTAGCACTTAGAAATATTACTTTTAGTTCCAGAAAATAAATTTTCCGGTTCAAAAAAGAACAAAGTTTTGACCTGTAAAGAAATGGTGCCCACTGTGGGGACTGGTCTGTGGAGTGGAGGGCAACTGAAGTTACTGAGATTTATTGATCTCCTTGGTGATCCTGGTCCATGTGGCATCCAGGCTCATTGTGTATGCTTGCTGAATGAATGAAAGAATGATTGCCTTCCTGTCAAATGGGAAAGGAAGAAAAAAAAAAAAAAACCGTGAAATTGAAAACAAAAATGTTTAGCAGTAAGATTCCTGTCAGCTGGGTTCATGACCCATGTTCTGACTAGTTACCAAAATTGAATTTATCTCAAGGACACATGAGAGGAAACTGTTGGTATGTGGGGAGTGGCTGGAGAGAGATGATGATAGAGGAGGAAAGTACTTCTAGTGTGACTTTCCTCGGAGTCAAGAGAAGGAAGTCTTGCAGCAATAAAAATATTTAAATATAAACTGAAGAACACCTCTGGTTCTCGTTTTTGGTAGATGGGGAAACCCAGAGCAGAGCTTAAGAGGTGTCATCTGCTCTCCAGATGGAGTCAGCTGACGACTCAGAAGCAGAAACCAGGTCTTCTGACTCTGGGCAAATGTTAGATGCTCCCTTTAGTAGCAGGAAGACCTGGGTTAAAATCCTGATTTGGAGTGTGGTTTGTTGGACTTCAATAGTTCGCTTGTCTGGTTTCTTCTAAAAGACATTTAATTTGCCAGATATTTAATTTCTTTTGGAAAAGGAAACTGGACTTCGTTATCAAGCTCGAGAGAAGAGCCAGGCTTACCATTTCTCCTTTCTTTCTGAGTTTTAGCAAAGGAAGTCTCACTGTGGCTCTTCAGGTAAAGAGATGAGGATACCAGGAAATGGGTGGTGATAAAGGAGTAGTTTAGCTCAGTAGTAGGTAAACAAGAAAGAGAAAAAAATTCAAAGAAATGAAAAATTCCTCAGGAAGATTATGATTTTGTGTTAAAGTCACATATTTCTTATCAAAGCGGAGATCATTGAATAACTAACTCTAATTTAGATAGTATTTCCTGTTTCCACTTGGGAAGTTAGTGTCTCAAATATTGAGAGATTTGAGGGAACATATAGGTTATCCTCTTGTCCAAGAGGAAGACTCAAGTGTGGACAGTGCAGCTGTCTCTTGTCCGGCCCTTCTCTTTCCTTTTGCTTGCTAGTGGTTCATTGGCTCATCAGAAAATTTGGGCAAGTTGATCTTGAGGGATCTAGACTGTAGTTTCTTACCTCAGTGTTAATCCATTTGGATAGTTCCTTAAGAATCCTCTACAATGTCCACTTTCTTTGTGATGTTTTCCCTAGCTGCTGTATTCTATAGTTTTTTGTCCATCAATATGTTTATGATAATTTAGTATTTATACTTCAGATTTAGTGTTCTTGATTAAAGTCAAGAAAGTCAAGACTTTTTTGGTAACTGGTTTTGTATTGTTTTGGATTCTTCACTACTACTGGAATTGTGATTTTTTTTAAAGAGTCATTTATGTATATATTTGTTTTTACAGCAAATAGTTTTTGAACACCTACTTATTTCAGGGATTTTTTTATGTTGCCCTGCCTCTGGACAAGTAGGGCATAACGTTAATACATTTGTTTTGAACACAGTTTCATTTGCTAACGTGGTTTTAAGAGAAATTATTTTTGGTCACGTTTTGGAAATAAGAATACTTTTAGAATTGTCCACATTGATGATAGAGAAACAAATGTAAAATGTTCCTGGGTATATCCTAAATACAAATAATGCATATTCAGTAACTAATATTGTTGGGCTGAAAATAAACAAGTAGTATGTTTATGGTAAGCATGACTCCTTTCACACAGCTGTTAACATTTTCGTCATCTCTGTGTAATGTTCTGTATGTTTCATGGATCAAGAGGTACCTCATCCAACATAATAAAATTAAGTGGCACTTTATAGAGCATACTGCATGTCAGGCATTATTCTAAATATTTTACACATTGATTATTTTAATAATAAGAACAACACTATATGATACTTTTAATATATTAAACCAGTAATCTCTGATTTAAATCCTTATAGGTGAGGTTAACACAGCCTATAAACAAATATTTGTGAACTTCAGAACAAACTGAAAGCAGGTTGCAAATGTCATATAAAATGGCTTATAATATGTCCATTGGATCTGTCACTGAATGTGGAATTCTGAAAACAAAACAAATGTCTTATACATGTAGATGGAGACCTCTGTCTCCCTAATCCAGGGTGGAGGTAACTAACCAACCCATTTGTTTAATATTTTTCCTTTTGGGACATTAATATACCTTATCCTTATTAAACACCCCTTCACTAGAAGACATCAAAACTAAAAGAATCAGGAGTAAACAATAACATGGAAGTATTTAACATGGAGAATTGACGTGGAGCTTCGTGTATGATTTGGAAACTCAGTCTCAGAAACATTAAGTGACCCATCCAAGGTCACGTAGCAGAGCTAGAATGAGTTCCATAATAAGAAATATTAATATTCTAATCCTACCCCTTCCCTACTTGGGCAACCCTGGCGAAGTTAATCTTTCACAGCCTCAGTTTCTTCAAGCGTAAAACACATAGCAATGATAAAACTTACTTTACAACATTAATGAGAGTGTTAAACAAAATAATATACTTGAAACTATCTAGTTCAGTGCTTTGCTTCATAGATGGGAAATAATAAATGCTTGTTTTCTTTTGTCCTCACCATCTCTATTAGTCTATTAGTGACTGAATTTGCTACCCTAAGAATACAGCCCTAACATTACAGTGCTTCTCAGGGAACCAGAAAATCCTACTTGCAAACATTCCCAAAACACGAAGCCGTTTCATATTAGGTCTGTTGACTCCTTCCATCGTTAAAACTCTGCAACCATCATATCTCAGTTTAACTTCATCAGACTTCTTAATAGTCATTTAAATGGAAATTTCTATTGTAGATATGGCTTATTTGGTATCAGTGAGTACTCATACTAGTGAGCGGGCAGCCTTGCTAGCCAAATATTTGCCTTTGGAGTTGGCCAGTGATTTTGATTGCTCTACTTTTAAAGTACATGTAGTTACATTTCTAGCAGGTGGGCATTTACAATTTCTAGCAATGTTTATGTGCCATCATGCAATTAGCAACCTGTTGTAAATCATCCAGCCAGTGGTGATTTGCCAGAATGAACAATAGCTGAGATTATGCATTGCTGACTTTCCTATTGTAACCCAAAAGAAAACATCCTTTTTCCTGGTTGGTAGGAGTCTCTTCAGACATTAGATGATTTTTAAAAAGTTAACTCTGTAGACTCTGACTCTATTCAGAGAGCAAAATAATATAGCATTTGTATTGTGCTAATAGCAGATCTCTGTTAAGAATTCATATATGTGTACCTTTGTTACATTTTATAATACGTTTTCAATACAAATCTTGATGTAACAGGAGTGGTGAATAGAATATCAGCACCCCTGTTCAGGGGCAGAAAAGAATATAAATTGTTAGGCATACCGGTGATCTGCCAATTACTTTAACTATCCAGTGACCTTAGTATAGGCAGAAGAGATAGGAAAATGATTTAAAATTATTCCTTATCGTATTTAAAAAATGGAGGAGGAAGAGAAAGGTGAGAACAGTAAAGCAGATTTGATGCTTATTTAATGCCTTCCTTGTGAAAAAGTAACAACACAGAACCAACAGTGATTATGGTAACAAAACAAAGTAACAAGCTAAACATGCTTATAATATTTTAGTACACTTTTGAACAGAGTATTTAAGTGTGGCACTATAGAGAAGTGTAAGATATAAAAACGAGGCAATAAATACATCTTCAATTACTTATTTTTTAAAAATTTCACTTTTACCTTCAGAGGATTAACATTAAAATAGGCTACTTTTATAGTTGCAGAATTTACTTACTTTTGGTTGACAATAAGATGTTAAAATTGTTTAATTTTAAAATAAAATTATTAAGAATATGATACATGTAATAAAATATTAGAGAGGAGGGTCTGTATCTTACTTTAATTTCTATCTCTGTTGTTGCCCTTCTAGTGCACATCTTTGTATCTCATAAGTGCTAGTGAACTATTTATGTTAACCTGAAAAATGTAAAAACTGAAAATGGGAAACTAATTTTCACTTGCAAGTAGCACATGTAAATAACATGAAGACATTACGTTGTTTCCTTTTTACAAAGCTAACGACAACAGTAGAGTACGTCTTCTTACTGGTGAAATAAGAAATTAGGAGGTTTTTTGTAAGAGATGTTTTAGTGGATAGGCTTCTGAATACGGATTTGCAGTGAATTAGGGCAGGGTAATTTCCGGAGAGGAGAAACAAAATTGAAAGTCACAAGGGATAGGCTTTCTCATTTCAGTGATTTTTAAATCTGTAACATTTGAAGTTTTTTGTTTCCTCAAAGAAAAAACTAAAATAAACTTTGTCCTGTGTAAGTTTACATCTTTTTCCTGGGACTAGTGCTTCTTATTTTTATTGTATTGTCACCATAAGGCATCCTTTATTCACATACTACTCATTTCCTGTTAATTACGTATACAAATGAGGTCCTGCCTTATGCATGGTGGAAAATAAAAAGATTAATTGGACACAGCGTTTACTTTCAAGAATGTAGTAGTTTAGGGGGAGAATCAAGCTAAGGTCTTTAAATGTTTGTTGAGTGGCTGAATTAAGCGATTTATACATAATCATAGTGACTGTAGGAGCAAAATTTTTCAAAGGACAAGACACAAGATTTAACATTTAGAGTAATGAGGGAAGAGTCAATTAATACTGCTTTATGGTATTAAATTTACTGACTGAAGTTGATCAGAGTCCATTTAGATAATGTTCTCTCTTTGAGCATGTCTATATGAATGATATCAGTGAACACTTACAGAATTGAAATGATGTGTGGGTATAGTTTTTGTTTTATTTGCAAATTATTTAACTTTTATTCTTAGAGATATTGTCAACAGCTATTAGCATTAGGTATTATAATGATTACCATTTTAGAGTCTGAAAACAGTGATAGAGCAATCACAAATCAATGATCCTTGCTTTTAAAAAAAGTTAAAATTCAGTATAAACCGTTTATACAGTACAAAAACTGGGTCCACATCTGACCAGCAAATAAACTATACACATTCTATAACTAGCAGAATATTTCCATTAAAATGAACTTATGAATTATATCTGAAAATTCTTTCATTATTCATCAAGTGCCTAATATGTATTAGCTTCTCTTGCTGAATACAGAGATCATTAGTGGACCCAGCTATATCCTCCCAGTGTTAGTACTTCAGGCAGGTATGTAAACCAATACATTTTGTACAGTTTTCTAAATTGTAACTGGAAGAACGAAATGTACTGGGACTTTGTGAGGATTAAGTCGTACTGACTTGGCCTCTTTGGCTATACATCTTGAAGGATAAGATAATTTTGCTTTTGATTTTACTTGACATGAGTATAATAATAGCTGTAAAATGCCTTATTACTGTAGAATTTAAGTCTAATGATTATAAATTGAAGGTGGGAGGGACTAAGACAGTGAACAGAGTTCAAGTGGCTTCCTGTATTGTATAATTTTATTGGTTATACTTTTTGCCACATCCCCAAAGAGAAAACTGGAATCGATTTCTACTTTTCTAATGAGCATCGTAAAAGAGAGGTGCTGCCTCTTCCCCTCTTTTCTTCATATATTCACACGTTTCTGAGACTTAACTCATCATTCATTAAGCCTAGAATAATGTGAATGTCGGGTAGAGTATGGAGTAAGCTCTTATTTAAGTCATGACATTATCATAATCTATCAAAATGTTCATTTAATCAGATAATCTGTAAACATAAAATTTAAAGTCTACAGAGAAAATCAGATATGTTTAGTAAATATTTATTGAACAAATGAGGATGTTGGGATTCTTTAATAATTGGCCCAAGTGATGGAGATGAATGTTTTTATTTAGCTTTTATTTAATACGATGAAATTAAAATACATTTTATGTATCACAAATAGATTGTAACCCTCGAAGGTGCTTGGTATATGTATTACAAATGTTGGAAGAGTTCAAGAAAGAAAATGACTCTTAGTTTCAGTAATATCATTGTCCTTCTTTAGTCTTTGATTAATGTTCTGAACTTAGCTAGCTAAGAGCAGATGGTGGAACGGTGCCAAGTTAACATTCACCATCTGCTTCTCACATGTATAATTTGTCAGAATGTGTGCTAAAAAATAATGTATTATAGTGGGGATATTCTATTTTGTGGTTGTTGATCAGGGAAGCTGTACCATTTAAGATAATTGTATTTAAACGTGAATAACTTCATTAAATAAACATAGCAAAAACACTTTTAATGAGCAATCTCAGTATGTTGTTTTGTCTTTTACTTGGTTCTATGAAATGTTGTTGTTGTTTTTGGTGAAAACTTAGAATTTGCTCTTGGACCCTTTTAGCTTCATCAGAGTTGGTTTCACAGTTTCTTAGAGGTGTCCCTCTTTATTAGGCTTTTCAATGAGTCCTTTTCTCTGCATGGGAAGCACATGCCTTAGCAAGCAGCAACCTCTTAGAGTCAGCAGCTGGCTAACAGCCTTGCTTCTCCACTGTTTCACTTTATCCCAAATATTAAGTGTGGGCCTCTTGGTAGACTGAAACCGATATGAGAGCAACTGTCTATCAGATAAGAAAGACAGTTAAGAAGTACTTCAAAGGAGGGAAGAAGACAAGAGACAAAAGTAGTTGGGCCCCTGAGCCAGGCTGCAAATGTATGAAGAAGTTAATACCAGCAATAATTTGCTTATACTTTCAAGTATAGGCAAAGCAGGGTTATACCTGGACCTATGTGTGGTGAGTATATGGTCTTCAGAGGATCTGGAAACTCTAAAATTCCATGCAATATTTTTGTGTATAGATGCACATAGTTGAAAACCATTACCATGGAGTGATAAATGTGTGCAGAAGGGTTTCCCCCAGACTCCTTCTTTCACCTGTTTCACAGTGGTATGCCTTAGTTTTAGGTAAGGTTTTTTTTTTTTTTTTTTTTTCCAACTAGGGGAAAAATAACATATAAATCAGAAAAAAAGATAACACACGATGACGATGTTATTTTAATTGAGTGATGCTTATATTCCTTTAGTAATTCTCTACTGTATTTATAACCCTACCAACGTCTGCATTTAGTCGTATGACAGACAAAGCAACAAATAATGTATGTTTATATTAGTTCTTTCAAGACTAAGGTGGGAAAATGTCATTGTGCTGGCAAGATGGGGACAGTATGACATTTTGGCTAAGGACATGGACTTTAGAATCAGAATAGAGTTTGGATTCTGGTACACATTACTGATTGTCACTGTACATGTAGGCAGCACTTCAAACCTCGCTTTCTTTTTCTGGAAATTGGAGATAATGGTATTTGCTTCTTAGAACTGATTTTGTCTTAAAACCATAGTTTTAGTAATGGCACATGGGAATTGTGGGTATGTCTGTTTTCAGCAAGGTGTGACCTTTCTGAAACAAATCCTCTCTTGCAGGAGGATCTGGTCCTCAGTTTAAAACTTTGATGAAGAAGGAGGCAAGGTATTGGCTTGTTTCTGTCCTGTGGTTCTCATTACCTCAACAGTCATAACTTTGGTATCTACATGTGTTCTTGCTTATAGATGGAGATGAGATCCTGTTTTACTTTTTGCCTTCAGAAATGATGAATGTTTCTTCCAGTTAGCTAAAATCAGTGTACACTTCATCTCTGAACCTCTTGAGAAAGGAAAGAGAGTGTTAGAATGTACCTTTGTTATATATTTATTATATTTATTATTATTATAGATGAAATTTGTTAGTATACACCTTTAGTTCACCTGGCACTTGCATGTTACTTTTAATCTCTACAAGTTTTTTGTTTTCTGTTATTCAGGAAAAGCACTAGAGCATCCCTGTTGTTAACAATTATAGGACATTTAACAAATAGTCTTTGATTCTAAGGAGAGAAACATCATTGTACTCTATTCTGAAGAACTAGTCATTGTTGGATCCATTTGTCCTGTGTAATTTACACAGGTGTTTCCATTTATTGTTAGCAACTAAGAATACTGCGTGTCAGTCATATTTTCACATAGTAGAAAAATCTTGTGTTGAGTTTTATGATTAGCAAAACATAAGATTTCTAAGGCCCTTCATTTATAAGTACAATATAATGAAAGATATTTACTTCTTTAGGAAAACATAGAAATACGTATACATAAATATATTTCATTTTTTTCTAATAAATGAAACTTTAAGGGACTTGTTCAGCTTTCCCCAGTTTTCTTTCACTGTTCCACATTTGTCTTCATGTGATACAATTTTATGAGGCTTTGAGAGCTAAGAATATCCTTGCTATTTCTTCTTCATGTTAATATTAATGAATACTAAAGAAATTAAAGATTTGTAACATGAAAGTTTTCTTTGTGTCAAGTGGAAGTATATTT
This sequence comes from Trachypithecus francoisi, assembly GCF_009764315.1. Classification (NCBI taxonomy): domain Eukaryota; kingdom Metazoa; phylum Chordata; class Mammalia; order Primates; family Cercopithecidae; genus Trachypithecus; species Trachypithecus francoisi. The sequence continues at coordinate 2,005,809 of NW_022681441.1, read as the reverse complement.
TCTCTAATAAAATTGAAAACATTATTCTCTTCCAGGACTTAAAGATACATTATTTGAAATAAAGAACAACCTTTCTTTTTTTCCTTTCCTTTGTTAGTCATCATACCAAACTGATTGTTTGGGAAAAGAGCCCATTGGTAATCACAGTTGAGATAGTTTACTTGTCTTTAAAATTTTTTATTTCCTTTTAATATATAGGTTAGCAATCCATTATATTTATCAAGAAGAATATACTTACTTATTAACCCTATTAAAAATTTAATAGTTGGAAAAAAATTTAATCTCAGGGAAGAAAAAAGTTGAGGCTGATGAATGGAATGAAAAAATTGTATTAAAGTCACTTCTAAATAGCTAATTATGTCACTTTAATATTTAGGGGGTAAAAGTTACAATTTTAATCTATGAGATTCACCTAATTGGAATGAGTTTCCAAAGTATGTGGGGAAAAATGTGAATTTTGAATCACAAGCTGCCAGTAAGTTTGTCATGTGAATTATAGACAGGAAGGCAGGAAACCTGGATTTTTATGTAGCTGTTTCTTTGATAAGGACAGAGCTTCACATAAGTTTGCCATCCTTTTATGTAACATAATAATACTCTTTTAAATATATTCTTATGGAAACATATGAAATACTCATTATTATGTCCTTTTTACAGATGTTGAAACTAACGGCATAAGGGTATGAAAGATACAGCCACAGGTACACTATAACACAGTAAGAAGTAGAGCTTGGATTAGTATTCAGGTCTGTCTGACTCTAAATCCTAGGTATTCTCATAACACCACACTGTGTGGCCTTGATCCAGACCTTGACCCAGGGGCTTAACTTACTTAGGTGACAGTTCTTAATCCATAAGAAAAGGCTTAGATTAATTTATGTCAGAAATCTCATTGGCTCTCAAATTCCAAAAACTCAGTTATTCTTGTGTTTAAAACTGAACCACAAAGCACTCATTTAATGTTTATTAAATAACATTGAATAAACTATTACCATCATACCTTATACAGCATTTCAAAAGTATAATCTGTAGTCATCCAAAATCTAATGTTAAATGGCTAGCACTGAGAAAAGTAAAGAAACGGTAATTTGCTATATAATTTAGGAAAAGTTCACCAGAAAATTAGTTTGCTATTTTGTATTATGTTGTAAATGTATTGAGGAAACTGTCTTCAAAACATAAAATAATATAAACTACTAACCTTAATGTATTTTAAGTAATTTAGCTTTGTCATATTAAAACATAATATAATACGTTATAGTGCTAAACAGAGATTGATAATATAATGTTGTCGGTTTCTGTCCTACATTAAGAATAAAGCAAATCAATGTAAATATTTTAGAAGTCTTTTTGTAGAAGATAAAACTGAAAGTTAATTTTGGCTGCAAGTTCTCTGCCATGTACTGAAAACCCAGTAATAACTGAAAGGTCAGGAGATTGAAATATTAGTATTTTACCCTCACAAAATAGTGACTCCTTATGTTCAATACTTTTTTTTTTTTGATATTTAACTTTGGTATTTCAAGGAAGAATGAATGTATTAAACACACGCGCGCGCACACACACACACACACACACACGTCTTTCCCTTTGCAGTGGGTGAAAATTTCTAGCAATCTTGTTCCAAGGTAATTTATTGTATTTTTTATTGTATTTTTTAATGGATGCTTTAATATAAGAATAAATAATACCAAAGGCATTATTTTAAAAATATTTTGTATTTTATGACACAAAATAAAAATTTATAGGTAAGTTTCTTTTATTTTTGCTAATGTTATATGAAGGTGGATAAAATGTCTGTGAAAGGGGGACCTGAAATCGTCGCACTGTGTAGTAGTGCTTACAGTTAGAAAAGCATTTTAAAATCCTTAAAAGCAGATATTTGTTTTTTAAAGTGTCATTTAACACTCAAGATTCTCTGACAGATGATTTTAAGATAATTCATTTCAGATTTGAATTTCAGAGTAGCTACTAATGACAGACAGAACAAATCCATTGAATTTCATTAATTACAAGTCTGATACTTTAATCAGTGTGTAGGCATCCAGATTCCTTAGTATCTTTGGGGAAAAAGGACATATTAGTAATCTGAAATGCAAAAAGGTAATCCACACATGTTTTTGTTTTATCAATAGCATTGATTGAGTTGATTTTATATTTCCACCAGTTAGTGTAATTGCTAAAGATGAAACCCCTTCCTCAGAGCAATTGAATGTATAGTGGAATTTGATATGATGTTTACTATTAGTAAAAGTGATGACATACAGATAGATAGATATACATGTTCAAATATTTTAGAGATGAGAATGTGTCTTTTATTTTGTGACATAGCTGACTTTCTCTGAAGAATAGTAGTTTCCTTTTAATTCAAAAATTGCCATTTATTTGAGAGCAGTTATATATTGCATGCATTAAAATAATTATATTTAATTCTAGCAAGAAAACTGCAAGGAAGGAATTCTGATCTAGAAATTTAATGCACATTTGGGTCTGTCTGGCTCTAAAACTCAAGTTGTTTTTACATCATACTGCTGTCAAGTGACTTCTTCTACATTCTGATTTGCAAATAGTCGTAGGATGTTAGAGACAGAAAGAACGAAATGTTGGTCATGTAGTGAAACTTTTTGGAAGGGCCAAAAGAGGTTTATGGACTTGTCAACAACCAACAAATAGTGGCCAGACTAGAATTTTTATCTTCTAATTACTAGTATTTGCTGTTTCCAAGCTCCTTTCCATTATCATTCAGGAGCAATTAATTAAACATATCCTCTCTTGGGACACTGTTTATATTATTTGACTCTCTCTCTCTCTTTCTCTCTCTCTCTCTTACATATATGTGTGTGTGTGTGTGTGTGTGTGTGTATACACACATATATAAAGTTTTAAAAAGTGTGTGTATATATACACACACACATACGTGTATACATATGTATACACACTGATTTTATTATTTTATTGTCATCTTTTATTGGGCAAGGAAGGCTTTTTGTCCCCCTTCAGGCAGTACATAGTGAAGGGGCATATATATAGTAGCACTCAATAACTATCGATTAGTTTACTGCTACTGTTTTGTTATTATGTTCTTCAGTATTGCTATTTTGCTCCTTTAGCCCTCTGACAACTGTAAGCAACTTTCTATATTAAAATTCTTTTGTTGAAATACCTACTTTGATATCTAGTTTCCTGATTATACCTTAACACATACAAAATAAATCACAAACGGAATGAAAAAAATATGTATAGGGAAAACATAATAAGCTACATCACTTAAATTTTGTAAATTCTTTGCTCATGGTAAATATAGAAATGATGCTCATACTGTGCTTAGTACAAAATACAGAATCGCATAATGGGACATAGGAAGGGTTGGTGGGGAAAATCCTTCTGTGATGGCAAAGAGGTAGATATGTATTAAGATGACAAGGAGGCCTGTAATACCAGCACTTTGGGAGGCTGAGGCAGGAGGATCACCTGAGGCCAGGAGTTTGAGACTAGCCTGGCCAACACAGTGAAATGCTGTCTTTACCAAAAATACAAAAATTATCCGGGTGTGGAGGTAAACACCTGTAATCCCAGCTACTTGGAAGGCTGAGGCAGAAGAATCTCTTGAACCCGGAAGGCGAAGGTTCCTGTGAGCCGAGATTGCACCACTGCACTCCAGCCTGCCTGGGAGACAGGGAAACTCCATCTCAAAAAAAAAAAAGAAAGAGAAAAGATGACAAGGAAGACATGACCACATCTCTGTTAGGCATTAAAAAGGTTAATATCTAATATTCGATAAATTGACTTTATGTTGAGGGAGTATACTCTTCTACTCAGTGAGTTGGTGTGTGATTTGCATTTGAATGCAAACTAATTATATTTGCTCTGAAGAAAGTACGTATGTTGTACTTACCGTATATACTTTGTTTTTCTCATAAGGTTGATGAATTTTTCTCGTTCTGTTGTTTTGTGGGGTAGCTAGAAGACGAAGGGTTATAGGAGAAGCCTGCAAATTCAAGGTTAAGTCAGTTGGCTCAGAATGAGTTTTTTTCGCCTTTGCCTCATTAGCACTACTCTTTAATTAAATCTATTATAAATCACCAATAACAAAGCCCTTTAACTTTATATATATGGAAGGAGACTCGTGAATATATATGATATATATGCATATATACACATATACAGATACATATATATATGAACACACTGTGTCTGTATGTGCAAAACTATGTCTATACCAATTTAATTCACAGTTGGTTTATACTCAGAGTAATATATGGAGGTTATTTTCTTGGTTATATGAAGACTAAAATAAATACTTTAACCTATATAGCTTGTAACTTGTTTCTAATTAAGATTTGATTATATATAGCTTGTAACTTGTTACTAATTAAGATTTGATTATCATTTGACTAGAAAATAGATGTCAGTGGTTTTGGATGTACATTTGGTCTCCTTTTCTAAAGTGACCTAAAGTTTTGTTTTCAAATCACTTTGGATTGCCATAGTTCTTCATATGACTTCACCGGTTAAAGATGATAAGAATAAATAAGTAGCATCTCATTGGTCTCTTTGTCTCTTAAAACATACCAGTGCTGTATTCTAGCATGTGGATTGTAGTTGATATCTCACTCTGTATGGGCATTTCTTTGTATCAGGTAATAGTACAGCCATCAACACACACTCATTTAGTCCCTACTACATGCACTTTTTGCTAGAAGTAAAGAAAATACTTCGTAAGATATACAGATACTTTATTTAAGGAGTGTGTGCTCTAATTGGAAAAGACAGAGCAGGTGATTGGGAAGATTATCATGGAAGATTTCACGGATGACATATAACTTGTGAAGACTAGTAGAATTTAACTGTATAGAAATGAGGAGGCAGAGATAGGTGGAGAGACAACATGAGCAACTGGGTTGGGAAAGAAATGAGTGACAATGGGTTCATAGGAAGGAGAAGGGAATTGAAAGCCAGGATAGTGTATGGAATCGATGAATGGTAATATAGTTTCCAAAATTACTTCTTTAATATGTGTTCTGAGGGGAGGAAGGGTCCCTTGTTCAAGTAAGTGTGGAATATGCTAGATTAAAGAAAGATAAACAGATTACTGCACTTGAAGACTTCAGAAACTTTCGTATGTTAATATACACAGTGAGAATCCAAGAAGGGACAGTAACAAGCAGAATATGTCATACCTGATTGGCCATGTGTATTTTTGGGGATGGAGTGGAGGACAAAATATACGTTGATAAATACTGTTATAGAACATTGATGGAACCATTATGGGATTTAGAGGATCTATTTACCTAGTGTTTTAGGAAGATAAGTCTTCTAGAGATAAACTGGATACATAGAAGAGTAAAAGATAGTAGCTCTTGAAATCCTTCAGGGGAGAGCTGATGACAGTCTGGTCTAGAGCGGTAACAGTGACTTTGGAGGATAAGAGGTAAATTCAAGACCCTTTTCAAACAAACAAATGAAAAACCTATAGGATGTTGTAGCAAATTGCAAAGTAATGGTAAAAGTGTATGGTATATAGTGACTGAATTCAATTCTTATTTGTACTCTTTGGGATAAAAGGGTGAAAAATCAGAAATAAGCCCTCAGTGTTCTGTTTGAGGAGATTACAAATATGTTGGTGCTGCTAATAAGACTGAACTAGGATACAGAGGAACTGGTGCTCTATGGGAGAAGGTGGCGAATTAAACATGTGATAAGCACGTGCAGTTGGATGGTAGGACTATCCAACAGTTCCATGTTGGAAATTGTCCTGCGCAGTCTGTGAGCTTTGTCCTTTGTGTAATCAGATTGCTTTCTTTTTATCTTTTAAAAAGCCTGATGGGAAGCCATTAAAAAAAACTATTCAGACAAGTATGGAAAAACTATTCACCAATCTCGTTAAATTTCACTAGATTTATTTGAAATATATGTGGGCTGGTGTTTATGATAGCCCAATTTCATAGGCAGAGTCGATTTTTCTTTTCTTTTTTGTCAGTGACGCACATGAAATTATGAAATAGCTTGGAAACGATTTTAAATAGTCTACTTTAAAGCAGTGTCTCACAGAGCCGTGTATTTGGCATCTCTAAACATTTTGCAGGCAGGTATTTTGATGCAGAACAGAGAGCTCTGACTGTGCCAGTTTGAATCAGGTGTAAATTGCATAGTAACTAATTCCAAACTTAACTGAATCATGTATAGCACAACTTCAAGGAATAGGTACTGAAGTATTTTGGATTCTTCTGAAGCATATAAAGTGTATGCCACATCAAATAACAGATGTTGTTATTGTGTCTGTATGTTGTTGTGTTTTCATGTGTTGATTTAGTGTGTTTGTGTCTGAGCATAGGCATCTCTCTTATCTACCATGGGGGAGGGTGTACAGCATACTCTTAATTGTGTTGTTAGTCAGTCCTCATTAGCACTATGATGAGGAAATTGTTTCTCACTTGCTTTTATTCCGTGGTGTTGATTAAAAGCAGCATGTTACGTGCTCTTGAAATACTCTGTGTACTGACATCTTTGTGTGCTGTTTCCAGGTTGTTCAACTTGCAGATTGAAGAGGTTAATTATATAGCCTCCCTTACTCTTCTCTCACTAACATAACAGAAATGAAAAAAATAGGAGATCCCTTAGAACTGTGTGGACTCTAAGTTACATTTGTGTGGTAAAAAGTAGACATTGGTAGAGAATAAAGACATGCATATTATTGGAGGTTGGTCCTGGTGTCACTTTTCTATAGAAGGCATTTTAGGAAACTAACATATACAGAAATGATGTTTTAAAAGTAACATTGGAACTAAATATGAGATGGTTTTAGGACAAAGGACCTGCTTTATTCCTTTCATGGTTCAAATGTTTGGAAGATATGATCTTTCCTTTGGCATAGGGAAGCCAGTATACTCTTCACTTAGAGACTATGATCCCAGTTGCCATGAGGCAGAACATTTGTGGTTCTATAAAAAAGATACCATACCTTATCTTATAAATCAAAACTTTTCTGTCTTCATTTGAATTCACTTTTTTTCTTTCAAGAATTAGTAGTTTTGAACTGGAAAGTACATTAGCAATTTCTTTGTCCAGGGGTCAATAAATGAGAAAATTGAGGGTCGGAAAGATGGAATAACTACCCAAGACCACACAGGCATGTAGAGAAGAACTGGGATTTGAACTGAGATATTTAATTCCTGGCCAAGAATTCTTAACCAAATACAGTCCTCCCTCGGCATCCATGTGGGATTCGTTCCAGGACCTCCCAAGGATACCAAAATTCACAGATGCTCAAATCTATTATATAAAATGGTGTAGTATTTGCATGTAACCTATGGATATCCTCCTATATATTTGAAATCATCTCTAGAATGCTTATAATCCCTAATACAATGTAAATTCTATGTAAATAATGGTTATATCATACTGTTTAGGGATAATGATAGGAAAAAAGGCTGTACATGTTCAGTGTAGTTGCTGGTTTTTTCCCCTATGTATATTTAATTTGCCTTCGGTTGAATACATAGATGTGGAACCCAGAGATATGCAGGGTCAACTGTACTTATTTCCACAGCCCCAGTCTGTAACTCCCTGTGCTGTTTCTTAGCCTAATGCTTTTATACGTGGTTCAGAATGGCCAATATGTTCTATATCATTAGGTGTACAAATAAGAATATGCACTATGTGAGGACATGTGTTCACGTGTGCGTGTGTGTGCACACATACAGCGTATATGGGAGTCAGGGAGCTGCCTAAAACAGATTGACAGTGGGAGTTGGGCAGTTTGAGGAAGCTGAGCAGAAGGAAAAAGCAGGAGTGGATTCTTCCAGTTTGTAGGTTGATAAAGGTGAGATGTAAAGGAAAATGGTTTTGTCCTAAATTATTTCCTCTGGTTTTGAATCATTCTTGTTTTGGAGCCACTGCTATGGTCATTGTCAACCTTTCTGTTCACTTTAACCCAGTAATATTCCACTGCACAAGCTGCTGCCATATTAGTGGGTTATAGAACCCAGATTCAGTGGCACAGTGAGCTCTTGTTCAAGGAATGAAGTCTCTCTGTGTTACCGAGGCTGGAGTACAGTATGCGATCATAGCTTACTTCAGCCTCCAACTCCTTGGCTACAGTGATCCTCCTGCCTCAGCCTCCTGAGTAGCTGGGACTTAGGCATATGCCACCATGCCCAGCTAATATTTTATTTTTTGTGTAGAGACAGGGGTCTTGCTATGTTGCCCAGGTTGGTCTTGAACTCCTGGCCTCAAACTATTCTCCTGTCTTAGCCTCCCAATGTTGGGATTACAGGTGTGAGCAACCACACATGGCCCAGATTTCTTAATGTAACATATTTCGATAATGACACATATAAGACACCCTGGAAGTCCTGCAAATCCATGATGCAGGATATGGGTGGAGAATTCAGTTTTACTGTTTTTTTTTTTTTTTTTAATTTTATTAAACCAATACTTTTCCTTACTGAACAATCTCAAGCACATAGAGTAATTTAACTTAATTTTTATTCTCTGGCACTTGTCTCCCCTGAGTTTGACCCTTCCTGTTCCTCCTTAGGACATGTGTATTTGACTAATAGCTTACCAGTTTTCAACTGGAAATAAGTGGTTTTTTAAAATGTAGTTTTCAGGTCATCTCACATAAGTATGTTTTGTGTCTTAATTAGATTTTAAAAATAACTAATTAAAAAAAGTACTGATTAAGGTCATGTCTTTAATTGCTTATCTATCCCCATTCAGTGTCTAATATGATGCTTATTGCAGTCATTAGTAAATAAACCATTAATAAGCTAACTGCTGTCTGTAGACATTCATGTAATCTAGGTGTTTCTACTATGAGTCTTAAGACTTTCATTTTTAAGCGTTTCTATATCTGCACAAAACACGATGCTCAATTACGAGTATATTTCAGAACAAAGAAGGAAGGATTTTGAAGGCAGAAGAGTGAAACAGGTTATATAATTGATATGATGCCATAAAACTGATATCTGATAGTTCCAGAATATTAAAAGAATTATGACTGTGTAGCACAGTACAGTTAACACCAATCCTGAATTGATTTTACCTGAAAATACTGTTTTGGTGATGTACTGTAACATTTGTACAGATACACTTAGCAATTTGCCTAAGTGTACATGTATTAATGAATTCATTTTTAGTTTAAAAGCATGGTCACTGGAATCAGATTTTCTAGGTTTGAGTTGAGACTGCGTGATTTTTGGTATATTATCTAGCCCTGTATTTTAGTTTAAGTAATTTAAATGAAGTAAATAAATAAAGCAAATAAAGATTTACAGATGAAATAGATTCTAATAATACATTCTATCTCAGGAAGTTACTGCCAGGTTAATATTTCTAGGCTTTAAAACAGGACCTGGCAAATAGTAAGCATTGGATTAATATTGGTTATTGTTATAGACAACTAAAGTATTCCACAATATGACATTAATATAAATATAAAATAAAATGATTGAATCATTTGATTTCAGGTTTAGAAATTATTTTAAAATATTCTTTCTTTTATTCAACAAATACTTGCTGAGCACTTGCTTTTTTTGTTAGAGTTAGCAACATTAATATCACCTGTAATTTGTGTTACCTTTGATCTGTATACTGCTCTAACATTTACAAAGGTCTTCCACATATTATCTTAGGTGGCTTTCCTGTCAAAACTATGAAGCAGCTAGGAAAAATCATATTGCTGGTTTATAGATGAAGCACCTTTTCATAGGAGTGCAAAGGTTTACCTCATTGCAAGAATGAAAGCCTAGGTCATTTCTCTTTTCACTGTACCATACCATGTCCTCTTACATATCTTGGCCAAGCATGGTGGCTTATGCTTGTAATCCCAGAATTTCAGGAGGCTGAAGCAGGAGAATCGCTTGAGTCCAGGAGTTTGAGACCTTCCTGTGCTACGTAGGGAGACCCTGTCTCTACAAAAAATTAAAAATTAGCCAGCCGTGGTAGTGTGCACCTGTTCCTAGCTACTTGGGAGGCTGAGGTAGGAGGATCGCTTAAGCCTGGGATCACGGTTGCAGCCTGGATGACAAAGCAAGACTCTGTCTCAAAAAAGAAAAAAAAAAAAAAAATAGAAAAAGAAAAGAAAAGAAGAAGAAAATCATCTTGCTTACATTCCTGTGGAACATATTGTTGCCTCTGCATGTTACAATGTGGATCTTTTGGACATAGGACAAATCTGTGTTGACTTGGAGTCTTGTAAGGTTGCATCACAGTAATTCCATCCTTATTATTTTTTAAAAATTTTCGAAAGGTTTTCGAATATTAGCAAATTTTGTCTATTTTAAAATTGAAAGTATTTGATTTATTTAGAAAACATTTAATTTCTGATATGTCTTTTTTTTCTTTTGTTTCTGTTACCCAAATCCTACTTTCTCTTTTTATTTTTTCCTGTTTGCGTATCTGATTTCCCAGCCTCCCACATTATAGATTCCAGGACCAACCTGGTTGTTTTTCTTTACACACAAACAGAAATCTTAATAAGGGGGCGAGTGGGAACAAAGCTGCCCATCAGACATGTAATGGGTTTCTCTAATATACCTGATTGAATTGATTATTCTAACAACTCACTCAGTGAAATAAAAAGTGAAAGGCACACGTCATTTAGTTATAAATTTATTCATTGCAAAGAGCCACCTTCCATTAATTTTATGTAATTTGGTAATTCTCAGTAGTTCCTACTGGAGTGGTTTTGTGTGATGACGTCCTCTGGAGAGAACTCTATTGTGTATATAAACTTTAAAGGGCGAAAAGATTTTCAGAGAACTCACAATCTTAACTGTTGCTTTGTTCCAGTGTGTATGCTCACTTTTAGAAATGCATTCATCTGCTGTATTTCTGAACCTAAGTATGTGCAGAACTGTAGCAATAAAATTATGTACAAACCAGTTGATTCTGTGTTCCAGTAGCTATCTACCTCACCCCCCCCCAAAAAAAAACACAAAAAAACAAAACACACACACAAACAAAATACAAAAAACAAAAACTAGTCACTGGAGGCTCTTTTTATTTTAAACTTCCTTAATCAAACGATTCTAGATTATATTTGCCTAAGATCTGCTTGATGTCAGTGTACAGTAAAATGTGTTCTACTGTACCCTTGGTACACTACATTTTAACTGTTGTTGTATCTAAAGAGTATGATGCCTTTTCATGCCTATGGAATCCCCGATGTAATTGAGAACCTAAAGGAGTAATGACTTCGATGAGTCAGTTTTAGCCAGTGCTGAGTGCTCAACTTTTATTACTGGATACAAATTTTGTATACAAGGCCTATGGCAGTCTTAATATGCCTTCATATTTTATCTTGGGTGTGACTGGAGAACAGTTGGGAAAGCAGAGGTGAGCCATTAAAATGATGATCATTTTTAGCATTTTTACTACTTGTGAGTTTATATTTAACTATTTTCATGTTTACTATCTACTTGCTTTTGTGTGTGTGTGTGGATTCCTCCTGCTTCCAAATTGTGATAACTAAATTTCCTAATCGTCCTTACGTCCTCTCCTATACCTAAGTGGAATTGTTTTCTTCTGGAATTCTCTTTCTTCTGTTTGTTGACAGAATTTCAAAATTTAGTTTCTTGTTTGTTGGCATGTTTGTTTGCTTTCAATTAGACAATTTGATTTTGAGATAACTTTACTGAGAAAGAAAAAGAGAGTAATCAACAGTGGCATCAAACTGTTTTAGTGCTTTTGGAATAAAATTAAACCAAATGTTTAAGTTTTGTTGAAAAGTAGAATTTAGTGAGACTGTGCCTTTTTAGGAAAATTACTTATTTGCTTCTGAGAAGGGTGAGATGTTTGAATTCGCATTTGGTAAAGTAAAAGGGAGGACAGAACACTGTAAGTTACATATTAGCCTCTTTACTATTATTGGCAAACATAATTTTTGTTTAAAGTTTTGCCTGTGGTGCTCAGCAGCCCGTCACAATCTGTTTCCTGCCCTTCAGTCAACTTTCTCTGAATGACAGTGTCTGTAGATGGAGGAAATTAATTTAATTGTCAGCAATAGATGTGTGTGTTTGTTATACTTGGTAGTACTGGCAAATGGGAGGATGAGTACGTTAGATTTTTGATCCTAAAAATAATTATGAGTCATCGAAGTGCCAGTAAAGAAATAATTGTGTAAGACGTTCAGAACGTCTTAGGTCAGAGAAAGAATTAAGTCTCTGAGAAGGCTAGTTGAAGGATAGGTGATAGGATATATTTGAAAACATAATTCTGGTCTCTCTTTTTACATCCATTAGAACTGAAGCGCTTCCCACCAAAACGATTAAGATATAGCTTGTGGCCCGAGATAAATATTGATTCTTGAAGTAGAAAAACGATGATTTTTGAATCCCATTTCTTTAAGCTGTGCACTTTAAGACTCCAAATAGCCCTAGGGGATTTTAGTACTTTATATGGAGGAAAATAAACTTGAATATCTTTTCCACACCTCCTATTTTAGTATATGCTTTTTGATCTTTAAGCTAAAACTTTTTTCATCTATTCCATTTTTTATTCAGCTTTGTATGATGAAGTTAATGTTATACTAAAGAATTCATAAACTGCTTTTTATATTTAAACTCTTGTATTAATTGTAAAAAAAACTGTTATTTCTTAAAAATAATCTTGAGATTTCTATAGAACAATTATCAGCTTTTAATTGATTGGTGGTCTCAGCGTGAAAGACAAGGTATTAAATCAATTAAGATAATTATATTTTGTTGGATAACATTGCATAATATAGTGACATATAGTGATATGACTGTTTTTAAGCATGTTTGTGCATCTTTATCAATTTTACTATTTTATGCTTTGAAAATGTATTTTTCTTTTAAAAGAAGGTTTGTCTGGATCTAGCAGCCGTATCGCGTTCATTTATTCCACAAGTGTTTGTTGGGTAATGTCTTCAGGCAGGTTGCCGAGAAACAGAATGTAAGATTTGTGTGCAGTAGGTTTATTGGAGAGCACTCCCAGGACCAACACCTGTGGGACTGAAGAGAGTTGGAAAGAGGGACTTGAACTTTGATGCGATTGGAATAGAGATGTGAGTCAGCCCTATGGTGAGCTCTGGAGCTGGGATGGCTTTTGAGTTTGGTCTTTGCAGTCTTGCATTTACCAGGTTTAGTGCAACCCTGAGCGGCACAGCTGTGAGTAGTCAGCAGCTAATATTCCTAGAACTCCAGGGAAGGATATCCTTGATTCTGAAGGGGAATCCTGACTGGGGGATCTGGCCAGTGCACTACAGCAGCTGTTGCAGTTGCCCACCAAGTATCAGACTTTGCTGGGGACACCATGCTAAACAAAAGCAGATGTGCTCTGTTCGTTCAAGAAGTTTCCATCTAGTAATGAAGATATATTGTTCAAAATTACACGAATTAAAGCAAGCTTGTGGTTGTAATAGATGCTACTGCATGTATTATGAAAGCCAGTAGAGTAAGAAGCTGAAGATCAATTATGAAGCTATAGGTAAAATGCTTAAAAATATATATATTGCTGGTAGTCAACCAAATCTTTATGCAAGTTCATTACTGGTTTGCCTTCCCTAATACAAGTTGATCGTGTATAATATTTTTCATGCTACTTTGTGTGGACATTGTTTTAACTACTCAATAATCTCCCTGTTAATACTCAACTCACCACTCCCTGGAATGATGGATAAATCTAATTTAGATGATTCAGCGGACACAACTATAATGTTATATTTACCCACTCACTTGGAAGAGTGTTACTGTATACACATTAGACCTGATTATTTGAGGAATCACAGTTGCAACTATGATGTTTTCTGCTGAACTTTGACGTTGCAGGAGAAATTGTATTTTCAAATTAATAGAAAAAGGACAGCTAATAAAGGAAGGCTTCTCAGGCTGAATTTCAATCATAGTTAAAATAACAATACTATATATGATTTTAATGATCTAGTTGCCAAGTGCTTTATATGGATTTTTTTTAATTCTTATTAGCCTATGATTATAAAAACTTTACACAGATTATATAATTTAATCTTCATAATATCTCTATGAGATAAATTCTATTATCATCATTTTACAGGTGAGGACACTAAATCTAGAGTCTTCATATATCTAGTAGGCAGAAAAGCCAAGATTTAAGGCATCTCATTTGGGATTCAAAGGAGACTGTTAAAGTTGTCCATCCTCCCTGCCGAGTAGTCTTCAGTCTGTGTCACTTAAGACTTCTGGACATTCCTACTCCAGAAATTTTCTTAGCAAAATATTATGTGTATTTAAAACAATGAGTAGGTAGTGGAAAAATCAAGGATTACTTAAAACATAAATGTTCAACAATTTAGAGGCAAATAAACAACTTTAAAAAATGCTTCCCTGCTTTCTATAGGTGATGAAATTTAATTAATATATCAAGGCAAAGGGCTCGCTATTACTCCCATTCTTGCCCCTTGCTCTCATTGTCCACGTGGCATAGAGATAATTTTGTTGAATTTTACTAGTTCACTACCTACATCCTTTCATGGCTTCCCATTGTACTTCAATGTATATCCTTTAGTTTGGTGCCTACAGCTCCAACCATAGATGGTGTCCCCACCTTAACCCCCTTCAACTTTGTTCAAGTTTACAGTGTTTCTTTCAGTTCTTCTAAATGCTAAGCTTTTTCCCACCTTAGGCCTTTGCACTTGCTGTTTTCTGTGCCTAGAATGTGCTTACTTCTGCTTTTCACATGACTGTGTTTTTCTCATCCTTCAGATCTTGACCAAAATGTTACTTCCTTGGCAGAGCCAGTCCTTATCGTACTATTTAAAGTTCGTTTCCTTTTTTACTTTCTGTCTTTGCACCCTGTGTCCTTCATTGCACTTGCTATAATTTGTGATTATTTTATTTGTTCATTTGATTATTTGTTATGTAGGTTCTTTACAAAGCTACCAATTCTGTGAGTACAGGACTGGTGTCTGTCTTATTCCTTTTCTTTTTTTTCAGAGCTTGGCAGAGTCAGTGTTCTGTATCAGCTGTGGTAATATAATGGTCCTTCTAGTCAAGCCATGGTGAATTTGACATTTTTACCTGCCTTTTCTTTTTAGGCCCTTTAAATGCAGAACAAAGATTTAAATTTAAATACAGAAAAAAATGTTCTTTTTATTGGAAAGTCATGTGGGCCATAACTATACAGTGCAAAGGGTAGATTTAACTGTTATGAGTTAATATTCATTTTTGTTGAAAATTTATGTACCATCCTCTATAACATCAGTGAGGGAAGCTACACATGAAGTAACTCAGTTTTAGACAGATTGGCCGTCAGATGATTAATGATTATTCCACAAGACAGATGTCAGTGGCCATAATATGCTATATTATTGAAACACATTTACTGAGCATCTACTTTATGCCTAGCTACCTTTTAGGTTCTGTGGTTACAGAGAAACATAAACAGTGTTTCTTCTTGGAATTTGTAGTCTAATGAGGGGAGAATTATTAATTAAAAATCACTTTTCATTGTAAATTGCTTTACATTCATGTCCATGCTAACACTGATGCAAATGCACATATTATATATCCATTGTGTGTGTGTGTGTGTGTGTGTGTGTGT
This sequence comes from Trachypithecus francoisi, assembly GCF_009764315.1. Classification (NCBI taxonomy): domain Eukaryota; kingdom Metazoa; phylum Chordata; class Mammalia; order Primates; family Cercopithecidae; genus Trachypithecus; species Trachypithecus francoisi. Next base: position 1,990,266 of record NW_022681441.1, on the reverse strand, counting down.
GTTTAGGTTCTGATATTGTGCATGCACATATAGGTCTGGTAGCCCTTTCAGAAGTCTGAAGTGACATAGATTGAATACTAGTTGACAGGAAGAGTGGGCAACCTCAGTAGTAGTCTTTGAATCCCAAATGAATCCCAAATCCCAAATGAGATGCCTTAAAAAGCTGTTTTCATTTAAATTTACTCCTAAGGCAATTCAGACCCATACCTCAAATGTGTTAGATGGATATAGCTTGTTGTAAAAAGTGTTCAGTTTCTTAAATTGTGTAAATTATGTGTAATTTGGGCAGTTTAAATTCAGATATATCTTGTCTTAAAAAGTCTTATTTTGAAGTAGTCTCTCAAATAATATCTTCCATGTGTTAATAAGTTACATCTTTAAAAAGTCACCTATCTGATTCACTCACTAGTAATATATATATAGTAATATATAGTAATATATAGTAATATATATATAGTAATATTACTATATATATATATATATATATGGTTGAAAAACTTGTAAAGAGTGCCTGTTTGCAGTATTTATTTATGTATTACTCTATTGAAGTCTCTTCACATTTTTTCTAAGCATATTAGTCCTGTCCTCCTTTAATAATTATAGAATAACATTCAGACTCTGATTAGTTTGTAGTTAGAAAATGAACCAGCAGAGAATGTTTTTTGGGCAAAAAAGCTGTGATTAAGTAAAAGATAATTATATGATGCTAATATTTATTTTTATACACCTTTTACTTTGAACCTGTAAGTTTCTTACTGCCTTAACTGCTAACTGCCTTATCTCATGTTAAAACGGATGGACTTTCCTTTACTTTTATTAGTTTGGCAAGAAATTTGCTCCACTTTGTGATAAAAAAATAAAAATTGATTGATGGGTACTGTAATTAACCTAAAATATTTAATAAAAGTGACCCGACTGGCCTGGCACGGTGGCTCATGCCTGTAATCCCAGCATTTTGGGAGGTTGAGGTGGGAGGGTCACGAGGTCAGGAGATTGAGACCATCCTGGTTAACACAGTGAAACTCTGTCTCTACTAAAAATTCAAAAAATTAGCCGGGCGTGGTGGCGGGCACCTGTAGTCCCGGCTACTTGGGAGACTGAGGCAGGAGAATGGCGTGAACCCAGGAGGCAGAGATTGCAGTAAGTGGATATTGCGCCACTACACTCCAGCCTGGGTGACAAAGCAAGACTCCGTCTCAAGAAAGAAAGAGAGAAAGAGAGAGAGAGAGACAGAGAGAGAGAGAGGAGAGAGAGATACAGAGACAGAGGGGGAGGGAGGGAGGGGAAAAAAGTGACACGATTTACAAGAAAAAAAACATTAAAAAGTGGGGAAAGGACATGAACAGACACTTTTCTAAAGAAGACATACATATGGTCAACAAGCATATGAAAAAAAGCTTAATATCAATGATCGTTAGAGAAATGCAAATTAAAACCACAATGTGATACCATCTCACACCAGTTGGAATGGCTATTACTAAAAAGTCAAAAGATGACAGATGCTGGTGAGGTTGTGGAGAAAAGGAAACTCTTATATATTGTTGGTGGGAATGTAAATTATTTCGACCTTTGTGGAAAGCAGAGTGGCAGTTCCTCAAAGAGGACTACCAATTGACCCAGCAATCCTATTACTGGGTATATACCCAAAGAAATAGATGTTATTCTACTATAAAGATATATGCACACATATATGTTCATTGCATCACTACTGACAATAGGAAAGACATGGAATCAACCTAAATGCTTATCAATGGCATATTGGATAAAGAAAAGGTATATATATGCCGTGAAATATTGTGCAGCCATAAAAGGGAATGAGATCATAACGTTTGCAGGAACATGGACTGTGCTTCAGCCCATTATCTTTAGCAAACTAACGAGGGAACAGAAAACCAAATACTGCATTTTCTTACGTATAACTGGGAGCTAAATGAGGAAAACACATGGACACAAAGAGGGTAGCTACAGACAGATGGTAAGAGGAGGGAGAGGATCAGAAAAAAATATCTATTGGGTATGACGCCTCCTACCTGAGTGATGAAATAGTATAACAAACCCTAGTTTGTATAGTGTGTCAAACCTTCATGACATGAGTTTATGTATATAACAAACCTGCACATGTACCCCTGCTCCTAAAATAAAAGTTAAAAAAAAAAAAAGACCTGGAAATTCCTACATCAGGACTAAAAGTTTTCATTTGAATTAAATATTTAATAATTTTGTTTTAGTTTTATTTCATTTTATCTTTTTTGTGAATGTTAATATCACACACAGAGGCAAGTTACCTTGATAATAGAAAGTGAAAAGTAAACATTATAGGCTGAATACCTTATAGAAGTGAATTATCATAGCCATTTAAAGGTTTATTTACATTTTCCTTTAAAAATGCGAACAAAATAAACATTATTCTGAACTGGTATAAGAAACCAAATTGTTAAGTGCATCATTTATTCTGTCTTTAAAATGTTAATGACTTAGTTTCACTGTTGTATAAAGAGTAATTGAAGATCTAAGTTTCAGCTTGCTATGTCAAAGAGGGTGACCAGTTGGTTCCATTTGCCCTGGACTTTTGTGGATTTAGTACTAAAAGCCCTGCATCCAGGGAAACTTTCTCCTTAGTTCCAGGTAAAGTAGGATGGTTGACCACTCGAATGTCAAGTTGACAATTCTTACTAGTACACTCTTCCAATCGTGTGTCTGGACAGCTATTCTTTGTATCTGTACATTTTCAAATTCTTTCCGATATGAAATTAATTTATTTTATACTTTAAGTTTAATGTCTTATAGTTTTCCTATGAGTTAGGTGGCTTTTCCTTTGAAAATGGTTACAGATTTAAAAACAAAGTAAACCAAAATCTCATTTGTATAGTTCACATTTTGATAATTAATTTTGGTAGATAGCAGCCTAATACATAGAAAAAGAAGGTATTTTAAGAAATGCTAGTAAATCTGTACGGTGTTTTCCATTTATTGCTGTTAATATCTTTATCTGTTGGTAGGATACCAGAATATAGACCATTAAAAATGGAAAAACATCAGTTTTAAAAATTGACATTTTCAGAATAAAAGAACAAAAAATAATAATAGTATGTTTTCATTTAAGGTCATGAAACTAATTTAAAACTTAAGAGTGTTAGGAAGGAGGTTTTATGTAGAAATTGAAATGCAAAGAGATATTCCTTTTTCTACAAAGCCAATCTGTGGTATGACCATAAGCCAATTGAAAAGAAAGCATGTAAAATTCAACTTGTAAGTGTTTGGTTTCCATGTGGTCAGTCATAAGATATTGAGACCAAAACCTGACTCATGTATGAAGGAACTAAAGGTGGTCAGGTATAAGGCCTCCCAACTACAGATAAAACATTTATTTCTATTGCATATACTCTTGCTTATTTTATTTTGGCTCTTAGCATTGTCACTTTGTGTGAAATAGCTCCAATTTTTTTTTTTTTAAGAAAATAATTCCAACTTTGCTCAGTGGCCAAAAATTATATTTTAACTCCTGACAGACTACATAAAAAAATGTGTGCCTCTGGTCCCAGGAGGAACCAAATGGCTCAGTCAGCTCAATTCATCATTACTACTGGAAAAAATAACTCAGCATGCCTGCCCTGCTTGGTGGTGAGTCAGTGGCATCATATTCATATACTGACAGCAATTTTTTTCTTTTTAGGAATTACCCTCTCTATCCTGAGCCAAAACACAGAGCAGTAAGATTAAATTAGATATCAGTGTTTTAAAGAGCAAAGGCTGATGTTATTTTAAATTATTAATTCATTTTAAAAGGTCAAGTAGGGTTTACTTTAGGTGCTGAGGTGATGACAGGTCAATTTGATGATGGTCTTGATCTTGGGGAGCTTATATCTTATAGAAAATATGAAATGTACTTAAGTAATATTTTCAGCACAGAATGCTAAGTTACTGGTAATATTCAGTGGGAGTTCACAGGGAGGAATGAGTATGAATACTTATGATTGGGAGGTTTTCTTTTATTTATTCAGCAATTTGAATACTACTGTGTTTTAGTAGGAATTTTTAACAAGGAGATTTAATTGTAGCTCTGACTGATCCAATAGTCCAGCAGAAATTTACTGAACAATTAGAATAAGTGCGACATTTAAATGAATAAGAAATCACTAACATATATTTTCATAAGTTAGTCATGATCCCATGGAGGGAGACAGACGAATATCAAGCATTTGCAGCAAGGTATAAGTGTTATAATGCGTTTGTCAAGGATACAATTTCTTTCTTATGGTATATATTTCCCTTAAGTATGTATATGTATTTTTTTGGTCAAAGCCTTCTATTGTCACTTTCGTTCAAATTGGAAAATGCCCACCACGTTCTCTCATTACAAAAGCTAGTCTTCATTTGTCAAATCAATAAGCCAAATGAGATTTAACTTGGGTAAGAAAAAGTATGACTTCCTTTTTCAGTTTAAATAAACTAACTGTACCTCCTTCCCTTGCATCTCAATTCTGATTCCTAATTCTAAGATAAATGGACTCATAGTTAAATAGTCTGACTTACAGATAAAATCATGGAGCCTGTTCACGAGTTAGTGGCCTGATAAACTAGAACTGCTGCCTTCCCCATTTCTGGCTTTGCTCTTACAGGATTCTCCCCCTAGAGGAAAACTCTCAGTTGTCTCCAGTTGCTTGGTGCTCAGGAGTTTTTAAGCCCTGGCCAGTGCATCATTATAAGATTTGTAAATTGGGGAAGATCATTTGTGAAAGAGAAAATGGAGATGGGAGAGAAGAGTGCTCAACAAGAGCATTTTGAAGGAGATAGTTTTAGGAAAGAGGAGATTTGACTGGAAATTGATTCTTATGAAATTATCCAAATACCCACGTGCATCCTGGAATGACTTTGCGTTTTGAAAATGATTCATGAAAGACAGGTCATGAGGTATGAGTAAAATATTCCTAGCTGAGGAGGGAAAAGGAGACCGTTCAAATAGTTCACAGAATACACAGAAAATCTTGAAACGATTGTGATGTATTCACAAAAAGTAGAAATCCTCATTGTGTCTTCAGGATAGAGTTATGATGTAGGAGTGGCAGAAAGTGAGACTGGAAAGCAGATTGGGTTCTGTTTGTGAAAATCTTTGCATGCTATTCTAGTAATATCTAATTTAGACTTTACCTGTGCAGGCAGAAGGAAGACACAGTGACCTTTTAGCTTGGAGGTGCTATTACAGGCAGGTAATTTATATGGCAGAGTAAAGGATGGAGTGGGTAGGTTGGGAGATGAGATGGGAAGCAGACACACAGTTGGGAGGCTTTTTTCATTTTTTATGTTATTTATTTAGTTTGTTTATTTATGTATTTATTTATTTGAAACAGGGTCTCTCTCTGTCACCCAGGCTGAAGTGCCGTGGTGTTATCATGGCTCGCTGCAGCTTCAGATTCATCCATTTAAAAATGAACAATATTTTCCTTCATCTCTGAAATTGAGATGCAATTGATTGACAGGTTATAAACTTATTGGTGATATTTTTTTCTTTTAAAGATACAAAAATTAATGATATATTTTAAAGTCAGTGAAAAATGTAATTCAAGTAGAGGTGACGTTGGTCCCAAAATTAGGAATTGCAGGGTGGGGATGGATAGAATTTTAGAGATATTTCTAAAGAAGAAAAATCTGGTTGACATATTAAAAATTTCTAGACATATGATTAAATGCTTCTAAAGATTGTTAGAACTAAAGGTTTATGACTTGTTGAGGCATTTATGATTCAGCCACAAAATAGATTTAAAAATAATCCAGATCTCATGGAATCATACTGGTTTGAGTTCTGAGACCTTAATCAAAAAAAATTTTTAATAGAGAAGGAACTGTATTTATCTAGCCACCTATCTTTATATATCTTAATACTGGTGATAAATGGTTCCAAATACAGTTTTTTCTTCTTTATATCTCTCTTTCTTTTTCCAATCTCTTGGGCTTTTTCTTCTATCCTTTCCCAATTTTTTTTGTTACTATCTCACTTTTCTTTTTGCCCTATTTGCCTCAAAAACAACTACTACTCACAAAGCACTGTCTACCTTTTGATTTCCTCCTTTCCGACCTCTCCCCTTTCCTACTGCCCTTTTTACCCTCTCCATTGTGGATGAAACTGGGAATATATACAGTACAAAAGGGAACAGTTAACTCAACATTTGGCCCAAGAGTTATAGTGGAGACTGACTCCTAAGAGCTCAATCTATATTCATGCTGCCTTTTGATTCATTTTTTTCATCTCATACCATACTACCAAACTCCCTAGTTGTGTATTCAATTCAGAGTTTACTTTTGCAAAGAATAAATAGATCAAAATAGGAAGCAAATACAGTTCTTGAAAAGTACAATAACTTTTAGAGAGAAGAGGCTATCATAAAATTATACATTTTTGCTAGAATGTTTATCTGATTCTCATATACTTGGTGATTAGATTCTGAAGAATATTCACTTTCTTTGTACAGGGGAATCAGCAGCATCCAGAAACTTGTATACATAGCTGACTTCTTAGACCCAACCTAGCGACTCAAGCTGTCTTAGCTTCGGGGCTGGACAGTTGAAATTCCATTTAAAGCCACAAGACATTTTTCTTTTAAGGTAGTTTGTAGTGTGTGTGCGTGTATGTGTGTATGTGTAAAATAATGAATAAAATTTGTATTACCCTTGTAGTGTTCAAGTTGTCACTTAAGTTGTATTGAATTCTTTTTCGATTGGTCCCTAAAAAATGTTTTGTGTTTTTGTACCACTCTGCAACACCTATTGAAGAGATATAATTTACTTATTAAACCGCCTATCATTTTATTTTATGCTGCAGTTATTTGCAAACCCATATAATAATACTGTAGAAACAGCTTATTGTTTTAGTGTGAAGTAGAGTGACCAGGAGTTTGCATGCTGGTTGTCCATTCAAAAATGAATTCTCAAAACAGTCCCTCACATTTTATTAATTGGAAAATCAAAACCAATATCTAATGGGACAGCACCAACTAAACTTTCTGGTGGAGGTTGTCTTTGTAGAGTTTGTATTTATTTCCAGATCCTTTCTAATGAAATGGCTCTTTTCATAGTCGTTTATTTGCCATTGACTGTTGTTCCCTGGCAATTAATTAAGAAGAGGGGGATAGAGTTCACTTCTGTTAGGTTCCCTGTCCCTACCCCATTCCAAAGTTAAAATCTTTGATAGTTGGCTGTTTGTGAATTTCAGTACATGCTTCTAATTCACAAAAACATTTTTTTGGCAGGAAAGAAAACACCCTTTGCTATGAAGGATTTTTTTTCCCCAAATATGCATGGAGATATTTTGTTGTGATTTCTCAAGAACTGAATGAGAGTCCCAAATTAAAATAATTTGAAAAAAGAAAATGTAAAATTCCATTTTGTATAGTACCTTTAATCAAGACTCTTTAATGTCATTTGTTTTGGTTATTAAGTTTCCATATCTAAGATTGAAATGGTTTATATTTAAATTATATAAAAATGTCTATGTTATGGATGCTATGTGTTCATAATTTTGAATTGTGATTTAATTCTCATAAAACTTCACATATTAGCACCTCAATAATTTTTGCTCAGAAATGCAGAATTTTTATAGTTCAGTAACAGAGTCTCTGAAGGTATACCCTGAAAGAGGAGTCTCATGGTGATTTCAAAGAGAATTCTGTTTAGATCACAATAGAGAATTCATATCATGAAACATTCATTGAAACATAAGTGTTTTCAATATTTTTTGTCTACTTAAAAATGATTTTGCATCTATTTACATTATTTATCATATTAGATTTTATGTGCCATAGAACTTAACTTTATTCCATCATGGGTAGCTTGAATCATTGAAGAGAGAATCTCCTTTAAAAGGCCTATTGATAGCAAAGATATGAAATCAACTTAGATGCCCATCACTGGTAGACTGAATAAAGAAAATGTGATAAATACACACCATGGAATATTATGCAGCCAGAAAAAAAAGAATGAGACATGACCTTTGTAGCAACATGGGTACATGGATGGAGCTGGAGAACATTATCCTAAGTGAATTAATGCAAGAACAGAAAACCAAATACTGCATGTTCACATAAGTGGGAGCTAAACATTGAGTACACACAGACACATAGAAGGGAGCAGTGGACACCAGGGTCTACTTGAAGGTGGAGGAGAGGAGGGTGAGGATTGAAAAATGACCTATTGGGTACTGTGCTTATTACCTGGATGATGAAATAATCTGTACACCAAACCCCTGCAACGTGCAATTTATCTATATAACAAGCCTGCACATGTACCCCTAAAACAAAAATAGAAGCTTTAAAAAAAGAAAAGTCCTGTTGGATGATGAGAGAAGTTCTGTTCACTATCCTCTAAGCACCACTACTGTGATTGAAATATGAGGAAGAGAAGTTAAAATTAAATTGAATGGCCTTCTATGTGCCAGGTGTGTTTCCTTTTCAACTACTAGAGTGTAGAATAAGAAAAAGAGAGTTGATCAACAGTTTTACTCCTATATATGATAATACTATGTAATCTAGTATATAAAACAAGAGGGGAGAAGTAGCAAATTATGAAGAAAAAGCAGTGGTCAAACCGAAAAGAAGGATTTAGTTGAACTTTAAGTTATAATCCAGTGAATTCCTTAGGAAATTGATGAGGATTCATTTTGCTAATCGAAACTTAATTATGTTGTGTTTTCTGTTTCTCTATACATTTGTGTCTTTATTAAATGATGTCATTTATGTGTATGTATGTATGTATGACTGTACATACCTACCTGCCATTATGCTATAGACATCTGTGTTTTCAACATTGAACCTATCAGTAGAGCCACATTTGTTTTATTTTTGGAATGCTTATTTAAAGTAGATCATGTTTAATTGTAAAAGAACTATAAATGTCTGTACCTGCACTACTACATGGTGTCCATCATAAAAAAAAGTAATTATCCTGAGCCATGGACATGTTTGTGGTTGTAAATCTGTTCTCTTTTCTCTGCTTGAAGTGATAATGTTTCATGATATCAGTATTTTTCGAACATTTCTGTTAGAAGACACCATGAATACAGAGGTGAATGATCACGTTCTTACATGAGAGATTTAACTCTGAGAGGCCATTGCAAATGGAATGTCTGTAAATTTTGAAGTCTTACGCTTCATATGAAAAAAAAAGAAATGTAAGCAGTTGCGCTGTCCTCCAAATATATGTATTTCACTACAAAAAAAAATATCTTTTCCTGTAAGATCTTTGAGTAAAAATGATGCTTGTGAAGGATGTGCCAGGTTTCAAGGACTTTCCAGTGGCCATAGTATTAATACAAGAAACACAGTTGTGCATTTGGAACTTCAGTTCAGTGATACCATGAACTGAATTGATGAATTTACTGAGTTAGAACTTGTTTTGTTTTTTGACAGTTGAAAGGATATTTGTAGAGACTCCTTCACCTAGCAAAACTTTTTTATGTATCAATAGTCTGCAGTCTCTGACTTAGACCATTTGTGTTACAAATATGCACTAAGTAATGCGCGGAAGCCTGGGTTATTGAAATATGTAACCATTTCCCAAGTACAGTATCAGGATGTCAGGAGGTTCTGCATTTTACATTTTGTCACTTTTAGGAAATTTTGCCAGATGCTGGATATGATAACAACTAGGGTGGAGAAAGGAAGCAGACAGGTGTGCGCATGTGCCTGTATGTGTGCATGTCTGTAACTGGAAACTAGGGAAGATTGCAAGAAGCCTGGAGTCCCACATAGTTCACAGATATCACAGATTTAGGTCTTGGCAGAGGTGTATCAGCACAGATCTGTTCACTACTTGGGTTAAAGACTTTCCTACTTTAGGGCCTATATCTATAAGGTTTTTATCATGTAGAAAGAAGAATAATATTACTTTAATGTTAGATTCAAATTTTCAGGGATGTCAACATTACTATCATGACTATATTATATAACAGTTTATTTTCTATAACCATTTTCTATTAAAAGGAAATACAGGTTTTGTCTTGCTCACCATGTTTTTTATTCCCCACACTGAAACGCAAATGTTCATCTTGATTGAGAAACTGAGAACTTGATTGCCTCTGTTTCACATATTGATATTTGCTTTTTAAAGTACATTGACACAAAGTAGCCAGTATTAAATCTACCTCTATCCCAGATGTTTTAGAGAAGAAAAAGGAAAGTCATTGTTTTCATGTTAGTCGTCATATAATTTCTTAAGAATATTTTATATATACAATACACAAAGACACCTTTACTTTTTCTATTTTAAATTTCTCTTAACTGTCAGAAAATCTCTGTTTACCATTGCTTTAGAACTATCCTTAAACATCATAAAATTCTAAATTGCTCTGCCTGTAACTGATAAAAAACATTCTGAAACCAATAAATTATTTAAAATCTAAAAAACTGTGTGTTTCAAAGATACCTAAAGGGACATTTGCAAAATGGTCATTTTAACTATTAATTTTAAATCATCTGTTGGTAAACAAGGTTTGTAAAGAACTATTTATTTCGGTTCCAAATCGTGAGACATTTTTATAGGCTTTATTCATTTAATGGTTACATTTCTTAGATTATTAGCTTATTCATTTATTCAACGAATATTTGTTGAGCCTTTTATAAGTATCAGTCATTTTTCAAGGCACTGGTGATACAAAAATGAGCGTATTTAACAAAAATATCTTCATGCTCATGAAGCTTCCATTCTAGTGACAGAAAAAAAAAGATAAATTATAAATCAAATAGTGATTGTATGGAGAAAAGTAAAGCTAGAAAGGAAAAGGAGTCGTGCTGGGAGATGTTCCATTTAAAACAGAGTAGTTAGGGAAGGTCTCAGAACGGTAACATTTGTAGGAAGACCTAGAGGAGGCGAGAGAACAGCTGAGTACTTCCATGGGGTTATGTGTTCTAACCACAGCAAATCCCAAATCCCCGAGGCAGCACCATGTCTGCTGGGAATCTCGGAGAGGAGAGTTGGGTTGACTGGTGCAGAGTGAGGTAGGTGGGAAAGCAGAACAGGGCAAAAGAGGCATTGTATGTGGGGAGTGAGGAAAGTAATAGAATACTTTGTGAGGGTTTGGCTTTTCTCTGAAGGAGATGAGAAACCACTGGACAGCTGTGAGCATTAAGAGTTACTGAAAATATCTTTGGAAACCCTAACCATGCTTTGTGTAATGAAACTTATTTACAGTATTGACCAGTTCTTCTATGCCATTCCCCCTGCCCCGATTTCCTTATTTATTCAGAATATTGAATTTCAGAAGACTTTATATTTGTAACACACATACCTCAAATTAGCTATGGCAGGTTTTTCAAAGTCCAGCTTCAGGTGACTTCAAATATACAATAGCGTAGTAGGGTAGGTTTAGGCAGAAACCAGCCTGCTGCTGCTTTCTCCTCGGAGCTCTAGCAATGGCATTTTGAAATGGAAATACAGTTGTCATAAAGCTATTGTAGAAGTAATAGCTTTTAAAGGAGATTTTCAGACTAATAAACATTTCTCCTCTCAATTAATAGACATAATAGGAAATGCAGAGAAGAAGGAGTAAAGGGCCTTGACTGATATTTTCCTGGACTGGAAAGGAGAAGTAGGGGTACAACAGAATGAAAGAAAAAAGAATTCTGTCTTAAAAAGCTGAAAGCATCTCAAAACCAAGATGCTTGGGAATCCTTTAAAAAATCCGGCTGGTAAAGACATATAATTAGAGTGACCATATGTCCTGTTTTATTCCCAGGACAATACAGATTTATGCCTGCTGTCCCAGTGTAATTATTAATAGCACCCCTTTCATTCCTCATAATGTCCTGGTTTTGATGATAAATTTGTGGTCACCCAACATGAGCCTGTAACTGTGCTTCACACCTTTTGTGTTATTAGAAGTCATTTCAATTTTTGGTGTTTTCATAATTTTAGTTTAATTTAGAGTATTATTAGTGCTGATTAGCCCCAAATTTTGGGGCTTTAATTTTTTCTCTTTAATTTTTCCCTTTAATTTTTTCCCCTCTTGGAATGGTTTTATAGGTTTGTATTTAAAAAGATTGGAGATTGTTGACTTTCTGGTACTTCAGAAGAATATACATTTCTTATTTTAAGAGAAGTTTATATTGAAGTTTATTTTCTCTATTTTTGCCTGTTGAAGGAGAGATTATTTTAGATTAAAAATTATATGTGGTTTCCAGAGTGTTGCTGTTATAATGATATTATGTAATTATACATTGAAATTATGAAGTTTTCATTTATGTATTTTATAAAAGCATTAGTTTTGGTTTATGGAAGGAGATTGGTGAGAAAAATATTTCCTTTTAAAGGGAAGGTTGGAATGAATGCTTTCATATGTGTGTCCAGATTTGCTTTGCAAATACAGTATCCCACATTGAAATATCACTGTACTATAAATATTGCTGTAACAGTCTTACGAACATGTAATTGTGGAATCAGGGGAAGAGAGCTAAATTAAGAGTCAGGAAACCTTAATTCTCGTTTTGTTTTCTCAGTAAGTGGAATGATGATTTTTGCCTATACTACTTACCCTGTCTGTGCCTTAGGGCTCTCTGACCTAAACTAAGTCACTAGGCTGTTGGGCAGAGCCAAGGAGTTAAATATGTTTGAAACGATTTTATAAGTTATGATTTCTGTCTAAATCTAAGATTGCATTAGGTCTACGGGAACAAGGAAAGCCCTTTTAAGTGAGATAGTTATATTTCTTTCCTAAGAAGTTCTGAATCAGTAAGTTAATTACCTCTCTCCTCTAGGGAATGAATCAACTAATTATGAAGAGAGAGCCAAGGTCAAATTTAAGCCAATCTGTCTATTAGTCTAGGAGACTACTTAGTTCATTTCTTCATGGGGGAAATGCAGGAGTTAATGTGAATAGTTTGACAGGTTTGAGAGCCTGGGCAAATAGACCTAAGTAGACCTTTCACAATGACTTCCATAATTTATTGAAAATAATGTGCATTAATAGACTGTCAGAGATACCCAAATGTCTGTCTTTCACATACAAATGATTTTTGGATTATGTGCACCATTGACCTGCACGATTGGCATGGATAATTAAATTTTAACTGTCTTTGCAGCTAATCTAGCTTGATAACTGTGTTTCATTGTAGGACATATCTTTCATTGGAGATTCTGGAGCAAAAATGAGTATGTTTACATAGGGTAAAGCACATTCCTTTTTAATGAAAGTTCATATTTTTATTGATTGATTAAGAGTAGATCCTCATACTATCCTTGTACAATTGGCCTATCGTTGATGTAAATGATATTTTTATGAAACACATTTTCATCATTGCAATGAATCATCCATTCCTGGATACCTGCCAATAGATAGTTATGACCTTGGAATAAAATAACAGTTGGGAAAAATAATCAGATTTCCATATGTAATGTTGGGCAATTTAAAGAATATAAGGTGTGCCCTTCCTCTAGTACACTTAAACACACAGAATTGAAAGAAAAATGAAGTTAATCTTTTGTGTGTTATTATATTTATGGACTGGAAAAAACAATGGCTAAAAAGAACAACCATGGCATACCATTGTTATTGAATGTATTTTTAATGTGTATTTGAGGTGGAGGTGAGGGTGGAAAGTTTTATAAACTGAGATAACTGATTCTGTGTGGAAATGAATTACGTCCACTTATGTTATCATGTGGTTCTCATATATATATTTGAAATTAAATGCCTTTCTCTCCTATACTAAAGGAAAAGAACAATGTGTTTGTAATAAGGATAAAACTGTTAATTTCATAAAATTCCTGAAATAATATACATGAACAAAGCAGTGATTTTTCCAGTGGTCTTAAAAAATTTGATAAATGATTGTAATTATTTAAATTATTTTTAGAATGCATTTGTAATCTGGGTTTCAAATTTAAATACAAGTTATTTTGTATTTATGAGAACTAATAAGAAAAATTCAGTAGATCTCTAAAGAAAACAAAAACAGGTTAAATGTTTATTAGATATCTTTTACTGATTTGATATATCCTATTTTTAAGTGTGTTTTGGTATTATTAAGAATGCAATCTATAAGAAAGAACACGTGTGAACTTTCAGTTACATCGGCTACCAGATAGCAACTAAGCCATGCATTTCTTTTAGAGGGAAGAGTGTTTTGTTTCTTGAAACAAAAAAGTTACTAACTGATGCTGTTATATATTATTTTTGTACAATAAGGATGTTTTGCAGTTGTAAATATGATTATATACTATAGTGTGTTCACTCTGGTGGTAAGCATGCAGTCATCATTAAGATTGACATTCATGAACCATGTATATGTCTTACATTTCTATATGCCCATTGCTGGTGTTGGACTTGAATTTTTTAAGTGGTTTTTCAATAAAGTAGTCTGTTTAGAATAATTTCTTATACTTTTTTATTTTTTTTTCTTTCTTTCTTTTCTTTTCTTTTTTTTTTAGTTAGCAAAGTGAATGGAATACTCAGAATTCCGTTTGGGAATTGTGGTTGTTTTTATTTTTATTTTATTTATTTATTTATTTATTTTTTTATTATACTTTAAGTTCTAGGGTACATGTGCATGACGTTTATATCATGTATAACTCCCCAATGCAATCCCTCCCTCCTCCCCCCTCCCCATGATAGGCCCCAGTGTGTGATGTTCCCCTTCCCGAGTCCAAGTGATCTCATTGTTCAGTTCCCACCTATGAGTGAGAACATGCGGTGTTTGGTTTTCTCTTCTTGTGATAGTTTGCTAAGAATGATGGTTTCCAGCTGCATCCATGTCCCTACAAAGGATGCAAACTCATCCTTTTTGATGGCTGCATAGTATTCCATGGTGTATATGTGCCACATTTTCTTAATCCAGTCTGTCACAGATGGACATTTGGGTTGATTCCAAGTCTTTGCTATTGTGAATAGTGCCGCAATAAACAATGTGTGCATGTGTCTTTGTAGTAGAGTAATTTATAATCCTTTGGGTATATACCCAGTAGTGGGATGGCTGGGTCATATGGTACATCTAGTTCTAGATCCTTGAGGAATCGCCATACTGTTTTCCATAATGGTTGAACTAGTTTACAATCCCACCAACAGTGTAAAAGTGTTCCTATTTCTCCACATCCTCTCCAACACCTGTTGTTTCCTGACTTCTTAATGATTGCCATTCTAACTGGTGTGAGATGGTATCTCATTGTGGTTTTGATTTGCATTTCTCTGATGGCGAGTGATGATGAGCATTTTTTCATGTGTCTGTTGGCTGTATGGATGTCTTCTTTTGAGAAATGTCTGTTCATATCCTTTCCCCACTTTTTGATGGGGTTGTTTGTTTTTTTCTTGTATATTTGTTTGAGTTCTTTGTAGATTCTGGATATTAGCCCTTTGTCAGATGAGTAGGTTGCAAAAATTTTCTCCCATTCTGTAGGTTGCCTGTTCACTCTGATGGTAGTTTCTTTTGCTGTGCAAAAGCTCTTTAGTTTAATTAGATCCCATGTGTCAATTTTTGCTTTTGCTGCCGTTGCTTTTGGTGTTTTAGACATGAAGTTGAATCCCTGAATAGACCAATAGCAGGCTCTGAAATTGAGGCAACAATTAATAGCCTACCCACCAAAAAAAGTCCAGGACCAGATGGATTCACAGCTGAATTCTACCAGAGGTACAAGGAGGAGCTGGTACCATTCCTTCTGAAACTATTTCAATCAATAGAAAAAGAGGGAATCCTCCCTAACTCTTTTTATGAGGCCAACATCATCCTGATACCAAAGCCTGGCAGAGACACAACAAAAAAGGAGAATTTTAGACCAATATCCCTGATGAACATCGATGCAAAAATCCTCAATAAAATACTGGCAAACCGGATTCAGCAGCACATCAAAAAGCTTATCCACCACGATCAAGTGGGCTTCATCCCTGGGATGCAAGGCTGGTTCAACATTCGCAAATCAATAAACGTAATCCAGCATATAAACAGAACCAAAGACAAGAACCACATGATTATCTCAATAGATGCAGAAAAGGCTTTTGACAAAATTCAACAGCCCTTTATGCTAAAAACGCTCAATAAATTCGGTATTGATGGAACGTACCTCAAAATAATAAGAGCTATTTATGACAAACCCACAGCTAATATCATACTGAATGGGCAAAAACTGGAAAAATTCCCTTTGAAAACTGGCACAAGACAGGGATGCCCTCTCTCACCACTCCTATTCAACATAGTGTTGGAAGTTCTGGCTAGGGCAATCAGGCAAGAGAAAGAAATCAAGGGTATCCAGTTAGGAAAAGAAGAAGTCAAATTGTCCCTGTTTGCAGATGACATGATTGTATATTTAGAAAACCCCATTGTCTCAGCCCAAAATCTCCTTAAGCTGATAAGCAACTTCAGCAAAGTCTCAGGATACAAAATTAATGTGCAAAAATCACAAGCATTCTTATACACCAGTAACAGACAAGCAGAGAGCCAAATCAGGAATGAACTTCCATTCACAATTGCTTCAAAGAGAATAAAATACCTAGGAATCCAGCTTACAAGGGATGTAAAGGACCTCTTCAAGGAGAACTACAAACCACTGCTCAGTGAAATCAAAGAGGACACAAACAAATGGAAGAACATACCATGCTCATGGATAGGAAGAATCAATATCGTGAAAATGGCCATACTGCCCAAGGTGATTTATAGATTCAATGCCATCCCCATCAAGCTACCAATGACTTTCTTCACAGAATTGGAAAAAACGGCTTTAAAGTTCATATGGAACCAAAAAAGAGCCCGCATTGCCAAGACAATCCTAAGTCAAAAGGACAAAGCTGGAGGCGTCACGCTACCTGACTTCAAACTATACTACAAGGCTACAGTAACCAAAACAGCATGGTACTGGTACCACAACAGAGATATAGACCAATGGAACAGAACAGAGTCCTCAGAAATAATACCACACATCTACAGCCATCTGATCTTTGACAAACCTGAGAGGGAATTGTGGTTGTTTTTAAATTCTTGCATCTGTGAAGGGAAGCTAACTAGAATGCTGTTTACTTCTCAAAATATGCCTTTTATTTGAAACAAACTTTTAAATGAAATGACCTGGAATATGTCAGATCTGACAGAGTTAGAAACATTTAAAATTGATGTAAAATATCATTTTACTAAGCAATTAATAGGGATAGACTTACTTAGTTCTACTATACTTAGCAACTACAGAGGCAACGATATATTTCGTATAATTCCATGCGAGTCCCTTGGAAGAGGCACTATAGTGTGGCTGCTTTTTTATGGCCATCTGTTACTCTTTCTATCACAACACTTAACACTTTACACAATGTACACTTGTAATTAGTTCTTTCTACCACTTGGTAACTCATGAAAAGTATACGTGAAACTTAGAATCTATGGAAGCAAGTCATTTCATAGGAGGAATTTGGAAGTCTTTCTGTTATCAAATTATAACATGAATGATTTTTGCTTAGAGTCGTTCAACTCTACTTTGACATAATTTTTGATAATAAAAATTCTATTCACTGGAATTTCTGTTAAAATGCTCATGTAAAGTGGCTAGAAACAGAATACTTGGATTTTCTCATAACTTAATTCAAATAGGACAATCTGTTTCAATAAAACTACAAGAGGAATTTAAGGCAAAGGTGCTCATTTGGGTTTAGCTTAAATTTTTATAATGCAAACTTGGAGGCAAAACTGTGACTGGCACACCTGCCGTCATTTAATGTGAATGAATAAACCTTTGTGGCTGTGTGTTGTATGACAGTTATTGATAGAGAATGTATAAGAGAGCTATTTGATAACAGACACTGTCCTCAGGTGAATTGGGAAATTGGGGAAGTAAAATAACCAATGTGTTTCATTTGCATGTAACAGGTAGGAAGAATAATTAATAAAAACAAACAAACAAACAAACAAACAAACAAAAATCACCTGTTTCCCTAGTGTCAGTTGCCCCCAGATAGGTTTATTTTTCTTTCAGCATCAGAAAAGCTAGATCTTTTTATTAAAATCCATTTCTCTCTAGCTGAGATGTATCAGTGATTCTGTTAAATAAAATTTAGTGTTAATACTGTTATTTGAGAGACATTTTAGTTTGATTGTAAAGAGATAGATTAAAATAGAACTAAAAATGGTTTTGGTAAAAAAGGAACAGGTTAATTTTCTCCCTTCTCATTTGACCATTGTTTTAGCTGTTAAGTAAAATCAACAAATTAAAAAAAAACAAAAACAAATATACTGTCAGGTAATTCTGCAAAAGAAAGCTTTGAGTATCCATAGTATTATTTTAAGAAAGTGTTCCCTGACCTTGTCTCAAAGGATTTGAAAGATGTAAACATCTTTTGTAAAAATGAGGCCACTAATCTGATTTCCTTTATATTAAAATATTCATATGTATTGTAACAACTATATAAGTGGCAGTTAAATATGTTTTCTTCCTAAGTGTGATCATCTGTTTTACACTTAATTGAAGCAAATTTCTTCTGGTTTTCTGATTATAATGATGACATGGCACGCAAGAAACCAGAGCATGTTAATGAAACCTTATGATTAAGTACTTAACTTCATGGAAAATGATCATTATGGACGTTCAGTAACATTTATTTGGCCAAATTACATGTAAAGTTAGTTCCATTCTTAATACTACAAAGTTATGCATTTGTGTATCTCGTTATTGAAGGAAATTTGGAAATCTTTTGAGTTTGAATTCCCTCATTTCATTTTGCAATTTAAACAATACATTTAGAAAATCAGTCTGCATTGTTACATGGAAAATAATTTGCCAACCAGCCTCTCCCAAGATGACAGTACTGAAGACTGTAATGTGTTTCAAAATATTCATTTTATTCTAGGTGTTGACTACTTTTAGGATTGCCTTAATTAAAAAAAAAAAACTTCTAGGAATAAAAGTTTTATTGTTCACCATGGATGGTTGAGAATAATATAATTTAATACCTTATTTGAAATAAATTATAAGTGACATTTTCTTATCGGCTTTTTTACTGAAAGCTAGATGAAACAGAATATGTACTGAGTTTAATGGTGAGATTTTATTATCAAAATCTAATTAGTTTTAAAGTGATTAATTCTCTTCTGTCTTTACTTCCATGCTATTTTTTAATATTATTCTCAAGATGCGATTCAGAAGCTGTCTCATGAAAATAATATGCTAGAGCTTTACTTTTAATTGTACTTTTGTGTATCTGCAATGTTCATTATACTCTAGAATACTTCGTGAAGGGAGAATAGATTTTTGTTTGTTTGTTTTTGTTTTTTGAGACGGAGTCTTGCTCTGTCCCCCAGGCTGGAGTGAAGGGAGAATAGATTTTATTAAAATGTTATGCATGCAGTCTGTTAACCATTAAGTAGAAGAATAATCTGGATTATAGATAGTATACTTTCCAGATGCAGTGATGAAATAGGAAACTTTGAAGCACAAGACCATGAAATTGTAGCATATCAGACTGACAATAAAGCCGCAGTCACACCCTTCCATTTTCCCCCATTTTATGCCCTGCTGCAAAGTAAGATTTTAACTTTGATTTCATAACACCTAACTCAGTGTCTTGACACATAATAGGCACTTTAACAAAAACTTTTTAATGAATGAACAAACTCAGATCTTTTTTTTTTTTTTTTGAGGCGGAGTCTCGCTCTGTCGCCCGGACTGGAGTGCAGTGGCCAGATCTCAGCTCACTGCAAGCTCCGCCTCCTGGGTTTCCGCCATTCTCCTGCCTCAGCCTCCCAAGTAGCTGGGACTACAGGCGCCCGCCACCTCGCCCGGCTAGTTTTTTTTTGTATTTTTAGTAGAGACGGGGTTTCACCGTATTAGCCAGGATGGTCTCGATCTCCTGACCTCGTGATCCGCCCGTCTCGGCCTCCCAAAGTGCTGGGATTACAGGCAAACTCAGATCTTTAGCAGGTGTTTTTAAAGGGACAATGCGTTTATTTGTGCTGGAAAGAAGCATATGGATAACCAGTAAAAACTGTGGAGTACAAATAGTGATAGAGAATATTCATCTATTGTTCACTTATGTCTGATTTAAGACTTTTAAAAATGTGTATTTCTTTACATTTCAGCATAAAAACTTGCCACTTTTTCTTGCATATCCATTTACTTCATTTTAGGTCTCTATTCTTTTTTTCTCAGAGAGTAGTTTGCTTTAAAGTTTATCCCACTACTGAATTATTATTTGAGTTCCTATCTTATTGGGATGTTGGATGAACTGTATTTTCCGTTATTACACATAATTTTTTTTCCTTTATTTTTTTCTAAATGAATTGTTTCTGGAAAGGAATTTAAACTGTGAGTAATTATTATTCAGCGTTCCTAGTGTTTGTGAAAACAGAAGTTGACCTCATATGGTGAGAGCTATGGGAAAACTTGGGTGTAACAACAACAACAAAAAAGTTTAAACAAAGGGAAAAAAATTCAACAGTAAGAGTAGGAGAGTATGTTTCAATCCTTTAACAGTTTAACTCCAAAAACCAGTTATTTAATACTAAAATTCAGTTTTTAATGGGTTTGTAGTGGGAGTTATGAATGTTATCTAAATGGTATTTGATAGTAAAGACCAATTACCTTTTGATTTAACTCAGGATTTGCTGAGGTTAAAATCTTATTATTTGGTAAAGGGGCATTATTCCCTCTTCCATTATTAATGAGGAGGAAAACTAGTGTATTTTTCATAGCTCCATTTAATAACTCTCTTTTCCTCTCTTTTCTTTGTCTTTCAGCTTTCCCTTCACACTCATTCTTTGACAGTTACTCCTTCTCTTTTCTCTGCTTATTTTTCCATCAAGTTTATTAAGACCCTGTTCCTTGCTGGGCTTATCCAAGACAGGTAGTTCATCCTCAAGTTCCAAAAAATGAAGATGATTAATAAAACTATTGCATTTCTTTCCTTTTCCAACCTTGACAAACAAGTCTTTTGTTATGATATATGTCCCTTGAGCATCACTCAGGCCCTCTGTCTGACCTGTGTCTACCCCATGCAGGAACGTAGAAAAGGTCCACAGTTTGACTCATTTATGGGAATCAGGATTTCAGTGCCTCAGTGTCTGCCTCATCCAGACACTTGTGCAGTAGTCACACTGTACAACTGACTGCACTGGACTTTGTCCTGATTTATGATTTAAATGTGTTCCCCTAAACCTGTAGATTTGGGGATGCATCTGGGATTTGTGCAACAGAAGAAATGGCTATATATGAGAGAGAAATATGTGAAGCCCCTGAATAGCTTTTGCAAATGGAAGGAGATCTGGAGATACTGGCACTATTGGCTTATTTTAGCAATAAGGAAACTGAGCTATTGAGAAGTGAAGTGAAATGCCCACACCTATGTAGTCGGTGAGTGGCAGATCCTTGACTGATTCTCTCTGCTAACTTGAGGACCAGTAAACACTACACTGTAGGGTTTCAGCTCACTCAACATGTAAACATAATTAGATTTTATAGTCTAAATACTGAATATGTTTCCGAAAGTTATTTTAGAATACTAGTTTTATTTAATAGATTAGGTAGTTTAGAAGAGTATACTGTGAACAATTGAAACCAAATATACCTGAGTGTGCATCCAAACTCTGCTACTTAATAGTAGAGTGAAACTGAACAGAGTATTTAACCTCTTTTTTTAAATCTATCAAACAGGAACAATAAAGACTTAATATAGTTGTTGTGGAGTCAGGCCCAAAATCCACATATTCAAAACTATTGATACCAGAGGAAAGTGCTTCAGGGATAAATGAAATCCACAATGTCCAGCCTCAGTTTTGCTGCTACTGTGGCTTATTTCTTCAGCAAATTTTAGATGAGTTTCTAAGAGCTAGCACCATTGAGCTGATTGATGCTCCTAAAGAGCGTCTTTTACTTATATAATTTTTTGAACATTTTTATTTTCACTGATCATTGAGTTGTGTTATTCATATTTGAACGTGACATTAGGAAGGAATTTTTTTTAGAAGTTTCTTTGTCAAAATGGTTTCTGATATGATTTGCCATAAATATATATGGTGATTTTATTTAACTGTGAGAAATAGGTTATGGGGCCAGCCGGGTATGGTGGCTCACGTCTGTAATTCAAGTATTTTGGGAGGCCCAGGTGAACTGATTGCGAGAGCCCAGGAATTTAAGATCAGCCTGGGCAACATTGTGAAGCCTCGTCTCTACTAAAATAAATAAATGAATAAATAAAAAATAAATGGATCTGGTGGTGTGCACCTGTAGTCTCAGCTACTCAGGAGGCTGAGGTGGGAGGATCACCTGCATTGGGGAGGTCAAGGCTGCAGTGAGATGAGATTGCGCCATTGAATTCAGCCTGGATGACAGAGTGACACCACATCTTAAGAAAAGAAAAAAAATAAATAAAGTTTTATAATCTACAGGCCATTTTTGTAGCAATTGAGCAGTTCTACAAAGTAGTTTTGAAGGACTCACATGTTTTTGGAATATAGCACCAAAATCTGGTGATCAGCTGGTGAAATGTAATTCATAACACCATGATTGGTAACAGTAAAGAAAATACAGGATTCAAAAAAGTATAATTGTGCTCATTTGTTATCACTACTAGTTCCTTAATCTGAGACAATGTCATTTATTATGCAAATGGGAAGGAAATTATGTAATTTAAGTTTATTTGAGGACCATGTTACTATTTTCCCTTACAGGGTGCAATGTTGAAATAATATTTTTCAATGATAAATCATATATAATGCTGTGTAATTTTACTGATTATGATATATCTTTCCTTTGCATTCATATGTAGGTCAGCCAAAAAAAATTAGTCTCAAAAAGCACCATAATTTTTAGATTCTTCTATTAGGTATTAAATCTTGATGTAAACATTTGAGATTTGGGGACTTTCTCTTTTAATTAAGCCAGATAGTTGTTTAATACAAGATGTTCCAAATTTGGTAATGATGCCTTCTGTCATCTACTGAATGTCTTACTTCTCTTCACTCCTTAGTGCCTTTGTTGAGCTTTGGTGATACAACTTTAATTTTAAACTGATCACATTGTTTCTAAACCTTTGCTAGATGGCATTCATCTTTATACTATATGATAAAATAGATCACATTGAAAATAGATTCGTAGTGTTTTAAAATAAATTTATAATTATATCAGCAATATATTTTTTCTGGAGCCATTTGCATTAGCTTCATTAAATTAGAAATTTTCAAAATGCTTACATGATGAAAACAACTGAAGGTTAGTTTTATTTAGTTAGAAGGGACATTAGGATTAGAATGGTCACCAAGTCCTTGTCTCTGGTACACATAATTCAACTTTCTTTCCACTTCATTTAGTTTTTTTCTGTACCAGAGGAAGGAAAATGCTTTCGCTGTAACAAATTAAGAATAAGTTACATTTTGCTTACATGGCAACTGGATTGTTAATAGGTAATTAAGTTGAAAAGAAAAAAATGGAAAACTTTCACTTGATTCCTTTTCTAATATTAGAAGTGAGGAATTGGGAAGAAATCAATATAATGCATGTAATTAAAACATTGTGGTTTTGGTAAAAACCTCATTTAGTTACATGCAAATATTAGAGATATCTCTTTATATTCTCATATTTTACTTAATGCCTTTTGGCTAGCTGAATCGTTTCTGTTTTAATTTCATGGCAATTTGCATTTATTTTTAAGACTTTCAAAACAAATTCTCTTTTTGGCTTGAACGCACATACTACATTTGGTAAATGTGATATATAGCACTGTGAATTACTGATGTTAATTATAAATATTATATTGTAAATATTGCGTTTGCTAGAAATGAATTTCCCTCAATGTACACTCAATTCAGAGAATATATCCGAGACAAAAGCTCAGGAAAGGACATGAGGGTTTTCTTAACAAGGAGGTACATAGCTATACTGTTATGCCTTAAGGATGAAAATGTTTGATTATTGCTATTAGATTAAATCGTGTTTCCCTAACATTCTTCTCTTACATTTCGGCTAAATAATTATATTAATTTAATGAAAATGAGGTAAATGACTAGGAGGAAATTTGACCTGGCTAATTATAGGCATGTGTCTAATCAGTGTCAATGATTTTGGATTTCTCTGTAGTCAGAGTTTATCAAAATAAGATTTTCATAACAAAATTTGGCCCTTTGCATTTGATCACTGATTATTTCAGTGAGATCTCCTAGTTGATTTTGGTGGCTAGTTATATCATTAAATCTGGATGAATGACTCCTCAGAACACATTGGCTTGAAAAAGGGAGCTTTTACAGATTATCCTGCTATGGGAGGAGTTAGTTTCATTATTATAGAGTTTTGAGTTTTATCTAATAGTAGAAATTGAACTTACTCCCTGGAGACAACGTCGGTGCAGAAAACTAGCATGTCTTATTGTATGGAGGTCATTGTTATTGCTCTTGATCTTTTTTCTGGTAAATCACAACTCAGGGAGCTGCTATATGTTTCTGATTTTCCTCTCACTTTATGAAGTCTCATAATGATAATGGTAAATGTTTATTGACCACTTAGTACATGTCAGGCATTGTTTTAAGTTTTTATATGATATGTTATTATTATTAATCCTCACAACCACTTTGTGCTATCATTATGGCCATTTTACAGATGAGGACACTCAGGCATACTGGGATTAAATAAATTACCCAAGTGCCCAGTCCTAGTAGGTATTAGGAAAAGGATTTGAATACACATAATGGGTATCTTAGAGCCTTGGGGCAAGCACAACTTTGTAACCCAGACTTCTTCAATGTTGGCCCTCCAAAATAAGGAATAAATCTCTTACTTGAGAGTAAAAATCCATTGTAATTAATTTGAGTAAACATTTAAATGACTGATAATCTTGGTTATCCGTGGCTGGCATATGAGTACAGATTGAGAATGTCTAACAGTAGGTGTGGAAGTGGAGGGAAGATGGGAGTGCCTGCAGCTGTGACAACCCTGTCACTGTCAAAAATGAAATATTTTATTTTCTTTGCTTGGAATTCTTCAATTTCCTTCTTCCCTAAGTAGATGTGTTAGAAAAATAACAAATACCTTTGATAACCTACAATTTATAGGCATTTTCAGATTAATATAGTGAGCTTTAGTGGAGAGGGCATGGGATCTGGAGTCAAGACTCTAGGATTATGTCGTGGTTCTGCCCACAAGCTGTGTTATTTTTACCATTTAATGTGAACTCCTTGTCTTCATTCTCTTAATCTATAAAACCAACACTGCGATACCTATTACATAGGGTTATTCTGAAGACTGAATGAAATCATACATATGAAAATGTGTTAAAAATGTAAAGCATATGTGCGTAGTGTCTTATGGTTGTTGAGTTTTTTTTAAGTTGAAGACATCATATTCATAAAAGAGCTCTTTGTTCCAAATGATAACATTTCTTATGCCCCATAAAGCAGTCAAGTTAAGGCTGCTAGATCAGTTTTATACTGAAATTAAATATTGGGAATTTACTTATCCAACATTGGTTTGAAGATACCTAATACCATTTAGTAATTTTCAAATCATATTTGACTTAAACTGGTATTATACGACTGCAGTCACATACTATTAAGAAAACACTGTATGCATTATAGGTTAAAAGATGTTAACTTTTATTGCATAGTCATACACTGTTTCATAGTATGGTGCCTGTACGACTTAATACAAATCAGGAATAAGCAAATTTTTAACTTTTTTGAAACTGATGAACAAGTGTAGTATGTCCTTTCCTTAAAAAAATATCATATTTATGACTCTGATTAAAATTTCTGGCCCGTTTTACTGCTGGTATCTGTTACAGAATATTCATGTTTGCATGAACTAACTCACTGTGTCAAAATGATTAGCTTTTTGTTTATAGTGTACTTTCTGAAGACATACTTTAAGATGTGTCAGGAGGACTCAGTTTTATAGGAAAAATGTTGGAAAATGAGGCATGATTGATCATCCTCTAAGACACCAGCTAGACATACAGATTATTGAGATCGCTAAGAAAACTTGCCGTAAATAAATAAATTTAACCATTTATAACATAGATGTTTTGGAGCTCATCCCCACCCAGATTTTTCTTTTTAATAAAACATCTATTAACCCTGAATTACAATTGGGAAATGCTGCTGCATACATAAATATTCTTGGAAAAGCCCAGTAGTTTTGTTTTTTTTTAATACTTTAAGTTCTAGGGTACATGTGCACAACGTGTACATATGTATACATGTGCCATGTTGGTGTGCTGCACCCACTAACTCGTCGTTTACATTAGGTATATCTCCTAATGCTATCCCACCCCCCTCCCCCCTCCCCACAATAGGACCCAGTGTGTGATGTTCCCCTTCCTGTGTCCAAATTATTTCATTGTTCAATTCCCACCTATGAGTGAGAACATGCAGTACTTGGTTTTCTGTTCTTGTGATAGTTTGCTGAGAATGATGGTTTCCAGCTGCATCCAGGTCCCTACAAAGGACACGAACTCATCCTTTTTTATAGCCGCATAGTATTCCATGGTGTATATGTGCCACATTTTCTTAATCCAGTCTGTCACTGATGGACATTTGGGTTGATACCAAGTCTTCGCTATTGTGAATAGTGCCACCATAAACATATATGTTTATGTTTATTTTTATGCTTATTGTGACTAGTGCCACAATAAACATAAACATACGTGTGCATGTGTCTTTATAGCAGCATGTCACCACCAGGGCAGGCCTGGTGGTGACAAAATCTCTAAGCATTTGCTTGTCTGTAAAGGATTTTATTTCTCCTTCACTTATGAAACTTAGTTTGGCTGGATATGAAATTCTGGGTTGAAAATTCTTTTCTTTAAAAATGTTGAATACTGGCCCCCACTCTCTTCTGACTTGGAGAGTTTCTGCCGAGAGATCTGCTGTTAGTCTGATGGGCTTCCCTTTGTGTGTAATCCGACCTTTCTCTCTGGCTGCCCTTAACATTTTTTTCTTCATTTCAACTTTGGTGAATCTGACAATTATGTGTCTTGGAGTTGCTCTTCTTGAGGAGTATCTTTGTGGCGTTCTCTGTATTTCCTGAATTTGAATATTGGCCTGCCTTACTAGGTTGGGGAAGTTCTCCTGGATGATATCCTGAAGAGTGTTTTCCAACTTGATTCCATTTTCCCCATCACTTTCTGGCACACCAATCAGACATAGATTTGATCTTTTCACATAATCCCATATTTCTTGGCAGCTTTGTTCATTTCTTTTTACTCTTCTTTCTCTACACTTCTCTTCTCACTTCATTTCATTCATTTGATCTTCAATCGCTGATACTCTTTCTTCCAGTTGATCGAGTCAGTTACTGAAGCTTGTGCATTTGTCACGTAGTTCTCGTGTTATGGTTTTCATCTCTATCAGTTCTTGTAAGGTCTTCTCTGCATTGATTATTCTAGTTATCCATTCATCCATTCCTTTTTCAACGTTTTTAGTTTCTTTGCGCTGGTTACGTAGTTCCTCCTTGAGCTCTGAGAAGTTTGATGGACTGAAGCCTTCTTCTCTCAACTCGTCAAAGTCATTCTCCGTCCAGCTTTGTTCTGTTGCTGGCAATGAGCTGCGTTCCTTTGGAGGGGGAGATGCGCTCTGATTTTTGGAATTTCCAGCTTTTCTGCCCTGCTTTTTCCCCATCTTTGTGGTTTTATCTGCCTTTGGTCTTTGATGATGGTGACGTACTGATGGGGTTTTGGTGTGGGTGTCCTTTCTGTTTGTTAGTTTTCCTTCTAACAGTCAGGACCCTCAGCTGTAGGTCTGTTGGAGTTTGCGTGAGGTCCACTCCAGACCCTGTTTGCCTGGGTATCAGCAGCGGAGGCTGCAGAAGATAGAATATTGCTGAACAGTGAGTGTTGCTATCTGATTCTTGCTCTGGAAGCTTCGTCTCAGGGGTGTACCCCGCCATGTGAGGTGTGAGGTGTTGGTCTGCACCTAGTGAGGGATGTCTCCCAGTTAGGCTACTCAGGAGTCAGGGACCCACTTGAGCAGGCAGTCTCTCCGTTCTCAGATCTCAACTTCCGTACTGGGAGATCCACTGCTCTCTTCAAAGCTGTCAGACGGGGGCATTTACCTCTGCAGAGGTTTCTGCTGCTTTTTGTTTAGCTATACCCTGTCCCCAAAGGGGAAGTCTCTAGAGGCCGGCCGGCCTCTTTGAGCTGTGGTGTGCTCCACCCAGTTTGTGCTTCCCGGTGGCTTTGTTTACCTACTTAAGCCTCAGCAATGGCAGGTGCCCCTCCCCCAGCCTTGCTGCCGCCTTGCAGTTAGAGCTCAGACTGCTGTGCTAGCAATGAGGGAGGCTTGGTGGATGTGGGACCCTCTGGGCCAGGTGTGGTTTATAATCTCCTGGTGTGTCGTTTGCTAAGACCCTTGATAAAGTGCAGTATTAGGGTGGGAGTTACCCGATTTTCCAGGTGTTGTGTGTCTCAATTTCCTTTGGCTAGGAAAAGGAATTCCCTTCCCCCTTGCGCTTCCCAGGCGAGGCGATACCTCACCCTGCTTCAGCTCTCGCTGGTCAGGCTGCACCCGCAGACCAGCACCAACTGTCCGACATGCCCCAGTGAGATGAACTCAGTACCTCAGTTGAAAATGCAGAAATCACCCGTCTTCTGTGTCACTCACGCTGGGAGCTGGAGGCTGGAGCTGTTCCTGCTTCGCCATCTTGGGTGCGCTCCCCCCCAGTAGTTTTTTTAATTGCTACTTTGAGCCTTCCACTAAAGACACATTATACTCATAATAATAATTCTCCTATTTGCCCATGATAATGAATAAAATTCCTGTTTACACAACCACCTTTAGGCCATCGTTGTTATTATTTTTCCCCCTGCAGCTTTTAAATTTAGGGGTACACGTGCAGGATGTGCAGGTTTGTTACATAGGTAAACGTGTGCCATGGTGGTTTGTTGCACAGATCATCCCATCACCTAGGTATTAAGCCCAGGATCCATTAGCTATTCTTCCTGACAGTCTCCCTCCCCCAACACCCTCCTTGACAAACCCCAGTGTGTGTTGTTCTCCCACATTTATCCATGTGTTCTCGTCATTCAGCTCCTACTTTATAAGTGAGAACATATGCTATTTGGTTTTCTGTTCCTGTGTTAGTTTGCTGAGGATAATTGCTTCCAACTCCAACCATGTTCCTGCAAAGGACATGGTCTTGAGGCTGTCTTTGTCAGTTGCCAGATAAGTTCCATTCTGTTAGACCAATTAGATGGTATAAGCATTTACTTAATACTTAGGGCTTTTGTGATATATATAATACTTAGGCGTTTCGTGATGTGTATATATATATATATATCAAATGAGAGTTTTCAAGTATACCCCAAAATGCAGGCATATGGAATAAAAGAAATCCTGTAGGAATTCACTTAAATAGAATAATGACAAATAATTAAAAATATATAAGTTAAGCAAATTTGAGTTCATACTTCACACCAAGTATTGCACAAAGCACTTTTGCAAGTGTGTTCTCATTTAATCCTTTCAGTAGCTTCTTGAGTAGTTATTACATCTTCATTCTACAGGTGATGAAACTGGTTTCTTAAAAATTTTCTCAAGGACACACAACTATTAAAACTATTATGTGAAGATAGGCAATTAGATAATTCAAAACTAATAACCATGACACTTTGTTGCATGTAGAGCTCAGTTTCTGCTCTGTATTGCTGAAAATTCTCAACAGCAGGTTAACTAACATGCTTTTTAAAGAGTAAAGGCAGAGGAGGCACATTTTAAACAAAATCATTGGCCAGTCTGAGAGGGGACAGCTAGCATTGGTGGGAAGAATTTATTTTGTGTGGAACCCAAGCTCAGTGTTCATATTTGGAAATACTTTGAAGGACTCATTTATCTCTGGATCAACTCATCAAAAATTAAATTAAAACAAAGAAATGTGTACCTTTTACAAGCTGATTACTGAACCAGTTGTTCCTTGTAACATTTTGGCCTCTTTTAAGGCTGGGAGCAATTAAATTAAGAAGGCAGAAGAGCCAGATAAGATACTCAAGGAGCAAACTGTGCATGCAGAATAAACATTATTGCATTTAGAAAATTATGTGGTGAGATGTGAATCATATACCAGTAAATCACTAGACAAATGTTTTTTGAATGCTTTCTGTGTCCATCGCTCTGGGTTGGGAATAGTGAACTCTAAAGTAAAGAGCATGATTCAGGGAAATCTGGAGAACTGGATGTGTACTTCGGGTTCTGCCCTTAATTACCTTTGGATCATTGGATGAGTCAGTTATCTACAGATAGGGGATAGCAAGAGCACAGCTCCATAGCAGGGGTCTGATGTGAGCCCTGACTTCCCCTACTTATTTGCTGTGCAATCTTGGCAAAGTCATTTCATTTCTTTGTGTCTGGGTTTTGGAAGATAAAAAGTACAATAACAGTACCTAAATCACCAGACTGTTGTGAAGATTCAATGAAGTAAATCTGTGAGAGAATTGACTACATCTCAGATACTGTTCTAAACAATATGTATGTATATAAATTATCTAAATTTATTTTATTATTTCATTGTTATAATTACTACTCTTACTCTCTTTGAGCCTCAGTTTCTTGAACTAGAAAATTAGAATGTGAAATTGGATGATATTTAAGAACATAACTACAGATGTGTAAACTTTTTGAACTTAGCAGAGAACTTGTCTAATGATTTGTAGGCTGCTTTGTAAGAGTAAAAATAAATACTGGTAGCAAATGTTTTATGTTTTAAAGACAAAGAAATAAACACAAAACAAAGTAAAGAACACTGTATTTTGGTAATCAAAAGATATTTTTATTAAGTGTTTAGTACTCAAGGATGTGGTGGATTTGGATGGAGAGCAGGCTTTTTGTGTTTTAAGAAGTTGTGCTATTTGAATAGGGATGATTAGGATGTGTGGCCAAGGAGGTAAAGCAAGGTAGTTGTTAATCATACGAAAAACTTGTGAGGTATGTATTGTGCTGGTAATGGGCCAAGCACCTTACAAATATTAGTTTGTTTAATCTTCAGTGGTCCAAGCACCTTATAAATATTAGTTCATTTGATCTTCAGCTATAGCATAGAGCAATTAAATAATGTGCTCAAGATGATATGGTTTACCTAGGCAGTCTGGCTTCTGAATTCATACTTTTAATGCCTTCACCTTACTGTCTCTGAAAAGCTTGAAGAAATGTTTGAAATTGCCTGAAATACTTCGGGTACTGAGTAATTGGTTATAGTCAGACCATAGAGTTTGAGGATCAGGTGGATTAAGGTGAGATAACTGGGAACTTGGAGGAATAGTCTGGTTATTATAACAATAATCCAGACAGGGTAATTGAGGAACTAGACTATATGGTTACTATGGTAATGGTGAGGAAGACTTTTTGTAGTGGACCTTAGCCTCTTTGGGTCACAGACTCTTTTGAGAATCTATTAAATTGTGGCCTTTCTTCTCAGAAATTTGTGCAACACATAAAGTTGCGATGAAATTTCAACAATCTCCTAAGCCCTTTATTTGATGATTTACTCAACTTTACTTTTCCTTTTTTGTAATAATTAGTTTTCTGAAGTTCTGTAATTTTTCTTTACTTTGTTTTGTGTTCTGTGTGTTTTCTTTTAATAATATTTAAAAATATTTCACTTTCTTTAGATACCTGTTCTTCAGTCACTAACAAAATCTAATTTTGGTGGGTCGTTGATGACTTACTCAACATATCCCTAATTATTGCAGTGACATTTTCTGTATTTTTCTTTCTTTGTTGCTTGAGTACAAAAGTGATGGTAGACCTTGTGGCCGATATATAGACTGTCTTTACAGTGATCCACATCATTCTTTGTCTGTTCATATACATTTCTTATTTGTATAGAAGCATCTGGAATAGGAAAATTATGTGAATAAATAAAATACATCAGTCTTACATTCAAAATATACTTTGAATGGCTTCTTGTCATGAATCTGATCCAAAATTTTGTCTTTGCTTCTAGGACATACTGTTTTGTCTCTTGAGCATGAAGATCCCCAGGGTAATTACAGTCTAGTGGTAAGGGAGTTCAGAAGAGGTGGGGTGACTGATGATTGTTTGTTTTGTTTATCATTTGGTGTGAGAGTAATAATTGGGTCCTCCTTGGCTATATAGGGAGTAAGTATTGCCAGTACCTTTGGGAAATTGTTCTAGTAAAACTCACATGCTATTTAGGATTTTGCTTTAAAAAAAAATGCAATGTAACTTGGCAGTTTGGTTAGTTGAACTCAAATTTATATTCCTCAAGTCATAAAAAATTGTTTATTTTCTCCTTATTTCTTTGATTATTCTTGAACTTTTATTGCATTTTGGACTGTTAAAATCTCTATTATGGAAGTATAAATTATTTCTAATAATAATTACAAATATATTCTCAAAAATCATGAGCTATTGAAATTGCTTTTGAAGAATAACAATATCAGAAAAGCAATTGTAGAAGTTTCTGTATTTTCTGCCTTTGTATTTATAAAGGAAAGTTGCTTTTACATAGTTTCCATTTATGTAATGAGTAGAATGGGAGATTTTTCTTTTTCCAGTACGTAATGAATGCATGTACCCTACATATCATTAAAAAAAAAAGATATAAAGAGTATTAGCAAATCAAAGAATATTTTGTTTCATTATGCATTACTGAATTCACTCTTTTGGGAATGAGAACCTTCTCCTGATTTGAATTATATTCCAAAAAAGAATTGACAGTGTATATAAACCTTTAATTATATGCTGTAGACAAGGAATGATATATTTCACTGAAATCACATAAGACATATATCTTTTAAAATTATTTACAATTCTGTTTAAAGGTAGTATATTGAAATTGTATTTTACCTTTCTCTTCCTCTGTAATAGAGAGCATTGTCTAGGTATCTGTAATAGAAAATATTTGGGAAATGTGGAACGTATACCATCACGGATATTCCCTGATGTTCCTTAGGACTGTCATGAAATATAGAACTGTATACATGCACACTCAATTATGCCATGCCAGCATCCCTTTGTATTTAGTGTGCTGGGAATGGCTCCATTCCTCTCCTGTGGAATAAAAGGACATGAATTTTTGGTGAGGTTTTTCACCATTGTCCTAGGTGTGGAACTGCACTGTGGTTGTTGAAGACAACGGGAACCAAAAAGCTCTGAATAAATGGAGCATTATTATGTATCAAGAGACTTCAAAACAAAATACCACTCCATTGTTGAAGTAGCACACACTGTTACATCTATTTGTGCGTGTGTGTGTGATCACTTTTCACTGAACATATCCTATATCTTACATTTATATTAACCTGTTTGTAGTTCTACATTTAATCATGATTATTTCTTGAGTGAGAATTTTAAGCCAATGAGTGATTTTAAATTATATGATAATAAAAAGTAGTGTATTTCTAGTCTACTCATTGTGACTTCCGTACATGAAACTTGAATGAAGGCACAGCGCTGCCTAAATGACTGCCCGTCATGCCTAAATGAGTGTGTTTAATCTGGATAGTGAGAAACTTATGGAACTGAAGCTTTTTGGATGCTTTGAGGAACCAAACTCATATATCATGGGAATTAACATGATTCTGTTTGCCATTGTATATGTGCTTAGGCTGTGTTAGATACTCTAGTTATTAACGACTTTTTTTTCTTCTTCTTCTTTTTTGTTTGGATGGAGTCTTGCTCTGTCACACAGCCTGGAGTGCAGTGGCATGATCTCGGCTCACTGCAACCTCTGCCTCCTGGGTTCAAACGATTCTCCTGCCTCAGCCTCCCAAGTATCTGGGATTACAGGTGCCTGCCACCATACCCGGCTGATTTTTGTATTTTTAGTAGAGATGGGGTTTCACCATGTTGGCCAGGCTGGTCTTGAACTCCTGACCTCAAGTGATCTGCCTGCCTCAGCCTCCCAAAGTGCTGGGATAATAGGTGTGAGCCACCGTGCCCGGCCTAGTTTTTAGCTACTCTTAACAGCTGAATTTCTCAATAAATTTTTCATTTGTGTCTACTAGTAAGATTTGGATTCACTTTGGTAGCCTGTCATGCAGACACTATAAAGAGGGGAAAAGGAGGCCTTTGTCCCCCTGAACTACTTCTGACTCTTGAGTTGCTGAGAAAGTGTTAGTCTATTAAGTCTTGGATATTGCAAGTTTAGTAATTAAAATGCCTTTAATTGAGTCATACTTCAATAAATGTGTATTAATAGCATTCTTATAAACTAGGAAAATGTTCCTTTAAAGGAAATATTTGAACTACTTTCTGAAGTTCCATGTGATAGTGTTTTAGGATCTTAGCAGTGGGGCACTGTTGTACTGATGTAACATTATTTTTATTGTTACTGGGTTAATTTTACATCATAAATAACAACAGATTTATCTGTGACCCTGCATTCACATATGCAATTAAAGTAATTTAGTTTTTCAAAATGTTTGCAATTTTTTTTTGTCCATTTTCAGTGTTCTATTCTGTTGCTCAATTTTGGTCACATCTGTCTGTTTACTCTTTGATATGGGCCCCCAGCTTCCACCACACAATGTGGCAGCCATGGTCTCTTTATTCTAATGGCTATTTAAAAGACATTTACATTTACTAACTGAAGTTTTCAGTGTTCTGTTGTTTTGGCTATTGACTATCATTTTGTAATTACATAGTTTTAGATCTGAACAAGGCCATTTTATTTTCTATTCCCTCTTCTTAGACTGCTTCTAGTACCACAGAAGTATTAAATAAATTGTGAGTGAGATGGAGAAAAGATAGTCCTTTCTTACATTGACTCAGAAGCACATATCAAATGCCAGAGCACTGGACTAGACACTCAATGGGACTTGATTGTTAATCCTTCTACTTAATTATTCTGTTTTTGAGTAGTGATCATTGATTGACTGATTGGTTGGAGTGAGATTTGATGTTACCTGTACATTTGCAACTGGCATTGTAATTCCAGCAATCTGTTTCCTTAATTACTTGAAAGTTTCTTTTATGCACAAAATTTACCTTACATATGGGTGGAAATTATCTCCCAAGAGTGGTTCTTTTTGGAGGAAAGGAATGCAGTTTGTCACAGCTTTATTATAAAATTGTTCATTTTCCTTTTGCTGGATTAAAAAATGCATGTTTGATAATTAAACCAAAATTGACAAGTTCATTTTGAAGATAAATGAAACAATTGCAAATGAAGTTTGAGAGAATACTATTGTAGGTGGTAGTCATACATATGTAACAAACCTGCACGTTATGCACATGTACCCTAGAACTTAAAGTATAATAAAAAAAAAAAAGACATTCCAATTTTTAAATAGGTGTGTGAAGATTATGATTTGGGGAGTGAACATTAGAAGTGCAGAGAATTGGAACTTCCTGCATGCTTCTGTGCTATTCAGACGAGTAAGAGGTTCTTAGAAATGGTGGACCACAGATAGTGGATGAGAACATGTCTGGTCATCAGAATGAAGCAAACAGTGTAAGCATTACTGAAACATGGAAAGATACAGAGGGCCCGATGTTTTGCTGCAACGTGCTCTAGAGCCTACCTGGAGTAGGGTGTATTGAGCCAGAGCAGGTGGGAATTACATGCAAACTTGGGAATTTAGCTCCTGCTGTTGGCTCTCTGGAAGGTGACTGTCAGGCAAAATATTTCGATCTTTGCTTCACTGTGGTCACAGATGTAAGATATTATATACTAGATTTATTATTTTTTAATGGATCACCTTTCATATGCAAAAGTGGTTAACATTCTTAAATTGTCACTTAAGGCTTACATTATTTGGTATCATTTGGGACATATGTTTGCCATTTTATTAAGACCCTTTGAAAGAAGAGAAGGCCTATTCATTAAATAAAATGATTTTGATGCCTATAGGTGTTTTAACCACAGAGGATGGGGATGGTAGGTGGGCATATGGACATGGAAAATGTGTAGGCCCGTAGAATTGAATGAAGAAGGTAAAAGGAACAAGTTATATGTGGGTATGTGGGCATAGATATATATATATATTTTTCCCTATCAACTTACCAGTTTAGGATTGAGGACTAAGAAGGCAAGTACTGTATTTTGTAAGGTTTATTAATACAAAGGTTTCTAAAGTTTATAGTGATTAAAAAACTTCTGTCAAGCAGTTCAACTCAATAGGTCAAGTCCTTCCTTATATTTCATGTCTTACTTAGGCTATTGAGTTGAGGATTTCTGAGTGGTAAAATGTACCTGGGTTCATGTACCGCAGAACTTAATTATAAATAAATAAATAAATTTTTAAAAATATACCTGGATTAAATAAAGTTTCAGAATCCCTGGGTACTCCTCATTTCTAAGGAATAATTACCATGTTCAAAGGGACTGGCTCACTTGAGAAATAAATTCATCTAGTCCTAAAGTATCTATCCTTGTTTGTTTCTTGATTTTCTTATTCTCCCATGGCATTTTTCTCTGGAGAAGAGAGCAAATGTTCAAGTCCAAAAAATAAATGTATAAATAAAAGCCTCTCTCTTTAAATTCATCTGATCGAGGAGAATTTCATGCATTACTTTAGTTTGCTATTCTGAGGATTAGTATAAACATCATTTGCTGACAATATTGTTGTAATAATGTCATCTAGTACAGAGATCCAAGATAGTGGGGGGTACCTCTTGGTGTAACTGAATATATATGCACACACACATATATATATGTGTATATATATATGAAATTTTAAAAACCATTATAGAGTAGACTCATATAAAATAACAATTCTTCAATTATATATTTAATTTTTTAAGTATTTGACTTAAACATGTAAATTAAGACATTTAATATTTAACTACAATTCTGTTTAATGTAAACATTAGATAGCATATATTTCAAAATCAGTAAATATAATTTTTCTTTTATCATGCCCATGTATGATAATTTGTGATTGGCATTGTCCATGTGTCAATCACTGGACTTATATGTATAACTTTAAAATTTTGAACAACATTAAAAAAAATCAGGGCCAGTTGTCGTGGCTCATGCCAATAATCCTAGCACTTTGGGAGGCTAAGACAGGAGAATTGCTTGAGCCTAGGAGTTTAAGACAAGCCTAGGTAACATAATGATACTTTATCTCTACAAAAAGTTAAAAAATTAGTCAGCTGTGGTGGCATGGGACCTGTGGTCCCAGCTACTCAGGAGACTGAGATGGGAGGATTGGTTGAGCTCAGGAGGTTGACTGAGGTGGGAGGATTGCTTGAGCCCAGGAGGCTGAGGCTGCAGTGAGCTGTGTTTGCACCAACCACTGCCATCCAGCATGGGCAACAGAGGGAGACCCTGTCTAAAGAAAAAAATCAACTTTTATTTAAACTTATCAATTATGCCGAAATATTTTGAAACCATTAAAATAACTTTTGTCAAATGCTATTCAATGTTGAATCATTATTACATAATTCATTATATAAGCCATTTGCAATTGTAATGAAGCAAGCAAAATATCAAAAATTAAAGTAGTTTTGTGATAGAACTTCTCAAGACTGCATGCTGAGGAAGTTGTGGACTGTCACTCATTTCTGTGTCCTTGGATCCTTCGACTCAAGAATATGTGGTGAAAGGAGCACGCGAAAATCTGTACATGGGAAGGAGAAAGAATAGATATACATAAATAAGTCTATTTAAATATATATATGTAAACATTTAAAAACTATTTTGAAATTTGGATAATAATAGAAGCTCTGTACTGCTCAGGTACTTATTTTCTCTAATTAATTTTTAATCCCTTGTAGTTGAGGAATATATATATATATATTTTTTCCTGAGATGGAGTCTTGCTCTGTCGCCCAGGCTGGACTGCTGTGGTGCAATCTCGGCTCACTGGAACCTCTGCCTCCTGGGTTTAGGTGATTCTCCTGCCTCAGCCTCCTGAGTAGCTGAGACTACAGGCACGTGCCATCACACCCAGCCAATTTTTGTATTTTTAGTAGAGACAGGGTTTTACCATGTTGGCCAGGATGGTCTTGATCTCTTGACCTTGTGATCAGCCCACCTTGGCCTCCCAAAGTGTTGGGATTACCGGCGTGAGTCACCATGCCTGGCTGAGGAATAATTCATTTAATTAGTCCGATCTTTATTAAATAATTGCTTGTAGCACATTTCAGATTTAATCTGAAAAAGTACTGGGTATAATATATATTCTGTAAGCCTGAGGAAAAAAAAGAATGCTTATTTCAATAAGTGCTTTGAGCACCATAATGCCCTTTGATTAACATGTTGGTATGTTACATAAGATACTATTTTGCTATATTTGTATGTGAACATTCAGTGAGCATTCAAATGAGCTATTCAATCTGCTGGTAAAATGATCAAGACACATACTGTATCTAACAGTTGAATACATTTGAAGGCTCAGGACTGGTATGATAGTATTTAGAGGAGGTTAGTAAGGAGGTTTCTGACAAGGACAGAAGAAGTCATCATAGCAGCAGGAAAAAACACCAGTAAATCAGTAAGTTGTCTTTTTATTTATAGATCTATGAAAAAATCATTTTTAAAAATTTTAATTGAGACTGGATTTTTCTGTTTGCAAGTCTAATATTTAACCACACTTGAGACGGCCATGTGTATTTTTATTTGAAGGGAATTAATATCTATAATAAAAGCCAAAGACTTTCAAACACGCAAGTGATGAGTGTCTGCAGGAGTAGCATTAAGTAGAACCCTAATAAATATGTTCTTACGATTCTTCTTAGGGGCTAGCTGTGGTTAATTTTTAGCTCTCTCTTCCAGACAACATGTTTTGTATATCTTTGCATCCAGAATATCCATTCTGTGCATAAATAAACACATATCCCCCATACTGATATATGTTTTTTCATCCAGGAGAATATAAGTTAAACCTAATTGCTCAATATTAGAACCCAAATAAAATTCAGTGAAAAGTCCTTAGTACTTACATATCTCTTTACTCTTTGTTCAGAAGTAGAATCAGATTTCACGTATTTTGGTGATGGAACTACTTTTTATATTTCAACTGGCATATATTTTACAATAGACATATTCTATTTTTCATAACTTAAAAACAGAACTTCTTCTCTTGGAGTCATCTAAAAAATTAAATATTTATTATGTACTTTAAACAAGAGAAATGTGCAACTGGATCAAAGAGTTTCTAAGAATTCAGCCATAACCTTAGGGTAGAGAGACACAATTTTTTCTTACTACTTACATTTTTTTTCTCATTGTCTTTAAACTTGTTGTTTAGTTCTGCAGTTTAACACTTTGCCAACTATCTCAAGCAAAAACTGATAGTTATACCACCTGGTAAGCTCTTCAGAGCTTGAGTTGGCTTATGTTTGTTATCTGTGGTCCGTTTATTCCTGCTCCTCTCACTGCCTAGCGTGGGATACAATGCATAGTTGGTGCGTAATAGGTGCTGCTGATTGATTAATTGATATAGTTTGATTAGCACAGTGGACTGTGACATACACAGATGTCCACAGGGGAATAAATGGTATTCCAGTCTAAGGAGGTCAAGCCAGAAAGTGTTTTAAGCTGTGTCTGACATGTGATATGCTTAAGTTGTTCTCCTAACATGTGCTGACGTAAGTATCTTTGATAGTCCTTGTTCAGACAGTTGCCACATGAAATATGGGATAAGAGCTGTTCCTGTACATGTCCTGATTACAGAGAGGGATGAAATAAATGTGTCTGGACTTGCAAAGACATTGCATCTGTTATGGTTGATTGACTGGTGTGGAGGGAAAATTGACTTGTTTAGAGGGAAAATTAAAGTGCCCAGCATTTTGTATGCCTTCACTTATGGTATGGATCAGTGGATCTCAATCTGGACTTCATATTTGTGTAACCTGGGATTAGGTAAAAATAGGCCAATGCCCTGGCCCTACCCTAAACCAGTTAAATCAGAATCTCTAGACATAGAGCATAGGCATCATCTTTTAAAAAAGCAATTCTCAGTGTGCAACCAGTTTTGAAATAGGTTGAGGTTTTGTAGAAATTAAACCAAAGTTGGGAAAGAAGAAAGGCTAAGAAATTTAATTTCCACTCACCTTGTTCTCATTTACTTAGAAGGATGCAGGGTCTAGAATACCACTGTCCAGTAAAAGGAAGCCAGGTATACAATTTCAAATGTTCTAGTAAACATATTTTTTAAAACGAAAACGAAATAGTTGGAATTAATTTTAGTAACAAATTTTATTTAGCCCATTATGTTCGAAATATTATTATTTTGACAAAATCAGTATTTAAATATGAATGTTATATTTAACTTTTTAAAATGCTGTATCAAGTCTTCTAAATATGATGCTTACTGTGGATTCGCAGCATATTTCAGTTTGGAGTAGCTATTTTTTGAGTATTCAACAGCCATATATGACTAGTCAGTACAATATTTTGTAAATATAGAGGGTAAAGTGCTGGAACTGAAATCAAGAGACCTTAATGTTAGTGTTAGTTTGGCCAGCTAGTGACTAATCGTTTGATGTTGGATGATTCATTCATCCTCTCTCTGGACTTCACTTTCCTTTTATTTAGTATGAGGGGGTCAGTCTTGACTGGGAGTTTTCTAGTTATGCTCCAGAGAGCAGCAGGATTGTGTCAGCACTCCTTAGTAGCCATCATCGAGGAGAAAGGAGGCACGCTGCTTTAATCCCTTTCTCTTTTGGATATACTTATGTTTCCTGGCATAATTTTGTTTGAGGGGGGAAAAAAGAAGCAAAATAAAGGCTTAAAAGATCACTAGGCTAAATATTCTCTTGAATCTTTTTTGTCAGCATTTATAGGACTACTCCAGGTAGAGGTGAAACAGTAGGTAGACTGTTCCTGATACTTAAAAATCTTCATTGGCATATTTTTATACATCCCAGGTTACGTGAATGTGAAGTCCAGATTGAGATCTACTGATTGATACCATACCATCAATGATACCATTGATACCATAAGTAAAAGCATACAAAATGCCAAACATTTTAATTCTTTCCCTGAAACAGGCTCCACACCAGTGAATCAATCATGACAGATGCAATGTCTTTGCAAATTCACTGGATTTAGAAGGCTTGATACAGTATTTTAAAAAGTTACATATCCCACTAGTATTGTCACTGAGAATCTTCCAGTCAAGGTGTCACCACGGCAATGACCCTCAGATGTTTCCTATTAAATAGTGGAATCCCTTCAGTAGTGGCTTAAGTGACTCAGATTTGAGAAGTAGAAATCCCAGATACCTGGAACTATCCCAGAGTGATAACAGATCACTTACGCTACTGAATACATATTTGTGGTCTAAAATTAACCTACCCTCAAACTCAGAAAGTGATCCCTGGATCTTTCTGAGATGTAGTTCCCATAGTCAGCCAGACTGAGGGCTAGGATTACTCTGGCTGCAGAGTTTTTTTGACTTGAAATGTGTATCTCTCTGGTAAATGTATAGTTGACAACAACTTTAATAATAGTTATTTAGATGCCAATATTGGATGCATATGCGTTTGGTTCATAGGTAGACTAGTAACCTTTCTCCATATCATAGTTTATCATAGATAAACTCTCTGCTGGAAACAGCAGATAGAAAAAGAAACAATTTCATGTCATTGACCCTTGAAAATCAGTCTCTGCCGGATTTCCACTGTCAATGACATGAGAACATAATCCTAGCCCAATATGTTGTTTGCCTTTAAAGCCTTCTGTGATGTTTTCTGTTAGGAGTCGGTCAAGTACTTACATGTCCCAGATTTTATCTACTTTGCTGTTTTATTAATTTGAGGGAAAAAAGTGGCATTGGGTGGGAATTGTGAAGTAGTGAAAGCTGGGAAGGTTTGTATCTTCTCAGAAGATATGCTTCTTGATTGATTAGAAGCTCATCCTGAGAAGGATGCTTCTAAGATATCTTAGCACTATATTTTGTGCTTACAGGCAGTTACAAAAAAATTGTTTTGCAAAGAACCAGCCCAAATATCAACAGCTATTTCTGAATTTTTACTAATGTGCACAAACGTCATTTCTCTAGTCCTGGCCTGCTCATGTATCAGTGAAAGCAACTTCTTGTGGACTCAAAGCAAAGGAAGGAAGGGGAAATTCAATTTTGTTATATTAAGTGTAGCAACTTTCGCAATGAATTAATTAAATAAATTGTTTCCAAGCTGATTGGATTCTTTGGTCTAAATAGTTTTTGCTCAATATTTGGCACAGGTCTTCATGTAGGATTCTAGGTGAACAGAAAAAGCAAATAAATGTGACCTTTGTAAGGCTGGTATGTTTTTTATGAAGCCAAAAGGTGCACAAATACACAAATATTAGCACAGTCTTATTTTTGTTCTAGAAAACTTTTCACTGGCGGCATCTCTGTGTTCAGTCTTTGGCATCATTACTGCCCATCTTGGTTCCCTGCAGGTTTTGCCATCTGTTTAACTGGTAGAGGGCCCCATCTCATCAGGATCTTTTCCATCCAATTCTAAATAGAGCCCTCTGATTGGCCTTTTTCCTCTCCTTTCTCACCCCTGTTTATTTGGAACCAGCTCCAGTATCTCAGAGCAGGTGGCTTTACCTTAGCCAGTTGCCTTAGGATTAGCAATTACTGGAAGGTAAAAGATCTGCAGTGGAAGGTGGAGCATCTGTTATTGCAGTGTTCTTAGCCTTGGAGGGAGTCTAGGGACTTGGAGAAAGACTAATTCATGAAGGTGAGGCGCTTCCTGGGGTGCTCTCCTGTTGCCTCTCACCTTCGTAAATGCTTTGGCACTTTCAGGTTTAATTCTTTGACCTCTCTTAAGTTTAATCAGGCCAGCAAGTGCATGTGTGGCAGAGACCCACTGCTTTTATCTGCCTGACAATATATTAGCCTCCTTTCCTTCTGTGCACCTGTGATTCTTGCCTGACGGTTATGCAGAGCCACTTAAACCTTCACTGTTGCCTAAAACACCTTGGGAAATCATTTTTCAAAAATTCAGCTGTTGCCCTTACCACACGCAGCCTTTTGAAGTTTACCCCTTTCTAGCCCCCAGCCCATATCTTGACTCGCGGTCTATAGCCTGAGGAATTTTGAGGAGTTGCCAGGTAAGATATTTTCTAATCTCAAAACATATATAAAGACCTGTGTAAAGAAATATGGCTGTTGAAAAACATCTCCATGTTTTCTTAACAAGCATCTTCAGTCAAGCAAGGAAAAGCAGGGAGGGCAGAGAAAAAAAAAAAAAGAATAACCTCCAGATGCCTCAAATTTAATGACCTAATTTCCTGTTTTTCTCTCCTCCTTGTTTAATCTTCAGATTTCTTTTATTATTTACTATTCTTTGGGATTATACAATTTGTCTTTTGTTCTTGTGTTATGTATCTATTGTACTATAAGCTACTCAAAGTAACTTTTGGAAAATAAAAGGAGTATTTGTGAGAAATAAATACCTCTCAGTATTAGAATTTTATGAGAAGTGATTTATTAATCATTTTTACTTACTAAGCATTATCGAGTACTTTCTGGGAAGTAGTGTAGTTTATTTGTTGCAG
Source organism: Trachypithecus francoisi (assembly GCF_009764315.1). Lineage (NCBI taxonomy): Eukaryota > Metazoa > Chordata > Mammalia > Primates > Cercopithecidae > Trachypithecus > Trachypithecus francoisi. Next base: position 1,946,937 of record NW_022681441.1, on the reverse strand, counting down.
GTATTCTGGCATCAGACTGCTGGGGTTTAAACTCACTGAGTTATACACGTAAATCACTAGATAATTATCTTGGGCAAGGTGCTTCATATTTTTGAGCTTCAGATTTCTCCTGCACAGTAATGTTATGGCAGCTAAATAAGTTTATATATAAACACATGTATGTACGCCCTACTCATCTTACACTTTTATTGTTGTTTCTGATTTTATTACCTAAACAATGCCTGGCATAAAATAAATACTCTACAAATATTAGCTACTACTGTTACTATTTACTGTAGTTAGTGTAACAATCCTCAGATGAATGTAATCCTCACTTCACAGGTGAGGTAACTGGAGCCAAAGAAGGTTATTTAACTTGCTCAAGGTCATAAGCTGGGGAGTGTGCAGAGTGCAAGGTTCGCACCCAGGTTTGTCTGACCACAAAAGCCTCCTGCTCACCCAACGAATCTGCCACGACTGCCTCAATCTGACAACATAGTGAAATAGATGCAGCTGGATTGTCCAGAAAATCATCCTTGCATCCATGTGTACAAGTTCATTTCCCAGTTTTTCTTTTCTCTTAAATAGTTATAATTTCACTCAGGATTATAAACCTATGCCGTTAGATTACACAAAATGTTTTGGCATAGGTCTCCTGTAAGTCTTGCTTCCTTGAGAGACACTTTTAGGAAAGGAGAGGGCCAAGTTTATTCCGTAACATCAAGTGCTTTTCCTGAGAGAGGAGCCATCCAATGGAGATGCTGTATGTCTGTTTCATAATGTGCATGGCACATGAAAGATACATGGGATGATGTTTATGCTCCTTGCCAGATACTTCTAATATCTGGCAGGGATGAGTTGTCCAGTGAATGAACCATCATGTGAAACAGAGAAATAATGAGCCTTTAAATGGCTCACTGGCCATTTGTTGCAAATTTAACCTTTGTGATACCGTCTCTGACCATAGACCTTTGGAAGCAGGGCAAGCTAGAGGAGTTTAGTGAATGTCCTCTGGCTGAATGAGTGAATAAATGTACTCACAAATGTAGAAGAAGGCAGTAGCTACAAGAGAGCTTCTTGCTGTTAAGAAGATGTGAGTGAGTGGAAGAGAGAATGATTGCTTCCAAGCCTAAGCAATCATTGGACTTTGTCATTGTGTCATTTTTTAAAATACCTGTGTCTCCTCCCTGACAACCTGACCCTTCACTTTTAAGGAGGTCCCTTCAGTATGAGCATACACACTCACCTGCAAATCCTGATTTCCTTATCAGTATTCAGTGCACTTTTGCCTTTTTGCTTTCAGATTCCTGCTGTTTTCTTAAATAGTGAGTAGATCAGTTATCTCAGATGCGACTCTAGTTAGAGCAGCGAATCTGGTTGGGTAGATCTTTTCCTGTGCCTCTAATCCCAGTAGAGGAGCCCGTTTTCTAGTGGAGACCCATCTTTGCACAAGTTGGTTATGGTTGGATATATAGGAACGATTTTCTTTCACAAAATTGATTATTGTTGAGCTGAAAACTTCTTTTCATTCCTTTTCTTTTTAACTCAATCAGGATATTATAGATGCAAGAGATAGTACCGGATGAACAAGAACTATCAATTTTAAGCAATCACATTATATCTAGAATCAAAGAAAGGATGCAGTTCTTAATTTTTGATAGATAGCCCTTGATCATATTTTAATTCAGCCACCCCAAAAATACTATATTAGGTGGTTTGTGATGAGGATGGATATTTGGTGGTTATTATTGAATGGTTTGTTGTTGAGTTTTGGCTAATGTCATAATTGGACCTTTTTTCTTTCAGCTGTTCCATTTCCTCCAAGTCACCGGCTTACAGCAAAAGAAGTGTTTGATAATGATGGAAAACCTCGTGTGGATATCTTAAAGGCACATCTTATGAAGGAGGGAAGACTGGAAGAGAGTGTTGCATTGAGAATAATAACAGAGGGTGCATCAATTCTTCGACAGGAAAAAAACTTGCTGGATATTGATGCGCCAGTCACAGGTAAGTCCTGAGGAGGGAGATTGCCCACTCGCATACACATTTTGTTGTTTATAGCATCAAATCAAAAGTCCTAGTTACCACTGAGTCTTCAAATACCTTAGTCATCATAATCTTTTACTGTCAAATCTATACATTAGAGGAGTAAGTATATCATACATATATATACATATTTTCATGTGTTAAATATCTGTAAGATTGCAATGCTCTAAAAAGTGGCATGCGACTTAGAGATGATGATGATTTCTGAAGTTATATTGTTTGTAAATAGAAATACTAAGTGGCAAAAAGAACACAGGATATTCATTGGGAAAGATTAGACAAAATATCCCGAGACTTCCACAATGGTTGAGTAAGGGTCTAAGTTAAAACAGTGGTTTTCAAAGTGTGATCCCCAGACTGATAGTGTCATCATCACCATTTGAAACTTGTTAAAATATGCATTCCCAGGCCCCACTCCACCCTACTGAATCAGATTACCTGGGGTGAGACCCAACAGTCTGTGTCTTATCCAGCCCTATGTGTGATTCTGATGCACATTAAAGTTTGAGAACCACTGAACTTTCGGAAGAAGGACACATTGTTTTCTCTTTTGCCCATAGCATTTTGTCCCTACAAAATAACATTTTTTTTTTTTGAGACGGAGTTTTGCTCTTGTCGCCAGACTGGAGTGCAATGGCATAATCTCAGCTCACTGCAACCTCCGCCTCCTGGGTTCATGCAATTCTCCTACCTCAGCCTCCTGAGTAGCTGGGATTACAGACACCTGCCATCATGCCCGGCTAGTTTTTGTATTTTTGTAGAGATGGTGTACCACGTTGGCAAGGCTGGTCTTGAACTCCTGCCCGCCTCAGCCTCCCAAAGTGCTGGGATTACAGGTGTAAGCCACCACTCCCGGCCTTTTTTTGGTTTGTGTGTTTGTTTTGGTTTTGTTACTTCTTATGATCAGATACATATTTTGTGTAAGTGTGCTTCTCTTAGGCCGTAAAAGTGAAATATCGTCAAAAAATTGTGTATGGACTGGACACGGTGGCTCACGCCTATAATCCCAGCACTTTGGGAGGTCGAGAAGGATGGATCCCTTGAGGTCAGGAGTTTGAGACCAACCTGGCCAACATAGTAAAATTACGTCTCTACTAAAAATACAAAAATTAGCTGAGTGTGGTGGTGGGCACCTATAATCCCAGCTACTTGGGTGGCTGAGGCAGGAGAATCTCTTGAACCTGGGAGGCAAAGGTTGCAGTGAGCTGAGATTGTGCCCCTGCACTCCAGCCTGGGCGACAGAGTGAGACTCCATCTTGAAAAAAGAAAAAAACAATTGTATAGTATACAGCTTCTAATACTAGAGATGTTGGATCTACTCTTTATGGAGTTTGCTTAATTTGCAAGTTTTCATTTTTGAAGAAGCTAAAAATATTTTCCTGTTAAATATTATTCTGATTTAGACATAGAATATTGTTCTTTTTGATATAAAGGGGGCATCTAAAAGTATTTCATATATACTAGTGATGGCTAATTTCTTTTAAAATTATTGGTCTTCAAATGAATATTTGAATTGGACTGTTAAGAAAGAGATAAGCTCTTTTGAGTATCAGATTACACCTTTCTTTATCAAAATATCTTGAATGATTCCCATTCTAGAGAGATTGACATTATTTACATTTTAATTTTGTCTTGCAATGCTATTTTTTCTTATTTGTAATTCAGAAATAATAACTATGTTTAGGGCCAGGTAGAGGAGGAATTGGCTCGAGAAGTATTAACTCAATATTGGACCAGTGGTGAGTAAGTCAGGCCAGAGACTGACTAAGTTACTGACCGATAACTTCTGTGGAATTCAGAATTAAGTGTAGTAGATATGTAAACTCTCAAAAGAAGTGATCAATATTTTATAATTAAAAAGCCGCTACTAGATTTTCCTCTAGTCCTTCCCTCCTACTTTTTATTAATAAAAATGTTTCACTCTCAGATGTTTAGAGAAGAGTTGTACTAACATTTGCCATGGTTTGCCCCCATTTAAGAAAAACTGAGGAATTAATGCCCTAGTTTTTGGAAATCTAGATATTCCTTCATTCATTTAGCATTTCTTTAAAGTTAAAATGAACAAAGACTTTCTCATCACGTGTTCATAAGGCAATGAAAGGTTTGTGTTCATTTAGAATTTTTTTCCCCTGAAAATTTATTATGTTTTATATTGGAGAAGTCAGAAGGACCAGGAAGCTGCCTAGTTCCCTGACTCCCTGCCATCTGTCCATCTGGAGAGGGAGTAAAGGAGTGTGGACTTGCCCTCACAAAGTGGATTTAGTGTGTGGATTTAGATAGGTGAGCATACCATCTTCATAGGAGTAGAGATGAAATTTGTCCAAACAAGGGAGCCATGAGGCAAGTTCCATTATTTTTTTCTGATCTAACATGGCTGACTAGACTGGTAGCTGTTTCAGATTTTTAATTTGAAGACTATTTCTGTGTTGCAGACATTTTGTAAAGAAAAGTATTTTTCGTCTTTGAAATTTTTTCCCCAAAAATGTAGTTGAATTTATCTTTGTGTTCTTGCAAACACACAAATGGAACGTTGAAAAAAAGTGTGGCCCCAAATCAGTGAGGCAACACATTTTGGTAATTCAATTTAATGAAATGTTTATTGTACATTTACCTGGTATAGGTGGTATGTATCATACACATGTGAATAAGACCTGGTCATTGCCCTCCAAGGGCTCAGAATATAACAGGAAAAAGTATCTAACCAAGCATAAGAACATTAAATTGTTGACTAAATTAAAGGATATAACCTAAGTTTGTTCAAGCAAATTAGGAAGTATCCAAGTGGATATAGCTAATTTAAAACCAAAATGTGTTCCTATCTTCTAAATGACTATTTCCTTGACAGTGCTCATTGATTATTACATTTCATCTTTGAGTTAAAGAAACTGTTAAATAACTGTCCTACCTGTTGTGGATATGGAAGCCACTGGTATTTTTTGTAAAGTGGCTAGTCATGATCTTTGAGGTTTGCTGTGAGACGACGGGGTTTCAGAAGGGTATGAGAGGTGAGGTGGAAATGGGAGGGTGAGACTGAGCCTGGAAGGCCAGGGTTAAATATTAACTCTATAGCCAGCACTTATTCTGGTACCATTCTATAAGGAATGGGAGTCGAGGGGATCTTTGAGCAGGAGAGTTACATAATCATGTTTGTGGCTGGAATAGTGTCCTGGATGAGATGAGTAGGATGAGGTAGGGAGGAATTCTTAAGAGGGGGGATGATTAGGAAACTTTCGTACTTGTTCAAGGGAGCCATGGCAGGGTAGGGGGATTAAATCCCATTTTTATTACAAGACCTTTTATAAAATGAGTGTTCAAGTTGATTTTAAAACATCTGAATAGTTTGTATTTAAAACGTTAATATCTCTTCAAGTCTTCTTCAAGACAGTAAGATGATTTGTGCAGGGATCCAATTTACATTTCTCCCTGAAGTTCTCATATTTTCCTGTTTTCCCTTTCACTTAGCAGAGAACATTCCACTCATTTGTAATGCAAAAACAGACAGGAGCTTAGGTTTTTTAATACACTGATTTAGAACTCATTTTCTGCTCTCTGGGCAGAGGGGATAGGCCAGCATCAGCTGGGCAAACTGCTAATCTCTCTGGTTTGTCTGTTTCCTGCAGTGGGGGATTTGTCCCTGGGGCAGCAAAGGATTCCCTTAGTGCCTGGGCCTGCCATTTAGCATGTCAGGCAGTTGCCAGGAGAACCCTCTGGCTTTGTTCCTGGATGTGAGAGTGGACTGGTGGCCAAGTTTAAGGTCATGGCAGTCCTTCCCTTACAGCAGCTGACGTCAATTAGGAGAATTCCCTGTGCCTGCACTCTGAGGAGAGTTAAGCAGGAATAGGAATCGGTGTCTTCTGGGACCTAAAAGATCAGTGTTTATTCGCCTCATGCTGTCATTTGTCACTATGAAGCAGTGTGGCCTTACTTTATATGGAGATAAAATATTTTGTCTGGGGCATTTTGCCCACTTGTGATTTTAGTGGCCAAATCTTTAGGGCCTGTCCTGCAGCCAGAGACTATTTTGGTACCTGGCCCACTGTTGGCAAGTCAGCACATTTCAGTCCCAGCCTGTGGCAGCCACACATCATTTTGATGTCCTTATACTCCTTAATTTCAGCCCTTGGTTAAAAAAGTGATTATATTATAAAAGGTGACTGCATGAGAGCCAAGTCCTTTGATCTATTCACCTCTGGTCTTGCAAGGTTGTTCTTGGAAACCCATTTTACAAATGTGAAAAGGGAGACTCAGAGGTGGAGTCAGTGTTTCCAAACTTAGCCATAGATCAGAATCACCTGTAGGGCTTCACAAACTACAGATTGCTGAGTTCTACCTCCAGAGTTTCTGATTAATAGGTCTGGAGTAGGGCCTGAGAATTTGAGTATCTGAGTTCCCAGATAATGATGATGCTCTTGATCTGGGACCACACTGTGGGATCCATTGGTTTAAGAACTTTGACTGAAATCTCGTAGCGGGTAAGCTGAAGACTTTGCTTTAAACAGACATTTATCTACATAGCCTATGCTTGGCTATTATACTATATTGTATACACTATTCTATTTCTGCATTGTAGGGTTAAAGTCTTGAGCTTTCAGTTCCCGTGACTAGAATGTTTTCCTGCTCATTACTGAAGACAGCGTACAAAGAATAGTGATGTGAAAGGTCCTCAAGAAAGAAGGAATAAATTATTTTGACCGTTGATTATAATTTACTATATTTTAAATAAAAATGTGTTTCTATAACACAAGCAGGCAGAATGAAACAAAATGCTTGGCATATTTGGGACATTGAGTTTATGTATATAGTTTTTCCCAGAAAAAAACATTCATAGTTATTTTCTTTAGAAGTTCTTAGGGAGTTTACTATAGAAAGTTACTACTGGGACAGTGTATCAAACAAAAAAATGTAAGCCAGGGGCTCGAAATCAAGTTTCAGTGAGCTGAGTGGTAATGCATACAGTATTCTATTAAGAATAGCTGAACCATAGTAATTCAGTATTTGTGTATACGAATCAGTAATACTCTATTAACATCAATAAACATGTAGCACTATCTGTGGGAAACATTTGACAGTCATTACAATTACGTCATAATTACATGAACAACTATTTTACTTTAAGACACAGTATACATATCCCTTTTAACATATCCCTTTTATCTTCTCACGAATTGGTACTTTTCACAAATAATGACATATTTAAGCACCTTTGGTAAAGCAATGCCTGTTGTTTTCACAGGAAGGTAAACATCCGCAAGATTGTTATTCTTAAAATTTGAAAACAATCTTTGGCAGTAATAATACTCTAATTCTTTTGGAGAAGGCTAAAATATATTAACATCAATACTATCATGGCTTTAAGAGAAGTGGTGTTTCAGGTAATACTGAAATGCCACCAGATAAAGAAGGAGTATTTTCTTAAGTTCATTAAAGAAAAAATTGTAGATGTTTTCCTTTGTCTACCTGGGTAATACTCACGTTTTCAATCTCATCTATGTTATACTCATTTTTATACTAGTGTTTCCAATCTTATCCATATTCCAGCTTCTCATTGAAGTGTTCATAATAATTTCAGACTTCATTGATTTTATTCACTTTCTGAGTCGGTAACATGTATGGACTGTAATGGGCAGTCCGAAATACCAGTCACTGACTGGTTCTGACCCATGACAAAGTTTTCACTGATCCAGAGTGAAAATTTCATGTTCATTTTAGTGAAAATGCTTTCTTTTTGTGTGTAACACTATGGTGACAGTAGATCATAATTTTTATAGTTTTGCGGGGGATAAACTGAGTTGTTTTTGTTTTAAAGCTAACATTTGTTAGGTTCTTGTGGAGTTTTTTTTTTTTTTTTTTCTGTTTACTATCATAAACACTGTGCTTTTTAACTCTTGTGTTCACACAACCCTATGAAAAAAGCATGTTATCAGCTCCATTCTACAAATGAGGAAACTAAAGCTCAGTGAAATTGTGTATCTTACTATGGTTACCCAGCTAGATAGTGCCAGAATTGATATTAAATCTCAAGCATTTCAACTATGTCTATTTCTGTTTTATTTGGGGGTGGAGGTTAATTTTATAGGTTTAAGAAATCATTAAATCTGGAAGTAACCGTATATAACATGACATTAACTGTATTGTCCTGAATAATATTTTTGTTTCATACTGTTACCCTACTAAAGGTTAAACGTCTGAGGACGTAAACTTGCATCATGGCTTTGTGGATATTATTCTATTTAAAAACAATTTTAGTATAAATTCACTGCTGATTTGTATATAGTAAATTATGATAATAACATAATGGAAATATACGAAAACCTCTGGAGTATGTGTTTATATATGTGTGTTTTTCTTTGTGTAAGTGTAACCACTTCCATAGCAGTTATCTTTTTAGTCTGTTCTGTTTTCCTGAATTTGTTGATTTTATTGATTTCTGTCTTCTTAGTGGAGTGTTTTGGACACAGCAACATGAGATACTTGACAAATACACAAGTCTGTTTGGCAGTTGTTTCTTACAGAAGAATCTGTGGTTTAATTAGTGGATTTATAAAAGAAAAAGAATATAAATTTTGATGCAACTACTTTACTATTTTGTAAAGTTGCTGTCTTGGTATATAAAGTGTAATATTATTTAAAAATATAAACTAAAAGCTTTTAGTTCCACACTTCGCTAATGGAAAATATATTATCAAGAGAAGGCCTTCCGGCAGTTCAGTCCTGGCTTGTGTTTGACTTGGAGGTCAGATAGCTTGTTCTTCTGTATTTTGTCTGCCTTGCCAGCAGCATCATTGTGCATTGCCTTATGAAGTAACATGAAAGTCCATGGAATGGTTTGATACCTAAGTCAGTCTGTTGAGGAGTTAGGGAAAAGCCTTCAAAAGAGTTCAGTGTTCTTTTCCTCGTATTAAAACCTAAAAGGTCTATGTAGCAAGCTATATGCATATATGTAAAACCATGTCTAAAAGAGATAACACACTCTTAAGAAGTTTCACTTTCAGACTGCTTTCATCATATGAAAATAACGTTTATAGCAAAATGTATTTTGAGAAAGTAGGATTATACTGATTATATGATGATAGAAAAAAAATCTTATCCATGAGATAATCAAGTGTTTTTCAGAAATTTTTATAAAACCACATTGTATTTTAATATAAAGAGTAGTAGGAAGAAAAATTTTCGATAGAAATAACGGAAGCCTCAAATGATTAACCAAGTTTTCTTTTGCTCTTATGGCTCCATTTGTAATGACTTATTTATCTTTATATAAATAGATGTCAAGATCACCATTTTATTCCACTGCCTTTCTTTTCAGATTCATATATCTTTGTTATATTCAAGATAGTATTATTGTTAGTTTTCTCTGGATTTTGTGATTCATGTCAGACATTTTAATATGAAAAGATATACTTGGAATTCATGAACCTGATTCCCAGAAATGCAGTTATTAACTCTCACAATCTCTGTGCTGTCTGATTTAAGATGCCATCTGGTGGTATGCATTTGTTACACCTGGTTCTTTTAATTGCTCTCAGAATCATACATCCTATATTGCTGATGAAGAATATTTTTGAAATGACATGCAGACATTTGTTTTCATTTCAAACAAAGGATAGTTTGTGTTTCCTTTTCTGTTTTCTCGAAGTAATATGCATGTTTGCTTTAGTCTTTGTTAATAAGCATAATCTGATTCTGTCTTACAAAGCATTATAATCAGGCTGCAATTTTCAGAACTCAGCTTTGCTCACAGACATTTGTAGATATTCAGCATCCTCTTTAAAATCCTAGTTACATATTTTTCATTTAATTTTAAAAGGTAAAATTTGATTGGATACTTGGATACCATGTGGTGAATAAGAGATTCTCAGATAATCTAGCATGGAACAGAAATTATTCATTTGAATTCTCTTTCTTATGTTTTAAACATTAAAGGCCAACTCCTTCAAAGGTAGACCTTAGCTTAATCTCAACTACTGCTTTGCCTTCTTCAGGAGATAAGCTGGTAATATTTATTAAATATATATCAAATGTAGGTGAAAGCTAGACATTAAATTGCCTGCATTATTGATATAAAATATCCATTCCAGTTGAGACTCTGAACTGAGGAAATGTTAAAAATACACAAGATGATTTTAGCCCCTTACAAAATAATTTGTGGCTGGTTAGCTTAGTTTATTAAGGACATGGTGGCAATGAGCCAACTTATAGACCAATGAGCCAGCTTACAGACTTTTTTCCTCCTCTGTAGCCTGTTTAGAATTCTCAGTTTATTTTCAAACTTCTGGTTCAGCCAGTTTATCCTAAAAAAAATGACAGGAATAAGAAGAGGTGAGAATAAGAAGTGTGATTTAATCTCTGCTGTGCAGGTCACCTGAGGTGTATCACCTAATGACAGTGCAGCAGTAACTTTGTTTTCACCCTATCCAGCGTGGTGTCCACATTAAAATCGTCAGTCTCTAGATTAGCATTTTGTGTCTGCCACTTTCTACCGATGTACCACTCAGCAGGATATCCACCTATTTAAATCTCAGCTTTCTTATTCAGTGGTGTTAGTGTCGTACCTGTCACTCAGATAGAGTGAAATGCTGCAGCCACAGCACAGATATGCCCACTGAGTAGTAAATTTTTGTTGTTATTGCTGTAATTGTTACTATTGGGACCGGTATTGTTACGTATCTCTTATGTCAATTTTTGATTCTAGTGTATGGTTTTGGTGATTAGAAGTATAGACACCTTGTAAAAACTGTATTAATTTGGATAATATAGCTTGCAGTTCCTCTTTTGTGCGTGTAAGTAAAGACTGAGAGGGCTATACTGTGACAGAGTGTGCAGATAGTTCCTCCTAACCACAGCTGTCCCCTGCTTACCTTTTCTAAATTGCAAGTGAGTTTTACTTTGAAGGAAAATCAATTTAGTTTTCATGAACGTATTTTGCACTATCAGTATATCAATTAGAAAGAAGAAAATGAAAAATTAAAAATGGGAAATATGAGCTATTATATATTAGAAAACTAGAAGTAAATAGCCAAATACATGCAAGGGTGGGCTTTGCTCAAGAGTCCCATGTCAAAGTAATAATTTCTTTGATGGTTGAGAATCATTTAAATGTAAATACATTTTCATTTCATGTTTGGGTGATTGAGTTTTTAACAGTTCATGGAACTACCAACAAAATATGCATAATTTGGATTTTACATTTCCCAAATAATATGCAACTTTAGATTGCTTTCTGACATTTAAATCAGAAAAATGTTGCAGGGATTTTCAGTGAGTTTTTCTCCCTCTCATTGGCAACCCTAAACTATTTGGGGGTATTTTGTTATATACCTCTTTGTCAAAGCTTTCTAGGGTTTCTAGAAAGCTCAGGCTGTCTTTATGACAATTTCTTAGTATGTTTCAACATGTTAATGAGAAAACACTAGGCAAATATCATTTCAGTTGGAGAAATGAAGACATTGTAAGTTAAAGGATCATGTGTCAAAACAATATAATATTGATTGGCCTCAAATATGCCTTTATTCTTTTGTACGCTATAAAGAAATTTAAACCATTTTTAGATAGGAGCTAATATTTCAGGTTTTGTTTTAAGCAATGAATGAACTAAACAGTAACTCTGGGAGATAGGTGTTCTTTGGATATCCATGTAATAGATGAGAAAATTGAGACATGGAAAGGTTTACAGAGCTTGCCCAGGGTCGTAGACATAGGGTATCCACAGCCTGGAGTTCTTGGTTCTAAGGCCATGGTCCTTCAATTAAAATATTACTCAAGGCCAGGCAGTCTGGTTCCAGAGCCCAGTGTCTTATGAGGCAGGGAAGGTGGCCATAACCATTGATTAAAATATTCTTGAATAGGAATTTATCCTAATATTCTCCACTAATGCTTTCAAACAAGTTTCTAATTGACACAATGTTTATAAGCATCAAATTATTCCCTCAACATCATGCAACCTATAAAGAAGGCATGCTACAGCTAGTGAAGTTAGTTGCGTAAAGTTAAAAATTAGAATGTTTGAAGAGCTAGTTAATATTTTTAAAGTGAATGCACAGTTTTTATTTTGTCTTTCCCCACATGACCTTGTTTCAAAAGTTTAGCTTTAGAAATTGCTTTCAAGTACTGTGTTAGAGATACTGTAATCATTTTAAAACAATCTTGAAATCCTTCTAATACCCCTCAATGAAATTCAGACAATTTACATAAGACCTCAGTTCCTGTTGGTCCTCTAGTGAAGGATGAACCCCAGAATTATTTTCTTCTTCTTCCTTCCATCTCTTTCTTCAGAATTCTCATCAAACAGTATTTATTGTAGAACACATAAAAATAACAAAATATTATTACCTCACAAATCTGGCCTGAAAATTTTACTTTTTTTCTAGTTAGAAGAATTTTGGCATACTAAATTATTTTATATATTTGGGCTATCTAAGAAGACAATTTAAACAACTGATTTTAGCATAGGACCAAATAAAATTTCATGATGGCGTTTGACTACCATTTAAAAAGATGTTTTGGACCTCCCTTTTGGCTTAACTAAGGCATATAGCTTGTAATCTTTTGCCTCCTGCTCCTTCCTTGCATTTCTGTGGGACTGCCGCAGCTCCCCCAGCAACTCTGATTCCTGCTTGATGCTGCAGTGTGCAGCCATAAGCCCTTGCCTCACCCTGGAATAAAGCACCTAGGTTAGCCCTTCCCTTCTAACTCCAAGTGCTAAAGAATGGTAATTAGCATTCTTTGGACCTTTACTACATGCCTAACAATATACTCAAGGTTTATATGCTCTGTTGAGCAATCTTGTGAGGTATAGGTACTGTTGTTATTCCCCAAGTTAGAGATGGAGATCTGTCCAGTACATACATAGTATGAGCTACATGTATAATTTTAAATTTTCTAAGAGACACAAATTTTAAAAGAAATAGGTGAAATTATTTTTAATAATGTATTTCATAACTTCAACTTTCCAAAATATTTTCAACATATAATCAATATAAAAATTATTAGTAACATATTTTGCATTCTCTTTTTATGAAGTCTTTTAATTCTGATGTTTATTTTGTACTTAAGACACATTTCAGTCTGACTGTATTTCATGTGCTCAATTGCCCCTTGTGGCTAGTAGCTACCATATTAGCACAGTTCTACATAAAGAAGCTGAAGCTTGGCAAGTAACTTATGGTAAGAGCCTTAGTAAATGCAGCTGCTGGAATTAAGTGCGAGGAACTGATTCTGGGCCTCAAGCCCTCAATCAGCACAGTATACCATCTCAGGACCTGGGTGGGTTTCTTCCTTCAACTTACAAGCACCGCCTTGTGAGATTCTTCTGTGGCTTTAACTGCCTGTATCATGACTAAAGAGCATAGTCAGATTCCATTCTCTACCTATTTCTTTTTCTTTCAGTTGATCCTGTGGTGTTAACTCTGTGTCTTTGATCCATTTCCCTGTTGGGTCAAAGGACATAAAATTACAGACCACTGGAAGTCTATGGGAGTCACTTACCTTCTTTTCTCTAACCTAGCTACTTTTGTCTTCCAATAATTGTGAGCTTGGGCCTGTAGAATGTGTGCACTATTTGTTACTTCCAGTTAGAAACCCTCAGTGACTATCCATTCCTCATAGTAGTGATTCTCAAAGCAGGGTGGCACAAGGTTCATAGGGTGTGTCATAATTCATGATGAATCAGGTAGGGTTGAGCAATGAGATACTGAAGCAAGAATGTGGGAAAGCAAAGGAGTGCAATAGCCTTGATAGAGAAAGTCAACAGCTTCCAGTCTGTCTTTCACACAATATCAAATAAAAAAGCTTGAATCAAGAAAAGGAATGGGATGCATTGTTCATAATGGTAACACAGTGCCCATTTTATAGCATGTAACTTTGAGAATCAAATTTTTTTTCTAAAATTACTTTCATATGTTTTTAATCACCATTTTTTTTTTTATTTTGAGATATCAAATAGAGTTAAACAGGGCAAAGGATTTTGATAGTTTTCATTAGAGGACATTATAACACACTATTCTGTAGGATTGAGTTGATCATACACTATTTTATCTCAACCTTCATTCCTCTAGTTTCTGTTTTTTCTAAGTGGTACACATGACCACTCAGCTGAAGACTAAATTTCTTAAGTTTCCTCTGTCACTATATATGGCTGGGTGACTAAGTTTTTGTCAATGGGGTATAAGCAAAAGTAGCATGTGTTACTTTCAGATCATGCAACTAAAAAATTTAATGTCTTCCTTGCTTCCCTTTCCCCTTCCTGCCAATACACTTAGGATGGCAGTAGCTAAAGATGCCATTCTAACCATGGGACAGAGATGATATATCGGATATGGCAGAGCAACAAGACAGAAGGGCCATTGAGTCCCAATGTTGTGTACAAGCCATGTTACCTCAAATTGCTTATATCCAAAGAAATAAGCTTTTATCATATTTAAGCTATTGTTATAGCTGGGTCTTTTTAATAAATTTTTTGGCCTGCATTCTAACACTATATTTGTTTGTTTTCATGCTGCTAATAAAGACATACCCGAGACTGGGCAATTTACAAAGGAAATAGGTTTAATGGACTTATGGTTCCACATGGCTGGGAAAGCCTCACAATCATGGCGGAAGGCAAGGAGGAACAAGTCACATTTTACGTGGATGGCAGCAGGCAAAGAGAGAACTTGTGCAGGAAATCTCTCATTTTTAAACCATCAGATCTTGTGAGACTTACTCATTATCATGAGAACAGCACGAGAAAGACCTGCCCCCATGATTCAGTTATCTCCCACCAGGTCCCTCCCACAACAGGGTCCCTCCCACAACACGTGGAAATTCACAGTGAGATTTGGGTGGGCATGCAGTCAAACCATGTCAAACACAAAATCTAGATTTGTTAATGACTTTTCTACAGATTGTTACCTTTGGGTCCTACCATAGCTACCATCAATCCCTGCCACAAACCCTGTTCTTTTCCAGAGAGAAGTCAATATATTGTTCTTCTAATGAACCTTGATTGTCTTTGTTTCTCTAACTTGAGATACATCAGAGTAATTCAGTCTACCTGTGGTATGCCTTCTGTTTTGTTTTTACCTTCTGGTTTTGTTTTGTTTTGTTTTTCCCCACCACTGTGAATTCTATACAGCACTCAAGAGCAGGCTCAGGTCCTGTGTCCTCTGGAAAGATTTTCTTGACTCCTCAAATAGCAAGGTCTTTCTCTTCCCCTAGTTCCCAGTGTATTTGAATACTTAAGCCTGTTTTATTTAATGTTTATTAGGTAGTATCTTCTCTCTCCCAGCTATCCTGAAAATTCCTTGAGGGAAATGCCTGTATCTAAAACTTCTTGAAAGCAATCTTAACATCTGTCCCAGTGCCTGTCTGTATTAGGTACTTAATGATTATTTCATTCAATTTGATTTTGTTTAATACCAATAAAATATTAATTGAATCTCAGTCTATCACCTTAAAAGTTGGTAGGTCTTAGAGATACTTTTACACAATTATTTTTTTAAGGAAAAATTAAGGTTGCTTTCCAATTTTTCCTAGTTTTATTGTCCTAGAAATAAATAGAGAAAAGCACAGTATAGCCCAGTATGACAACTTAAGAGTAAATAATCACATATGAAATTGTTCAAAATCTTACCTTTTTATTCCATACAAATCACCTTACAATCAAATTATTGTCAACTCTTACTTTGATTTTGATAGGCTTCCTAGTGATGATGGTTATAATTTATAACATCCGTAATTGTGCTGTTTAGCCTGTCTCACCCTATATGTAAGTCTTCTCATAATTTCTTATCTAAAGATTTGACAACTCATTTGTGTGCCTCTCATGGCAAATTCGTATTGCTAAACATTAATATAATCATAGAATTGTAAGATACTTTATTTTGTATAATCCTTTCATTGTAATGTGTTTCTTTTTTATGTCAAATGTGATTTTTGAGTGGTCTGGCTGCAAAGTATAATGGGCTTTTCTGTGTATTTTTATCAAATCCTGCTTTTAGATTCCAGATTATACTTATTTGAGGAAAGTTAAAAATTGACAAAACTATTTGCGTAACAGAGGAGCCTCCACTTTATTTTTACTAAAATAATTTTTAAAACACTTTTGTTTTCCCTTTACAGTCTAAGTTATATAAAATTCATTTCTTTGAAATATGCCATTTTATTTGAGCTTTCTTATGTTACCTTTGTGGACCTTGTTTTAAAAAGGATCCTCAGGTTTTTAGAGTATTGACTATTTGATGTCTTTTCTGATGTTAAATTCCTTCTATTTAGTAGCCATCAACATATTTATAAATGCCCATAATATACCCAGCAAAGTCTGTGAAAGTCAAGATACTTGGTATGTTATGTTTTAAATTTTAATATGGTGATCATAAACTTGTGATGGTCTACCAATTTGAAAAAAAAAAATTATGAAAAGCTACTAAAGGGGAAAAATATACTTACCAATATTATTTTAACATTCTTAATTTTTTTAATTATCAAAACACTTATTCTATTTTATTTTATTTATTTTATTTTATTATTTTTAGAGACAGGGTCTTGCCTTGTCACCCACCTGGAATGTAGTGATGCAATCATAGCTGACTGTAACCTTGAATTCCTGGGCTCAAGCGACCCTCCCACCTTAGCTTCCTGAGTAGCTGGGACAATAATGTTTTAATATAGTGTGCTAATGAGGTGCATACCACCATGCCCTGCTAAATTTTATTTTGTGTAGAGGCTCACTATGTTGCCTAGGATGGTCTTGAACTCCTGGCCTCAAGTGTTCCTCCCTCCTTGACCCCCCAAAATGCTGGAATTACAGGTGTGAGCCTCTGCGCCTGGCCAAAGCGGATTTATCCTAACATCATCATGACCTGGAAACTTAATTTTCCATTAGTTTAGGTTATGGATAGCTCTCAAATTCCCAGTATGAGAATACTGTGGGTGAGTTCATTGTTACCAGGGTTACTGTAGTAAGATATAATGCTAATTATTG
This sequence comes from Trachypithecus francoisi, assembly GCF_009764315.1. Classification (NCBI taxonomy): domain Eukaryota; kingdom Metazoa; phylum Chordata; class Mammalia; order Primates; family Cercopithecidae; genus Trachypithecus; species Trachypithecus francoisi. The sequence goes on along the minus strand of NW_022681441.1, from coordinate 1,929,953 downwards.
ATTCAAAATAAAAACTTTCAGTAATTATCAGGGAAGGTCAATTTCCAGAATTAATTAAGGCATATAATTATAAATAATATGAAATACAACTTAACTGTCAGATGTCCACAGGCAGTAGGTTAAATGCCAATTCATATGTAGACCTTTTATAAATGGCCTACAAGGAGAGTGGTTTTATTTTCACAATCTGTCCTTTTTTGTCTGCTAGCTCCCTAGTGACCCTTAGCTATGTTTTAGCTCTTTACCAACCTAGCCAATTCTTGGATCATGAGTAGAACCCACTTATTAATTATGGGTACCAAATTGGATGATACTACAATTTATCCTTCAAACTGGTACCCTTTTGAAAGTAAACAGGGATGCTATTACTAATTATACTACCACAGTACATTTAATCCAGGACTGTTCCAGACAAACCGGGATATTAGGTTGTCCTAGTACTGTACCTTGAAGGTCCCCAGTTTCCACCTCTGCTCATCTCTGCTAGATATGACCACATGTTCTTAATGTTGACCAACTTGCACATATAACTTTGGGTGCATTAATCATTGTCCTGTCATTTTTGGGTGACTACAGAATGATGTACCATAAATGCAGATTATAACTACCTGCACTAACTGGATATAGGTGACTTCATATGAACAATATTTTGCATGTAGGTTTTGAGTATGTTTGCATTTGAATGTAGACCTGAGTGGTTCTTCAGAAATTAATACAGTAAAACATTAGAAATTTAGGACAGTGATGGTGGAGTGGGTCAGTTAGACGTCAAAAATTGTAATAAAACATTTCTTCTATACATGGAAGAATAGGCATTAAGATTGACACATTATGTTGATTCAAATATTTTAAAATATTTTTAGAATTTTTATTAGCATTTACCCTGAAATAAGTACTGCACAAAGCATATTCATTCAGTATTGTCCAGTTGCTCTTAGCGTCAAGTCACTGGTGTCAGGTTGATGGCAGTGATGAGACAAATTACTTCTTTCACCTCTTTAAACATCAGATACATTGCTGAGGACAAAGAGACAGCATGGCTTCCAGCCATTACACAAGTCCTCTTTCTGTAGCAAGGTTCATGTCCAGGATGATACAGTTATGGAAGGGAGCATACTGAGTTTCTGTTAATTTGATGAATCACCAAATTGAGACCAGTGATGGTATTGTCCAGGGACAAAGTGAATTGCTTCAGCAGTGGGTAGATAACTCACTATTTTAGAGTTGAACTTTTTCAGCTAGATAATAATTTCCTTGGGATGGTATCTAAAAGATGGCAAACCTTTCCTTAAAAGTAGTGGAGATGAAATTTAGTCTCAGTTCTGTAGTTATTTTCTTTAAACAGCACTGTAGGAACCAAGATTACACTTGCATGAGGACTTGTGATGACCTGGACACCTCTTTTGTTTTCTATGATTAGAGTGAGATGACATGGAAGGGGAGTGGGTGATCGTTCGAGAGATAGTTCAAGAAAGAGAAGAAAATTGTGGGGAGTCAAGTATGAAGGGATTTGTAAGATTGGTGATAACAAGAAACAGTTGATTTGGCTAATAGACTTAGGTTCCACAGAAGAAATAAGAATCATTGAGAGTTAGCCAGGGGTCATAGAAATAATTATCTGCTGACTAAGGGTGACCAGGGAATGCTAGTTTTGAAGACGAGGAAAGGATTTGTCAGAGGTGGTTTATGTGTGGTTGGATTGAATCTGAGGAATTAGGACAGTAGGGGTAATAGTAACACTTCCATTCATATGGGGACTGTGTGGAGAACGCTTACCAACTTGAGGGCTTCATGTTAGATTTAGTGATGTCTAGGTGTCACGACAAATGCTCATTTCCAGAAAGGGAGTGGTAAAATTATGATAGAAATAGACATGACCTTTTTGAGGATAGACCTTTGGAGGTTTAGGAGTTGACTTACTATGGATAATTATGCAGTTTAGAATGGTAAAGGCAAAGAGAGGAAGGGTTTTAACAAAATATGCATTCTGATTGGTCAAAGGACTCTGGGAGCACAGTACCAAAAGTCTGTCCAGTAGAGGTCAATGGGAGACAATGTTACTATATTTGTTAGATAGAATACATTATTTTCAGGGGCAGTATGACCATGATTTTGAATAAAAATTTAATGTAAAGGTAAGTCTTCTTTGGAACAGATTTTGAGTTTGTGCTTAATTGATCAAGGCCTAATGCTAAAACTGTCAAGTATTCATCATGCTACTGACAAATAAAATCTGAATATTTTCATATAAAGTAAAACTGAAGCATGGATTCATGCTTGTGTTCTAGATTCTTTCACATAACAACTGCATTTTATGTGTAATGGGCATGCTTTAAGGGTAATGCTTTGTCACCTAGTGAGAAGATCATTGGCTTTAGAATGAAACAGACATACTCTGTAATCCTGCTCACAAGTTACCTAACATGCTCCTCCTCATTTAAACTTCTGTGCAAGTGATTGAAATAATTTCTACTTTACAGCACTGTGAGACTTGAGATAATGTTGAAAAGCTCCTCACATAGTACCTGAGATGTAGTAGGAACTCAGTGACCAAAAAATATCATTTGTTACCACTAAAACTGATCTATATACATCTATTCACTGAACCTTCTGCAAATGGATGGATATATATGTTTATATTTAGTAAACAGAAAAGATAATATTTATTGGTATATAGTAGTGTACTCTGGATAATGATAGTCATTGTTATAGGAATTGTGTTCTTTTTTTTCTGCTTAATTTAACAGTCATTCCTGGTAAGAAATGTCAAAGATTTGCTGATGTATTCAGTACTTACTTCATATTTGCCCTTCACGTGTAAATCAGAAACAATTAAAATAATTTATAATAGAAAAATAAAAAATTCAATTTCTAGAGTTTATATAACCTCTTTCTTACTTTGTTTAATGTACTTTCTTAGCACCTGAATTCCACTTTTCATTTGACTCATGTGAGTTGTTTGACATTTGTTTTGGTTCCAAGTAAAAGTATAGTTGTTTTGTTTAGGATCATCTTGACATTACTGAACTAAATTATCCCTTTTTTTCCCGAGCTTAACAGGAAAAGAAGGATGAAAATAATAGCATTAGTGAAAACTATTATCGGTGAGAGTACAGAACTACTATGAATCAGGAATCCTGAGAGATTGTGCCAGTTCTAACAGTGTCTTCCTGTAATTCATGAAGAGGTTATTCTAGGTGATCTCAAAGCCCTTGTTGGTTTTCATTCTATCAATGCATTTGTTACTCAAACTATATGTTACATGACTTCAAAGGGAATATCTTGATTAGTCTAATCAGGGTTTCCTCCTGCTACCCTTTAAAAACACCTCTGTGTCAAAATAAGAGATAACCTCAACTTTTGTTATTGTGTGATTTAACTTCCCACCATATGATGAATTCCTGAACATTTTAAAACAACTAGTTTTATTTTTGTGAGTACTTCAATATCCAGAATGATTTCTTTCATTAACATAATGAAGCTTCCATCTCTACATGTGTTTCTTTTTTCTTTAAAATATAGCAGGTCTGTTTCACAAAACATTTTTCTTCCTTAAATATGCATGCTTTTACATTCTTCTCATATAAATAATATGTGAATTGACTACTTTTTAATTTGAATAATGTTGTGACTGTAGAAAAAAAGCATGATGAAAAGGGAATGGATTTAGGAATTTTATGTAAAATATCCTAGTATATCACACATCTATTGATATTTTATTGGTCACCTTTTATTGATGTTTGTTGGTCACATTTCACTTTTTTTGGGGGGGGCTTTTATAGTAGGTGTATTTTAGTCATAGTAGTTAATTTAACGAACAGTTCTCTGTGATTTTCTCTATCTTGATTGTTCTTAAGGGTTAATCATTTGCTTCATATGTCTGATAATTGGTCATATAAATCTCTATTGCTAAATTCTTGACTTTGAAGAATGTTTGATTTTTTTCTGTGATTATTTTCTGCTCTAAATAGTCATATAATTTTACTTTTGGAAAAGACTTAGAGACCACTCCAGCTGCTGGCCTTACAGATTAAGAAGCTTGGAGCAGTCTGTCTTTGCCACTCACAGCTGGAAAGTGCTGAACTAGGCCCAGAACTCTGGTCTCCTGGATGCCATTGTGGATTCTCTGCACCGTATCCCCCTGCCCTTCTTTGTTTGTCGTCTATTTCCTACTGAATAACAATGAAGAAGTTGGTGACTTCTGCAGCATGTTAGTGTTGCTTTTGCAACTTGATTTCTGTTGGCTGTATTAAAATTTAATAAGTTTGTGTACACTAATACATTTGACAGTTATTCTTCAGCAATAGATATGAGTTTTTCTACTCTAAACAACCCTGTAGATCACATAATAACTGACCTTTTCCTACTAACCTTTAAATAAAGCAATCCCTTAATGTGCTTCTCATTTTGTCCTTGACCCAGAGCTCACTTCTGCTTTCTGACATCATATTTGGCAGCGGGACAGAGGTAATAACCCGAGAGGCGTGATGTTTGTCCCTTCCATGACTACCCCTATTTAACTGTTGGGAAAGTTTCCCTCATCTTCTCCCATAATTATTTTTAAATGTCTTCAGACTTGAGGGAGTAAGGTTTTGTGGAGACCACATAATGCTGATGGGAATGTACTAGAGATATCCATTCTGTATTTCCTGTGGAAAATGGAATAAAATAGAATGTTTTCAGTTTCTTAAACTTACTCCTCTGTGTGGAGAATCAAAATCATTGTATTTATGCCTAAAAAGCAAACTATTCCACTCCTGTACTGAGGTTTCTTACTGACAGTTCCTCTCCATTTGAAAATAGAAGATGTTTCATACACCGAAGACCACTACTTTCTAGCTGCTTCTTTCTCATCAACAATTTAGGACAGACTCAGGCATACACATCTTTTAGTATGGTATACAGCTGCAGAATTACAAAAGATTAATGTGTGTTTATCATAGATAGCTTTAACTCCCTTTGGACTCCTTAGATGTCCTTTTTTCACCAGCATTCTAATAGAATCATAATACAGCATTGCAACTGGAAGAAACATTAAGGCTAAAAACAAATCAGGTAGTATGTTGAAAGGAATGATGGACCTGCCACTAACCAGCTGAAATAGTCTTGGAGCAAATCACTTCAACTCCCTGTGCCTCATTTTCTCATTGATAAAATGCATCAGCTAACAAGGTGCAGGAATTACCTGGTGATCCCTTTTCTCTGATTTCATTCAATTATAATTGGCTGTTACTGTTTCCCAGAAGTCTACTACAGGTCAGCCCCTAAGTTCTAATTCAAGCTATCGACTTTAGTTTTCCCTTTAATTTCTCAGAAGTAAAACGTTTTTTTCTTTTACAGGCCTCTTCCAGTTTCTATAGATTCAAAAACAAAGATGATGTCATTCCAGCTTCTTCTTCCAAAAATTCTTTGTTTTTCTTTAGTCTTTGTTTTAGGATTTGTTTTCAAGGCATTTACATCTTTTCTTTCTAGCATTATAGATTATCTTACATCTTTGTTATGTCTCCAAATATTTTTCGGCACTTAAAGTCTTTCCTTAGTCCTCTGACTTCCCCTTGAACATGGATTTCACAAAGCACACCCCTTTATATCCGTAGTGCCTGGATTCAAACCCAGCTCTGTCACCTCCCAGCTCTGTGACTGTTCAGGTTACGTATACTCTGTGTCAGTGTCTACCTAGAGTTGTTGTGGGGATTAAGTGAGTTAGTATCTGTCAAGCTCTTATCACTGTCTGGCATATAGTAAGTGGTATTTGTGCGAGTGCCAGGCTTTATAATCTTACCACAGACTTTGTTCCCTTTCCCTACCTCACTCTGCTTGGCGAACTGAGCATCTCATCTTCCCCAGACTTACACTTCTTGTCCCTAGACTTTATATTCTTTTGGATTAAGAAGGATAACTCCATTGGCACCCACAGGCTCCCCTTAAATACTTTGCAATATGTATAATTTTATGTTTAGGTTTGCACACATATTCTTTACTTGTCATCCTAAAAGTTAGTCTCATAATACTTAAAGCTTTCATACATTGTTAGGAAGAAATGTTGTACTTAATTCAAGAAGATGTTTTATAAAATATTTAAGCCAGATTACAAGGATACATAGATACAAAACTATGTATTGTTTCTTTTAAAAATAAGTGTACCTAAAGTCGTTACACTTTAATGAAGCATTCCCTAACCTCAATTAATTTTGTGATATCTTAATGAAAAAAATGTAAAAAATAGTTTGGTTGTTTCACTTCCTTGAAAATACATCATTTAGGTTCATGTTTCAAAAGAGCCAATTTTAAGCAATACTGAAGGAGACAATCTTATTGAGAAAAACATAAATATTTAATAGAGCCATAGAATATTGAAAGAGTTTGAAAATATAAAGGTGGTTGATTTCAGTAACTTCCAAACTATTTGTTAACAACAGTGGGTTTTGTTGTTGTTGTTAGTTTTTCTGGGGGGAGTTTTTGTGTTTGTTTGTTTGTTTGTTTGTTTGTTTTGAGATAGAGTCTCATTCTGTTGCCTGGGCTGCAGTTCAGTGGTGTAGTCATAGCTCACAGCAGCCTCGAACTCCAGGGCTCAAGTGATCCTAATGCCTCAGCCTCCCAGGTAGCTGGGACAACAGGCACCCACCACCATGCCCAGCTAATTTTTAATTTTTTTGTTAAGACAGGGTCTTACTCTGTTGCCTAGGCTGGTTTCAAAGTCCTGGCCTCAAGAGATCCTCCTACCTTGACCTCCCAAAATGTGAAGATTACAAGCATGATCCACCATATTCTCTCTCTCTCTCTCTTTTTTTTTTTTTAGTGAAATATTTAAATGCAAGGTTCAAAGTATGAAACAGAGAGGCCCTGGTTAACAGAAGGATGATACCTGTCTCTCCTGTGACCCAAAGACACATTGGGAAATAAATTTGGGAAATGTGTACTTAGCTAAATTTCTCATTCTACTTCTGAAGAAACTGAGGACCAGAAAGTTTAGTTTCATTACAAGATCATTCAGCTAGTTAATAGTTGAACGGGGAGTAGAAATCAGCAGTCTTAACCCCTATGTAAGCATGATTTCCTTACTTAATTTCATGTTTGCCCTATGAGACTATTTTATTACAGTTATGTATAATTATTTGGAATTTTACGTGTTTAAGAAAGACCTGAAACTTTGTGGTTAGGCTGATCTAAGTTTGAATTCTAGATCTACCTGTTCTTAGATACCTGTTCTTAGAACATCTAAGATAAGATGTTCTTATCTATAAGAATGGAATGATACTAAGAATATATACCTCAGTGGATTTTTGTTATGCTATCACTTCAATAAATATTTATGTAATTTTAGCATTGACATGGTTATTATTATTATATTAATTTAGCTAAGTCAGGCATTTTTTTGAATGAATCAGGAATTTTTTTGATTTCAAAATTAAAATTATTTGGATGGAAAACATCTTTGCTAACTGTTATTTAAAACTTATGCATGCTTACAGAGAGACCTCATCTCTGTGTTCATTTTCATATCTCTAGCTATATAAATCCTGACATCACTATGTTTCTAGTGAATAAGTGTGTAGAATAAATATGATACTGCTATTTTTTAGCAATTAATAAAAATGTCAGTTGCTAGGGCTAGATGTAATTGCAGAAACGACCTACAGTTTCACTTTGCTGTTTGAAAAAAAAAAAGCCCTTTAAAATTTGGATCTTTTTTTTCCTTAGCACTCGAATTGTGAACCACTAGATTTGCAAACTCTTCTACATCCAAGCACAGCCTCTCTCTTACCACAGGCTAAATAAACACCTTGCCCACCACACATTCATTTATTCCTCATTGAAATGTAACTGAGCTTATTGGACATTTCACTTACACCCCTCATCTCCTCATCCCCCAATAAAGGCAAAAGCCCTGTTCCATTAATCTCTAAAAGCCACTGTTAGTGCCCAGAATCTGTCTTTAGAATCTGGGCTGTGTTATTACACTGGCCCAATGGCTCTACTTTTACACTAGGAGGAAGAAGTTGTAGAGAGGAGTCTGAGGAGGGAAGTCAGCTGGTGGAGCTCCATGTACATGTGGGTTACCATAAGTCTGGGAATGCTGGATTTAAATGTCCAGTTAATTGTTCTTCAGTGCAAACAAATCTAATGTGTGCCTTGTAGTGAATTGATTTTATTAGTCTGAATGGTGAAAATAAAGTAGGGTTGCAAGTTTCGAAGCATTTTTTTACAGGATCATTAAAAAATATATTAAAGTGAGGACATGGGTTTTAGAAAGAAGGAGAACTTAGAGACTTATGCTTAATATGTCTTATGGGAATAAGAAAGCAAATGAATTTCCATTGTAAGTTAGAATTTGTCCTGATTTAAAAATTAGGTTCAGCTTGCCTTTGCATTAGAAAACTAGGTGATTTCATGGAAATAGGGCTAAACCTCCTAAGACTCATTAGAGAAGGGGCCGCATGTGCTTGAAAGGAATCTGAAATGAGGAAGGGGGACAAAGACTCGTTTTAAAATTTTAAAAGACAGGAAAGTAAGGATAACATTTTGGGGACATTTAGTAACAAGGGAACTGTGACTAACTGTGTTAGTCACAGTGCTGAGTACTTTTGTACTTGTTTTCATAATTAAGGCCCCAAAGAACCTCACAATTTGGTAATTAATTTAGCACCAGCTATATTCTAGGTATTGTAAGTTTTTGGACTATATCAGTGAATTAGAAGCAAGATGGGTACATACTTGTCTTTGTAGATGAAATAGCTAAAGCTCAGTAATGTTAAGAGCTTGTCTAAGGCCACAGATAGAAGTGTCAGAAATGGGATTTGAACCAATCTCTGGTTCTATGCTCAGGTTGTGGGACTATAGCATGAATTTCTAGACATACTCATGTTGAGGGTTTTTTCCCTTACAATAGGGTAATAATGCCTCCACTGCCTGCCATGGACTTATTGAGAGAATCAAGCGGTACTCTGGATATGATGGCGTTTTGTTTCTTCCTTTCTCCCACTGCTCTCCATCAGTACTTTGAGAGAGCATTAATACTGAGTCAGCATTTTTGAAGCCTCTTGTTACAGATTTCTCTAAGTTTGCAAAGTCATCATGTAAGAGTCAGCAGTAAAAAAAAAAAAAAAAAAAAAAGCATTTACTGCTTCTGGTATATAACATTTGCATGCTCAACCCTTGCCTTTTAGCAGCTTATAATCAGATGCTGAAAACATATTCACATATAGCACTAGTTAAAAATCAAACCTGTAGGTAGGCATTTAATTACTGTTTTTTTAGGCCTGTTTCAGTTTATGTTGATCTCAAAGAATATTTAGCATATATATGCCATTACTGTGATTGCTTTTCAGCTTTAAGATAAAAGTCAGAGGCTGGCTGATGCTCCCCAGGGCTGCCCAGGTGGTTGGGCATGTCTGCACTACACGTCTCATGACATGGTAGCCTAGTAAATAGCGCCCTCTGGAGTAGTGTAGGACATAGCCATTTGTGGTAGCCTTGGGCATGCACACCATTCATTCTTGTCTTTACTGCTGACTGAGCTTCTTCTCTACGCACTGTGCTAAATCGATGTAGAAAGTAAAAGTGATGAATTTCACTTACGAGCTTTATTAGAATTTAGGTAATATATTCACTTTCCTAAATTACCTATACATGATTACCATACTAGGCACTCAGTTTGATCTTCAGTGAATAGGCAAGGCTGGTTGTTGACCTTTGTATGTAGATATAATTGCTTAACTGCTTATCTCTATTTCCTGTTTGCAATTAATTGCTCTTGTGCAAAAGTAAGCCTCTCAATTTCCTGTTTGCATTTCTGACTGAAGTCTATGAAGTAGCTTTATTATTATTGTTTCATTCAGTACATATTATTGATCATCCAGCAAATAGGTATAAAGGGGAAGATAGAATTATAAAGAATTATAATTCTTATATCATTGCTTTACAAGGCTAAGATGGTGGATTTAGCACATGTATCATCATATGTGTAAGCAGATGTATCTGATACAAAAGACTGGTGTAAATTTCTGATATAATAAGAAGTCTTACTTGCTAGACATGTAGTTAGTAGAGCATAGCTCCTAAAAACTAATTTCTAAGAAGAAGTGTATATGGTCTTAATTAGATACTATTCAGTTCAGTACCTGAACCTTTTTACCATCAACCAATTTTTAGTCTTCCTCTCATTGAATCTCCTGAGAAGTTGACACTCCTTCTTCCTTTCAATACTTTCTTTCCTTGGTTTTCAGGATACCATGCTCACCTGCTTTTTCCTTAGTTCCTGGTCCTTTTTACTTAGTCTCCTTGGAGAGTCTTCCCCCTCTTTAGAGTGTCCCAAATTTTAGCCCTTAGACTTCCCTCCTTTATCTACATTCACTACCTTTGTATATCTTCCCTATTGTCTTGTTTTCAAAATTGTCTTTTGTGAGATGATTCCTAAATATTCTCATCTTTAGCCCAGTCCTTTCCTCTAAGTCCAGTCTCATGTTTCTAGTTATCTGCTTTTCTCCATTTGCCTATGTAAGACACATCTCAAATATAAACATTTCCAAAGCCACACTTCCTACCTTCCTTCATAAATCTGTTCTTCCTACTTTGTCTTCCATCTTATTACACACAACTATATTCTTGACATCTCCTTTCGATTTTTTTCTACATCCTGTACACAGTCTGTCTGAAAGTTCTTTTAGCTCTGTCTTTATGCCTGAAATTTGATCACTTCTCCCTTCCCTGTCTGCACTAGCGTTTCTGCTACCTTGGCTGGATTATTGCAGTGGCCTCTATCTAAAGTGTTCTCTGGCTTCCTTCTGCCCCCATTCTCAACCCAGTGGTCAGTGTGATCCTGGTAAAACAGAGGTAGCATCATACAGCTCTTCTGCTCACATCCCTCTAGGAGCTTCCTTTCCCACTAGAGAGGTCAAGAGGATAAGTGCTTGACCTCACCTCCAAGGCCTTTCAGATTCTGATCCTTTGCCTCTTCTGCCTTTATGTCTTTGTGATTTCAACTCCTACTCCTGCCACCCTTGTTCATTCACCTCAGCCCCTCTGGCTTCCCCTCTCTTCCTCACACATGTTTGTACTTGGTGTCCTTTCCAGCCAGCCAGCTTTTCACCCACATAATTATACGGGCCCTGACCTCCTTCATGTCTGTGTTTAGAAGGCCTCTAAGGGAGGCCTTCTCTGACCACTTTATATGATGTCATAGCTCTGTCCCCCAACCCTCACCACTTCTCAGGTGCTTGTTATCAGGCACCCCTAGTTTATAATCTCCATTGCACTTATTGATTGATACACTTTGTAGCTCAGTTTTATTTATTTATTTATTTATTTATTATATTTCTTCCTCTTTAGAACGTAAGCTCAAGGAGGGGAGAGACGTTTAACTTTTTTTTTTGTTTTGTTTTGCTCTATTCGCAGTGTCTGAAAAAATACATGGCATATATTAAGCATTTGGTAAATACTTGTACATATATTCAATAATGATTTAAATGTTGACTAAGCTCCTCTTTGATGATTTTTTACTAAAGCTATCTAGGTGAAGAAAACTGTCTGATAACCATGTGACTGGGATTTACTCAAAAAACAAAAATAAAAATCACCATGCATCTCGGTATGCATCCAGAAGCAATTTGTTCTTAAGGTGCCTTAACCGAGAGCCTCTATAGTGATGTCAGGGATCATCATCTCTATTGCTCTTTAAAGATTATCTGCCCTAGTAATGGACATTTACAGAGCCTAGAGAGTTATTTCTCTTACAGAAATGAAATTTTGTATTTGTCTCACACTTCCTTCAATTAATGACACGAACGTGTTTAGTTAAAAGAATGGAATTTTGGAGTTTGACTTGAGGCAAATCATTTCTCACCTATCTTTCTCCTGAATTCAGGTCAAAATGTTAAATTGCAGGTATAATTAAAGGAGGGGCAAGAAAGACTGAGAAACTGGCTATGTGCTGTTGTTTCAGTTTTGAATATTGTCTCATTGCTTTCTAATAATTTAGCTCTTATTAATATCAACAGTCATAGTAAATAAATCATAATGTTTTGGCTTGTACCCAATGTAGATTTCAAATGTATTAATATGCCCCAAGGAAATATACAATGTAAGTGGTAACCAATAAATGTGTGTTCATATTATTGTTGCTTTGGAATCCTTAGAGGTAAAAAGTATTTTATCCATCTTTTAAATAAAGAACTAAATACTTTTCAAATATTGGCTTCATAGAGTGTAATAGCCATATGAAAAAAAAAAAAAAAACATAAGATTGTCTCTCCAGAAATAAACTGTACAATGTGGACTCAGAGTGGCAGTGTGGGCCACTTGCAAACATGACCTAAGCAATGAGAAATTGAATTCAAGAAATTTAGTTTTCTTTTCTTTTTCTCTTTTCTCTCTGCCTTTTTGGGACAATTTTCCATTGAGGGAGGTATAATATTCAGGAAAGAATATTCTAAGGAATCAGAACAAATTTGTTTAAATGAGTAAACATTAAATCTTTGTGTTGAGACTGCATTTTGCATGATAAAAATCTGCTTTTTGGGTTGGAGGGGTGATGCATTGCACTGCTCTCATGGGACAGTTTTATAATATTTTGGCACAAAAATGGGTTATCAGACGCCAGAGAATTGTGTACCTCAGAAAAGCCAAAGTAACAATTGGTTTGAGGTGAGAGGAAAATCTAAGTGATGAAATTCACTGAGTCTAGAAGAGAATATGTTGGTGTTTCATTGGCTGTGGTGGGAAGAGTTTCTTTGCCTAGGAGTACTTCATTATCTGAATGATTGGTGTATATGTTGCATCCTAAAATACTTTTAAGTTGGAATGTGCATGCAAACTCAAGTTTATCTTCTTGAAATCTGCTAAATGAATATATGTTTTATATTTTATCTGGTTGTATGTATTCTAATCAATCCCTTATGACTTAAAATTTTATTTAACTGATTTAGCAAGTCTGCTATCTTCTACCTTTGATCATTCCATTGCTGTATCATCCATCCACTTTTCTTTTAACTAGCCAGGTAAGACTAATCTTATTTAACATGCAAATCACTTTTGTTTTTATATAGAAAATTTTGTGTAGTATCTATGGCCTGCATGTCACTACCAACAAAGCTAATGCCCGTTTGAGTATATCTCAGTAATGTTATCTGATAAATTCTTTTTATTTTCATGTAAAATACCTGTTGTTTTATAAAAGGCTGCTTTGTGCTTGTATATGGCCAATTCTCTTGAATGGTTAGTACATTTTATTGATGTACACATATAAGTATTATAATATTTGAACAACGTAGACATCAAAGCAGTTTCAGATGTTCAAGGGTTTTTCTTTTATTCTTGGGTAAAGCAACAAGGGAAAAGAGTTTAATACCAAAATTGTATAAGTTGAGAATGATGTCTGATTGAATAAAAGGATAGGGGACTGTATGAAGCACATTAAAGGGTTAATGTTCAGTTTATGTCTATCTGAACATGTCCATCTTAAGATTGTACAGATAAAAAAATTGACATAGCAAATATTTTACTGTTTGTACAAAGAATAATTAGTCTATATTAAAAATGGCATTATTTCATTTTGCAATGTTTGGGAAAAAGACTGCCTTTATGGAAGGAGAAATGTGGAATGTCTGTCTTCCTTCGATTATTCTTATTTTTAAACAATGTGCAGCATCCCTTACATAGCAAAAAGAGATACAAAGAAATGTTTTCTGTTATAAGAGTCATCCAACATGAAATAAACTGCTTTTGCTGAGTTTGTTGCTGTTGTTGTTATTGCTTCTGCCGTTTTGTTTAATCGCGTATTCCATAGAGCATAATCTTCTTTCAGGAATCATTTTTTTAAGGATTCCTTTACTGGACAGACTACTGAACAAAATAATCAAAATCTCTTCTCCCCTACCCAGAGGCAATGCTAATCACTAGATTATAGTAAAATCATGAAAGAAATTTTAAAATTGTATATGTATATATGCCTGTATACATGTGCAACTTTAGCAGCCCTTTATCTCTGGTAGAACTGTTTTTTCTTCTAAGTTTTGTGGTGGATTGGGTATATGAACCTAATCCTATTTTAATTATGATAGATGCTATTGGTTTAATACCTTTGCAGAGCAAAAGAACATACTAACATTCTATTTTGATCTGATCCTCACTGCCTTCTCTCTGCCGCGGGGGATATTTTACTGGCCCATGAAATCCAAGTCTGGGAACCACTGAAGTAAGTGATCTCAATGGTTCTTTCACAATCATTCTATGTAAATCTACCCAATTAACAGATTTTGCAGTGGTTTTTAATTGTATAGAGCCAGGACCCTATAAATATAAACTTAAATTCCATTATTTTTAGAAATAGCAAGTTATAAAGAGCTGATAGGACCTTATAGGGAACAGGAGGGAGAGAAGAAATCAAAACCATTGATTCATTTAGGAACCTCTTGTTGACACATATTCAACAAGTATTTGAAGTATTATTATATCTCAACAAGTACTGTTTTAGGCACTTGGGATAAGACAGTAAAGTTTTTACAAAGTTCCTTACTGTCTTAACAGTAGAAGATAAAACATAATAAATGCAATAAAATATAAATAAGTAAATTATAAAAGATGTTAGAAGGTGATAAGTTCCATAGAAATAGAAAATTAAGAGTGGGATAAGGGAGTGGCAGGGTGAGAGCAGGTGGAGTTGTTAAGTAGAGTGATCAGAGTAGGCCTCATTGAGAAGGAGAGGAGATTTGAGCAGACTTGAAATAGGTGAAGAGGTAGCTAAGGAGACACCCAGAGGAAGGGTTCTTCATAGCATGAACAGCTAGAGCTTGGCTCCCAGGAAGAAATATTGCAACACCAAGGAGACAAGTATGACTCAGAGTGAGCAGGCTGAAGGCAGTATACCTTATTGTGGTTTCTTTCATACTATTGCTAATAGTCTGTCATCCTATAAACCTTGGGTTACTTCATTTGTAATTAATGTGTTTGTTTTGGTGAAATTGAAACTTGAGTATTTATTAACCCTGAATTAAATTAAATTATATAACATACTGCTTATGCTGCCCATGAAAGGCACAACATTTTTACCAATATATTCTTCCAATTGTGTCAAAATGGGTTCCAGTGGCCATTTATAGGTGGAGAGAATGAAGGCCTGGATGCGAAATTACAAATACTAAAACTCTGTCATGTGGCCAGGCACAGTAGCTCACACTTGCAATCCCAGCACTTTGAGAGACTGGGGCCAGCAGATCACTTGAAGCTAGGAGTTTGAGACCAGCCTGGGCCACAAAGTGAGACCCTGTCTCTACAAAAAATTTGCCAGGCTCGGTGGTGAACAACTGTAATCCCAGCTACTCAGGAGGCTGAGGCACAAGAATCAGTTGATGGCACAGGAATTTGTAAGTTATGATTACACCACTGCACTCCAGCCTGGGTGACAGAGCAAGATCTTGCCTCTAAAAACAAACAATAAGGAAATAAAAAATAAAATTAAAAAAAAATTGTGTGTATACCAACTTCCACCTGAGGTCATTATAGAAATATATTTATTCATGATAAATAGCTACTAGCTAAGCCTTTGGCCCTAAACCTCAGTATAGTGCCTGAGGAGCTGGACCGAACCAAATGTAGAACTCTGTTCTGGTTCTCTTAAGTGACTGAAAAGTAATGTAAAATTGGCTTTACTTATTTCTACCCTTAAATCAACCAGAAACTTTAAACCATGGTGTACCTATCATATATGCCAGAACAAACTCTATATCCTAACACCTAGTGCTGTGCTTCCATAACGCAGCCCAGGGCTTGCGCAAGTGTGAAAAGGAGAAAGAGAAGAGAGGGAAGCAGAATAAAAATAAGGATGAACACACCTTGTCCAGATGGTTATTTAAGCCTCAAAGAAAAGGTGGGAATAAGAAAGGATGAGAGAATGTTGTCCTCATTAAAGCATACACCAAACAGTTACAGAGACCACACTGTCTATGCTACATGCTTTTGTAGATCTCTTTAAAAATACCACAACTTTGACTCGTGGGCCAATGCATATCCTGAATTGATAGGTTCAGATCATTAGTTTTTCTTGAGAGAAAGGACTCAGGGCAAACAACAAAAACAGCAACAACAACAAAAGCCCCAGATATTTCACACTGAAAAGAGTTTTAATACAATGAATTAAGTATCTTCAAAATTGTTAGAAAAAGCAGAGGACTGTCAGTCCAGGTTTCTTGTTGCTGTTGTTCACTCTACTGCAAACTGAACCAGGAAACTGCCATGCACAAACACAGGAAATGCCTGCCAAAGCTGTAACTGCTCCATAGCCCTTAAACTGGTGACTGGTATTGGAATATGGAATTGCCAGTTATTAAAAAGTTTTTACCAAAACCCATAGTCAGTAGCCATGTCAAGTGCTGGGATGGATGACTTTTACCTTCCTTTGCTTTCAACTAATCACATAATGTGAGTACATCTCCTTGGCTGAACCTAAGCCTTATCTGGAACCCTAATGGCAAGGGAATCTGGGAAACGTAGTGCTTCAGCTTCCAACTCCTATAGCTAGAGAGAGTGTAAAGAGTGTGGTAATAAATGCTAACTGACAATTAAGGTTTCTCAAAGGCATGCCCATTTTCTAAATGAAAAAGTGAAATTAAATGAAAATTCTTACAGGGAACGGATTAGTTAAATTTGCTAGTGAAAACTTTTAAACCAGGAACAAGATACTGTAAACTGTATGTAATTAGTGTGCGTGCATGTGTTTGGGGACTTAGTGGATCAACTAAGAAATTCATTGTCAAATGTTGCATGGGGTCATGTTTATATTCCACAAAGTGTCAAAGATGCAGAAATCAGTTCTATACTTGATATATTTCCTTTTTTTTTTTTTTTTTTTTTTTTGAGACGGAGTCTCGCTGTGTCACCCAGGCTGGAGTGCAGTGGCGTGATCATGAGTCACTGCAACATCCGCCTCCCAGGTTCAAGCAATTCTCTGCCTCAGCTTCCCGAGTAGCTGAACTTACAGGCACCCACCACCATGCCCAGCTAAATTTTGTATTTTTAATAGAGATGGGGTTTCACCATCTTGGCCAGGCTGGTCTTGACCTCCTGACCTCGTGATCCACCTGCCTCAGCCTCCCAAAGTGTTGGGATTACAGGTGTGAGCCACCATTCCTGGCCGGTTTTTTTTTTTTTGTTTGTTTGTTTTTTTTTTTTTTTTTTTTTTGAGGCAGAGTCTTGTTCTGTCTTCCAGGCTGGAGTGCAATGGTGCCGTCTCGGCTCACCACAACCTCCCCCTCCCAGGGTCAAGCGATTCTCCTGCCTCAACCTCCCGAGTGTCTGGGATTACAGGCGCATGCCACCATGCCTGGCTAATTTTTGTATTTGTAGTAGAGATGGGCTTTCACCATGCTGGCCAGGCTGGTTTCAAACTCCTGACCTCAGGTGATCCGCCGGCCTCAGCCTCCCAGAGTTCTGGGATTACGAATGTGAGCCACTGCACCCGGCCTATTTCACTTTTTTTAACTTTGATGTAGACTATCAAGGTAAGCTTTTTCTATAATATGTATATATAGCCAAGTCAAGTGTCTGCCTGTAACAAAATGATCACCTTGCCTGCTTTTAGGCAACTCCCATTGTGGCATGCTGGTGTGGACACTGGCCTTCCCTGTTCTTTTGGAAACAAATGACTTTTCTCTTACATGTCAACTCCATCTGTTCTTTTTCCGGTGTTCTGAAATTTGCAACTGTACTTGAATTTCTTCAGAATTCTTTACCACGTATTGTAAAGCTCTCACCTGTATGTGTTAAAAGGAGATTTTAGAATTGTGTAAAATCCTAATTGTTAACTGAGCAGTTTTTTCATGTCTGTATTTAAATGATTCTTAGGGCTGCCAGTCTTCTAGAACTGATGAATCCTTTTCCATTTGGCAGCAGATAGCTTACTGCCAGCTTCCTCCCATCTGATAAATGTTCCCATAGCAACACTAAGGCAATCTGTTTAGTTTCATTAAATACCAAAATTGTAGCCTGAGAAAAATGTATAATGTATTACACCATATTACAGCACCTTATGAAATAATTCATGAGTGATTCAATTCATTGTGATAGGGAGAGGCTTGTTCAAATAATCAGTAAAAGTATTATAGTCATACTTTGCTTAACAACAGGGAAACATCCTGAGAAATGCGTCGTTTGCTGATTTCGCTGTTGTGGGAACATCGTAGGGTATATTTACACAAACCTAGATGATATAGCTGATACAGGGTCTATTTATATAAACCTAGAAAATGTGGTGTAGCCTATTGCTTCTAGGCTACAAACCTGTACCACATGTTACTGTACTGAATACTGTAGGTAATTGTAACACAAAGGTGTAAGTATTTGTGTATATAAACACATCTAAACATAGAAAAGACACAGTAAAAATATGATGTTATAATCTTATAGGTCTACCATCATATAAGCAGCATGTCCTTGACCAAAACATTGTTATGCCGTACGTGACTGTATTTCTTTGTAGAAAGAAGGAAAACAAACCCTTGAAATCTGTGTCATTATTTTGAACTTCAACAAGAATTCAGATTTTCTCTTGATGTTAGCAGATCTAACATCCCAAGTCCATTTTTTCTACATTCCTAAAACCTGGCCCCTTATTACCAGTTTGGATACCTTCGCTCACATACATATTCTAAAGAACATCTTCATTTGTCTGATTAAAAAAAATTTTTTTGAAGAATAGATATACTCTAGATATATAAAAAGAAGAAATAGCTATTGATTCATGAAAATCACTATCTTTTAGAGTACTGTGAGGGTGTTTGCTACTTGAGAGGGTGGATATGCTTATTCTAAGCAACTCCAGTAACACCTTGACGTCATAGAAATGAAAGAAAGGATTATTAATAATTTTGCAAGACATATTTTGCTTCTCAAGTATTCCCATAGTTATACTATAGAGCACATTCTGTGCATTTACCATGATCGGACTCCCACACATTTTATTAATGCATAAATTTGAGGTTATTATTTTTGACCAAGTTGATGAATGATAAAAGTTTGAGGAGACTAAAGAAATCATGTTGGTCATTTTCCTGCTTCTTCGGATGAAAAAATTGGGGCAAAAAGGATAAGTTATTTCGCTAAAGTGAGCCAAACTTTGTTGGTAAGGACTAGAATGACTTATATCAGTGGTTTTGTCAATAGATTTTCCATGGAGAAGTAAATGTACGTACTTGAGAATTTTGTTAGCGACTTCATCATTGCAGTCACTATAAAGGTTTGTACTTAGCACACTATGAAATTGTATGGCACTTGCAGTTCAAGGTAGAAGTGTGGAATGTAGCAGGCATGCACCAACCATACTTTTATATTTTACTTTCTATTTCACATTTTTTCCCTCTACTTTCCCAAGGTAGTTGTCACCTTATCCTAGCTTGATTATTACAATAATGCATACGTGAATATTTTTTCTATTGGGCTATTTTCAGTAAGAATCAGACAGAATATTTTATAGATATGAAGTTCACGTTTTTGTAACTGTAAGAATAATACTGAATACTGCCCCCAGCAATGGCCCCATTTCTGTGTACAGATGGTTTTGATGTATGTATTTCAGGTATCTGAAGCAAGCAGAAAAAGGCAGCGCCGGTTGATACTTATTTTAGAATCAGCCCTACATCCATAAATGTATATTTTTGGAAGATTTATTTCTGGTATTTTGCAATCCTGTTATAAGACCATATTCTGTGAATTTTTAAAGTAGTGACAATACAGCATATAGGATGGGAATAATTTTAAGACTAGGGGCATTATGAGGGTTTCTGAATCAGTTTTACTTAATAAAAATACAGCTGTTCATTTAGATCATTATTAACCATTAATAAACAAAACTGTCTTTCTGTTGACACCAGAAAGAAGGCCAGTCTAGTTCACTCAACTGACAAAACCTCTGGTAAAAAATCTGTCACAGTCTAAACCTGTTTCTTTTGGGTGGAAGTGTTGATTACTATAAAATCCCTGGTATCTTCCACTTAGATAATGTAAACCCAGATTAAATCAGAGGCTGGCACTGTTCTTATCCTGGGGTAGGGAATGAGGGGCTGGGGAGGTGGGTCATTGGGCAGGTACGGGGTGAGGAGATAGAGATAGAGGGAAAAAAAAAGTGAGTACCTACTTAGATCAGCATGGCCTGTAGGAATAACACTGGCCTCTGAATCACTATTTTTTTTAGAATCTACTTCTTTTCCAGTTCCAACTTTCTGCCGCCTAATGAGATCTTCTTGGGCCCTGGGGCCAGACTGCCAGGATTGGTTCACATGTTAGCTGACTGTATAAGTTGCTACCTTAAGAATTTGGGCCACTTACCTAAAACTCGCTGAGCCTCAGTTTCCTCATCTGCATAATGGAGGTAATGATAGTACCTCTCTTAGGGAACTGTGAGGATTAAATTAGCCAAACACCCAGAGGAAGCTAAGTCAACTACTATTATCATGGTTTAAGTTTCTTAATCATTTTTGAGCCTTAGTTATTTTCATTCATAAAATGGAGTATCATCACCACTGTGAAAATTAAATAAAATGGATGATATTAGTTAAAAGTACTTAATAAATGTTACTGAGATATGAATTAACTTTTAGCCGATTAAAATGCTTTAACTATTATTTGCCATTACGTCAAATATTTGAATAACAAAGCTTTTACTATGTTTAGTAAACTGCGACTTATTCATAGGATTCAGTAATTTGGTTGTTGAATAACCAGATACCAAACAACAATTGACTGACTCATTCAGATATTATTTATGGACACCAGTGATAGGCAATCACCGTAGAGGCCACAGTTGAGGTCACTGAGACCCCAAAAACCTAGACCCATTGTGTGGCACCTAGTTTTAACTACTCTCTTGATTTGTCATCTGACATTTAATTATGATGTGATACAGAGGCCCAAAGTCCTAAACATGGAAACTGAAAGGAGAGCCCCCTTAACTCATCCTTTATTCATTTGAACCTCAACAAAAAAAAAAATTAAAAAGGAAAAACAGTTGCTGCCTTCTTAAGTACTGCCTTTTAAAATGTTCTTGTTGCACACTGCTTCAGCTTTTCTCTGCCCACCAGGCTTCCATTTGTGATCTGTCTGAAATAACTATTTTTGCATAACACATTCTTTCTTCACTGCTGATCTTTCCTGGAGCTGCTGCTGCTGCTTCCTGTGGGGAATACAGATGAGGCTGGTGATGCACCAGGAGCAGGCTAGGGGACTCTGAGCTGATGACTCGTTGTCATTGTGAATAATTCTCTCTGAATTCTCAGGTTTCTGGTGGGTTTTTCTTCTTTATTTTCATCTTCTCGGTGTAAATCTAGTTTTAATTATTTCACAGAATATTTGTCTTTCTGAAAGCTTCTCCCGTAAAACAAAGAAAAAACATTAACATAATAAAGTTATGTCACCTAGTAGCCTTTCTCTCTCTTAATTAGGATGTATATCAATATGACATCATTATTTGCATTATTTAAATGTACACAAGTTTAAACACTTGTAGATTTTAGACACGAATTGAAAATAGAACTATTTCGAAACTGGTCATAAAGACTGAGAGGTGTTTTGTTTTTTTTTTGCCTCCTAGGGAACCGTTTAGGATGATTCATAAAGCATTTTCTGAAATAAAAGGCAGAATCATACGATTTTGATTTGAAAAAATCAGGGAATTAGAGTACCCCGGACTTGCAGCTTTCAAAGAGCAGAAGAAAAGAGCATTGAACAAACTTTACATTCTCTTGATAGGTTTCAGAGAACATCAAAATTATCTAAGTCAGTTCTCTTCTGCCAGACAGGAGTTCATTTACATCATCAGCCTTTAAGAACTTCGATTCAGTGCACACAGACACCAGTCTCATGTTCTTTGTACTAGGTTACCTCTAGGATTTCTTAAGCCTACTCAAGGCACTGCCATGCTCCCTGTCTCCCAGGCTTGAAACTTCAAAGACTGTCTTCATTTCTTCTTTTCCTCATTCCCTTTCTCTAGTCAGCCTCTAAGTCCTACTTTTCATTTCAGTGTCTTGTGTCAGCTTTCTCTTTTCCTCTTTCTGTTGTCTTCTTGACACAAATGCCTGGAATGTAAAAGTGTAAAATATCTAGACGTTACTAAGGAATTAATGTGTGGAAATTTCACAATTAAATCACCACTCGTTACTATCCAATAATTCATCGTTTATTTCTACACCTGCAATTGCGGTTTACCTGGGGGCGCTTTGCATACAGAAACATTTTTCATCACTTACTAAGTGAGAATAGGACCCTGGCCTGAGGAAAGAACAACAAGGGACAAACCATAGTTCCCTGAGAAGCAGAAGCATAGTGCTGGCTGATGAATTGCTTTCACAACCCGACCTCATAACTCTGTGCCCTAGAAAAATTAGAAATGGGAACATTTGGAGATCGCTTGGGAAAAGTTGAAATTGTGAATGTTAATCTGTGATTGCTAAGGGGCCGTGGTATTTCCTGCCTATTTTTTCTGTAGTTTTTCTCTTTCTTTCCTAATTCATTTTGAAAACTCTGCTAGATTAATTTTGCTAAAATAACATTTTGCACTCCTCATTCCCTGTTTACAAACATGCAGTGACTCACCATCAGTTTTAGAAATCGATTCAAAGGACTTCATGAAACTGGTTTCAGGCCACCCACAGTTTGGCCCATACCTGTCTCCTGTTCTCCTTCATAAACCTTTCAAATCTAGCCAAATTGATTTGTTCTTTGTCCCTGGAGTATGCCTTTTTCTTTCTTTCTTTCTTTCTTTTTTTTTTTTTTTTTTTTGAGATGCAGTTTTGCTCTTGTTGCCCAGGCTGGAGTGCCATGGCCTGATCACAACCTCCACCTCCGGGGTTCAAGCGACTCTCCTGCCTCAGTCTCCTGAGTAGCTGGGATTACAGGCATGTGCCACTACACCCAGCTAATTTTGTATTTTTAGTAGGGATGGGGTTTCTCCATGTTGGTCAGGCTGGCCTCGAATTCCCGACCTCAGGTGATCCGCCCGCCTCAGCCTCCGGAAGTGCTGGGATTACAGGTGTGAGCCGCTACACCCGGCCTGCAGTATGCCTTTTTCTATTGCTGTGTTTTATTCTGATTTTTGTTTTAGAATAGCTTTCAGTTCTTATTCTCTTTCTTTAATCTCTCCTGTGTCTCTTTTTATGCCTTCTGGACTTGACATAGGGACTGGGGTGGTTGTAAAGGCCCCCTGAGTTGAGATGTGGAAGCACGGTCTGTTACAGAGTGAGGGATTGACCACACACTGAAAAGAACTATTCAAGTCATTTCTGAATTGCTTACCTTTGGTCATTCTTGATTTAGTGAAGCAGATTTCCTGTTTTCATATGAAAAGCATAATTGAATCATAGAGCAGGTATTAGGAATCAGACTCTCTGGGTGTGAAACCCCACTCTGACTTTTACCAGCTCTTGACCATAGGCATAGTTTCCATATCTCTAAATGCATATAATGGTCCCTGTCTACCTTATAGGGTGGTTGTGAGGATAAGAACAATACACAGTACATAAGAGCTCAATGAATATTAGCTGCTGCCATTGTTATTAGTATTCATATTGCAGATATTTTCTGATGAATTTGATATTCTTTCACCATTTACTTCGACACATTTAATTTTGAGTTAAAAGATATTTCCTGCTTTGAGAATAAAATCTATTTCAAGTTAGAAATTAATCTAATATACCCTTAAGTAGTAATGAGGCATGAAGTTACTGCACTGAAGTAGTTATGTGCTTCCCAAATTGGGAAGTTAAAACAAAGGAATCTTTTAAGCTTAACAATTCCTTATGTTAGTCATATAATTATCCCTTTTCTTGGAAGCCTGGGGCCAAATGGATCTGTTCCCAGGAGAAAGGAATGATCTCTCCTGGCTTAACAAACATTAAGTTTAAAGGCTAGCTACCCTCTGAGTCATGCTGCTTTCCTGATCTTGGAGTGCTTGCCTCTGTCCCATGAGAAAGAAAAGTGGATGGACAGCACTTGCAGGAAGGAACTTTCATCTTTCTTGAAGCCAATCCAAGGCCTCAGATGCAGAAAGAATGCCTACCTTACCTCTTCAGGGGAAAAGGGGTGCTTTACATAATGCGAATCTGTTTTCATTCATGCATACATTCATCTACTCTTTTATTATGCATTCAATTCATCAACCATTTATTGAGTATATACCTGATGACAAGCACTGTGCTAGGTACTGGACACATCAAAAGGAAAGAATAAGATTTCGTCTTCTGCCTTGAGATTAAGGTAGTTTGTTTGTTTGTATGTTTTAGCGTACCAAGTCCAATTAAATCTTATTTTTTCTATGGCTGGGCGCGATGGCTCATGCCTGTAATCCCAGCACTTTGGGAGACCGAGGTGGGCAGATCACGAGGTCAAGAGATTGAGAACATGCCGGCCAACATGGTGAAACCTTATCTCTACTAAAACTACAAAAATTAGCTGGGCGTGGTGGCGCGCATCTGTAGTCCCAGGTACTTTGAAGGCTGAGGCAGGAGAATCGCTTGAATCCAGGAGGTTGCAGTGAGCTGAGATTGCACCACTGCACTCCAGCCTGGGCGACAGAGCAAGACTCCATCTCAAAAAAAAAAAAAAAAAAAAAAAAAAAAATTCTGGGAGTGAATGTGTTCTGAAGCAGATTTACATTTGCTAAATTCCATGCCAGGCAGAACAAATATAATGCAATGCATATTTGAAATTCATAAAATAGAAGTACTTGAGTAGTCGGAGAACCTGTTATTGAGCTGAAGAAACCCAATCATGATTGGAGTCATAATGATTAATCTGGGTAGAATCTAACCAGCAATTTCTAAAATCCAATCACTTTGTATTATCTCTGACAAAATGTTGGAATTTAAATATTACTTCTGGAAGGCCAGGTAATTTTTAGATGTGTTGGAACACTTTTTATTGCCCCATAGCATAGCTTTAGATTTTTTTCTTTATCCCACCCTTTCCACGAGTCTGGGAAAAGAACCATTTCCAAATTCTTGTGCAGAGTAAACCACATGCTGTTTAATTGTTAGAACTAATTTTAAATTTTGATAGTGTTTATAAATTTGCTAGTCAGAATTCTGTTACTCGATATGTTACTTTGGGTTTGAAAATGTTTGTCTTTTTTGTTCACTGGTAGAATACCTGACTTTTGGGAGAACAGCAATTATTTCGTGGTGGTAAACTTGTTTTAATTAGCTAACAGGACCATTCACAGTTTTTGAAGCATTCTGGCCAAGAAATAATTTAGAGTGGAGGATAGAACTATTTTCTTCTTGAAAACAGGAAAGCAGGCAAGCGGTGTTCATAAGGATGACATATACAAGCAAATGTGGTACTTCACAAAAACTTAGTTGGTTCTATTGTTAAGTAGCATATTTACTCCTTTTGACTTGGAATTTTTTTTCTTTTAAAGGTGACTATGGGCTTTATTTAATAACTTTTACCAGAGAGCAGCAGAGAAGGCCGTGCATATGTCCAAATGTGTTGTGCTTTCTTTTTTCTTTTTTTCCATAAAATCCACATCCCGTACAACCAAATGTGTTGTATTAAGAATGAACTGTGATAGTAATTTGGTAACATTGCAGGAAGTATGCCTGAGCACACAGTGGTTCTCTTGGTGTGGTTCTGAGATTTTCATGCTGCTTGTCTTTGTTGACTTAATCCCACTAGGAAGAGGTCTTCACAAAATTCCTTTTTGCTAGCTAGATAACCTGTGGGAGCTGTTTGTTTTTTCCTAAGCAAGGAGAATACCTCCTTGAGTGCTAATAGGGTTCTTAGTTTGGTTTTCTAATTGGAAGCCCTAATTAAGCTCTGACAAGATCTCTTTTGGTTGATATTTTGACACCCTCTTTGTTGACGTGATTCTTTGTTCAAAGATCTTTTAGCAGCTAAACAAGCAAATGTGAGGTGATGAAAATAATTTTATATTCCATGTACAAAGTGTATATACAATTCTGCTTTGCCACTAGTATATAGTATCTTCACAAATCTTGAACTGTGTGTGTACTGTTGAAGTGAATGTTATTAAGAGAGATGAAATAAACATAGTAATTTATTTTTTGCTAATAGTTGAACTTTACAATGGATGTTTCTTTATTTGGTATAATGTCATGCTTTCTTTAGGTTCCATGTTGAGAAATGCCTGAATTCTTTTCTTTAACATAATGCCTGCCTCATTCAGACCCACGCACAGAGTTTCTGCACATACAAGTCAGTCCACTGCCCCTGCACAAAACCTTTTAATAGCATCTCTTTGCCCTTTGGATAGAATCCAAACACTTCACCATACTACCACTTCACCCTGAATGCTCAGAGGGCTGCTGTCTTCTCCAGGCTTCTCTTGGTCCTTTCCCCTTAATCTCCAGACTCTAGATTTACTGGATACCTAACATTTAATGGAATTTGTTAAGCTCCCCTTTAACCCAGGTAAACCTTACTCACCCTTTGGGTCTCCAATTAAACGTCACTCCTATGGGAAATCTTTATCCACAGAAGTATGTAATCTACTGCTTTTGCACTTTTTTTCCTTTTCTGTTTTTTAGTGAGACTAGTACACTTGGATTTCCTTTTAATCACACATTCAGTGGCCTATGTTATCTGTGTTCTTTCTAGAATATATGTTTATTTCTTGCAAGGACTGTTTCTCTGCCTCTTTCCCCCTTGTGTCATACTATGCTTGCCCCATGGTAGGTTATCTTAAATATTTGATGATGGACTGGTTGATTGGTTGATAAGGAGAAAGAGTTGTACAAGGACTTAATGGCATGATGGAGAAATCTGTTTCTAGTAAAATTTACTCAAGTTATGTTATTGCATTTTATATCATTTTCTGTACATAATCTGGTCTTACAACTGCCGATTTTCTTACTTTATGAGTAGCCCATAATCTTACAAAGTAAAATGTCTTTATTCAGTACCTACTACATTAGAATGTGATCATTTGGACAGGGTATACTAACAGCTTTTAAAGATAACTCATAAAAGGAGAAATCTTTTTCAAATATCCAAAAGTATTATAGTTGTATTAATTTACTTACAAACACTTCTGTTAATTATTCTCAATTACTCTTACCTATTTCTTATCAAAGTTCATAAAGATTTATGTTAATACATCTCAACATAGATCAAAGTACTATATGATTTTCCAAATATTAAAAGTGTATTTTTATGTCTATCTAATCATTAATCTATCCAGTCAGTGCTTTTTAACTGGAAGAATAAATTAATTAAAAACATCTTTAATACTAAATTGTGGGTATTTAGAAAGAAGTTCAGAATACTACCTCTACTTTCTTGAAATATTCCGAAAAAATTCTTAAGTTTCAGATTTGCAGCAACTCAAATCTGCACCATACTCCTAGTTATGTTGAAATAATGAGGTTTTTCTATTTTGTATTTCCAGAGTAATAAAATATTTGCATATGTATAGAAAAATAGGAAACTTGGCTGGGCGTGGTGTCTCACGCCTGTAATCCCAACACTTTCAGAGGCCGAGACAGGCAAATCCTGAGTTCAGGAGATCAAGACCATCCTGGCTAACACGGTGAAACCCCGTCTCCACTAAAAATGCAAAAAATTAGCAGGATGTGGTGGCACACTCCTGTAGTCCCAGCTACTGAGGAGGCTGAGGCAGTAGAATTGCTTGAACCCAGAAGGCAGAGGTTGCAGTGAGCCGAGATTGCGCCATTGCACTCCAGCCTAGGCGACAGAGCAAAAAAAAAAAGGAAACCTTGGCTTAGCTTAGCTAAATTTTGGGAATATTCTTTATCTTTTCCTTCTTTGAAAAATGAGAGTAAACATTTCTTCTTTTTTTTTTTTTTTTTTTTTTTGATACGGAGTCTTGCTCTGTCACCCAGGCTGGAGTGCAGTAGTGTAATCTCAGCTCACTGCAACCTCCGCCTCCGGGGTTCAAGCGATTCTCTGCCTCAGCCTCTCTAGCAGCTGGGATTACAGGCATCCACCACCACATCTGACTAATTTTTGTATTTTTAGTAGAGACCAGGTTTCACCATCTTGGCCAGGCTGGTCTTGAACTCCTGACCTCATGATCCACCCGCCTCAGCCTCCCAAAGTGCTGGGATTACAGACGTGAGCCATGGTCTGAGAGTAAACATTTCTCTCTGGAAATGAATCTGTTGAATCTCATCAAGATAAACAAATGAATATTTGGCCCGAACAATGATTATTCAACCATTATATTCCAATCCTGACTGAAGGTCCATGGTCACGGTCTATGTGCCATTGATGAAGTAGCACTTTATAAAAAGCTGTTAATATTAAAAGTAATGTTTAATGGCTAATGTTAAAAATAAAGTTATATGATTCTAAAGTCTTCTTATGAACTTAATTTTGAGGTATTATAATTAATTTTAAATTTTGATTTTACAATCCTTTTTCTTTTAAATAGACCTTTGTGGATTACATATGATTTATAGCATGGTAGAGTGGGCCTGGAAGAGACATACATGAAAAAGCATGGTTACATCCCCTAAGGACTGGCACTTTAGGAGACTGAACTGATGTTTCCCCAAATAATATGTCATGTGCTGTGATAGAGTCCAAAAGTTAGATGAAAAATAAAGTATTATGTGAGTGCCAAGGAGGAAGCAATTAATATGAATTTGTAGAATCAGAGAATGCTCTATAGAGCATTTAGACTTTATTTTGCTTCTGTACAGCTTTATTAACTATTCTATACTGTGTGTCATAAATAATGCGTTATTTAGCAATATTTTCATTTCAGTTAAAAAAATACTTTGGTCCTAGTAGGTTAATAAAAGTACAAAAAGATGACAACTGTCATACCAGTCTATATCATTATATTCTAATAGTGATAACAATCATTACATAAAGTGGCTTATTCTCAAAGTGGTTTAATACATGTTCTCTCACTAGCAAAGTGAGGCAGATAGGATGTTAGCTTCATTTAATGAATGAGAAACATGAAACTTAGAAGCATTGTTAGTAAAAGAGCAAAATCTGTTTTACCTATGTCTTCTATTGCCACACAGAGCTCTCTTCACACTGCACAATACTGCCTAGAATTCTCAAAATTTCAAAGCATAGAGAAAGCTTAAGAACTGTTAGTGGTACAAGTACAGAATTTGGAAGAATCATCAGGCAATCAGACCTAAAGACCTAAGGAAGAATAAACTAAGTATAGTGTTTTGACATTGGATTTTCAATAATGATGGGCCTATTCTGAATCTTTCAATTTCCTCTAGTGTTCTGATTATTTTATTCCTTCTATTTCAGTCTTTATATAATGGGGTGGGTGAAAGTATGTATATTATCATTTTACTCAAAATATTAGTATGGGTATTGTAAACTAGAAGTCAGGAACACAGACTATGGAGTTAGATGTCTTGATTTCAAATCCTGGCTCCACTTTGAATAGCCCTGTGACTTTGGGACCACTGCACTCTCTCTCCTAGCCTTAGTTTACTCATCTTTAAAATGGAATAACAGCTGTATATGGGCAGTAGGGTTATTGTGAAGTTTAAATAAGGTGATGTACATAAAGACCTTACTATGTGGTTTTGCTCATTGCAGACTGTCAATAACCTAGCCATTATTAGGATAATGATCTAATGAGATAGCTGAAATCTTGAGAGTGTTACTGATACTACCTTTGTCTGCCACCTACGGTCTAAATTATAATTTAACAACTGTACCTAATAATTTGTGAGTGTTTGATAAATGTTTGAGTAATTAAAATATTAGGCTTGAGTTTGCTCTGCTCAGTTCTTAACTGTTGGTTAGAGAAAATCATGTAAGTTGAGAGACACATGATTGTTTGGATTTTTTAGTACCTAATACTTCAGCAGTGTGTAAAACACAAGTAAAGACAAAACAAACATTGCCATTGTTTTGGTTCTGATATCAAACTTAAAATTTCCAGCAAAATTTTTTAACGTAGATTAATGTTTGGTTTTCTCCTTTTCCTGGGGTTGAACTACAGGATTTGAAATGTTAATCTTTCAGTTATATAAGCTAGAGAGTGAAACCAGTTTATTTTGTTATTTTCTGATTAATACATACATTGCTTTGTTAACCTGGATAATGTGTCTAAAAGTGATGTTTTCTAACACTTAGGAGAATTATGTGAGAAAGCATGTGGAGCCAAAGCCAATTTGTTTAATTTGTAGCTTCTTTTAGTTACTAATGTTGCTGTAAGGGTTAAATGATGCAATGCATGTAAAGAAAGATGGTGCTTTATACATTCCAAATTCAATTTTATCTATTTTTTATCATAAACAACTTCTTTAGAGTTTAACAATTTATTTTACATGCGATTATAGTTTCA
This sequence comes from Trachypithecus francoisi, assembly GCF_009764315.1. NCBI lineage: Eukaryota > Metazoa > Chordata > Mammalia > Primates > Cercopithecidae > Trachypithecus > Trachypithecus francoisi. Next base: position 1,899,664 of record NW_022681441.1, on the reverse strand, counting down.
AATACATAGTTGCAGCATTTTCAGTAGCATTTCCAAAAATACTGATTCCTGAAAATAAACTTTTTGTTACTTTTTAAAATATAATAGGAAACTTCAACAAGACACAAATTTTAAAAAATTATCTTTATTCATTAGTATGGTATGCTAGTAAAGAATATAAGAACAATTTCTATGATAGGTTGCTTCAAAAATCAGAATACATTATGCTTTAACAATATTTTTTTTTTCCTATTTGGAATCTGGTAATAGGATATTCTGAGAGATTTGCCAGCTTTACTCTTTTTAACAAACATAGAAAAGGTGTCATGGTAACACGTTCGAGAGAACCTTCAACTCTTACCTTTCACTAAAGCCTTACACTCCTTGTCCTTTCCTGGGTCTGATGGTACATTTACCATCTGAGATAAAAGACATGCTCAGGCACCAGGTTTCTGAGATCATAAAGCACTGTTGGAATCCAAAGAGGTGACACTCCAGCTTCTTACTTGTTACTTTAAAATATATATGCTAATTTGATCAGGAATTCAGCTCACAAAAGTAAATTAATTATTCTGCCTTAAGACCATTATATCAAAAGATTAATATCTCTAAGAAATTCACTATTTGTAAGTATAAAAAATAAATCCTGATAATGTTTCTTTTCATGGTATCTAAAATTCCTGTTTAGAAAGATAAATTAGCTTTCACGATCAAGACATTAAATAAATAAATAAATAAGTAAACAGCCTAACTACAGCAACTAAGTGTTTTAAATAATTCTGCATTAAAAAGTGATATTGAGAAACTAGAAAATGTCACAAATTTTAATGCGAATACTTAAATTGATATAATTACTTAAAATCATACATGTAATTTAATCAGATAATTCTTTAGAAGCCATATTCATCTTTCTTAGCTTTTTTTTATATCTAGCTCAAAGGAAACATTTTTTTCCAAGTACATTTTAATTCAGTAACACCAGATTTTTCAAAATATCATGACAAGATTTAGCTTTTAGTGTATTTCAACAATAATGATAATTTCAGTGTATCCTAAGGGAAAAATTGTTACCTTATATTTTGGTTGTAAGAGTTGAAATAAACATTTTTAGAGGGAATTGTTATTGTCTACAATATGTCCCAGACCAGTGAGATTACCTGATTATGTGTATTTTAGACAGAGACGTGGATCCTAGCCACAGTTGCCTAAGTGACCAGATTTTGGAATTATTCAATTTCCTTCATAATAACTAGAGACTTGTGACAGCTAGAAAAAAATCATTCAGTTAACTTTAATTTTGTAGTTTCTAAAGTGATAAATATTAGCTATTTTACAGTATAGGCTGTTGTTTGCCACAGAGGAAAATATAGTATATGGATATGTGGTGTGAATCTACAAATCTGTGTGTGGGTATGGGGGTGTGTGTGTGTGTGTTTATATAGAGTGAGGATGAACTATGGGTGGACAAGGGAAAAATTAGCAATTGTAGCAAATGAATCAATGTATCACAGTTTTAAAAGAATAGCTCTTGGAGAGAATCCAGATTGGTTCAATTTCACGTAGCAAAGGTAATAATATCTGTGAATTACCTGTATGCCAACATTCTTGTATAATATTTCAATGGGCTCAGCTTTTTTCTCTTCACTGTAATAGGAACTCTGTGTCTTTTTTTAGTTGGTACCCTTTGATATTCTCAGATAAAAGACATCCTTTTGAATTCTTTGATCATACACGACAGCAAGCCAACAAACTCTCATTCATGACATTTTTCAAAAATACTGAGTCTTCTAATTTATTTTAAATTATTGAATAACATAGCAACTTTCTACAAAGTATAAAGGAAATTAAGCCAGAATTTAATGGCATACTCTAAAGAACAAGTAGGAAATTATTGGCCATAAAAGAAAAACCTTGAACTCTAAATTGATCACTTTATCAATTTTTGACAATTCACTGTCTTGCCTTTAACAGCAGAGTCTAATGGGAATAGCCTAGACTTCTGGACGAATCTGGGTTCAAGGCCTAGCTCTGCTACTTATTAGCTATGTGATCTGTAGCAAATTTTAACCTTTCTCTGCTTTTCTCTTCTAATTTGAAAAATGAGGATATAAACAGTAACTATCTCAGAGGAATGTTATACAAATTAAATGAGATACAGGTTAAGTATTCCTAATCTAAAGACTGAAATGCTACAGAATTTGAAACTTTTTGAGCACTGACATGATGCTCAAAGGAAATGCTTAGGGCTGCTGAACCAGTAAGTATAATGCAGATATTCCAAATCTGAAATCTGAAAAACTTCTGGTCACTATCATTTTGGATAAGGGATATTCAATCTATACTGTATGTCAAGAACAGTGCCTGGTAGATAGTAAATATACAATAAAATGTGGTTCTTGGCCGGGCGTGGTGGCTCATGCCTGTAATCCCAGCACTTTGGGAGGCCGAGGTGGGCAGATCACAAGGTCAGGAGTTCGAGGTCAGCCTGACCAACATGGTAAAACCCCGTTGCTACTAAAAATACAAAAATTAGCCCGTCTTGGTGGCACACACCTGTGGTCCTAGCTACTTGGGAGGCTGAGGCAGAAGAATTGCTTGAACCCGGGAGGTAGAAGTTGCAATGAGCTGAGATTGTTCCAGTGTACTCCAGTCTGGGCAACAGAGCGATACTCCGTCTCAAAACAAACAAACAAAAAAAAGTGGTTCTTTAGTAGTGTTTCTACTACTCCTAACTGTCCAAAGTCAAGTTACTGAATTAGCTCATCCTTTATAAACATAGGATAACACTGACTTTCAGGTTTGTTGCAAGAATTATGAATGACATATGAATTCCCTAGCACATCCATTACCCTGTTGCCTGATACACAGAAATACTTGGTAAATGGTGGCTTTACTGCAAAGCTCCTACCTAATCTGTGTTGTTCTTTGAGGTGTTTTTGGATAAAGCATAGAATATGGATTTCAAGCCTTCAGGGACTTTTTAGAGTAGCAGAGACTCAATTACAGAAAACACATAAGCATCGGTGAGAGTATTCCAACTTTCAGCATGAATAGAGAAAAAATGCATTAACTTAAACTATTCTAAATTTAGATTTCTCATACTTAGATCTGGACCAGGCTGAGGTTTGCTTTGAAAATATCTGTGAATCAATGGTTTTTTGAACTAAATAAAATGTGAAACGTAGTTCAAAGGGACAAGATTAGCTTTTAACATAGTATTTTTATGATTTTAAGCTCATGGGTTATAAACAAAATGCTTTTGTATTTATTAAAGCCAGAACCTTTATTTTTAAAAATAGTTTTCAGCCATGTGTCAACTTCAGTGAGAAAGCATGTTATTTCTTTTTAAATATTCTATATTTTCCCACTATTTACCTGGATTTTCTTACATTTTAGTCAAATTCTGAGTGCTTTCCAGTAATATGTAATTATTGTTGGGTAAGAAATTATTATTCTTTCTAATTTTTTTTGTACCCGTTAGCCATTCCCACTTTTTCCTTACACCAAACTACCCTTCTTAGCTTCAGGTAACCATCATTCTACTCTCTGTCTTCATGAGTTTAAATGTTTTAATTTTTAGCTTCCACAAATAAGTGAGAATATGTGATACTTGTTTTTCTGTGCCTGGCTTATTTCACTTAACATAATGCCCTCCATTTCCATCTATGTTGTTGCAAATAACAGGATCTCATTCTTTTTTATGGCTAAATAGCACTCCCTTGTGTATATGTACCATGTTTTCTTTATCCATTCATCTGTTGATGGACTCTTAGTTTGTTTCCAAATCTTGGCTATTGTAAACAGTGCTGCAATAAACATGAGAGTACAGATATCTCTTGAATATACTGATTTCCTTTCTTTTGGGGATATACCCAAAAATGGGATTGTTAGATCATATAGTAACTCTATTTTTAGTTTTTTGGGGAACTTCCAAAGTGTTCTCCATAGTGGTTGTACTAATTTACATTCCCACCAACAGCAAACAAACGTTCCTTTTAAGATTTTTTTTTCCTGAAAACATTATATATAGAGCAGTGTTTTCCAAAATGTGTACATCACAGTCCATGAGAAATGAAAGCAGGTTATTGTATCAATCTAGTATTTTTTTATTTACTGCAAAAAACTAGACTAGGAAAGAAAATATGAGTTTATTATACCAATCAAAGGGGAGCATTTCTAATTTTTGTATTTGTATTCATATATGTTTATAATGGCTTATGATGTAAAATATATTTCTCATCTTGATTAGTGATCAAATGATTTACAAAAACACTGCCTAAAGCACAAAACCTTGCATAACATTTGCACTGTTCAGAGATTATGGCATAGGAAATAAAATACTATGAAACAGGTTTTCCTAACCATGAATGGTCAACCTCAGGGAATATCTAGCAGTAGATTGAAGTGGACTAATAGAATATCATTATTCTATTTAGCTGAGAAATGTTTGTTGATCATTTAGATTTCTAGGATCTAGAGTCACAGGGTTAATAAATGCAGTATCGGCCCTTAGTCGTATCATAGTCTCCTAGGGGAGACAAATCAGTCTATTATGAAAAATATGATGCATGTGTAAAGCAAGAACAATATGCAGGGAATAACAGACTTCAAAGTGAATAACTTTGTAGATACAGGTCAAAAGGCAGGAACTTCTGATAAAGGTTTTGAAGGACAAATAGGAGCTGACCAAGACCAAAAGGGGCTGGGGAAAGAGCATTCTTAGGCATTCTAATGTGTCCTAAGGAGCAGAGGGATGTTTTAGCTTGATACATTTGCAAAACTATTTTCCAGCTGAGGGAAAGTGCCAGGATTGGCGAGTTTGGCAAGGAAAGTCTCTTATACTAAGGATAAGTACTTTAAGCTTTAGTATATACATATACTCCAAAAGGTATTTAGTAAGGAAAAGACTTGATCCTGTGTGGTATATGTTATTATTATGTTTTATTCATGTGGACATAAATCTGAAGTTAGTGCTGGAGGGAGCAAGGACGAAGGCAGAAATTCCATCTAAACTTCATGTAATAGTCCAGACAGCACTTGAACGAAGACAAACATAGTGACAACAGCAGTGGTGGTAAAGATGATAGGATTTTAATAAATATTTAAGATTCGGGGCCTAAAGAAGGAGGGTGATGAGTGGAAAGAGAAATCTAGGATGATTTTCATTTTCCTGCTTTATGTGACTGGTTTATGTGACTTGATAGATGGTGATGCCACATCCAAGACAGGATGTGTATATAGGGACAAGTTTGGGTGAGAAGGCAGTGAATTCATTTTAGATCAGCTGAATATGAGCATTTTATGTGACACCTAATTGAAACCACCCAGTTGTAACAGTTGTCTATAATTTCTCTGGAGTTCAGTTGGGAGATCTGGTTTAGAGACACCACTCTGGAGCTATCGTTGTATAGATAGTGGTAAAATCATGCAAGTGGATGAGATTACAAAGCCAGGCATAATGCCTGCAATTAATGAACAATCAAAGGAAGTGGGGCCGCAGAGATTGAGAAAGAACGATAGTCTAGTGGAACCTGAGGAGAGATGGACTCAAGAATACCTGCTTGGTTTGACAGTTAGAAGTAACTAGTGCAATATGTCCGTAGAAATGCAATAGAATGGCCAGAGACAAGGCCATTATGATTATAGTGAATCAAGGGTGATTAGGGAGAGCAAGGAAAAGAAAAATACTCAGGGTGGACTGGTCTTTCAGGTAGTTTGACTGAGAAGAGCTATATGACAGTAGCAACAGAGAATGAGAGGGACAAGGGAATCCTTTATGACCACAGAAGACACTCAAGTGTTAGTAGGCAAAGGGAAAGAAACCATTTGAAAATAAGTTAGAAATAGAAGAGAGGGAGTAAATAATTGATGATGGAGTGTGATCCTTGAGAAAATAGTCATGAGAATACTAGCAGATTGATTAGCTTTAGGTAGGAATAAAGACCTTCTGAAACCATAGGGAAAGAAAAAGTATGAAGATAGAAAGGGTGACGTAGGAAGTAGAGAACCAGAAAACAGAGAATGTGGATTCCAGCCCACTTTCTCTCTTACTTGTGTAGTAGAAATTAAACTATGTGCTGAAAGTGAAGGCTAAGGAGAAACCTGGAGATGGTATAGAAACCTCCTGAAAGGGTGGCTGGGAAAGAGAACTGACCAGAGACATGGCAGAAAGTATAGTGAGATCAGCATAGGGATCAAGGTATATAGCCAAAGAGGCCTTGCACAGCCCAGTTCCAGAAAATGTCACTCCTCACTTGAGTATTGTAGCCTCCCTGATCATTAAATATTAGCAAAATGCTGTAGAATTATTTTTCTACCTTGCTGTGGAAAAATGGATTCTACAAGATGATTACTAAGTTTGTTTCCAGTGTCTATTTTCTTACCTGAATTAGTTATGAAAGTTCTTTTTGAAGGTTTACTTTGTTTTAAGAAAAGAAGGGAAGCCAGCCTCAGTGGCTCACACCTGTAAGTCCCAGCTACTCAGGAGGCAGAGGCGGGAGGATCACTTGAGCCTGAGAGTTTAAATCCAGCCTGGACAACACAGTGAAACCCTGTGTCTACAAAAAAGCTGGGGCAGGTAGATGGAGTAGGTTGTGAGGATTAAAGGAGGTTATGCGTGTAGGGTGCATTGTATAGTGTTGGTCCCATAATTGACAGTGATTGATAGGTATTATCATTATTATTGTTGTTATTCATTCTGAAAGTCTGTAATGTAGCTTTGGGCTGTATTTAGCTTTCCTCTTCCTCACTATCTCCACTACTCAGCTGATAGCACCACTTTCTTACCTTTTCTGATGCACTAAGTAGCTCTTCCTTGTATGTCAAAGTCAGGTATAGACAAGTAGTTATCCTGTTTCCTCAAGCTCCTGGGGGTGAGATTTACAGGAAGTCCAATTTATTATTTATAACATGCTTTACTTCTGTACAGATAATTAAAATGGTATTCAGGAAAGCAAAGTCTACCATTTCTAGTATATTTTCCTTCCATGCTAATTTTTGATCAGTGTCTTTAATTGTATTATGTATTATTTTTATCCAAACAGATAATTTGTGGTCGACCACAATAACTTCTTCTTTTTTCTTTTTTTTTAACCTTGTTTCCTCCTCTAAATGATGGAGTGCCTTTTCCTATCATCCTCTATTGACATGCTAATGTTAAGTATTACTGTACCACAACTAAGTGGAATCTGAGATTATATTTACCACTTTGTGTTATAAATATAAGTTCAGCCTTTGTATCACCTATCCTATACATTCATTTGTTCACTCGATTAAGAAACTTTTTGAGGCAGTCACTGATTAATAAATCAGGATGCAGGAGTGAACAGTCCATTCTTGGGAAGCTGTGTTCTAGTAGGGAGAGGTAAAGAAACTGGTAAATTGAAAGAATACAAAATAAGTTAGGTTGTAACAAGTGCTGTGAAGCAATACTAAAGAAGAGATAGAAAGTGTCAGGGAGGAAATACAAGAGATGGGGATCAGGGAAGACCTTTCTGAGAAAATAACTCTTCAGTAGGGTACTCAATAAATAAAGGGGAGAGCAGAGGACATGTTTAGGGGAATAATTCTGTAGGCAGAGGAAGTGCAAAGAACCTGAGGTAAGAATGGGCCTGGTATTCTTAGGAGAGCATGATCACTATGGCTGAAGAGAGGGAAGCTGTGGTTAGAGAAGGAGTGGGGGCCATAACACTGCAGGGGGTTTTTGTTTGTTTGTTTTGAGACAGCGTGTCTCTCTGTTGCCCAAGCTGGCATACAGTGGCATGATCTGGGCTCACTGCAACGTTCACCTCCTGGGTTCAAGCAATTCTCCTGCCTCAGCGTGTCAAGTAACTGTGATTACAGGCATGTGCCACCACGCCTGGCTAATTTTTGTATTTTTAGTAGAGGTGGGGTTTGGCCATGTTGGTCAGGCTGGTCTCGAACTCCTGACCTCAAGTGATTCACCCACCTCGGCCTCCCAAAGTACTGGGAGCCACCATGCCTGGCCCATTGCAGGGTTTTGAACAGAGAAATAAAATACTGGTTTTATGATATCTTTAGATTTTAAGTATTATTTCTGTCTTCATTATGTTTTACCCTCTTGTTTGACTCATGAGCAAGTAATCAAAATGATTCAGTATTCTATGAAATGTACTACTAGTGAAAAGTATCTCATAAATAATTTAAGCTCAAATCTCCACTTACTTTATGTGGGTAGCTTACTAAAAACAGATAATATTGTTTCTGTTAAATTTAATCATGTGTCTCAAAGAAATGGGTGTCTGTGGATAGAGAGACAGAATCATAATTCTGTTACTGTGTACACATATTGGGAATGCTTTTGACACTGCAGTCATTCTACATAATAATTCTAATATCATTTCTCTTTGTCCATAATACACTGTTTATAACTTGGTCACAGATATATTTGACTTTTACCAAAAGTGACTTCAAAAAGAAGGACTCTGAGTTTTTTCTTCTTAAATAGAAATATGAGCATTAGGGTCCAATTTTTCATCTTACTCTGAATCACATAGGTAATGCATCTTACCCAGAGAAGATAATACTGATAAAGGAAGGAAGAGGGGAAAAGAGAGTGTCCTCAAGGCCTAATAATGTACGATTAATCTTCTAAGTGCTGTTGAGGAGAGCTGATGAAATCTCCCAGCACTTCCCTGTCATTACACGGTCCAGTATTTGCATAGGGCATGCACTGGGCTGCTGAGATCTGTGTCTTGAAAGGCCAGTATCTTGAAAATGATAATATTATTAAGTCATTAGTGCTGAATTCTGGACTCAGAACTCAACATGGATATACACAAAAATCTAGTTTAATTTGAAGAGTAAATTGCAAAGAGAAATACAGGATGAGTTCCACTTTAAAACTGACAAATGAATGTTTTCACAAGTAATCTCCTTTAGGAAACCGAGAAAGAGTGATGTTTGGACAATTATAAATTACCTTTTAAAAATTGTTATGTAAATTATTCATTAATTAATAGTTTAGAGAATTTTTATGCTAATCATTCACTTCTAGTCATAATACCATTTTAGTAAAATATGAAAGTGCTATGCAGAATTAATTGGGAAAGCAATGCGAAAGAGATAATTTGTTACCAAAACCTAAAATTGTATGTTAATGCTTTTTTGCCACATGACTTACAAAAAAGATTTTAAAGACTTCAGATGAATTAACTGTATTGTTCTATTTACTCTAGCATATCTTTTCAAGCAGTAATAGTTGTTGCAACGGATTTACACTCCAAGCCAATAGAAAAAAGAGTTAAGGTTCTCAAAGCTTTTTATCTTTTATGTTATTTGTTGAGTGGTTACTGGACAAAAGCATACAAGCAAACCCAAGAAACAGAAACAATGACAAAAAAAAAGTCATTTTGAGTAGAAGATCCATTCATTCCACTTTGTAAATTTATCAGGGCTCTGTTCATGTTCTCTCTTTCCTGGCGTATACCCAAAGCGCTGTTTACACATCTGTCATATTCTTTTAGGGGTCAAATAAAGTATTTGTGAGTTCCTACAATGTACAGATGCAAGGCATAATCTGGGTGCTTAGAGGACACAGAAAGGCTGTCTTTGTCTTCTCAATGTCTGCATAAATTTGTATGAACATTAGTAGGAATTAAAAGAATCCTGGGCTTGACCCTATCACTGGTCAGCCAAAATACCTTTAACAGGTTGTCTTTTTTTTTCTTTTTTTTTGAGACGGAGTCTCGCTCTGTTGCCCAGGCTGGAGTGCAGTGGCACGATCTCGGCTCACTGCAAGCTCCGCCTCCCGGGTTCACGCCATTCTCCTGCCTCAGCCTCCCGAGTAGCTGGGACTACAGGTGCCTGCCACATGCCTGGATAATTTTGATTTTGCATTCTAGTAGAGACAGGATTTCACCGTATTAGCCAGAATGGTCTCGATCTCCTGACCTCATGATCCACCCACCTCGGCTTCCCAGAGTGCTGGGATTACAGGCGTGAGCCACCACACCCGGCCTAGTTTCCACTTTTATAAAATGCTTAGACTATTTACATAAATTAAAATACCTGGATTGTTTGCTATTTTATTTGAGAATTGAAGAAAATAGTATATATGAATGTTTTCTTAAAAAGTGTTTTTCACGTGTTAGGTTTTCATAATATTTTGACATTATATCACTTCAATTTCATATATTTGTCATATAATATAAAATTATTAACAATGAAGGGTTACAGATGTAACCTTATACATATGTAAGAATCATAGTCATAAGTTTACATCTGTAACCGTGTATGTAACCATATGTAAAATACACATATCAGTATACAATGAATAGTAGAGCAAGCCTAATTAGATTTCAGACAAATAAGAGTACAGAGTGGAATGCTTTTGTTATACAGGGGAGCATCCCTAATCTGAAAATTTGAGAATTCCTAAAGGCTCCAAACTTGAATCTTTTTGAGTACCAACATGACACTCCAAGGAAATGCTCATTGGAGTATTTCAGATTTTAGATTTTTGGATTAGGGACGGACGACTTTAAAGTAGATACATCGAATATTCTAAAACTCAGCAAAATCCAAAATACGAAACACTTCTGTTCCCAAGCAATTCAGATAAGAGATAATTGACCTATAATAATAGCTACCGTTTATATAAACTTACTATGTTTCAGCTAATGTGCTTGGTGATTAAATATATCACACAATAAACCAATGAATAGATGTCTTATTTCTGTTTTAGAGATGAGAACTCTGACATTCACTGGAGCTTAGTTACTTATCCAAAAATTATGCACTTAAGGAATGTAAAGCCAAGATTCAAATCAGCTATGTAAATATCAAAGCTCAAGTCCATAACCATTCTAACCGTTTCTCCAAAGGGATTGATGAGACAAGGCTACAGACATGAGAGAGAACCAGTTTGTACTGAGAGGACAGAATATGTTATGGTGGTGCCATGATCAGGAATTTAGATTTCTGTCATTTAGGCAAAAGGCAACCTTTGCTTATTTCTGTGCAGGTAAGTGATATGGTAAAAGCAATACTTAAAGATTAGTGAGATCTTGATTTTACAGATATGGAAATACAACTACTCGTTTATTAGTGACCTATTTTATATAATGAAGAATAATAAGGACAAAGTCCTTGCTGATTTGAATTTTTATTTATTTATTTATTTTGTACATGTGTGTGGAAGATTGTGTATTTATTTATTTATTTATTTATTTATTTATTTATTTATTTTGTGGACTGACATCTGTGAGTTATAATGAGCTTCCCAAATGTATGTGTACCTACTCTCAGCCCATGGAAAGTAATAAATTGCTGTCTTTCTTATGACACATTTGGATTAGGAGAAAACGTTGAGAGGAGGGAAGCATTGCATTGGCCAGTTAAAACTGATGTAGGATGATGATCCTGTGAAAAGAACAAAATCAGCCACAGTGAAAAATAAAAATATCCCACAGGCACACACCTAGACCAGAGAGAGTGGGTGCTCAGCTCTTCCAGAGGACATCAGCCTACCCTTGCTCTGGGAAGACCTAGCCTTTGGTTTGGTTGGGTGGGGAAGGGATACTGGCATTGAGGTGCTCCGTAGAGAAGCCGTGGAAATGACATGATTCCCAATAGCACACCTGGGAGAGCCTGGACAGGTTTATGTGCCTTCTCACACCAACTGGCATGACACCTGGGAACTGCAAACCATTCCTCAGCCATGGAGACAGCCAGCTTTGTTGTCTCTGTAATTCCTTATTTAAAGTGGTCTTTTTAGTTGTATTTCAAGGCATGACACAATCAGATTCCCTACTACTCCCCCCATCTTGCCTTTTTAATTGCTTTGGGATGAAGTAATCCTAGGTTTGGAAAGTAATTTAGCAGTCTTCTACTGGAGATAATATCAGAAAATCTCCACTGTAATATGCCTGCCAACCTGTACTCCATTAAGCAAATACTTGTTGAGCCCCTCTTTTATGTAACTACAGAGGTACATATTTAAATAGACACCTCTCTTACAGTCAAGGAAAATTATGCTAATCAAACAACAATATATTTTACAATTCTAAGATGTACTTTTTTCATATTTTAGCTACTGTGAAATTTGCCTGGGTCTCAAGTAGTTGTTGGTCAAACACTAGTCATGATATATTTATAGTTGCCATTGCCCGCTCATGCAAGAACTTGGTTATAGCTGTTTATATTGTCTCTTTGAGTTATAAGCATTGTTGAAACCACATATGTTGAGTTTAATTGCTATTTAATGTCTTCAGATAACTAAATGTTATTGTTCAAAAAGACACAGACAAAAGGCAGTGAGGTGCAAATTAATAGAAAAGAAAATATTCATTATTGGATGACTGTCTGCATTTCCCAATTTTTACACAAAACAAAACCCAAATGCTTTATAGAAAGGACTTGAGATATAAAGATTACCGTAAGCTGATGAAGCCTGTTATATTTTCTTGCCAACATACAAGCAGAAGAGTACATAGCATACATCAAACAAGGAAGTCCAGCAACAAAATCCTGGTTATAATACTGGAGTGCTCCTTTAAAAACATTGTCTCATGAAATTTTTTTTTAATTTATTTTTATTTTTTTATTTTTTTTATTTTTTATTTTTTATTTTTTGAGGCGGAATCTCATTCTGTTGCCCAGGCTCCAGTGCACTGGTGCAGTCTTGGCTCGCTGTAACCTCTGCCTCCCGGGTTCAAGCCATTCTCCTGCCTCAGCCTCCCAAGTAGCTGGGACTACAGGCACATGCCACCATGCCCCGCTAATTTTTGTATTTTTAGTAGAGATGGGGTTTCATTATGTTGGCCAGGCTGGTCTCTAACTCCTGACCTCCAGTGATCCACCCACCTCAGCCTCCCAAATTGCTGGGATTACAGACGTGAGCCATGACACGTAGCTGATGAACACTTTTGATAGCACCGATGATATTTGGTGTAAAAACGTGAATGATACTGATGTGAAAAATGACTGATAAGCCAAACTCAATGGGAAGAAGTTTTGGGAATATATTAATCAGTGTTTCACTTATAAAGTATAATAAAGATTCTAAGCGATAGGAAAACATTTTGTTGTTTAAAAATAGATAAACTAATCATGTGTCTTATAATCAGTGGCATATTGAAATATGGTAGTGACAGTCACAATGCAATATACTTTTTAATCCTCAGACAGCTCTGCAAGGTGAAATGTTATTATTTTAGTTTTACATGTGAGAACATTTAAATGAATAGTTCAATATATTACAGCTGATTAGTGCTGATTAGTCCTAGTGCTGCTATTTGAACCAGAGTTCAAGCTGTTTACCCAAAGTAACTTGCCATGAGTGAATCAGAAAGAAGAAAATGAAAGTAAAAAGAGAAATAGGATAAAATAGAAATAACGACTTGGTGTTTCACACTTTGCTTAAATGTTTCTAGTGTGGGTGAGCTCATTACATCACAGTGCCAGCAATTCCATTCTGAATGGTTTTCTTGTTATAAATGAATTTTCTTTTTCTTCAGTTTAACTAAGTGGGCTTCCTTTTAACTTTCACTCTTTTGCTTTTATTCTGCCCTCTGGGGGAGGGGAGGGAACCAGAGAAAATAAGTGAAAATAAGCCTGGTGCCTCATCTGTGAAAGCCTCTCTAATACTTGAGCACAGGTATCATGCTGCCATCGATTCTGTTTTTTAGACCAGGTAGCCTCTGTTTTTCTTACAAAATAGTGTTTCAAGACAGAATAATGTTAATCGTAGTTCCTGAGTGTATTTTGTTTTGCTAGTGTCTGTTAAAAATATGGAGTTTAGAATAAACTGTTGCACTAAGGGTTTCAACACAGACATGGCAGACATGGCACACATTGCATATAACATCGACTGAAATTTCCAGGACAGTTTTCAGGTGATTGTTATGGACCCAGGTTCCCCACATACTGAATTTTTTTTTTTAGAAGAATTAAATTTTTTTTTTTATTAATATTCTCTAAGTTCTGTGATACATGGGCAGAAGGTGCAGGTTTGTTACATAGGTATACATGTGTCATGGTGGTTTGCCGCACCCATCAGCCAATCGTGTACATTAGATATTTCTCCTAATTCTATCCCTCCCCTAGGTCCCCACCCCCCACAGGCCCCAGTGTGTGATGTTCCCCTCCCTGTGCCCATATATTCTCATTGTTCAACTCCCACTTACAAGTGAGAACATGTGGTGTTTGGTTTTCTGTTTCTGTATCAGTTTGCTGAGAATGATGGTTTCCAGCTTCATCCATGTCCCAGCAAAGGACATAAACTCATCCTTTTTTTATGGCTGCACAGTATTCCGTGGTATGTATGTGCTACATTTTCTTTATCCAGTCTAACATTGATGGATATTTGGGTTGGCTCTAGGTCTTTACTATTGTGAATAGTGCTGAATTAAACATATTTGTCCATGTGTCTTTATAGTAGAATGATTTATTATTCTTTGGGTATATACCCAGTAATAAGATTACTGAGTCAAATGGTATTTACAGTTCTAGATCCTTGAGGAATCGCCACACTGTCTTCCACAATGGTTGAACTAATTTACATTCCCACCAACACTGTGAAAGTGTTCCTATTTCTCCACATCCTCTCCAGCATCTGTTGTTTCCTCACTTTTTAATGATGGCCATTCTAACTGATGTGAGATGATATCTCATTGTGGTTTTGATTTGCATTTGTCTAATGACCCGTGATAATGAGCTTTTATTTTATGTTTGTTGACCATATAAGTGTCTTCTTTTGAAAAGTGTCTGTTCATATCCTTCACCCTCTTTTGGATGAGCTTGTTTGTTTTTTTCTTATAAATTTAAGTTCCTTGTACATTCTTGATATTAGCCCTTTGTCAGATGGATAGATTGCAAACATTTTTCCCCATTCTATAGGTTGCCTGTTCATTCTGATGATAGTTTCTTTTGCTGTGCAGAAGCTCTTTAGTTTAATTAGATCCTATTTGTCAATTTTGGCTTTTGTTGCCATTGCTTTTGGTGTTTTACTCATGAAGTCTTTTCCCGTGCCTGTATCCTGAATGGTATTGCCTAGGTTTTCTTCTAGGGTTTTTATGGTTTTAGGTCTTACATTTAAATCTTTAATCCATCTTTAATTAATTTTTATATAAGGTTTAAGGAAGGGGTCCAGTTTCAGTTTTCTGCCTATGGCTAGCCAGTTTTCCCAACACCATTATTTAAATAGGGAATCCTTCCCTCATTGATTGTTTTTGTCAGCTTTGTCAAAAATCAGATAGTTGTAGATGTGTGGTGTTATGTCTGAGGCCTCTGTTCTGTCCCATTGATCTGTTTCTCTGTTTTGGTAACAGTACCATGCTGTTTTGGTTACTGTAGCCTTGTAGTATAGTTTGAAGTCAGATAGCTTGATGCCTCCAGCTTTGTTATTTTTGCTTAGCATTGTCTTGGTTATATGGACTCTTTTTTGGTTCCATGTGAAATTTAAAGTAGTTTTTTTCTAATTTGGTGAAGAAAGTCAATGGTAGCTTAATGGGAATAGCATTGAATCTGTAACTTACTTTGAGCAGTATGGCCATTTTCATAATATTGATCCTTCCTATCCATGAGCATGAAATGTTTTTCCATTTGTTTGTGTCTTCTCTTATTTCTCTGAGCAGTGGTTTGTAGTTCTCCTTGAAGAGGTCCTTCACATTCCATATAAAGTTGTATTCCTGGTAATTAATTATCTTTGTAGCCATTGTGAATGGGAGTTTGCTCATGATTTGGCTCTCTGTCTATTATTGGTGTATAGGAAAGCTTGTGATTTTTGCATGTTGATTTTGTATCCTGAGACTTTGCTGAAGTTGCTTATCAGCTTAAGGAGTTTTTGGGCTGAGACGATGGGTTTTTCTAAATATGCAATCTTGTCATCAGCAAACAGAGATAATTTGACTTCTTCTCTTCCTATTTGAATATGCTTTATTTCTTTCTCTTGCCTGATTGCCATGGCCAGAATTTCCAGTACTATGTTGAATAGGAGCGGTGAGATACACTATCCTTGTCTTGTGCCAGTTTTCAAAGGGAATGCTTCCAACTTTTCCCCATTCAGTATGATATTGGCTGTGGGTTTGTCATAAATAGCTCTTATTACTTTGAGATATGTTCTATCAATACCTAGTTTATTGAGTGTTGTTAGCATGGATGTTGAATTTTATTGAAGGCCTTTTCTGCATCTATTGAAATAATCATTATGTTTTTTGTCCTTGGTTCTGTTTATGTGATGGATTACGTTTATTGGTTTGCATATGTTGAACCAGCCTTTTATCCCAGGGATGAAGCTGACTTGATGTGCTGCTGGATTCAGTTTGCCAGTAATTTTATTGAGGATTTTCGAATAGATGTCCATCAGGGATATTGTTCTGAATTTTTCCTTTTTGGTTGTGTCTCTTCCAGATTTTAGTATCAGGATGATGCTGACCTCATAAGATGAGTTAGGGAGGAGTCCCTCTTTTTCTGTTGTTTGGAATAGTTTCACAACAAATGGTATCAGCTCATCTTTGTACCTTTGGTAGGATTCGGCTGTGAATCAGTCTGGTCCTGGGCTTTTTTTGGTTGGTAGGCTATTAATTACTGCCTCAATTTCAGAACTTGTTATTGATCTATTCAGGGACTCAACTTCTTCCTGGTTTAGTCTTGGGAGGATGTATGTGTCCAGGAATTTATCCATTTCTTCTAGATTTTCTAGTTTATGCACATAGAGGTGTTAATAGTATTCTCTGATGGTAGTTTTTATTTCTGTGGGATCAGTGGTGATCACCCCTTTATCATTTTTTAGTGTTTCTATTTGATTCATCTCTCTTTTCTTCTTTATTAGTCTGGTGGTCTATTTTGTTAATCTTTTCAAAAAACCAGTTCCTGGAATCACTCATTTTTTGAAAGGTTTTTCTTGTCTCTATCTCCTTTGGTTCTGCTCTGATCTTAGTTATTTCTTGTCTTCTGCTGGCTTTTGAATTTGTTTGCTCTTGCTTCTCTAGTTCTTTTAATTGTGATGTTAGGGTTTTGATTTTAGATCTTTCCTGCTTTCTCCTTTGGGCATTTAGTACTATGAATTTCCCTCTACATACTGCTTTAGCTGTGTCCTAGAGAATCTGGTACATTGTGTCTTTGTTCAATTGGTTTAAAAGAACATCTTTATTTCTGCCTGCATTTCGTTGTTTACTCAGTAGTCATTCAGGAGCAGGTTGTTCAGTTTCCATGTAGTTGTGTGGTTTTGAGGGACTTTCTCAATCCTGAGTTCTAATTTGATTGCACTGTGGTCTGAGAGACTGTTTGTTATGATTTCCATTCTTTTACATTTGCTGAGGAGTGTTTTACTTCCAATTATGTGGTCTATTTTAGATTAAGTGCGATGTGGTGCTGAGAAGAATGTATATTCTGTTGATTTGGGATGGAGAGTTCTGTAGATGTCTCTTAGG
Organism: Trachypithecus francoisi; assembly: GCF_009764315.1. Lineage (NCBI taxonomy): Eukaryota > Metazoa > Chordata > Mammalia > Primates > Cercopithecidae > Trachypithecus > Trachypithecus francoisi. The sequence continues at coordinate 1,882,292 of NW_022681441.1, read as the reverse complement.
TCTGCTTGATCCAGAGCTGAGTTCAAGTCCTGAATATCCTTGTAATTTTCTGTCTCATTGATCTGTCTTATATTGACAGTGGGGTGTTAAAGTCTCCCACTATTATTGTGTGGGAGTCTAAGTCTCTTTGTAGGTCTCTTAGAACTTGGTTTATGAATCTGGGTGCTCCCGTATTGGGTGCATATATATTTAGAATAGTTAGCTCTTCTTGTTGCGTTGATCCCTTTACCATTACGTAATGTGCTTCTTTGTCTTTTTTAATCTTTGTTGGTTTAAAGTCTGTTTTATCAGAGATTAGGATTGCAACCCCTGCTTTTTTTTTTTTTTTTTTTTTTTGCTTTCCATTTGCTTGGTAAATCTTTCTCCATTCCTTTACTTTGAACCTATGTGTATCTTTGCACATGAGATGGGTCTTCTGAATACAGCACACCAGTGGGTCTTGAGTCTTTATCCCATTTGCTAGTTTGCACTTTTTTTTTTTTTTTTTTTTTTTTTGAGATGGAGTCTCACTTTTGTCACCGAGGCTGGAGTGCAATGGCGTGATCTTGGTTCACTACAACCTCCAACTCCCGAGTTCAAGCAGTTCTCCTGCCTCAGCCTTCCAAGAGTTGGGAATACAGGTCCCCACAACCACACCCTGCTAATATTTGCATTCTTATTAGAGACAGGGTTTCACCAGGTTGGCCAGACTGGCTAGGCTGGTCTCAAACTCCTGACCTCAGGTGATCTGCCCACCTCGGCCTCCCAAAGTGCTGGGATTACAAGTGTGAGTCACCACACCCAGCCCGGACTGTGCCTTTTAATTGAGGTGTTTAGCCCATTTTTATTTAAGGTTAATATTTTTATGTATGAATTTGATCCTGTCATTATGATGCTAGCTGGATATTTTGCCCATTAGTTGATGCAGTTCCTTCATGGTATCAATGGACTTTGCATTTTGGTTTGTTCTTGCAATGGTTGGTACCAGTTTTTCCTTTCCATATTTAGTGCTTCCTTCAGGAACTCCTGTAAGGCAGGCCTGGTAGTGACAGAATCCCTCAGCATTTGCTTGTCTATAAAGGATTTTCTTTCTCCTTCATTTATGAAGCTTCGTTTGGCTGGATATGAAATTCTGGGTTGAAAATTCTTTTCTTTAAGAATGCTGAATATTGGCCCTTGATCTATTCTGGCTTGTAGGGTTTCTGCAGAGAGATCCACTGTTAGTCTGATGGGCTTCCCTTTGTGGGTAACCCAACAAAGGCTCTCTGGCTGCTCTTTACATTTTTTCCTTCATTTCAACGTTGGTGCATCTGATGATTTTGTGTCTTAGGGTTGCCCTTCTCAAGGAGTATCTTTGTGGTGTTCTCTGTATTTCCTGAATTTAAATGTTGGCCTGTCTTACTAGGTTGAGGAAGTTCTCCTGGATAATATCTTGAAGTGTATTTTCCAACTTGGTTCCATTCTCCCCGTCACTTTCAGGTACACCAATCAAATGTAGGTTTCGTCTTTTCACATTGTCCCACATTTCTTGAAGGCTTTGTTTGTTCTTTTTTATTCTTGTTTCTCTAATCTTGTCTTCCTGCTTTATTTCATTAAAGTGATCTTCATTCTCTGCTATCTTTTCTTCCACTTGATCGATGGGCTGTTAATACTTCTGTAGGCTTCATGAAGTTCTTGTGCCCTGTTTTTCAGCTCCGTCAGGTCATTTATGTTCTTTTCTAAACTGGTTATTCTAGTTAGCAATTCCTCTAACCTTTTATCAAGGTTCTTAGCTTCCTTGCATTGGGTTAAAACATGCCTCTTTAGCTCAGGAGGAGTTTGTTATTACCCATCTCTCTGAAGCCTACTTCTGTCAATTGGTCAAACTCATTCTCCATCCAGTTTTGTTCCCTTGCTGGTGAGGAGTTGTGATCCTTTGGAGGAGAAGAGCCATTCTGGTTTTTGGAATTTGCAGCCTTTTTGCACTGGTTTGTCCTCATCTTCGTGAATTTATCTACCTTTGGTATTTGATGCTGGTGACCTTCAGATGGGGTTACTGAGTGGACGTCCTTTTTCTTCATGTTGATGCTATTCCTTTCTGTTTGTTAGTTTTCCTTCTAACAGTCAGGCCCCTCTGCTGCAGGTCTGCTGGAGTTTGCTGGAGGTCCACTCCAGACCCTGTTTGCCTGATTATCACTAGCAGAGGCTGCAGAATAGCAGATTGCTGCCTGTTCCTTCCTCTGGAAGCTTCATCCCAGAGAGGCACCCACCAGATGCCAGCCAGAGCTGTCCTGTATGAGGTGTCTGTCGACCCCTTCTGGGAGGTGTCTCCCAATGAGGAGGCACGGGGTCAGGGACCCACCCACTTGAGGAGGCAGTCTGTCCCTTAGCAGAGCTGGAGCACTGTGCTGGGAGATCTACTGCTTTCTTCAGAGCCAACGGGCAGGAACATTTAAGTCTGCTGAAGCTGCGCCCACAGCCACCCCTTCCCCCAGGTGCTCTGTCCCAGGGAGATAGGAGTTTTATCTATAAGCCCTTGACTGGGGCTGCTGCCTTTCTTTCAGAGATGCCCTACCCGAAGAGGAGGAATCGGGAGAGGCCGTCTGACTACAGTGGCTTTGCCAAGCTGTGGTTTGCTCGGCCCAGCCTGAACTTCCCTGGGCTTTGTTTACACTGTGAGGGGAAAACTGCCTACTCAAGCCTCCGTAGTGGCAGACATCCCTCCCTGCACCAAGCTCAGGTATCCCAGGTCAACTTCAGACTGCTGTGCTAGCAACAAGAATTTCCAGTCAGTGGATCTTATGTTGCTAGGTTCCGTGGGGGTGGGATCCACTGAGCTAGACCACTTGGCTCCCTGGCTTCAGCCCCCTTTCCAGGGGAGTGAACAGTTCCATCTCGCTGGTCTTCCACCCACCACTGGGGTATGAAAGCAAAACTCCTGCAGCTACCTTGGTGTCTGCCCAAATGGCCGCCCAGTTTTGTGCTTGAAACCCAGGGCCCTTGTCATGTAGGCACCTGAGGGAATCTCCTGGTTTATGGTTATGAAGACTGTGGGAAAAGTGTAGTATTTGGGCCGGAGAGCACTGTCCTTCACAGCACAGTTTTCAACGTTTCCCTTGGCTAGAGGAGGGTGTTTCCCGACCCCTTGCACTTCCCGGGTGAGGCAATGCCCCACCCTGCTTCTGCTCACCTTCCAGGGGCTATACCCACTGTGTAACCAGTCCCAGTGAAATGAACCGGGTACCTCAGCTGGAAATGCAGAAATCACCAGCCTTTTGGATTGGTCTTGCTGAGAGCTGCAGACAGGAGCTGTTCCTATTCAGCCATCTTGCCCAGGAATCAAAAATTAATTTTAATTAAAAATTTTAATTGACAAATGATAATTGTGTACGTATTCATGATGTACGACATAGTGACGTTTCAATACATACAATGTTTGATGGATGATCAGACCAAGGTAATTAGCATATCCATCATCACAAACAGTTATTTCTTTGTTTTGGGAACATTCAGTATCCTCCTTTTAGCTATTTGAAACTATATAAAGTACTAATTCTAGTCATCCTGTAGTGGTATAGAACACTATGACTCATTCCTCCCATCTAGCTGTGATTTTGAGAAGGATTTTTATGTTAGCTGTCAGAGCATATAGCCTCTTACTAGGATAGGGAAGACTGGACAAGTTTGTGACCTAGACATCTCTATGTGAGGGATGTCTTTCCATAAAGACTCAGGGGCTTATTATGGCAGAAAGTCCTATATGTACATCAGAGATGTAGTAGCTGATATCAGTAAGGATCCTGTATGGAGCACAGTCCCCAGAGTGAGACCACTTGGGTTTGAATTCCAGCTCTGCTACTTACCAGCTTGGGCAATTTCTTAATCTTTCTCAATTCTCCATTTGGGAAATGATGATAAATAGTAGTACTCACCTCCTATGGTTACTGAAAGGTTAATTGAACTATTGCATCCAAAATGCTTAGAAACATTGCTTGACATATTTTAAGACTCAAAATGTTGTTGTTGTTGTTGTTGTGCATATGTATAGTGATAGAACTCAAATAATTGAGGAATACATTTGTTGTATTTGTTTCTTAGGGCTGGCCCGAACAAAGTGCTAGCAACGAAGTCGCTTAAAACAACATAAATTTATTGTCTCACAGTTCTGGAGGCCAGAAGCCTGAAATCAGGATGTTGGTGGGGCCTTCTTGCCTCTGAAACCTCTAAAAGTAGATCCTTGCCCCTTCCAGCTTCTGGTAGCTCCAGGCCTTTTTTTGGCATGTGACAGCAAGATTCCATTTTCTGCCTCCATCTTTACATGTCCTCTCTGGTTCTGCCTATGTCGAAGTGTTTCTTTACTTATAAAGACACTAGTTATATTGGATTAAGGCCCACCCCAATCGAGTATGACCTGATTGCATCTGCAAAGATGCTATTTCTAAGTGTAGTCACATTTGTGGCTACAAGGTCATCAACATATCTTTGGTGGCGGGTGGAGCACAATTTAACCCGTAATATCTAGAACAGAGACATTCAAAGTAGAGGAACTGGATGTACCAGAAGCAAGCAGAGGGCGCTAATGGAGTTGGGGGTAAGATGGAAGATCTAACAAAAGCTGATATTTTGACATTTCACTAGTCAAAAGGCCTAGAGGTTTCTCTGAATAAATGAGACACCCAAACCAAACCACAGATAAGGGAAAACAAGATTTCTGTCCCCTGGGGTGAGTGTAAGGGGCAGAATTTGGACTTAAATCCTAGAGGAATCGCAGTACTGAACAGGTTCCCAAGATAAAAGCAGTAGACTTACACTTAGCACTTACTGTGTTCAGTTTTGGAAATGTCTGTCCTCAAACATGGGATAAATGGCATCTTGGCAATTTCAAAGTGTTAATGTACTATTAACAGCCTTCATAAAAACAGCATTGTAGATTCTAGTTGTCTGGCCATTTTCCAACACAGATAGATTTTACTTTATGTAAGATGTTTTTGAGATCTTCTGGGAATGAGAATGTGTTTATTTTCTGTTTGAGATACTTAACTAAGTTTGCTTTGTGTAGCCAATAGGTATTATCTTGAGAGCTTTACTGGTGGATAAATACAAGTTCGTCAGGTTTTTAAAGTGTTTGAAGATGCCATGAATAAAAGGTGCATCATAAATAGATGTCTATTATTATAATCTGTGTGTCTGTATGATCAGTATTTCCAAAATAATCAGTCTTGATTTCCTAAATGCAGGATTATGACTATAAGTAAGAAGCAAATAATGGCTGAAATATTAAGGAAATTCATCTCTTTTGTATCTTAGTAAAAGAGTCTTTTGTGAATACCATATTAATGACAACTGTGGAAAGAGAAATATGGAAATTGTACTTTACTTAGAATTTTCTAATCCTTACAGGAATTTGAATCAACGAAGATTAGATCATCCCCTAAGTGGGTTTTTATATAGTTGTTTCATTTCCAGTTTTCCATGCCTTTTTAACACTTGATCTTTGTATGAAAACTACTGCCATATTCAGAGACATGAGTCATGGTACTTAAAATGTTTTCACCATATTTTAGACATCACAGGATACTACAGTAGGAGAAGAGTAATCTCTTGGCATTCACAATTTTTACATTGTAAGATTTGACCTTTCACAGTAGTTCATTACATGTGTTAATTTAGCTCATGCATTATTCTAGCAGATTCCTCAGCATATGAATTTCATTTTGGCTTTTACTTTAAAAATATTGTGTATAAATTTACCTGTACATCTCTCTTCCTACCCCCCACCATGTAGTATGCATGTTTATTTTCTATGAAAAAAAAATCCATGAAAAGAAAGCAAGTTCCATTGAAAGTGAGAAGAAAGTGATGAGGTGATGACTTAATAGCCAGAAAGAATGGCTTCAGATAAGAATAAAATGTCATATTCTTCAGGGATTTGGATCTGTAATATAAATGAATCTATTATAAATTCTATGCAGAAACTAGGTGGAGTGAATATTAAATGGTTTCAATGAGTTTTCCAGGTCTTGCCAAGATTGCTGAAGTGAGAACCCGACCTCTAGCCAAGGTATTCGAATGACTACTGCAATGATCTTTATGATAAAGAGAAATATATAAGAATTTTTACGTATCAAAAAATGCACAAACCCCTGTTTGTGATAGTTGCCTGGAATATTTTTCCCAGTCCCTTTTCTTTTGATACTAGGCTTAGCCTTCCTCCTACCAGCAAGAGGGAGTGAACACATAACCCAGAAATGGCCAGTCAGTATGCCTACCAGCAAGAGGGAGTGAACACATAACCCAGAAATGGCCAGTCAGTATGCACCATTCCCTGGATGCAGAGATTGACTCATGAGTGTGCAGGGGACCTTCAGAGGGTCAGTCACATTTATTTCATGGCTTAGTTTTGCTGGAATTGGTGGATCTACCTTTTAGGTTATCGAGATGGCTGAATGTAGCTCTAAGCCCCTGACTGGAGTAGGTGCAAGTGCAGTCGGTGAAAATAAGATCAAGGTGCAGAAAGAAGTTGATCAAGAGTGAAAATTAGGGCTTCGTTTAAGCTCAGATCCATTTGTGCTTGAAGGCAGTGTTTATATTTTACTACATTTTATGAGAGAAAGATACGGTTAGTAATGTTCGTGAATGGCAGGATTTGCAAAGAGCTTAAGAGAAGATCCTGCGAGTGACTTAAGTTTCTATAGTATCTTATACCCTCCTGCCTATGTGCTAATGAGCGTTTAGACTTTTTCATTAGCTTTGAGGCTTTGATGAATTGAATCTCTGTGTTTTAAGATACTTCGAAACCCTTTGCTTCTTTTGAAGTACATTATATTTACAAACAGTGAAAAGAGTATTTTACATCTGTAGATGTAAAGTGCAAGCAAGATGTAATGTGCCTCAATTAATAATTCAGTAACCTGTGAATGTTTAGCTACTTTAATAATGAATATCAATGTGAAAGGGCTCTGTGAATGATGGGAATTTAAAAGCATGGTAATAAAATGTGCTCCTTAACACCAATACAGTTATTTGTTTTTTTTTCTTTTCTTTTCTTTTCTTTTTTTTTTTTTTTTTTTTTTGAGATAGAGTCTTGTTCTGTAGCCCCAGCTGGAGTGCAGTAGCATGATCTTGGCTCACTGCAACCTCCTCCTCCTGGGCTCAATCTATTCTCCTTCCTCAGCCTTCCAAGTAGCTGGGATTGTAGGCATGCACCACAATGCCTGGCTAATTTTTGTATTGTTTTAGTAGAGACGGAGTTTCACCGTATTGGCCAGGCTGGGCTCCAACTCCTGACCTCAACTGATCTCCCCGCCTTGACCTCCCGAAGTACTAGGATTACAGGCATGAGCCACCACACCCAGCCCAACATAGTTATTTCTGTATAATTTATTAATATGTAATTTGTATTTTAAATTTTTCTGCAGGTTTTTTTTTTTTTTTCTAATTTGGTCATATTGTGTGAAAAGCGGTAAATAAAAAAGCAGTGTCATCTTGCTTGCACTTTACATCTACAGATGTGAAATTGGGACCATCAGCTACCCATTACCTAGCATTCAGTTAAAGAAGACAAGATAGAAAATAAGATATACAAAACTCTTTCAAAGACTAGCCTGATGCTAGTTATATTTTAACACTGAAATATTATTGTAACCATTTATTAAGGGGACAGTTCTAATCAAGTGGTGCTAAAGAGAGCTGTGGTATAGTGGAAATAGGGAACTTACCTTCTGTGGAAGTATTAACCTGTACCAATTATTCTAGCTGTCTTCTGTCAAAGTACTATCCTGTACCAGTTACTACAACTTTATCAATTTTTTTATATTTACAACCATTTTGTATGGGATATGGTATTATCCTTATTCTTTTTTTTATTATTATTATACTTTAAGTTCTAGGGTACATGTGCACAATGTGCAGGTTTGTTACATATGTATACATGTGCCATGTTGATGTGCTGCACCCATTAACTCGTCATTTACATTAGGTATATCTCCTAATGAGGCTTAGATAGGTATAATTACTTGCCAGAAGCAAGATAGAGTCTTCATGTTGCCCAAATTTCTTCCATAGCTCCTGTTTGGATGAAACTCAGGCTTCCTAGCCTGGATGACAAGACCCTGATTATCTATCCCTTGTTAATCTTTTGTTTTGTTTGTATATTTTGTAGAGATCCGATTTCACCATGTTGCACTGGTCTCGAATTCATAGGCTCAAGCGATCTGCCCACCTCCACTTCCCAAAGTGCTAGGATTATAGGCATGAGCCACCATGCCTGGCCTGTCCCTTGTTAATCTTTACAACGTCATTTCTTTTCATTCCACACCTAGACTTCAAGTTTATAGATCTTTCACTTCCTATAATATGACGTATGTTGTTTCTACTGTGAGCAACATTCCCTTTCATGTCCCACTGTTCTGTGACTAACTCCCCTTCATTCTTCAAGTTTCCACTTAAGTACCTCATCCTCCAGGAGACTTCATCAAGTCCACCATTGATGAGCATGATGAATGAGTCCACCATGAACATTGCCTATTGCATTGTTCCCTCATTCATTCAGCAAATACTTATTGAGGATCCCCTATGTGCCAGGCACTATCCTAGGCACTAGGAATACAACAGTAGACAAAGAAGAAGAAAAACCTCTGCCCTTATAGCTTGTACTCTAGTATTATTAATTATTTAATTCAGTATCACTCATTAGATGTTTAGTTCTGTTAATGTTCTTGGGGTCTAACACAATGGGATATTATAAGAATGTGGTAAGCATTTAATATGTATTGAATCAAGGGAGAGATGAATGGCTTCACTTATTATTTAATTTGTAATTGTCTTGAAGAAGTCAAAGAAAGTTCTATTTGGCTCTTTTATCTTTTCACACTGCCACCATCATAATACCAGACCTCATTGTCTTGTGACTGTAGTAGTGCAGCAAACCTCAAATTAAAAACAACCTTTTTTTTTTTTTTTTCAGTTTTTCTTCACCATTGGATTCTGCATAGAATTGCCAGATTTATCTTCCTAAACGTTACTGGAATTGCTGTCCTTGAAATACCTTATGTTAGAATTTGGGACCCTTATAATATAATGTCACCATCCTTCTCTGATTTATCTCTAGATGTTTCACATATGCTCTCTGTTCAATCCAGTGTTTTGTTTATTTTTTGCAATCCACTTATTTTGATTCATTTGCACCTTTCTGCCTAGAGGTCTTTCAGTTTATGATGAATTTCATCAATGCTGCAAGTCACTTCTTTTTGATTAAGTCTTCTTTGATAATGTCAGCCAACCTTTATTTCCTTAATTTCTGATTTCCTGTAAGAATTACTGTCCATACCTGTAGTATTCCAAAGCCTTTTGTAAGCAGCAGAATCTACCCTGTATCACATCTGTAACATAAGTACATATGCACATATGCACACATATACCTGTGTACACGTATGCACATACAAAGAACTCTTACATGGAAATCCAAGGTATAAAAATATAGCTTCCTGTACTAATGACCCTGACACTCCTCAAGAACCCTTCCACTCCACAGAACATACTTGAAGCCAGTGTTGTGACCTCAGTCACACTGGTCTTTGGTTCCTCTCACTATTCCAAAGAAAAAGTCGGAAGAGGTCAGGATGACTTAGCATTGCTGAGAGAAAAATTACTTTCTCATGAAACAGAAGGAAAGAGTCATATTTGCCATACCTGCTGCAGCAACCATTTCAATCCTTGTGTTTTTATTTCCTATCACTTCCCAGGAACATGTGCAGGGGACAGGGAGTAAAGTCAGATTTCATCCCTTTATCAAGTTCTGAGACACTTGAAATGCTAGAGAGCCTCTAAACTAGATTCTTCTGAAACTGTTTTAGCAGTTCACATTTCACATATGTATGGACCACAGAGAAGAGTCCATGATCAAATGTCAGTGTCTCCTTATTGATAAAAGACCAGATCAGGAGCAGTTAACCCGCTGGAGGCCCCATCTGTTTTCTGTTCATATGTGTAAGTCTGTATATCCCAAGCATACTCTATGGTCCTTGAGAAAATCAGTTATATTTGTATGCTGTAACTGTAAAGTTACTCATTATTTTTAAATTATTTCATATAGTTTTATGTCTCCAACAAGTTTGAAAAAATAATGACTATTTTTTTTAATTCTCTGTTACACCTGTGGCATAGCAGGTACTTAATAACCACCTGTTTATTAAAATGAAATAAAATATCCTAGTTTATGCACTTAGCTGTTATTTAGAGTTTTAGAACATTTTTCTGTTCTGACATGTTAACTTTATATAAAATATCATAACTTTGTAGGGAAATCAAGTGTTATTTGTAAAATATATTTCAGATTTGTGACATCACTAATAACTAAGAGATGTAATATTTTTTAAAGACACCTTTGTGTCTTTAAATTAAAAGGCAATGCAGCTAGAAATTACATGGTTTTATAAGGCAAACCTTTCTCAATAAGAAGTTTAGTAACTTATACATATTATGAACATGTTTTTCAATTTTCTGTATTTTGTCAAAGGAAGGGAGAAGAGTTGATTGATAATCCTGATTGATCTTTTTAGCAATTCTAATATATAAACAACACTCGTCATTTTTAATTGACAAAAATTTAAATTTGAAATTAGGATTGCTAATGAATCACAGTTTATTATAAGCTAGCAGCTGTTTTATGTTTTCTAAACACCTGTATTAATTTTCTATGATCATTCAGTTTATATGCCGTATATACCATGTTAGGCAAACGTGATTTTTGCATAGTTTCCTTAGATATTTGTGGTATACTGAAGAAACAAGAAACTTAAGACGTGATTCATGTTTAAACTAGAGACAAGCAGATATGTAAATTTTCAAAATATTCAAAGATTTTATGGATATTATGATTTAAGTCAGTTTAAGATACTGTGACACCTAATTGTTTCATAGAGATAAACAAAAATGATGATTCATCTTACTGTGGCATATAAAAAACTTTTACATAGTGTCTTCAATTGAACATTAGTCCTGACATGTAAATTTAAGATAATCTAATCTAAGTTCTCAAATTTTTAGATTTATGCTTCCTTTGGACAAAGAAAACAATCTCACTCCTTTTCTTAATGTAATTTGAAATTTCAAAATGAAAACATCATTATTAAAAGTAAATGTAAAGTATTTATAATTTAACAATTAGTTTTAGAAAAATTATATATGCTTCTACCTCTGTTGAGTAATGTGATGGATGGAAACAGGCAATAAAATGATTTGCCCATATCAGACATCAGTGTGAGACCTAAGGCCTAAACCCATAGAATTTTCCAGTACAGAAAGGGAAATCCACTGATGTCAGGAAGCTGATGCTTTTCAGTACCATTGTTTATATCTACATCTTCTCAAGTATGCCCTTCTTGAGGCCATATTTTTAGTTTTGTTATTATCCCAGTATAATCCAGCACAAGTGAAACATCAACCAGTCTTCAGTGTTTATTCATCTTTTAATACAGAATATTTAGTAAATATTTCATGTTTCAGTGTTTTATTCATTGTTTGAATGTTTAACTGAATAAATATTTCTGGAATATCTACCTAGTAAAACATATGTCAGGGTATGAAAGATAGATTTTTAAAATCTAGTCAGAATTAATAAATGGGCTCAATGCCTTTGTCAGAATTATTTTTCAGGTAACACTTTTTCTTAACACATTTTCTTAAATTTTAAGTGAACCTGTTCAAGTATGTCTGAATAATATTTTAATAATTTGTCAATTCACAATTACATATTAAGTATGCTACACATAACAAGTAAGCTTACATATTTTTACTGAGGGAAGTGATAGTGAATAATCAGTCTAGTCCTTCCTTTGCTTAAGGAGTTTAAATATTGCCATTTAAGAATAGCACTTATTAGCTTTGTTCGCTTACTGGAAATTGGATAGAGCTGAATACTTAAAAGTCAGTTTTAGTCAAAACCCTTCTGCTGATATTCCCACTGCCTATAATTGCCAAATTAATAATGAATATGTGGACTTTGGAATTAAATGTCATTCCTTGCTTGCCTTAAGATTTTAAAATATTAAAAACACAATAATCCTTTAAATTGCCAAAATGTGAGAACTATCATGACCAGGAAGAGGGGTGATTTTCTTCTCCCTACGTAGAAAATTTTTCTTAACTGAGTTTTCCATAAATTTAGGAAAGTTTTGTTTTGTTTTGTTGTTCAAAAAATCCATTTGGTGAAATGTCTTACATTACTTCTGTTTACTATGTCACTTCCAGCTTTTGAAACATTACTACCATTACACAGCTGTGGAACATAGTAGTCTTGTAAATGAGCTTTGCTACAAAAGAAAATGAGACTCACTGGAAACTCGTCATGGTGCTGCCACTGTGCCACTCTGAAAGATTGGTAGTATCACCAAAGCCATTTAGAGATATTTCCACTCTTACAAAATGGAAATTGTGGAGTATGAGACCTAGTCTATTTGATTTCAGCCTTAATAGCTTTCAATATATGATAACATACATTTGGATAAAAAGTGGAAAAATATAGAACAACTTTTTGCGTATTTTACTCATGGTCACATTGATTACAGATGCTTAATTCATCTATCTAAATCTTGCAGAACATTCGAAATGTTTCTTAGGTAGACAATCTCTGAAATAACTGCCCTGTCTGCTGTTTCACATTTTGTTAGTACATAACATGTGCTAAGCTTTTTTCTTCCTTACATTGCTTCATTAAAAAAAAAAAAAACGTAAGTTCTGAGTCTCCTTATAGATGGGGCAGTTGAGGCCTTTTACAAATACCTCTCTTGTTCCACTTACATAAGTCATAATTTACTGAGCACGATGGTAAAATCCTTTAAAAATGTAGTAAAAAGAACAGAGTGTGCATATGCAAAGGAGGAGATTGGGAAAAGCAAATTAGAAGAGTCTATGCATTCTGTAGACAGTGAAAACTGGTTCAAGCAGAATGAATAAGAAAGTAATTAAAAAGGAAGCCACCGCTTATTGACTAAGGACAAACAGGAGAAATAAACATAAAACCCAGAAACTAACAGAGAGCAATTATGATGATAATGTTCCAAAAAAAATCTGAGTGAAGAAGAAGAGTAATAACAAACCGTTATGATAGTAAGTGTCAGGTGTGTAGTATGTACTGATATTAAAGTAAATGATGTTCAATTATAATTTAAATTATAATTCTGGTTTCATGATAGTCCTTTAAGGGAGGTGTTATTTTGATGTTCATCTTTACACATGAAGAAACAGATAAAGAGAGATTAGCTAATTCTCCAGGGTCACTCAGCTGATTGGGTGGTGGAAATTGGCTTTGGAACCAAGCAGTCTGGCATTATAGTCTTAGTTCCTAACAACTGCACTATACTGCCTCTCCAAAGGGTGAAATAACATATCCAGGAAAAAGCAAAATGCCAGAAATGAAAGAACACTGAGACACGGTGTTAAGAAACACTAAGATTTTTTTTAAAGCCCTAGAAACATAGGCTTGGAAGGCCCAAAATGGAAACACTAAAGCGTAGCCAAACACCCCAGATCTGGACAGTAATGACAGTCCATCTTTCAGGATCCTAGAGGGAGTTAATCTGAAACCTGAGATGAGTATTTTTAAAAGTGAAACCTAAGATGAGTATTTCTAAAGTGAAAATTAGTAATTTATTAATAATAACTTATTGGTATTTATATGTAGTTTATATGTACTAATCAAATTTGTATACATTCGACTGAAATTATATCAACTTATAATGTTCATCCAATACTCTTGATGGGCTGGTGATGATAATCAAGGACTTTGTAAACTACATAATGCAAATAAATTCACATATCAAATAGCTACTAGTTTCCAGGACTGACCAAATTTGGACACAAGAACAGAAAGATGAACAAGTTTAATTAAATACTGTCATAAATGTTATATATACTTACTTATAGTAATTATATATTGGCACCACAACCATGACTATAATTTATGTAATGCTATGATGCTATTATGAACCCTTAATAATTAGGCATCTTTATTGTAATATTGGTTGGTGCTAAAATGGAAAAATAGTGATATCAGATGGAAAAAATGCATTCCTTATTCAATAAATTAAATCTTTTAAAGTATTCAATCAATGGAGGAAAAACTGCAAACAAAAAATCTCAGTGGTGAGAACACTCATCTTTAGGATAAAAACATAAACATAGGTTTCATTAATTTACTTTTGATTGATGGGAATAGTACATTGTGGTCATATGATGGTATTGTATATGCTTGGGCCTTTGATAAAATAATTTTTAACATGTAGACTGTTCTGTTTTGTTTCCATCTGATTACAGTTATGAACTGAGATTTAGGGGATAAATGAAGTGTTTAGTACTGGATTATTGTAATTGTTAACGACTATTGTAATCTACAATATATTTTATTCTTTTTTTAATTTCCCTGCACTGTTTCTCATTAACATTGGCTAACAGTTTATTTATCTTCATAAAACAGCATCATAAATATAAAGAAATGTTTAAAATACCACTATTAGTCTGCACTGCTGCTATTACTATTTCGTATTTGATTTTATAGCTTTTTTGTTTCTTTTAAAATGCTTGCAATTTCATACATATGTATAAAAATTTTTTTATTACCAAAAACGTGCTGGTAGAAATTTCTGTATTTAGCAAATTTTGATTTGATTTAGAGGCTTTTTCATTATTCTTCTATATCATCAAACCAGAGTGACCTGGTTAATAATTCACAGTTTGTTTTTTATAAAATACTTAAAATATATTTATCCTTTGAAAAAGTAATATTCCCTATGAGAAAATATTATTTTGAAATATACCTCTTTAGTAAATTAAAATGCTGTTATTTTTTCTTTTTTAGTTTATGATAGATACAGATTTATAGATATAAGCAAATGCCGTAATAAACTGCAGTGTCACCTTTATCTGAGTAATTGTCTGATTTTAGAAATCTGTGCATTCTGTTAATGAACTACACATACCTGACTAGCTGGTTTGTACTTGAACTTATCATCCACTTATGGTTCCATATGCCTGGATTATCAACAGGAGGAAACAGATATATACTTGTAGTACCCACTGTGGTTAACCTCTAACAAAACCTCTAAACAAAATCTTGCTCTGCAAAATTGTAGATTTTGGAAAAGAAGAAAGTTTTGGTCAATAAAGTATTCAAAAACCAAATCAATAAATTCAATAAATTAATCTCCTCTTGCTGAGAATTAGACAAAAATTTAGTTCTTTAACATTAGGGATTTTATTGTCTTGGGAAACTGGCTATTATGGAAAAAACACTGAGTTGAAGTAAATGAAGCTGAAAGTAGTGAGGAACTCCAATGGTGAAAATTGCTAAATGATTCAGTAACGTCTTTTCTAAAGAAAAAATTGTGATCTGTTAGTTTAGTATGAACTGGAAAAATTTGTGTAAGCAGATTTTCTACTTCATGCAAGTCTTCCAAGATGATAAAAGCCAGTATTTTGGAGAAACGAAAAGGTCTTTATAAAAAAAAATGATAATAATGAGTCAAGAATTAAGAGCACTTGACTTCTTAATCATAGTATTGACACAGTCTTGCCAAACAGTTTTGAAATGCTGATACATTAAAAATGTAGTTTTCATTTGCAGTTTGTAAATGTATTGTTTCACAACTTTTAACAACATACTCCTGTGTCCCCAGACAACCTAATTTGTATAAACTTTCTTTAGCCTAAAATTATATGATATTACAAAATTCTTGCTCAGTGTTAAGAAGTTGACCCAATGATGTTCTTTAACAGATTTCCCTTTCATATAGGCAAGTAAATAGGACCACATGTATAAGTCTTTGCACTAAGTGAAAAATATTGTTAAGTAATTTCATGTGAAAATATATATTTTATATTATATTAGTTTTGTTTCTGAGTTCTTTTCAAGCTATTATTTGTATAGTCCTTGTAGTGGAACCTTATCCTAAAGTGTTCAGTATTATCTACTTTGATTTACATTTTCTAATGCAATAATTTAATTGCCAATATGAACTTAGAAACAATAGAATTCTTTGAAAAAATAATCATCAATATTTGTGTCGTATCAGGTTGCTAACAGATATAAATAGTAATGCTCCCGAAAAATAAACTTATGTTTTATTTCAATATCTTTAATGTGTTCATTTTGTTAAATGCTATAACTCTCTAAATTTCTGACATAAGTGTATACAGTTCTGTTAATAATTGGCTGAAGACATAATAAAATTTTTGGAATATGCAGCCAGATAGATGGATATTTTCTTAGAGCGCTAGGAGTGTTTTAAATACTTGTATTGTGCATGTATGTTTTTGATGCTTTTTAAACATCATAAGTATTTGGGTACCCTACCTACCAGCGTTCTAATTAGGAATGGGAAGCAAATAATGGGAAGCCAGGAGAATGTGGGAAGCATTTAAGTGTGAGCTTGCCTTAAGGGCAAAATATTTGTCAGAGCCTGATTGTTTAAGAAGTACTGTCAAGGCCAAGTAAAGTAGATAAAAAAAGGACCTAGCCTGCTGAAGATTTGGGGGCCCTGAGCAACCAAGCAGACAGCTTGTATCATCAGGTGGCATTGGCATATTGTGCTGCTCTTTGGACACCAATATCTTGGGTAACCAAGAAAATGGAGGAGGTGACCAATAGTGAGTGAATATTATAGCCAGGTAAACCTTTACTCTGTGTGATGTCATGGGCCTATCCTTTTGGGCACCTCCTGGATACTTCAGTATGGTGACCACTTTCTTCCTGAAATTTGATATCAAAACAGTGAATGAGATAATAGGACTTAAGGATAAATCCCTTGTCTTACAGCTGAAATATCCAAGGCCTGAACAATAAATACAATGAAATGCCCAAAGACATGTGGTATTATCACCCATCTTTCCTAGATGCCATCAATCACTTATGATTCTTTCATATAATAGTGAAGTCCTAATCTCACAGTGACCTAGAATGAGCAATGAAAGAGGTTGCCTTTCCAATGTTCATCTCCTCCACACATAGCCCCTGTGAGGGGGACCATACTAGTGTGCAGAATGAAGGCTGTGTGTGCTATGAGAGGCTCAAAAGCATAAGTGTATTTAGTCATACTGAATAGATAAGGATAGATCCAGGAGCTTGTTAGTGAATCTGCATCTCTGGAGATTCTGATTCAGGGCCCAGAAATCTGTAATTTCAAAACCTCTCCAAGTGGTTCTGATGTAGAATTAGGTGGGAAAATAACCATAAGACGTGTGGAGGTTCCACGTTCTACCCCAGACTTGCTGCACACTGTGTTGAAACCTGTGACTTACAGGCTTAAAATCAGCACAATCTTAGATAAGTTGAAGGCCTTTGGTTTCCATCAAAGCAAACTCCACAAACTTGTCAATCTCTGTAAATCCTACAGGCATCTCAAAATCTTTGCCCTCTTAGTTAAGGATTTTCAAATTAAGCATGGCGTAGGTCCAGCGGAAGAATCCTAGCACAGCAGATGTTTCTTGTGTGCCTCCTGGGCACACAAGTGTCTAGGCACTGGGGTTATGGCAGACAAGACTGACAAGTTATCCAGTTAGCAGTGGTTGTATTTCAGTGGGAAGAATGAGAGAAGAAACAAGTATGCAGATAAATCAACTAGATAATGCTGATTGTGGCATAATTACTGTGAAGAAAGTAAAGGACGATAGTGGAGAGAGTTTGCACCTTTGTACAGGATGGTCAAGAAAGACCTTACTGAGCATGTGATGTGTATCTGAGACTTTATGGATGAAAGGAAGGCAGCCTATGAAAATTTGAGGAAGAAAATACCTCCATTTTTCATTATGTTTTATTTTGAGTTACTGTTTTATTGGGCTTTGAATTTTTCTGTGATTATGTATGCACGTCATTTTCCTTTACTGAACATTATGATAGGTGGTCTTTCTATAAAAGACCTATGGCGGTTCTAAGGTAAAGTCAGTGACAGTGTGATGATCAGATGTGTAACTAGATTTCAGGATATTTTGTTTTCCATGCAGAGTTTACAGCAATTACTCTTTTCTATTTTATATCATCAAGCAAAAATCCAATTATTGCAGTGATCTTGTAAATCATTGAGATTATCTCTTATCACAAAGTTATTATAGACCAGGAAGAAGAGATTAATTTTGTTTTTAGAAAACTAAATTCATGATAACGTACTTCTATATACTTCAGCAAAAGAAAAAAATACCCTCATAATGCTTGCATTGTCTAGAGACTTTTTTTTTTTTCATTCTGGCTGCCAGATTATGCTTCAGTTGTATGTTAGTTGCTATAACTGTTTAATGCCTACCCCGCAGTTTACAACCTAAATTAATGTCTTGGTATTTGTGTTATTTACATATACAGAGGTAAAAAGCAATTATCCTTGAATCTTCCGATATGGCCAGGAATTAAAATGGAAGGATAAAAAAGATCTAAGAAGCTAGAAGGGGGAGAGAAAGGAATAAGATGCTTTAGAATGTCTCCAGAATGCTTTCCACTCCTTATTCCCCCCACCTCCAAGCACCAGTATTCTATTCTGCCTGGGACCTTGACATTTTAAATACAGCCATTTTGAAATGCCACTTTGATACAGCGTTTGTTAGATTCTTATTAGACTGCAGAAACTCTTCTAAGCCTGTTATATTAACACATTTAATTCTTAACAATAGTCCAATAAGATAAGGTACCAGTATCACCCCCATTTTATAGATAAATACATTTAAAGCTCAGAGAAGTTGAGTAAATTGTCCAAGTTCACTCAGATAGTAAGTAATACAGCAAGGGTTGGAGCCTGGGTAGTGTGGATCCAGAGACCAAGCCTTTAAATGATACCCCACACGCCTCTAATGCCTTTGATTAACCATTTTGTCTTGGGGATGTTTTAATAGCCTAAAATATGACTGTTAAACTTGCCATAGTAAGTCCTAATAGTATCTGAAGACTGTGTTTTAGCCCCTCACTTGGCTTCCTGTTTTCCCTGAGCTTTACTTACAAATGTTTGACCCTGACCTCTCTGTTAGGCAACAAGGAGAGGGAGAGAGCCAGTAGCAAGACATGGGCTTTACAAAGTGTTAGCGTCACACCCATTGACATGTGAAGGGCTGCATAAAATTAGTTGCAAAGAAAAGTCTTGCTTCATATTTTGTTTCCTTGAAGTTCCTTCATTCAACTTCCAAACCTAATGGAGAGCACATGAAGGCATGGTTTCCAGCCATGTATTTTCTGTTTTGTAATTTTTGGTTTGAAACATGTCATATGTATGACAGATAAAAAGGTTTCTACAATTTGAGAGAAAGTGGTGCTTGTGATAAGTAATCCGTACCAACTATAATTTCAATAGATACATAGGTAGAAGAGTAATTATATTATTACTTGTTAGCTAATAAGCTTTATTTTTGCCTGTGTAAAAATTCGGTAACAAAAATGTGCTAATTAAGATTTTAAGATGGATATTTTTAAAAGTATTATGCTCATATCATATTATATATACACACAAATATAAAAATATATACAAGTTTTAAGAAGTGTTTTACTATTTATGTTAGTTTTCACAGCTCCAAATATAGCTGTGAAAGTCCCCAGAGCAGGTACTGGCTTCCATGCCTGGCA
The DNA here is from genome assembly GCF_009764315.1 of Trachypithecus francoisi. Lineage (NCBI taxonomy): Eukaryota > Metazoa > Chordata > Mammalia > Primates > Cercopithecidae > Trachypithecus > Trachypithecus francoisi. The sequence goes on along the minus strand of NW_022681441.1, from coordinate 1,862,743 downwards.
GTGCTTGGACCGTCTCATCCAGCGTTCTTTATTTCCCCTTGGGTTAGATATCACATATGATTACAAGAAAGCACATGATATGTCTCTCACAAACCAACTTCTTAATGCCTCAGAATATGGATTTATTTGCTCAGCTCTAAGAATAAAAAAAAATTATTTATAAACTGTCTTTTAAAACATATTTTTTCAAAAATGGGAGAATATGTTTCTGATGTTTCTACTGTGTATCTCATGCTTAAGAGAGGGAAGAAGCTATATGATTGGAGTCTACCAAAGGGATGCATTAGTAGTTAAAGCTCCTTGTTATTTATATCCATTTTGTTAGTATTTAAGATTACCAAATGCAGACATTCTAAAATGGAATCCACTTGTACCTGCTCCATGCTTATAGTGCTATGGTTCTTAGTAGCTAATTCTTGATAGTAAAGGCAGGAATTTATAGCATTTAACATTTTTATTTCATTGTTTTATAATTATTTCATCATTGAACCCACTTGACTCTTTTTTCCTATGATCTGTTTTGTCAAGTAAGGAAATAAAATTTAAAACATTTTAATAACTTGCTTATAATTGCAGGATATAATGTGTTAAGATCTACTTTTGGCCTCCTGATTTCTTATTCATGAATGCATTCATTCTACGTACCTCTTAGTGTTGCAAAAGCAGCCACATCATGTTCACCATTCAAGCACAAAATTTTAAAAATGTGTACACAAAATATATACACATACACATGTATATATTAATATAAATATATAAAAATATCAAAGGTACCATAATGTGGTGGCTGACAGAAAAAGCTTTGGATCAGATGAATCTGAATTTAAGCCCTGGGTCATTTATTTTTAGCAGTGACCCTACCAAGCCACATAACTTCTCTAAGCTATATTATTTCCTTATCTGTATAATAGAGATAAAAATATTATTTTTAAAATTCTGAAAGTAGAAATGAAATAAGTACTAAATAAGTGAGTTTTCGAAAGAGACAAAATAGCTCTTCCAAGAAACTTGGTTTAAAAGAGAAAGTGAGAATGTTAAGAAATACCAATTCCCAGTAATTTTTGTACTGTGTTTCACAGCTTTTAATACTTGTAGTTTTTTTTCACTTTAACATTTTTAAAAAATGCTCCTTTATAATTTAAGTTTAAGGGTTTTTTTTTTTTTTCCCTTTCTTAGTGGTACGTAAACTAATGATGTGTCTTACAATGGATAACATTTTAGATTCAGTGAAACGCAGGTTTTATGATATATATCCACATTTGTTTCTCTTCAGGAGGCAGTAATGTTTAGTGGCCATGTATTCAGACCTCAGTTGTACATAGATTATGCCAAATTCCTGAACCATTCTTTGGTGTCATCTCTTACCTGCAAAATGAAAACATATCTCTTGGCATTATTAGGGTTAAATTTCAAAATGTGTATAAACATCCTGGCAGTGTCTCATACGGAATTTTTAAGTGCACAATGATAGCCATTATTGTTATTATTCTCTTTTTTTTTTTTTTTTTTTAAAGTTAACCTATATACGAGTGAACTCAGATATTAGAGCCAGGTTTGCCACTAATTAACTTTGGAAACTTGAGCAAAATACTTAGCTTTTCTGTCTTATTTCTTGTTCTGCAAAAGAATGTTTTGGCCCAGATAAACTTGAAATTAATTCTGGCTCTAAACTTTTATAATTTTATTATTTAATTCAAAGTCCTAATATAATATGACCACAAAATAAATTTTGTTTCTTTCAGTTTGTGGGGACATTCATGGACAATTCTTTGACTTGATGAAGCTCTTTGAAGTTGGGGGATCTCCTGCCAACACTCGCTACCTCTTCTTAGGGGACTATGTTGACAGAGGGTACTTCAGTATTGAAGTAAGTCTACATCATGTCTTCTTTGCTGTTCAGTTATGGATCAACAGTATCTCGAAAAAATAAAAACAGTAAATGTTATTGCCTTATGAAAACCTCTAACAATGAAATTTAATTCACGTAATTCATAAGGTATTACATATTCCATTTTCAGTTGATTCCCACGTGTTTTTTGTTTGTTTCTTTTTGAGACGGAGTCTCACTCTGTCACCCAGGCTGGAGTGCAGTGGCGTGATCTCTGCTCACTACAACCTCCGCCTGCTGGGTTCAAGCCATTTTCCTGCCTCAACCTCTGGAGTAGCTGGGATTACAGGTGCCCACCACCACACTCGGTTAATTTTTGTTTTTTTAGTAGAGATGGAGTTTCACCATGTTGGCCAGGGTAATCTCAAACTCCTGACCTCAGATGATCCGTCCACCTCGGCCTCCCAAAGCACTGGGATTACAGGTGTGAGCCACCATGCCCGGCTTGATTCCCATATCGTTTAATAGAGATGCCAAAAAAAATGGTAAATAGTAAGATTTTGCCTTTTGTACATTTTACATATTTGCAAATTTGCAAAAATTACATCTTGTTTTACAATAAATAATTCCATTTTCCATTGAAAAAACTAATCAATGTTGATCAAATAAGCAGGAATGTATTTGCATGTTTATGCCTTATAATTGTGAGACAATAACTTACCTTTGTAAATTGATAGCAAACTGCATGTGTCTCTGTCTGTGACTGTGTATGTGTGAGTACACTTACAGCTGCTGTATTTTGTCTTTTATGGCACCTGACATGTAAGTAGGGTAATTTGTCAAACTCGTTAATTAAAACAAAACAGATAACCTTTAAGTAGAGGTTCTTCCACAGCCTCCCATCTGCATCTGCTTTAGGTAAGTAAAACTACATTCAAAATAAAGGCAGAGACCTTGTTTTATTCATATCTTTGTTCTTCCTGGTGCCTAACATGGTGTGTTAATAAATAATTTATTGAAAGAAATGGTTTGAAATTGAATAAGTTTTAAAGAATCAGACCTCATGTATAGTATCCGACATGTGCTATCAAAAAAGATCATTAAAAAGGAAAATGATTACTCTTAATTAGAGAGAAATCAACATTATAGTCTCACACCAACATCATATATTCATAATAATCGTAGAAAAATATTCTATATTTCAAAATTTTTATTACGGTGTTTTATTTACTAAAGGGATATATAATGTTGAAAAACATGTCATCCTTAAACAGCTTTTGTTTATAAAATTATATCAGTTTTGTTTTTCAGTTATTTAATTCACCTTTAGTCACTGACTACACGCAGACACGGAAAAGTTTATATAGACATATATGTATTTCCACCAGCATAATAATCCCGTCTGCATTTAAAGATCACAGATTTCTTTTTTTTTTTTTTTTATTATACTTTAAGTTCTAGGGTACATGTGCAAAACGTGCAGGTTTGTTACATATGTATACATGTGCCATGTTGGTGTGCTGCACTCTTTATTTTTTTTTATTTTTATTTTTTATTATACTTTAAGTTCTAGGGTACGTGTGCATAACGTGCAGGTTTGTTACATATGTATACTTGTGCCATGTTGGTGTGCTGCACCCATCAACTCGTCAGCACCCATCAATTCGTCATTTATATCAGGTATAACTCCCAATGCAATCCCTCCCCCCTCCCCCCTCCCCATGATAGGCTCCGATGTGTGATGTTCCCCTTCCCGAGATCACAGATTTCTTAATTATTCCTGGTGATGATGAGGGAAGAAGGAGTGGTGATGGTATATAAATCCCAAAAGACAAGATAAATTCTTGGTATTTTCTCCATTTGATAAACAAGTATATAAAATGTATATGCACTATGAATAGGACTGCGAGGAATTTAAAGAAATGTAACATCATTCTTGCTCTCTAGAAACCTAAATTTGTGTTACAAAACAGAAATCTGTATAGAATCAGAAGCCTGGGATAGGTGATTATCCAGGGTTCAGTTATTTAAATGGATGATTAAAACCTTGTGATAAAGGAGATACAAAATAATAAGTGTGATTGAATTAGAGAAAAGAGAGAGAATATTGAGAGCACACATGTTTGGGGAAGACTGCATCAAAGAACAAGTAAGATTTAGCTAGGAAGGAAATTAAAGTGAGCGAAAGTACAGAGGAAGAAATTAGTGAACTCTGCTAACATTGTTTTTTTGTTCTTGGGGCCAGCCTGACCAGCTTAACTGGTGGAAAAGCAATTGAGTACTAATTTTGTAAGACCTTTATATCACATTAGGACTGGTATCTGCCAGGATTAACAACAAAACAAAACCCCTACATAATGGTGGTTTGGACAAGATAGAAGTTTTTCTGTGTGAAAAGCCCATAGACAGCAAGCCAACACTGGTGTGGCACAGCGTGATGATAGGGCCTAGGCTCGATCTGCTTTCTTGCTCTGATTTTCATGGCCTTGTTCCAAAGATAACCTAGTGACCCAAGTTGGCTACATCAGCTTCAGCCATCATTTCTCCACATAATACTCAACAAAGAGGAAAGGGAGAACGAGAAGGGTATACACATACCCTGTTTAAGGATGTTTCCCATCCTTAAACCACCACCATGCCCAGTTAATTTTTATTTTTTGTAGAGACGGGGTCTTACTAAGTTGCCCAGGCTGGTCTCCATCTCCTAAGCTCCAGTAGTTCTCCCACCCTGACCTCCCAGAGTGCTCAAATTGCAAAGTGTGTAAGCCTGTAATCTGGCCTGGGTTATGTAGAATCCAAGTGAACATTTTGAAAATTGTTTTAGTAACTCTTAAATTCATCTTATTCATTTAACATTTGTAGCACTCATAATAAAGTTTTTGAGGATGAATGAAATAGGCATTCTACTTTCTTTGAAGCTTGCATTCTGAGTGAGGAAATCCCAAGACTATCATGTCGGAGTGATTATTTTTGTCAGTCAAATGATGTTGTGCTACGTTGGAATTTTTTTTTTTTTGTAACATTTGTGATTTTTCACAACTTCCTGTCTTTCCAAAGGTAATCAAAGGCAACAACACTTGCTTATTAATTTTTTAATATGGTACTACATCATGTGTGGCTTGAGTAACAGTTGGCATAGTTGGACTTTCCTTCCTTGTCCCACCAACTCCATCTTTGGATAATATTCTTTAATCTTATTGTTCTTTATGTACCTTTTTTTGTTTGTTTTCTTTTTTTTTTTTTTTTTTTACTGGAAGAGTGCAGGCTTCTGAATCTCTGTCCTCAAACCGCCTGAAATTTTCTAAACTTTTTTTAATTAGAGCATTTTAGAATTTTTTTTTTTTTTTTTTTTAAGTAAAGATGTTGCCGGGCCTGGTGGCTCACACCTGTAATCCCAGCACTTTGGGAGGCTGAGGCAGGCGGATCACGAGGTCAGGAGATCCAGACCATCCTGGACAACATGGTGAAACCCCATCTCTACTAAAAATACAAAAGTTAGCTGGGCATGGTGGCATACGCCTGTAGCCCCAGCTACTCAGAAGGCTGAGGCAGGAGAACTGCTTGAACCCAGGAGGTGGAGGTTGCAGTGAGCCAAGATCGCGCCATTGCACTCCAGCCTGGCGACAGAGCAAGACTCCATCTAAAAAAGAAGAAAAAGGTATCAAGTAGCAATAATCACTAATTTGTTCCTCAGCATATTTTTTTAAAGTCTACAATTAATCTAGATATTTGAACTATGAAATTTGCTATGTTTTGTTTAGTGTGTTCCTTTTGAAATTCAAGCAAAGGATCAAACTGGATGTTGGTGACATATCAAGTATAGGAATTATGGGGCATTTAAAAGTTCTAAGTTGCATGTATTGGAGTCCTCATCTTCAAAAACAGCTCTTTAATTAAACTTCAAGAGTCTGAGACTACAACCCAGGGACTTTCCACATACATACAAAAATGGGCCGGGCGCGGTGGCTCAAGCCTGTAATCCCAGCACTTTGGGAGGCCGAGACGGGCGGATCACGAGGTCAGGAGATCCAGACCATCCTGGCTAACATGGTGAAACCCCGTCTCTACTAAAAATACAAAAAAATTAGCCAGGCGAGGTGGCGGGCGCCTGTAGTCCCAGCTACTTGGGAGACTGAGGCAGGAGAATGGCGTGAACCCGGGAGGCGGAGCTTGCAGTGAGCTGAGATCCGGCCACTGCACTCCAGCCCGGGCGACAGAGCGAGACTCCGTCTCAAAAAAAAAAAAAAAAAAAAAAAAAAATGACAAAATGGCTTATATGTGAAATGTTCCATTTTAATTAGACTGTGACCTTTCAGGGGCTTTGGAATGGCTCATTGATATCGTATGTAAAACAGCATGGACATTTTTATAAAATGTACCTACTGAAAATACTTTAAGGATTTTTTATTGTAGATTAAAGAAACTGACATTGTTAGCATGTTGTAAATGCTATTGTTTCATGGTTTAAATGACCTCATTTATTCCTGACAGCTTTGGAAGGAACATGTAAATATGTTTCTTTTATGAGTGTAGAAACTGGGGGTCACACGTGGTAAATGGCAGTGCTGAGATTCAAAGCCTGTGTTCTTCTGTTAACCCCAGGCCTTTGCCATAGTATATTCATTACATGTAGCACAAAGCACCACGAAAAAAAAAAAAAAAATCAGTAATGCAGAAACTGGTACACACTATTATATTCACCCATGCTTGTACAAACGTACACACAGCCTTCTCTCTGTGTATATAATCTGAAGATCAAAGCATTAAATATAAAATGTTTTCTCTGAGTATGATACTGTTGGTTTAAGAAAAATCCTAAAATAAGAATTCAGTTTTCCAGTGTGTATTATCCTAACAGGCTTCAAAAGGATCTCAATTCATCTCAATAATTCAGGGCTCCACTGCAGGTATTCTCCTTTGGCTATCCTCTGGGCAAAGGGGAGCACTTCAGTTTAATTTTTACCGAGTCAGCTTTGAAGGATAATTTCAAATTTCAAACAGTCTCTGCTGGGTATATTAATAAGCACTAGGTAATGTGCTCTGGGCAGTACATAGAGCTCATTTTATGCATTACCCCCACCCCAGTCTTCTCCTTTTGCCAAAATTAGAAATCGTTTCCCACAAAGTTAGCCCAAATAAGACAAGCAAGCTTTTGAGTAGTGATGAAAGAGGTGATTTTGTTTTGAGTAATAATTTGTCTTATACCAAATACTGCTCTTTCCGATGATTGCGTTACACTACCTAATCTCTTTGATCAAGCATATGTGTATATATAAGTCTATGGCTGAGTAGTTTTTCTGAGAACACAAGGAAAAACTTAGAATTGCAAACAGGCACGCACGGCTGTTTCCTTCTATTCACTTCCTCAAACTCCCTTTCTAGCCGTTTTGCACTACACTGCCTTGAGCTTAGAAGTGAGCTGGCTTCTCAACTTAGATCCAGATCTCAACTCCAGGCCTCAAGCAGGTTTAAGTGTGAAGAGTTGTTGTGTTTATTAGCTGTGAATTCGTAGACCAGAATGAACCACAGCAAACCATACAATGTTCCGTGCTTCTGCCTGAGAATAACAAGCAAGTGGCACCACAAGAGATGTTAGGCGACAGAGTCATGGCACAGACTTGAGGAAGAAATTGCCTGGCTGTCTCCCTGTAGCCAGTTGTCTTTATAGTGCATTGCTCTTCCACTGCTGCCTATCTACATACTTGTCAGATCAGGCATGTGATGTCTTAGAGGAGCTACATTTGACCTTTCAAGAGTTTGGATCTTTTCCCAACTGATGCAAATTCTTCACTTAATTGTCCAGTGATTGAGAGGCAGCACTTTTGATTGGAATGTTTCACAGCACGAGTAGTTAAAGAGCTGATTAATATATACCTAAAGCTGTCCATTTTCTTTTTTACTTCCTTGCTTCCTCTTTTACATCCTTCTGTACTTCTCTATGCAATTTTCAAGACTACTTATCATTAAAAGTATAAATTACAAAGTAAATCATTGCATTGTTATTATCAGTGAACCAATTAAACTAACGAAGAAAATTATATTCTTAGTGCTGCTTCATTGGGGAAGATAGGAGAAAATTAAACAGGAGAAAGCTATGTCTGTGGCAAAAAATTAATTTCCAAACTAGAGGATGCTCAATCTTTCATATTGAGTAACCTAAACTAACCTTAAAGTGTAAATATGTGTTTAATTAAGAGTCAGAATAGAAAGACAATAGGGGTCCAGTTGACGTGATTAGCGCACCTCATTTACATCTCACCATGCAGAAAAGGCCAGTGTGACACAGCTGTTTGTTTCTACCTTAACCAATTAATTCACTGAAAATTTGATTCAAATTAGCCATCTGATACCACATAGACAAAAATAAACAATTAACTGATTGTATTTCGCTGCTTTCATTGATTGTAATTTTTTTACAAGAGACTTCCCTTTTTAAAAAAGCTATCAGGTTATGATTTGCTGAAGATCTTCAGTTCTCCAGAATGTTAGAGCTTTAGATGGTAAAATAGTTGTAGGGAAGACAGTGTTGTACTTGGCAGCTCTCTCCCACCAGATGTTGAGGGAGAAGGCTGGCAGGGCTCCACCTCCAGTCCACCCTTGCCCTTTCATTTACCATGCCACTTCTTCCATATTGGCTGCATTTGTGGTTTTAGTCAATGTTTGAGAAGATATTTTATTCTTGTCACAGGGGAGAAGGAAATAAAATGTGAAAAGAAGACTTATTTTTAGGATATTTTGAGCCAAGAATTTAGAAATTGAGTTATATTCTCTCTCGCTCGCTCTCGCTCTCTCTGCCTTCTATTTCTCTTTCTCTCTCCTCGTTTCTCTCCCCTCCCTCCCTCCCTCCCTCCCTTCCTCCTTTCCTTCCTTCCTCTGCCTCCCTCCCTCCTTTCTTTCCTTCTTCATTTACAGAAAAGGAACTAATATTTCCTCAACTCCTATCATATACTAGGTGCTTTACATGCATTAAATAATCAGCGATATTAAATGTATGTTGCATCATTTAAAAGATATAAATATATAGGATAGAAATATTTAGCATCATGCATTTATATATCCCGCTTTGAGGTTTCAGTTATGAGAGAACTATGGCAATTAAGACTGGAAGGGATAAAGCCACATGCTAATGTCAGAAAAAGGTCTCAACAGATAACACAAAAAGAAAATGTGGGTCCTAGAATGTGATTCCTCTAGTGGTATTTGAGTGGGGTTAAAAAGTTGCAGTTTAGATTTTAATTGGAGAGGTAGAGCTTTGCCTTAAAACAAATTGTTACGGGCAAAACTAATCTAAAGAAATCAGAATTATAATGACATTTCCAAAAGAATATTGACTAGGAGGAGGCTGAAAGGAGCCTTCTGAATGCTGAAATGTAACTGGATGTGGGTAGTGGTTTCATGGGATTTGTGTAAAAATTAATTAGCCTGTGATTTGAGTTATGGACATTTCACTGGATATATTGTACTTTTCTTAAAGAAAAAAAAAAAGCTTTATAAAAAGTAGCCTAAGTGCCTTCAAAACATGTATTCTCTCCCCCAGCATATAAATAAAATATATTCAAAATAGCAATTTCAACATGCAAATATATTTTTAAAGGAACTTTCATATCCATTCATATTCCAAACTAGACATCCTAAATTAATGACTAATTTGGAAAACTACATATATAACTTTCAGATTAAGGTATAGCCTTAGACATTTTAAATTGGAGAGATTCCTCCCATTGATATTAATAATAGTTTACGAATATCTTCTCTGAAATGTGAGACAAGCTCGAGTAATACAAACTCTTTTTATTGAAACATGTAGTACAGCTAAGGGATTAATATCCAGAATATATTAAGAACTTATGTAATCCAATGACAAAACCCAAATAACCCTATTTAAAAATGGACAAAGGATTCAAATAGATATCATCTACAAATATCACTTCATACCCATTAGCATGGCTGCTATGAAAAAAGCAGAAAATAACAACTGTTGGTTAGGTTGTAAAGAAATTTGAGCCCTTGTGCACTGTTAATGAGAATGTAAAATGGTACAGTCACTATGAAAAACATTATGGAGGTTCCTCAAAAATTTAAAAATGGGTTGACATATGAACCAACAATCTTACTTCTGTAGAGCCAAAGGAGTTGAAATCAGGATCTTGAGCAGATATCTGCACTCCCATGTTCATTGCAACTGTTAAAACATAGAAGCAACATACATGCCCATTGATGAATTGGTGGATAAAGAAAATGTGGCGTGTATACAAAATGGAATACAATTCTGCCATTAAAAAGAAGAAAACCCTATTGCAACAACATGGATGAACCTGAAGGACATTATGCTGAGTAAAATAATAGTAAATTCATAGAAGCAGGGAGTAGAAGGGTAGTTGTCAGGGGCTGGGAGAGGGAAAAATAGGGGAGTATTAGTCAAAGGGTACAAACTTTCAGTTATACAAGATGAACAAGGTCTAGAGATCTATTTTACTATACAGAATGTGTAGTTAACAATGTTGTATACTAAAGATTTGGCTAAGAGGGAAGATCTTATGTTAAGTGTTTGTATCACAAAAAACAATAATAAAGAGGATGGAAGGAAACTTTTAGATATGTTTATGACATAGATTATTGTGGTGGTTTCATGGTTATATACTTATCTCTAATGTCATCAAGTTGTATGCATTAAGTATGTATAGCTTTTTATATGTCAATCATACCTCAATAAAGTTGTTTAAACATTTAAAAAAAAATAAAAATAAAAATAAAACCCAATCCATAGCAGAGACTCATTAAGCTACCAGACTGCTCACTGAGGTAACAGGAAACTTTACATACATCAACAGATCATGATGCTTTAAGGATCGCTTGTACAGGCCATTTGGTCAACTTTTCAGACATATTAATATCATTAGTCACATGAACTTTAGCTAATAACTATAATCAGAAGGTGGTAATTAGAAACTTAATTAAAGTAACATATATAATGTAATGTCAACCTATTATTTTGTTTACTTCAATCATAATTACATAGAGATAATATCTTGCTTGAACAACAAAATACAAACATTTGTTCTGATAATTAGTATTTTCTCCAAAACTTGGACTCTATAGTCAAACATAATTAGTTCTCACTCATTTCATAAATTATCTTATAAACTAAGAGAGATGATTACTCTTTACAAGTAGTACTAAAAATAAATTGTCAGCAGCTTTTCCCTATAGATATTATCCGGGATATCTACTGTATTGGAAAGCCAATTATTAATGTATAAATCTCACTGATTTTAGTTTCAGATTTTAGTAACCAGAATTAGACTTGTCTCAATATTTTTGTAGTTTTTATGTCTTCTTAGCTTCACTTTTGGAATACAGGTTTTATGAGGATAAAAGAGCATACTTGCTTTTCAAAGCGTGGTTTTCTGTTCCCTATGGATTCTTAACAAATGTCAGTTGATGATAACAAATTACTGATGTTAATACTTGAGTATTTCAGTTGACTTAATGCTTATTACAGGAAGACTGTGTCAAATGTAGATGTATTCCCAACTTGGTGAATGCATAATTGACCATCATTTTTACAGACTGCAATGCCCAAGTAACTAAGTTGAGAGTTTTAAGGTATGTGAAATGTATCCCATAGCTTTTAGTACAATATGATTAATGATTAATAAGTAGAATAAAGTGACTTCTCTTTATAAAGCTAACTATTTTTAAAAATTGGGTAACAGAAATGGAAGGATTGAAAAGATAAAGTACGACCAAATGAGGAGGCAAAGCACTGACAAGCTCAGCCTAACTTGAACTGCGTCTCTATTTTCTATTACTTTTCCCCATCTCTAGCTCCCTGCCTTCTTCTCTGCCAACATCTTGTCTTTTCTGTCAGTGTCTTTGGTATATAAATCTTAATATTTTTGATTTATGTATATATTTGATTAAACTGAAGGTCAGGGAATCTCACTACATATACCAGTATTTCTTCTCATCCTTTTACACCAGCATATTTTTATTTCTAGTGTATTTTAGTTAAGTTTCTTCCTCTTCCATTTTTTTTTTTTTTTTTTTTTTTTTTTTTTTTTTTTTACTCCCCATCTCCTCAGGCCACATAATTCTCCTTCTGTTGACTATATGTAATCCATTGTTTTCTTGTGGTATATGATCCTCAGTGCGTGTATGTATGTTTTAGGTGTAGATAGACCTGGCTTTTTACCAAAGTAATGTTTCCTGTTTGATTGTCAGTATCTTCTCTATTAAGGTCCAGCCTTTTGGGGGACTTTTAGTTATGGTAATACATTTTATTCATGTCTTTACGATATGTGAGCAATGAAATACATTAAGTATTAAGGAAAAATATTTATTTTTATATGATTTTTATTTTTCCCAGTGTGTGCTGTATTTGTGGGCCTTGAAAATTCTTTACCCCAAAACACTGTTTTTACTTCGTGGAAATCATGAATGTAGACATCTAACAGAGTATTTCACATTTAAACAAGAATGTAAGTATACTTCAGTTTCCTTTCTTTAACACTATATATGCTAAACAGTAATTTTAATCAATACTAAGATATATACAATATAATCCATTGCCTAAAAGTCAAAAACTTAAAGTGACACTTTTTCATCTTGTCCTATATTTTTCTCTAAGCATGGACATTTATGAGAATTCAGAATTTCTTTTTAAATTAGAACTTCTTTATAAAGTGATTGAAGAATTTGAATTAAGATTTGATATAATTTATCCTAAGAAACAAATGATTTAGTAATACTACTGTTTGGAACACTAATTCTACCCATTAATCTCGCATTACTCAAGAAACGCAAATGGAGGGCAAATTCAACCTATGCCTCTGTTTTGGACCCAATAAATAAATACTAGCTTCTAGTGAATCTTATAAAACTGAAAATGATATCATTCTTTAGACATAGGCACTAGGAGTGTGTAGTGCTTTTTTCAATTTCTTTTTCCCCCTTACAATTTTTCTTATTATTCGCTGAATCTTACAAAGGTATAAAATCTTACATTTTTGTTTTATATATAAATACAATTAAATGGAAGAGCAGGGAATCTCTCTATTCGTATCAATATTTTTCTCTTTCATTTAGCCCTATATTCAGTGGAGCATAAAGACTTATCCTCTTCAAACATTAGATATAAGTCATGGGAAAAGCAATGTGCAGTGAGATAGAAGCAGCTTTAGAAAATGTCTTGCCATCTGCTTTTCTACAAAATCATTAAGGAATATCAAGCAGCTTTATGGCTGTTTTTCTATTGGTCTTCCAGTTGTTCATGTACATGTTTTTGGTGAGACATCTGCATATAAATAGCCAGAATGTATATAAAAATTCTCTTGCTATACAAAAAGTTATGAAAATTATAAAATATGAATGAATGACAAAAACAGGAAATACTAGATGTAAAAGATTAATATGTTACTTTCAAAACATCTTAATTATATTTTGGAATTTTGCAGTATGTGCCTTTATGTTAATAATATGGTCCTAGCAAGAAAACTTCTTAAAAAACCAAAACTATTTAAGTGAAATTATCCTGCTTATAAATCATAAGTGTTTTTTTTATCACTTCTAAAAGGTAAAATAAAGTATTCAGAGCGCGTATATGACGCCTGTATGGATGCCTTTGACTGCCTTCCCTTGGCTGCCCTGATGAACCAACAGTTCCTGTGTGTACATGGTGGCTTGTCTCCAGAGATTAACACCTTAGATGATATCAGAAAAGTAAGTTTTGTTATTTTCCAAGTCTAATCATTTTGTACACTACAGTAATAAATAGAAGATATTAATTATCCTTTCTTTATCACTAACTTTATCCTTTTGAGTTAAAATGATTTAAAGTAGTCATTAATCTCTCCTTTGTGTTAAATTTTTATCTAGAAAGGAAGATATATTTATACTTGGAAGAGTTTTTATCTCTACAACCTCAGGGTTGGTCTTACCATCTGACATGTGTCTCTGGAAATATAAGATATTTGACCTCTAAAAAAATATGCCTTATCATTTCCATTTGGCTTTTTTCAAACAATCCATTGTATAGTCATGATGTATTATGCTAGAAATGTTGCTTTGCCCTTGGGAATATATCATAACATAACCATTAAACTGTGTTCATTTTATGGTTTTTTAAAAATCTACTATTTGTTACAACTTGAAACTTTTAAGTAGCAATCTAACAAGAACAATGATAATATTCTATTAATTTTATTGAGTGGATAGGTGAAAAACTGTACTTTTTAAGAAGTATTTGTAGGAAGTTTTTAAGAAGTACTCCAGTTTCACATTGGCTGTTAACAGTTGTTTAAATCAGCAAAAAGATGAGTTACATTGAATGTGGAAGTGGATTATGTCTCTTTCTTAAGTAAATCTAATAACATGGGATAGTTTTACGTAGTACAATAGACAGTCTTTTATTTCTTTGGTTATGTTTCTAACTCTGATGATTACAATGATGTAAGGGAAAAAATAGAGAGTAATAAAAAATCTCAGTGTATTTTTCTTGGTGCCAAAATTGGGCCAAAGAGAGAAAGCGATGTAAATGTTTTCTTAGCTCATTTTAAAATAATATTACTTGGAATTATTTTAAAGTATGATCATTTCTTCACATTAATATTTATAATATATGTTATTGAAAATGTGTGCCCACCATTAAGCTTTCTATCTAGGAAATCTAAACCAAATATTTTCTGGAGGAATTATAAACAGTTGAAAACTATATTTAATCTTCTTTCTTCTACTTTTAGAGACCTAAGAAAATATGCTTGTACTTATCCCGTAGAATAGAGGGGTGGAAATAATTCTAACCTTTTATTATTATTCTCACCAGTAATTTTAGCAAGAACAAATTGGTCACATTGTTCTAAATTACTGTATTTGAACTATAAAGATTGGAATTTTGCTGAGATTTGTTCTAAAGATACATGCTACTCAGTATATATTTAAGCCTAATGTATTATAGGTAGACTTTCGCTTCAAATAAGTGATGCACTAATCTCAATGTGTACAGAATTTCTTTCTTAAGTTTAGGTTCACTTAAGAATAACCATGGGCACAGTTCAAATTCTAGATCTTGCTTATCATTAGGGCCATTCATACAAAGACTCCTTTGGTATCACTTGTTTGATTGATTTCCATTTAATTGTTTTTTTCCATTTCTTCTGAGTTTGGAAACTTGATTACTAAGTCTGAGAAGTCTATATGCTGAACAACATTTACAAGTTAATTCTATCAGCTGCCATAAGCTATTAAATTAGTAAACAGTATTTTCCCATTGTGTTCAGTGGAGAAGTAAAGCAAATATTTTATCTATTCATGTATCCATGTATCATATTAACCTGATAACCACTTACTGAAATAGGTTTGGAAAATGAAAAAGGTCAAATTACAAATAAGTGTAGTAGTTTCTGTTAACAAATGATGGGCATGAAAGACATGCATTTATGTTTTATTCTCTTGCCTTGATCAGATTTCATGGCCTCGGATGGAAGATGAGAAACTTCCTAAGTATCCTCCTTAAAAGGGGAATTAGTGAAAACTTTGCTCAAAATAGTGTTTTCATTATTTGAACAGAACTGATATACTGAATAGAGTTCTATACTGTAGAGAGTAAATAGAAAGGATAGTGCTATTGGACTATTTTAAGACGCAATCACCAGCAAAAAGGTTGTAAACCTCTACTACAAAATGAATAACCATTTTCATATAGCTCTCATTTGTAGTGTTTCTTTAATACTTTTGTTCATGAAACTCATGGTTTTGAGGAAATACTTTAGTAAATTATGAAGGTATTTACATACCATAAGTCTCTACTACCATGAACTCAATATTCTTTTAGAGTTCATTAGTTTTTAGAGAAAAACTATTTTTAGGTAAAATAAAACATTCAAGTTCTTCCTGTCATTGAGGTTCAAGTGTTCAAGTATAAAAATAATGTATTTATTTTCCTGTTGGAAAGAAAATGCATGCTTTTAATTTTAAATAAACCTTGTTGGCTGCTCTGTGTCTTTGTGTCCATTTTTGTAAGACACTTTCACACTTCTATAGAGCATAGAGCATTGGTCTTTGCTGTATCTTTAAAGTACAGCAGAGATATGATGCTGGTTCGGTATAAAATTGTTTCTTTCTGGGCCAGGCGCAGTGCCTCACGCCTGTAATCCCAGCACTTTGGGAGGCCGAGACGAGTGAATCATGAGGTCAGGAGTTCAAGATCAGCTTGACCAACATGTTGAAACCCCATCTCTACTAAAAATACAAAAATTAGCTGGGCATGGTGGCGCGTGCCTGTAATCCCAGCTACTCAGGAAACTGAGGCAGGAGACTTTCTTGAACCTGGAAGGTGAAGGTTGCAGTGAGCAGAGATCGTGCCACTGGACTCAAGCCTGGGTGACAGAGGGAGACTCCATCTCAAAAAAAAAAAAAAAAATTGTTTCTTTACGTATGAATGTAATCAGCTCATTCTTCTGTAATCTGATGGACTTTTAAAAAAATAAATAAATAAACTTCACATCCTAACTTAAGTAGATTTTTTAAAAATATCACCTAGTATCCCTAGGACTTACTTCCTTGGATATTTTAAATATTATATTCAATTTTCATACATATCATTAAGCTCTGCACATGGGCAAAAAATGATTTTTAGGTTTTTATCTTGCCATATATCAATCCAAGTTTTTTTTTAGTTGTTTATTTTTCCTGTCAATGATACTAACTTTTTGAATGCACTGTATACTTTTTCCAGAATAAATGTTATATTCTGGTAGCTTTCCAAACCTTTAGTTGGGGATTCATATTAGAAACTTTTCACCTCTTCTACTGTCCTACCCTTAATAAGTTCTTGTTTTTTGGAAAGAAGTTCTATATTTTTAGACACAAGTATTATTTTTCTTAAATGTATTGTTCCAAAAGCATAAATTGTTTAAATCTCTTAAACTTAAGTTTGCAATGAGTATTTGGGGCTAACATAATGGTTGAAATATAGAGTCTTGTTTTACTGAAGTTTTTATTGGGTGTTGAAAATGTAAAATATTGCCTCATTCTCTGTAGATACTAATGAAAGGTAGTGTGCAGCAAAACCATTACTTACATCTTGTATGTCCCAGAAAAAAAAAAAATAGACAATTTGATTAGTTGTCAGCAAAATATGTTCACTTGTCTTTATGGGATTGTTTTAAAATATTAATATGAAGAATATCAATTCTTAATAGATTTTCATAGCTATTGTATGCTTTTATTCAAGAACCTTTATAATATCTGCTGATTCACCAAAGATCCTTTAATTGCAGTTTAATCAGGATGAAGTGTTTAAAATTGATCGTGATATGTTATTTCGAGTGATTATATTTCTAATATGCCTTCTAAATGCACCTTTTAAAATTGAAATGTGACTTCACTAAACATGTATAGCTGGAAAATGGATTTCATATGAAGGCTTCAGGTAAAATTATAAAGCTTAGAACTGTGAACTGAAGACTGACCAGCTAAAGTTGAGTTTATTTTACTGCTTATTATTACTCATATTTGTACACACTAAGATCCACTACAGTAGGCTTGCAGTTTATCATTAGAAACCTAGATAGACCATAATGAAGTAATATCCAAAATATCATATAGCAAGTGGCTACTTTTAAAGTAAAAGCCATCTTTTCTCAAAATCATGTTCTTAAATATAAAAAAGAATATATAACATAAGCATGAAAACTAGTTGTTTCCCATCCAAACTTCTAGATCATAGTTTAATAGAGGCAGTAATAGGAATTTCCCCAAAGAAAGTAAAAGCCTTTTCTCAATAAATGAAACAGAGGTGGAGTTATAATAACTGGTAGTGACAAAAACACTTGGATAAAGTAAGTAAGGAGAGAAGGATAAAATGTAGAATAGGAGAAACGAGAAACTGCTAAATCTAGAGATAATAGAGTCAAGAGGGAGGTAAAGGATTAGATGAAGATGGATACTAAATGATCTCATCAGAAGGAAGCTGGAAAGAAAATTGGAGAGAGAGATGAAGGATAGGAAAACAAGTAGGAAGAAGGACAGGAAGAGAGAGAGGTAGAGGACATTTCACTCTGAACTGTAGCTGGTGAGAAGAGATGGGTTCTGCATAGTGCTTGTTTCTTATATTGTCGGAATTCTAAGTTTCCAAAGATTAGTATTTTGCTCTCTGTCTTCTATTTTTCTTAGTTAGACCGATTCAAAGAACCACCTGCATATGGACCTATGTGTGATATCCTGTGGTCAGACCCCCTGGAAGATTTTGGAAATGAGAAGACTCAGGAACATTTCACTCACAACACAGTCAGGGGGTGTTCGTACTTCTACAGGTGAGAATAGAGAGCTTGCTATCTGGAACACGTTTACATCATAATGCTAGGATTTCTCGATTTATTTATAATGTTTGTATAACTTCTTTAATAGAAATGGAAGGCTCATTAGCATTTATAAAATGAAAACATAAATAAATAAGTGAATAAATAAATGGGAAATATATATATGTGTACATATACAGGTGTACGTTGGGGATGTTAAGGATTTGATTCTAGACCACCGCAATAAAGCAAATATTGCAATAAAGCAAGTCATTATTTTTTTGGTTTCCCAGTGCATATAGAAGTTGTGTTTACACTATACTGTAGTCTATTAAGTGTACAATAGCATTGTATCTAAAAAAAGAAAAAAATCTACATACCTTAATCAGAAAATACTTCATTGCTAAACAATGCTGATGATCATCAGAGCCTTCAGCTAGTCATAATCTTTTTGCTAGTGGAGGATCTTGCCTCGATGTTGATGGTCTCTCACTAATTAGGGTGGTAGTTTCTTTCTCAAAAGAAGACATTTATGTGGCCAACAAACAATGAAACAATGCTTATCATCACTGGTCATTAAAGAAATGCAAATCAAAACCACAATGAGATACCATCTCATGTCAGTTAGAATGGTGATCATTAAAAAGTCAGGAAACAACAGATGCTGGAGAGGATGTGGAGAAACAGGAATGCTTTTACACTGTTTGTGGGAGTGTAAATTATTTCAACCACTGTGCAAGACAGTGTGGCAGTTCCTCAAGGATCTAGAATCAGAAATACCATTTAACCCAGCAATCCCATAACTGGGTATATACCCAAAGGATTATCTATCATTCTACTCTAAAGACACATGTACATGTATGTTTATTGCAGCACTATTTACAATAGCAAAGACTTGGAACCAACCCAAATGCCCATCAGCGATAGACTGGATAAAGAAAATGTGGCACATATACACCATGGAATACTATGCAGCCATAAAAAGGATGTGTTCATGTCCTTTGCAGGGATATGGGTGAAGCTGGATCCATAAGAACTATGATTTTTGCCCCAATGCAGCAAACTAACACAAGAGCAGAAAACCAAACACCACATGTTCTCATAAGTGGGAGTTGAACAATGAGAACATATGGGCACAGGGAGGGAACATCACACACCAGGGCCTGTCATGGGGCAGGGAGCTGGGGGAGGGATAGCATTAGGAAAAATATCTAATGTAGATGATTGGTTGATGGGTGCAGCAAACAACCAGGGGACATGTATACCTATGTAACAAACTTGCACATTCTGCAAATGTACTCCAGAACTTAAAGTGTTAAAAAACAAAACAAAAGAAAAAAACACTGTACCAAAAAAATCCAACACCAGCCTTGATTTTTTTAAAATTCAATTATGTAATCACATTTAAAAGTTTTATCAGTTTCTATAACTTGAATCAGAAAAACAACTTTACATTGGTTAATTGAATCATGTTTAATTCATTGTTCATTTATTTATCAGGCTTCCTGGATAAATTAAAATGAGCAGCTTTACAGTATATAGGAGCCATAGTATATTTATTTTTAGGACTTTGACAAACCAAATAGAACATACTTTTATAATAATTTTTACATTTACAAATCGCTAGAGATTTACCCATTACATGACATTTTATAACACTTCAGAAAGGAATCTGCAACATAGGTTGCTGCGTGACCTCACTGTCTTTCTGACGTGTCACCTCAGTTTTATCCTCCCGGATCTGATCATCCTGTTTTACTGAAGTCTCTTATCATTATACATACAGCTTATGTGAACGTTGCAAGAGTGAAAGAGAAAAGAGGTTATGAAGTCGAGAATTTTAAATTTTAGAATACTTCCTATTCTTCTCCTCCCTCCTCCTCCTCTTCTTTTTCTTCTTCTTGTTCTTGTTCCTCTTCTTCTTCTTTTTCTTCTTCTTCTTCTTATTAGATACTCAAAATCCTAACCTGGGCCGGGCGCGATGGCTCACTCCTGTAATCACAGCACTTTAGGAGGCCGAGGCAGGCGGATCACGAGTTCAGGAGATCGAGACCATCCTGTCTAACACAGTGAAACCCCGTCTCTACTAAAAATTAAAAAAAGAAGAGCAGGGCATGGTGGTGGGCGCCTGTAGTCCTAGCTTCTTGGGAGGCTGAGGCAGGAGAATGGCGTGAACCTGGGAGGTGGAGCTTGCAGTGAGCCAAGATTGTGCCACTGCACTCTAGCCTGGGCGACAGAGCGAGACTCCGTCTCAGAAAAAAACAAACAAACAAACAAACAAAAAACCTAACCTGATGTTGCATGAAGTTAAAAAAACCTAACCTGATGTTCCCTGAAGTTAATGCTCAATTCCAGCCCTGGCAGCTAAACTAATGGCAAGGCTGGAAGAATTCTGTAAAATACATCCAGCCGTGTATCATCTGTCTCTCAAGTAAGCAAATATCCTTCTATAGAACGTTGATCAGATGCCTATTTAGTAGTAGGACATTTTGTTCCATATACTAAGTTTTTCTCATGGGGGACAAAAAGGTTTTTATCTGTTGATATGATTGAGAAATTAATGTTCATGAATAGAAAATCTTGTGCACTATAAAGCATCTTTCAAAGTATAGTTTTCTTTATATGAATGTTAACAAGAGAGGTTTGTTGTAAGTATATTTATTTTAAAAATTTATGATTCACTTCTATATTTTGGAAATTTGGTTTAATGAATCCATTTCGGCTGAATTGAAGACACGTGGTATAGTATTTCTGAAAAGACTAAAATTTATTTTCAGTAATTAATTTGGGAGTAATCTTTTATTAAAGATGTTTAAACTTATAGTGAAAAGTTGGCATTGTTAAAGTACATCAAAGTTATGTGTTCAGTTTTCCAAAGCTAGTGTTAACTTTCTAATTATACCCTAGATGTTTAAATTACTTGTTTGATATCACTGAGTTATACTTCAGTAACATAGTATCAAACAAAATTCAAACTCTTGATTTTGATATTAAGTCCTGTTACATTAATAATAGTATAGTATTCTATTAGTTTTTGTGTCAGCTGTTCAAATCATATTCTAAGCAGAGTCCCATACTGAACTTATATAATGTTATGTCATTTTTATTTTATAAATATATAGACACAGATGTGTCTATATATTTATAAAATAAATATAGAGAATATATTTAGAATAAAGTCTACCATCTTTAATAATAGAGAATAATTAGAGAATTAAACATTTTCACTTTTGTTTTCAACATTATGATTATTTCACTTGTCTCATTAAACATTCCTAATAAATAATGATTTTTAGCCATGGCAAGTACAGATTATGTAAATAGCTGAATATCTAAATCTGTGGCCTATATATAGACTAACTAATGTCAAAGCAGTCTGGATTATGTTTTATCTAAGGAGGAGAAAAATGTCTCTCATTCTCCTACAGCTTTTTGGTCCTTTTGTCTTTAGTGCCATCTTGAAAGTAGAAGGCATCTTCTGGGATTATGGTTTATAAAGTGGATCTAGATGGGCACAAGCAAGCCATGAAATAGGTAGAGAACCTTAGTGGCAATTACCAGTTTGAGTTATTGGCAGGTATTTTGATTTACTACTCTCAGTTTTATTTAAGATTTGTATGTGTAGTTTTTATGTTTACTTTGCTATGTCACCCTACCCACTATCTAACATGTGTTCTGGGCCATTATTTAAATAAAATAAAGTTATGCAGAAAAATGCATCAGTCAGAATTTAACACTGTTCCTGAGTTATATTAGGTAGGCAGTGTGACAGAGAGGAAAGAATCCATAAGAACTATGATTTTGCCCCAATGCTACCATTATCTTTAGAATCTCAGACTAGAGTTTGCACACTCAAATAATACCTATAATGTTCAGGCAGATAATTGAGATACTTGGAGCAGGCCAAGTGTTAGATTCTGGAGATTAGTGAGGATCATGACAAATTTTCATTTCATGTAGACCAATGAAAACTGGCAGCTGGATTTGGCATTTAGGTTATCACTCTGTATTTCTGCCTTGGATGAATCATATAAGCTTTGTATCCTGGGTTTACCTTGCTTCAAAATGAGTGAGTTAAATTAGACGTCCTAAAGCTCTTCTAAACTCTGAAATTTTAGGGGTATCTTGACAGTGATTTTGAAGTGTTTTGGAAGCTGCAGGTGGCAACTCACTCAAATCACTACTGGTTCCTTAATCACAAATCAGCAGCCTTCTCTTCTCATACCGCCCAGCTTCTCTGCAGTGGTTCACACTCTTATCAGCCCCTTCTGTCTTGAAATCCTCTGGTTCCTCCTTGTTTACATATCCTGGTTCTCCTCTGACTTACCAGGGTGATCCCTGCCTCTTCCTGATGATTCTTTTTTTTTTGTCTTCCTTCTGCTTTTGACATTTTTTTCTTCACACTTTCCTCTAGGAACCTCACCTACACCCAATTCCCTAGATTCACGGTAAACTGTAAACTCTATGGCCAGTTCCTCAATCTGTGTCTAGCCCCCTTCATCTCTTTATCATTCCTGAGCTCAATTCCTGTATGACTAGTTGTCTGCTGGAACTTCTTATCTAGGGATTCCATTTTCACCTTAACCTAAACTCACCTTGCCTGAAAGGGCTTATTTACTTTCCCACTTGCTTAATCCCCACTGAAAATTCCTCTTGTTTTTTGTTTACTGTTCATTCTCCCAGCCATGCAGACTAACAGGTGTCTTTGCTTTTTTTTTTTTTTTGAAAATCACCACCAGTCATCACATCTTTATAATAGCACAAGCATCCTAACCATGCTGCCTTTCCTCTTACCCACTGTGAGTTCAAGACCTTTATTTTTAGTCTATTGAAATCACACCTGAGCTCTCTGCTTCCAGTTTCATTAGTATCCTCCCTCTTTCCTCTGCCCAATTCATACTGGTCCATTCGTGGGTATCTTTTCTGAGAATTTTTCCACTCATTCAATTATTTAGCACACATTAGCTGAGCATTTACTGTAGTATGTTCTCTCTACTAAGTTTTATAGATGCTGAGTCCCTGCCTTCAAGAAAATGACAGTCTAGCAGCAGAGACCACGAAGCAGAAGCAGACAAGTAAAATGCAAAGTGAATAGTGCCGCCATTATAAATGTGCAGGCTATCTCTCTCACACACACACACACACACACACACACACGTTGGGGGGTAGCGGGAGAGAGAGACAGAGACAATCTGAGTGAGTGTGTTGGGAGTCCTAACCCCAGAAGGAAATGGATTAGTTCAAGGGACTATTCATGATGAAGGCATTAGACAGCCTGAGTTTTAAAGGATTAATAGAACATATCCAACCAGAGTCACTGGGGAAGATTTTTGCAGGTGTGGGGAAAGCGGCATCATGAGAGTCTGATGGGAAGCAACACTGGGAATTCTGCAGAGAAGGTCACCTGATCTTACTTCACCTCTACTCCCAAATTACATTAGCTGCTTCATTGTCTGTTAAAACTGAACATTCATATCACCAAGCTATTCTACTCCTATTTTATATCCTTTAGAAATGTGTCTATAAGTGCATCAAAAGACATGTACAAGATTAATCATAACAGCCAAGAAATGAAAACTCAGATATCCATTTAGTAGAATGAATAATAAATTCTAATATATTTATACAACTAAATACAACAAATGAGAATGAGCTAACCAAAACTACACATAACAACATGGTTGAAGATCCCAAGTACAATGACGAGTGAAAGAAATCAGATAGTGACCCGTATATACTGTATGATTCCATTAAAATACGAGTTCAACATCAGAGAAAATGAATCTGTTATGCCATAGGCCAGGATAGCAGTCCCCCATAGAGAGGAGGTGACAGTAAGAGAGACATGAGGAGTTTCTAGGGTTCAGTAATGTTCTGTGTCTTGATCGGAATGCAGCTTCCAAGGGTGTTGACTTTGTGAAAGGTCAAGTTGATTTTTGCCTTTTGCTGTATAGATGTTTTACTTCACTAAAAAGTTTGCCTTAAATAAAAATTGCTCGCCACTTCTGAACTTAAATTCTGGAAAAGTTCTGGCAGGAAGAGTTGGCCCCTTAGGACTTGATCCCCATTG
The DNA here is from genome assembly GCF_009764315.1 of Trachypithecus francoisi. NCBI lineage: Eukaryota > Metazoa > Chordata > Mammalia > Primates > Cercopithecidae > Trachypithecus > Trachypithecus francoisi. The sequence goes on along the minus strand of NW_022681441.1, from coordinate 1,838,547 downwards.
GGAAAAAATGAAATTAGATCAAGAACGCTGGGGCAAAAAAGAAACACAGCAAGTCCTAGGAAAAGGTAGGTCTGACAGCATCCAGGTAGCCCCAGGACACCCTGGGACGAAGTACCCATTCCCAGGCCCCAAGAGGCAGAGGCGGAGTTGAACAGTTGGGCAGGGTCTTCCCTATTACTGGATCTGGAAGAGGATAAGGACATCAAAGAAATTGTGGCTTCCTCCCTGTGTATTGGCAGGGCATTGCAGGCTGCCTGCCTCTGCTTCGTGAAAGCACTGAGGGAGGAAGGAAAGAAACCTCCCCTTGCATCCCTCACCTGCTTGACTGCCCCTATTGAGGCTACTTCAGCAATTGAGCATAAGCTCCAGTAAGCTGACAGATTGCAGCTAAGCGTTTAAGATATGAAAATGCAAATGAAAAAGCAGCGTTCCTCTCCCAAGGCATTCACTATTGCTGGAGCACAGAAGTATAAACATAATTTACACTACAACATGATAAGTGATATATTAGATACATATGTTGTAGGAACACAGTGGATACAGCAATTGTGTACACCTTAGGTGAGATAACCTTGAAGAGAATGCTTCACAGGTGATAACTAAGACCTGGCAGAAGAATAGGCCTTTCCAGGAGGAAAATCTGCACAGGAAAGTATCCATAAAGGCATAAAAACATTAGGAAAAAAACATTTTAATAATGCCCAGTAGCTATGTCATGGCTAAAGAGTATTACATCTGAGAGACTAAATTCAAGGTTGAAAATATAGTTCAATATGATATAGAAACAAATACAAGAGAATATACAGAATTAATCTAATAGTAACTCTTTGCTCTACTGCCAAGCCAATTTTTCTAGCATTTATTACATTTTTTCTTTTCTACCTTCCTTACCTTTGTTCATGTTCACTCAGCTTCCGATGGTCCCTCCCCTTTTCTGGGCAGAATTCTAACCCCTTTTCTATCTACCGATCTGCATACATCATTCTTTTTAATATATAACAAGAGATAGATATTTTTCAAAAAGATTTCTCTGATTAATTTCAGATGCTTTCTTGCTTGCTTTATAATGTCTCTGTAAAACTTCTACCATTTTATCTTCGATGTGTTTTATAATACAGTAGTTTTTTAAAAATATTTTTATAATGCTTTATGTTCCTATATAGAAAATAAATACCCCTAGGACAGAAACCATGCCTTGAACTTATACCACCCCTCCCTGTAGCTAATACTGTCTTCTAACAAATGGAACAATCATCTCTGGGCCTCTGATTAATTACTGGGGAATAAGTGATTTTTCATCTCTCTGGGGTGTTTAACGTTAGCAATATGCCTTTCCTGCCATTCTTTCTCTCTCGCTTGCTCTCTCTCTCTCTCTCTATGTTTGTGTGTGTGTGTGTGTGTGTGTGTGTATGTGTGTGTGTATGTGTATGCAGTGCTTTTCAGCTTGAACATTTTGTGGTTTGTGATCATTTCCATTAAAAGCATAAAAGTGTAACAGAGTTTCTGTTTCTCTTTTCTAATACTATTGGAAACTTCTGTGTATCCTAGGTAGGTAGTTCAGCAACAGTGGGAATATAGATGATAGTCAAGTATTTTCTAGGTTTATGAGGAAAATGTCGGTATTTCTTTGAAAAGCCGAGTATATGATGGCATATGTTTTGAAAATGTCTAAAGTTTTTCTTCAAAATGAATTCCCTCCAAGTAAATAATGCAAATACTCCTCACTTAATGCTGTTAACCTAGCAAATTGGCACTTGATTAGTTGTTTTTTTTTTATTTTTCAGATTTCCATTAAAAATCAGGTATATATTTTCATGGGGAAAAACTTAGCTTAAACACATAAGGGTATCAAACTTAGTGTGAAGAAAATATTTTAAAATTATTCTTTCTTAAGAATAGTGTAAGTTGGCTGGGCGCGGTGGCTCAAGCTTATAATCCCAACACTTTGGGAGGCCGAGACGGGTGGATCACGAGATCAGGAGATCGAGACCATCCAGGCTAACCCGGTGAAACCCCGTCTCTACTAAAAAATACAAAAAACTAGCCGGGCGAGGTGGTGGGCGCCTGTAGTCCCAGCTACTCGGGAGGCTGAGGCAGGAGAATGGTGTAAACCCGGGAGGCGGAGCTTGCAGTGAGCTGAGATCCAGCCACTGCACCCCAGCCTGGGTGACAGAGTGAGACTCCGACTCAAAAAAAAAAAAAAAAAAAAAAGAATAGTGTAAGTTGTTCCAAAAGGGCAATAAGAAAGAGCAACCATGTCATTTGCCAAGGGCAAAAAAGTGACAGACTTAGTCAGGCAATCTCTGTCTGAGAGTGGTAACAAGACAACATACTTCTATACAGAGGCTTTACGAAGGCAACAAGAAATTTAAGTGAAGGCCTCAAAAAAGAAAAAAGATAGGGAAGGAACATTTATTGAGAACCTATTCTGTGCCTCTTGGCTGGGCCTTTTATAGCTAATATATACCAAACAAATCTGCTGTTTTTGAAAGACCAACCAGTATCTCTGAAAGTAAAGTGGTTTTTTTCTTTGTTTTTTTTTTTCCTCTGTCACACACTTATCTGGAAAGGTCGTATATTCACTTTTTCTTTCAGCAGAACAGAAGTTTTTGAAGACACATGTTGGTCAACACCTGATTCTGGGTACCAGATGGGCATGTTTCCATGAAGAGACTGGGCCATCCTCTCCAGTTTCTAAAATACACTCATGTTCATCAGTTAGGTGTTTTATTTATTGAATTGACTGGGGACAACTAGGAAGTGGAGGCCCCATGGTTATCTCCTCTTTTCCTCCCTTTTTCTTGCAAAACACACTACACATGGGCACATGAAGAGAGACTGTTTTCAGTTTCAGATCCCTTTTTGCCAAAGAAGTGAATCTTTTTTATAGTCAGTATCTCTATAACTGTATGTTGTCTTTTTTTTTTTTTTGCTTGTCACCCAGGCTGAGTGCAATGGCGCGATCTCAACTCACTGCAGCCTCTACCTCCTGGGTTCAAGCGATTCTCCTGCCTCAGCTTCCCGAGTAGGCGGGATTACAGGCGCCCACTCCTGGGCCTGGCTAGGTTTTTGTATTTTTAGTAGAGACCAAGTTTCATCACATTGGCCAGGCTGGTCTCGAACTCCTGACCTCAGGTGATCCGCCTGCCTCAGCCTCCCAAAGTGCTGGGATTACAGGCTTGAGCCACCGTGCCCAGCCAACTGTCTGTTATCTTAATAATTATTTCTTGTTGGTCAAGGAATTTGTACAAAATGTGTAACATAGAAACTATCTTTTATAATAAATAATAAATTATTTGAATAACGTATACTACTAGAATGTTTCCCTGCAGTGCTTTTTTTTTTTTTTTTTTTTTTTTTTGAGATGGAGTCTCGGTCTGTCTCCCAGGCTGGAGTGCAGTGGCCAGATCTCAGCTCACTGCAAGCTCCACCTCCTGGGTTTACGCCATTCTCCTGCCTCAGTCTCCCGAGTAGCTGGGACTACAGGCGCCCGCCACCTCGCCCGGCTAGTTTTTTGTATTTTTTAGTAGCAACGGAGTTTCACCGGGTTAGCCTGGATGGTCTCGATCTCCTGACCTTGTGATCCGTCCGTCTTGGACTCCCCAAGTGCTGGGATTACAGGCTTGAGCCACCGCGCCTGGCCTCCGTGCTATTTTTATAATTGATAAATGTTTTCAATGGTATATAGTTTAAGTTCTAGTGAATACTTGCAGTTTGAGTATTGGTTTTCTGTACCTTGATTTGCATTGTCAAAAATTTACTTTTGGCCAGGCGCAGTGGCTCACGCCTGTAATCCCAGCACTTTGGGAGGCTGAGGCAGGAGGATCACGAGGTCAGGAGATCGAGACCATCCTAGCTAACATGGTGAAACCCCATCTCTATTAAAAATACAAAAATTATCCGGGCATTGTGGCGGACGCCTCTGGTCCCAGTTACTCGGGAGGCTGAGACAGGAGACTGGCATGAACCCAGGAGGTAGAGCTTGCAGTGAGCCGAGTTGGCACCACTGCACTCCAGCCTGGGTGACAGAGTGAGACTCCATCTCAAAAAAAAAAAAAAATTCTTTTTATAATATACATTTGTTTCATTAAAAGTCCTTAGAGCAGAGACATTATGACTGTAAAATGTTTTTCAAGTTTAATTTATGATTTGAATTTCATTTATAATGAAGTTATTTGAGTTTGAGACTCTTAAAAGACAAACTTAATTGTATATTGGATGTTTTATTTAGTCAAGATAGATAAGTCAAGATAAAGTTCTGCTGATCACATTTAAAGGACACATTTTCAGGCCTTGTGAATATCCATAATTTTGTTTAGGTTTTGAATGATATAATCATCTTATTGTACCCATAATGTTAGATAAAGCAATAACATGATTTCCCACCATATGAGAGGAGCCTTAAATCTGGGAGATTTAATTCAAGGTCTAAAATATAGTTCAATATGATACAGAAACAAAAATAGTTAGGAGGCAGAAGAGAGCATATGTATTCTCTTCTGCCTCCAAACTCAGTCATCTTTGTTGTATACACATACATGCACACATACGCACAAATGGTGCAATATTTGAGAAAATTGAGAATTATATTTTAAATTCATTATCTTGTTATAGTTCTGCTCTGTTCATTTTGTCTTTAAATGTAGACTTGTAAAAATTGAGTTTTCTGAGAGTGGACACTTTCCTAATGTTGTTATATAATGGCTTACATTTTTTTCCCCCAGTTTACACACTTCAACCCCTTTCTGATTACGTAAAAAGTACAGCTGTAGATTCTTTTTCTGCCACAAGGCCTTGTGAACTTGGCCTTAGAGTTGAGGCTTGTTTCATGAATGATGTATGTTTGATTATCTTTGATCCAGTCACATAGATCTGGATGTTAGCGATAATTGTGCTACTCCTGATGATTTCATAACAGATGCTTCTCTTTTCTTTTTGTCTCTGGCAGTTACCCGGCTGTATGTGAATTCTTACAGCACAATAACTTGTTATCTATACTTCGAGCCCATGAAGCCCAAGATGCAGGGTGAGCAGTTTTGAGCATTTATAAAAACCATGCATTTTCCATTTGCCAGAACTTCCTCACTTTGTTTAGGCTCTGCAGGTTCCCTTTTACTAGGCTCACTCCCAAAAGGAATTAGAGCTTAAAATTATCTTCTGATGGATGACAAAGGCATGGCAGAGTCCTAGGAAATGAATGACTGCAGATGTATTGTAAAGTCTCCCATAAAGTTCTTCCATCTTTAGCCTGAACGAGTCCATTTTCAGCTTGGTTTCTTAAGCACTGTAAGAGCACCTCCTCTTAATTCCTCTCAATTGTTGCATTTACACTGTCATATAAGCGAGTAAATTACCAGCTAGTTTTCAGTCTTGTTGACAACATGAATGAGAATTATACATAAATATTTAACAGATATTGCACATTTTACTATTGTTTTAAAGAATACCATTCCTAATCCTGAAGACCATTCCTGATCCCTGTAAAATCCCTAATTTTAAAGGGAAAAGAATAGGGACGTCTTTAAAAAAAAAAGGGAAAAGTTTATATTCTAACTAGCAAATGATTACATAAAATTGATTTTGTCTCATCTGTAGGTTTTTAAGATGTAGAACAATTTTGAAGGTTTAGAAAATTATGAAATTTCATATATTCACTTTAATAGTGTACTAAATCTACATTAGGGAGAAATTATAATAATTTTAAGATTTGAGGTCTGATACTGTTTCCAGTAAACTCCACTGAAAGGCATTGTTTGCCTTTAAATAACTAAACTCATCCCTTCATAGTCTAGTTTTTCTGAAAAGTAGAAGCACTTCTTTTTATAACCTGTGTGCTGAAATTGGGAATATAGATACCTGCATTTTGAAGGAGGCCCATGTGTATGTATGATATCCCTGAATCAAGGCAGATACCAAGTTCCTTTCACAATTAGCTGTTTTCAAGCAATCGGTCTAGAGGTGTGAACGGATCCAGTATTATATACTCACTGTGTTACAGCTGATGTTTGAAGTAACTTGTTTATATACCCAACAAGTCAAGTCTTCAAATAATTTTTCTCACTTGTGAGGGCTATAGACTGAGGGTTCCAGTCAGCTGACTGCCCATTTTTGGCAGATTTATTCTAATAGCACTGCATATCCATAACCATTGGCTTACTTGAAAATGTGTTAAGTGCATCAGTTAATATCAAGTATTTTTGTTTAAAATGAGAAATTGATTGATTCATTGAAAAAACTGAGATTATGTCATCCAGTTTCTTTGTTTTTGTTTGTTGTCAAGTAGGCATAGTCACCCTCTCTATAAAGTCAGGGTACTAGGATTAAGAGTGAAACTGTCTTTCACATAGATTTTGTTTCCATAACGAAGCTTAGTTCGTTCCACAATCAGAATACATACTTCTAGAACATTTCAGAATGTTTTGAAGGGGGCATTTTCTTCTGGGGTATAGTATGACCAAGTTCCAAAAAGAGAGGACTCACAGTGTTTTTAAAATTATATATGTTAATGTGGTTATTTATCTATCTGAAGGTACTTTTTGAGCTACTTTTAGAACCCAACTATATTAGGCATGGTTTAGTCTACCAGAAATAAATGACACAGATCAACAAAGGAATTATAAAATGTTGTTTTGAAGGGGTATTTCTAAACTGATACTCCTAAAATTGATTAAACGGAAGTCATGAGATACATTTTTATCCTTATGTAAAAGAGCCAGAGTCACCTGTATTTTTAATTGAGAACTAAAATATTAATGTTAACAAATTATTTCTATCTTAGTAACTGGATTGTTGGTTTATTTTCAAAGTTCTTGTGAATGTTCTGTTTCATTACTGATTGATTAAATATTACCCTGCTGAGACAATCTTTGACCTGTAGATACCAGCAGAGATTGGTAATAAATAAAATTCTAAAATAGAAACAGTCTCAATTTGTACAAATTCATAGATTTAAGGGGACATTCTTCTAAAAGAAAATCACTTAGTCTAGGCAGAATGCTTATTTATCATTGAATCTATGAATTGTATTAAATCTATGAATTAAATTAAATTATTAATCTAAAAATTCAAAGATTTAAGGGGACATTCTTCTAAAAGAAAATCACTTAGTCTAGGCAAAATGCTTTACAGAATAGTGTGGATTTATCAGATAATTGGCCTGATTTTTAGTGGTAAGTCTTTATATCTTGCTCTGTTTATTTGGTCTTTTTATGTCAAAAATGTTGATAACCTTTTGAAAATTTTGGCTGGGTACAAAGTATCTGTGTACACTAATCAGCCTTCGCCCTGTCTGTTGAACACATGGAAATGACATGATTTTCCAATGAATTCCACAGTCTCTCGAGGTTTGCTAACTTAGAAAATACCTGTTTGGAAATTTTACATATGAATGTATGTTTTCATGCTCACCCCCCTGAAATGTATTAATACCTGTATATTTCAGACTTCGGAAAGAAATGTTTATTTTGTGTTATATAATTGGAGGCTCTTTGAATAATGATTTGACTCATCTCATTTTCTGTTTCTGAATCTATGATTTGATATTCTCTTTTTTCCATACAGGCTTTGTTTTGACTGTATTTGTTCTTTTTAGGTACCGCATGTACAGGAAAAGCCAAACAACAGGGTTCCCTTCTCTAATCACAATTTTTTCAGCACCAAATTACTTAGATGTATACAATAACAAAGGTAAGTGTTTTTAAATCCCTCTTGCAGTCTTATGTAATATGTGCGGTAATTCTTAAGCAGTTTTATTTTGGTTTGGTCTTAAATATTTTAACTAGTCTCTTTTTTTTTGTAATTTCTTCAGTTATTGTTTGATGCATACTTTGTGATTATCCTCAAAGATACAGATTCAAATTTGGTCAGAGATTGGGGTTATGCACTGTTAATTTTTTAAATGTTTTCTAGGACATTTTAAATTTTAACAGGGTTGACAACTGCTGCTCTGGTAGATACAGATTTTAAAAGAAATAATAATTGGAAGTAATCCAAAATCATGCTTCTTAAAAAGAATTTGGATTTAAATAGAATAAGGGTGATTGTGCATGGAAAGGATCAAGAAAAATAAAAAATAAACCCAGTAGCTTGAAATTCAAATTTGAATTGCATTTATTGAGCATCTACCATGAGTTGGCTCCTATGCCAGGCAAGTACATGTTTATTTCTTTAAAAAGCAAAAAGAAAAAAGAAACTTCAAGGTAAATATTATTAGCTATTCTATCTCCTCCTTTTTTAATATGCAGAGTGAGTCCCTGTGGCTAATTGCCTTGTCCAAGGTCACTTAATTAGGAAATAATGAACTAGGTTCAAATCCATGCTTCTGATTCAGTGTCCTGTGCCTTTTTTCTGCAACTCCATACCTGAAAGAAACATGAAACACGAGGGCATTATTACTTACTACAAGGAAAAGAAGAAGAGCAAGGGATGCATTATTACCTTGTTTCATAAATGTAATCTCTTTATTTGGAAATATTATAAAGTGTACCACATGTAAGAATGGGTGAGAAAATGTGAAAAATCCTTTAGGTAACATTGGTCTGGATATTATATAGGCAATGTGTCCGAGTGTGGCTTTCTGAGATTAAGAGAAATGGATCACGAGGTCAGGAGATCGAGACCATCCTGGCTAACATGATGAAACCCCGTCTCTACTAAAAAACCACAAAAAATTAGCTGGGCGTCGTAGTGGACACCTGTAGTCCCAGCTACTCAGGAGGCTGAGGGAGGAGAATGACATGAACCCAGGGTGTGGAGCTTGCATTGAGCCAAGATCGTGCCACCGCACTCCAGCCTGGGTGACTGAGCGAGACTCTGTCTCAAAAAAAAAAAAAAGAGAGAGAGAGAGAGAAATGGAGACAGAAGGGAAAAAACAGTCAAATAACATATATAAGGTCAAATATAGCCCAGAAAGGGTGGTAAAAGGCAGCCTAGTTTCGGAGCCAGTCTGAAAACTCCTGGAATTAGGAGCCATGCCGCTGCAGAAATGAGGTGTGATGGGTCTCTTCCTGGCTCAGGCCTGGTGTCTAGGATGCCTAATACGGGCCTTGGCCACCTTTATTCCGAAGCACCTGTTGAAGGTCCTTAGTCCTTTGTTTTCCTTCATGTATTCCACTTTCCTATTGCCCAGAGAATGACATCTGCTGGATGATGTTTGCTGTGGCCATACAGTCTTTTACATTGCCATTTTGACCATGGGGGGTCCTCCTCTGTAGCGAAGTAGCATGGTTATCAGTAAGGCATAGTGCAGTTTTTGTTGTAACCACGGGAGAGAAAGGAGGCAGTTCCTAGAAAAGAAGTGCTGCCTTTAGTAGTCTATGTCAAGAAAAATGCAAAATAAAAATAAAACGTGTTCTCTGCTTGCCACGTGCTTTTACGTATGTAGGAGTGGGAGTCAGTGATTCACTGCTAAGGTGAAGATTATTGTATTTGAATAAGATTGATGTTACCTAGAATTTTGAAAAGCACTGCAATAAAATTGGGTTGCAAGCACCTTTAAAGCACAATCAATGGAAAAATAGCTGTGAAGAATCTATGAGTTAATCATTTGATTGTTACAAACATGATCATAAAGGACTCTAGAATTATAAGCTAATAGTTACAGTATGATTTGATTTTTAAAACTCCTGTAGAGTTGACAAAGTAAGACATTTGTGTGATTTAACCAAAAAGATAAGACCCAAGGTGATTAAGTGTAAACAAATAGAGTCAAACACAAAATACATTTGATAAGGGATAATTTTCTAGAATGGTCAGAGAAGGCCTTAAGATAAAATATGATCTGGATGTTAAAGAATAGTGAATATTTGATTAGAAAGAGAAATAAATAGTATCACAGCCAATGAATATTTTTAAAGCAGTAAACATTTATGTGTAAAACACATAAAAACTAATCTCTTTGACTGGATGAGGATTCTCAATCTTGCACGAGAGAAGGACCCTGAGATTCCTGCAGGGAATGCAGAAATTTAGTAAGTCATATTGTATATCCCAGTTTCACCATGATCCTATATTTACCAAAAGTACATAAAATACTCTTTTATTTTTTTTTATAAACACAGATTTGTATTGTTCTATGGCACTAAGATTTTTTACTATTAAACTGAGGGAAGAAAATGTCCCTAAAAGTCATTTTCTTTCCAAAGACTGATTACTAAATGACGTGTACTCTACTTGGAAGTTTTCCAACAATTTCTAAAAAAGAAAACCAAAACAGTAAAACAGGAATAAAAATTGGGATTTTACTTAAAAACAAACTTAGACTGTTTCAATTCTTCATAATGCCAAGTAATGCAGTTTTCCCTGAGACCAGTAGCTGTTTCTCAAATAAGGTGTCTATTTCTTCTTTTTGTATAGTTCTGATTTAACAAGTTTGGAACTTAAAAAAAAAAAAGATACTAGTGCATCACTGACTTTGAGATTTTTTAGTTTTTTCACTGTGTTCTTGCCTTTGGGGTAGATCAGAATTGCTCAGAAAATGGAATAGAACTGTTTCATTTTGGGAACCTTTTCATAAAAGAAAGTATTCTCCACAGAGAAAAAGATAAACTGATAGGGAAGAGAAAGATGTATTCTTTAGTTTAAACAAAATTTCAAAAGACTTTTATGTAAAATTTCTGAAGCACTTTAAAGCTATTATGCTAACAGTGTATACAGTATGTGGGAGTGGGAGTCAATTATTCACTGCTAAAGTGAGAATTACTGTATTTGAATAAAATTGATGTTAACTAGAATTTTTAAAAACAATGTAATAAAATTGGATTGCAAGCACCTTCAAAACTCAGTCATTGGAAAATAGCTGTGAAGAATCTGTGAGTTAACCATTTGATTGTTAGAAATAGATGATCATAAAGTAATCTGGAATTATAACCTATTAGTTACAGTATGATTTGACTCTTAAAGCTGCAGCTTAAGACAGCAGTAATACTATCTGGCAAAATGAAACAGTGAGAAAAATAGGTTTATTCTTGCCATCTTAAAACCAATAATAGTTGTGATCAGATTCATATTTAAATGTCCAGTATTTCTGATTGGTAGTTCATACTTACCTGCAATTAGTAAATAGCATTCAGAAAGTTATGAGAACTAAATGTTCCATCTCTTGGTATAGCCCACATAAATTCATTCAGTCTCATCCTTTCCAGCCTGTGCTGTCTTCCCGCCTGTCTCCCTGCCTCTGTGTCTTCACTCTGACAGCTCTATAAGATGCCATAGCAAAAGATGTAGGTTTGAATCACAGCTCTGCCATTAAGCAACTAACTCACTTAAATTTATTGGACATGCAGTGGCGTTGGTATGAGATGAGAAAAAAATGTTCATTTGTGAATATTACATGAAATCGCTTTCAAACAAAATGCTGTGCGATATTAAGACATTATCATTAGTGAATATTTTATGTTATTATTTTGTCACATGTCAGTGCAAGGCTTCACAGAAGCTTGCAGGAAAATTCTCTTATTCCTCAGTTTCTTATTTATAATTTCACTGTATGCCTCAATCTACCGTTCTCACCTATCTCTCTGCTTATCTTGCAGTAAACCTCATTACCCTGAGCAACTTTGGCTTTCTGTTTCTCCACTTTTTTGCCTACATACTTATTTCTATCCAAAATATTTGTCTCATTCTTCTGCCTAAGTGGTCTAGACCCACTCCAGTCTGCGTTTCCATAAAGACTTCTGTTGGTGGTCCTTCTCTGAATGTCTGCAGTGCTAATCAGTTTCTCTTGTATTTATTGTTTACTGTTTTTCTTGTTAGCTTTTCCATGCATTCCTGTTATTTCCCAGTGAGATTATAATTAGTTTGAAACATGAGGCTTCTTGGTGCACATGATAAAGCCAAGTTGCATGCCTTGTACGTGATAGGCATTCAATACATGCATTGATTTAAGCATTTTTTTTTTTTTTTGGAGAATTAACAAGACTGTGACCAAAAGTACCCTATCAATATTGACCCACAGACCTTTATTTCACTTGAAATCACTCCTATAACCAGTGCTGATACCCTTTCTAAATTGGAGTTAAACATTTACAGAGCACTTTACACATTTCAGTTGTTGAATTTTCTCCTGTGAATCTGTAGACCTAAAGGAAAAGCTATTTCCTAATTACTCAAATACACCAATCAGATGGAAATTACAGTTATGACACATAGCTTCGATTTTTAAAAAAAATATTTGCCCCCTGTAAAAGTGATTTTAGCTCAGTCCACTCACCGATACAATAAACCTTTATTGAGAACTTACTGCATACCAAGCACCATACCATACTAGGTGTTGGGGATATAAACGAAACAAGACAGACATGGTCTTTGCCCTAGTGTACTTAATAATCTGGTAGTATGAGAGACATTAAATAAATAATTCCACCAATAATTATTTATGTGTATTTGGAAAAAGCAACAAAGAAAAGAGTGGTGTGATATGAGAGTAAAAATTATTCTATGGGGACTAATTGGGGAAGTGACATTTAAGCAATCGGTGAGAGTAAAATCTCTCTGGATTGAGAAATAGAGTGGCAGATGTGAACATTGGCTTAAACAACTCAGTTTGGCCAAAAATTGTAATGTAAAATATTTTTCCACTAGAAGGTTGTTTTATCATTCAGGAATATTTTTCACACACTTATAGATATCTGCTACCCCTGTGGTTCACAAGCCAAATTCAGAACCAGTTAGCTCAGATCTTTTTGAGAGGGAGATGAGGGGTCTCAGAAAGGAAAGTTGAATCTATACCCAGGCGTCCCTGAGTAACATATCTGTCTCTGACACAGCACATCAAAGAGCTCCTCCCCTACAAAGTTGAACCATGTTTTATAGCAAAGATTCATTTCTGCGAGCCTGAGGCTTGTCTTAAGCATGGACATAACTTTTAGCGTTGACTTTTTAAAGCACTTTTTTTTTTTTGGTATCCTTACAACCACAGGTTAAATATGATTACTAGTTCCTTTACAAGTTGCATAAAATTAATCCAGAGACTTTGCCCCATAACAACAGTTTTCTTCGCATGAACTTTTTTCCTGCCATCATCTCAAACCTGAAGATCCTCTTAATGGGTCCGGAGCACTTGTTTGCCCCAGATCACTTATTGCATTATAAAAAGTGTAAACATACAGTCAGGGTAGTATTTTTAGTACTTTCTAGTAATTGTAGGCCAAGGTTGTTTTACTTTTTTATTTTTGTTCTTTTACTAAAGCAAAACAATAAGACATCCCCCCAACCCCTAATTTATTCCTTCATTTATTTGATAAAGATTCTTAAAGTCATGTGTGTATGATAGAATTAGACACACTAGAAAGATAATTTCTTCATAATCATTATTAAGCCTAAGAGAGTTCACTGACAAATGGTATGAAATACAATAATTTATATGAAGGAATAAAGTAGAAACTACAAACAAAACCTTTTAGTATTCTTTTATTATCAATATGAGGTGGTAGATGGGCCAGGCGCATCCCAGCAGTTTGAGAGGCTGCGGCGGGCAGATCATGAGGTCAGAAGTTCGAGACCAGCCTGGCCAATATGGTGAAACCCCATCAGTACTAAACATACAGAAATTAGCAGGGCGTGGTGGCCCACACCTGTAGTCCCAGCTGCTCAGGAAGCTGAGGAGTGAGAATCACTTGAACCTGGGAGGTGGAGGTTGCAGTGAGCCGAGATCACGCCATTGCATTCCAGCCTGGGCAACAGAGTGAGACTCCATCTAAAAAAAAAAATCTGTCTATCTATCTATATATATATCACTGCGGAGTGGCTTCAACAGAATGTCTCCTCTCTTGCATTTTATATCCAAGATTCAACATGTGTAATTAATCCAACCATGATATTAATTTCATTTACCATTGTCATTATCATTGTCACCTTGAGTGATATAGCTTGATATATATATAGAGAGAGAGAGAGAGATTTTTTTTAGACGAAGTCTCGCTCTGTCCCCCAAGCTGGAGTGCAGTGGCACAATCTCAGCTCGCTGCAAGCTCTGCCTCCGGGGTTCATACCATTCTTCTGCCTTGGCCCCAAGTAGCTGGGACTACATGCGCCCGCCACTGCGCCTGGCTAAGTTTTTATATTTTTAGTAGAGACGGGGTTTCACCATGTTAGCCATATTTTTTAAAGTCTTCAGTTGGTAATATATTTAGCCAATGTAAATATTTCCCTTCAGTTGTGATAGCATACTATACCTATGCTATTCACTTTGTTCTTATAAACAGCATATAATAATAACTTTTTTGAGCACTTATTATGTGCCAGACACTGCTCAAAGAGTTTATGTGTATAAATGCATTTAGTCTTTCAACAACACTATGAATTACTGTATAATCTTGATTTTATTGATGAAAATCTAGGGCACAAAGGAACTGCATATTTTTCCCAAGGTTGACACAAGCTGATACCAGAAAGCACTGAAACTGAAACTCAGCATACTGACTGCAGAGCCCACATATTAACCTCTGTCTGTACTCTTCTCCTTAGCCTTGTCGTGTGAAATGTCTGTGAACAATCCACTAATCCACTCTTCACTTCACGGTTCCATTATGTTTAGGTGATTCTAACCATTCTTCAATAAGAAAAGAAAGCTTTTGAAACAAAGAGTTATTTGTTATCACTTTAAAATTACCTGAGTGTTATGCATCCAAGTATATGCATTATTAAAAGAACGAAGTTAGAATACCTTTTATATTTTTCTGAAATAAATAATTCATTTATCCCTTTAAAATGTATTCCCTAACGCCCGTTTGCTTTTGTTTATTCAGCTCCATTGTGAAAGTGTCATTGCTGGAGGCCACTTTGTAAATAAGTTAGTTTTAATCCAGTAGTCACTTGCTCACATTTAAACGTTTAATTAATGGAAGGGATGGTAAAATATAAACTATCCTATTAAAAGTTAATATTGAAAGATACCTTGTACTATATATTTTAATTGAATGAATCTACACATAATCTCTGTATATTTGCACCAACAAATGACCGTCTTGATTTCTTAAAAATCACTACTCTCTAATTGTAAATTTAGTTAAGTAGTTGTGAAACCTCAACCAAGTAAGACACAGTGTGTGAGGTAATTCTTGCTTTTCACAAAGCTTTGCCTATAGAATTACAAGATTTCAGATGTCAGAGTTATGGGAGACCTTACCAGGGAACAAAGGAGGATTCAATGCTGAATCCTCCATACAGATTCATTGCCAAGTGCTCTTCAGCCACCAGCTGAAAAGGGTCAATCAAAGAATCCATCTTAAAGCATTGAATTCCATCGTCTGATAGCCTTGATGGTTAGTTGAATCTTCAGTTCAACTAAAACCTACTTCTCTAGAAATCTCATTCTCTATTAAGCATTCAGCAAGAGAAAAACAGTAAGAATCCAAAGAATGTTAAAAACTTGAATTAATGGATTGTCACTTGCTATTCATTATCTAGGAATTCTAGACCTGCAAGAGACTCTTAGACTTTACTCTTACAGTGTCAAAAAGTCTTCCATGACATTATTTCCATGGAAAACAATGTTGATACGAAGTGTAGGAACTTAATACTAACTCAGTGCCAAGGATATCTTGGAGATAACCTAGAATCATTGCAAGCTATAGCTCAAGGCCTGATACAAAGTCCAAGCTTGAAGTTGAAAAGGGTCTACGAATGTGTAGAGGTAACACCAGTTTTAAAATACCTCCCACCAGAGTACAGTTATCCTTATTAGGCTTTGAAGCTGTACCGAATGAGAGCAAGGCAAAGGCACAGTGTTTACTATCCCTGTGCCTTCTCCTCCAATAGCTTAAAGCTTCAGCTAAGACTCTCTCTCTCTCTGTTTTTAGTTTAGGTTTGCATAAGCCTCACTGTAGCATCTTCATAATATAGATTAGAACATAAATGAATTCACTAGCTAAAACTGTTAAGAAACTGATAATTGCCAGTGATTCTTTCTTATTAGCAAAAAAATAATTTCTAGAAGAAATTCAAATACTCTATGCAAAATTGTAATGTTAGAAATGATTCACAGTGTTTAACTGGTCTTGAGCTACTTACAAAGATCAATTATTGGCCCCAAATTCTCTGGATCCTAGTATGTAGGTATAATATATTAGGTGGGAATTATAAAATGGCAAACCATTTAAAATAGATAGCCAAGCCCTCCTTGAAGAATTCGAAACAGACTTATAATACTTTACATTTCTCAGGGACAAAATATTTCATCTGATTAAGATTATCATGCATATTAATCACATGTGTTTTTTTTTTTTTTCGTGCCCCATTCTCAGCAATTGGATTATATGATCTTTATACTTTAAAAATGAGAGGGCAGATATTATTCCTGTTTTACAAGTTTGAAGGTAAAGACTAAAGAAGGAGAAATATTTGCCCAAGTTCATGCAGTAACCGTGTGACAGAACTAGTATCGTTTCCACTGTTCTCTAAGTTACATGCTCTTACAATTTTAAAACAAACAGTTTAGCCTTTGAGGTGACACATTGCCTTTTACCTAAATTCCTTTATGTTTCCTTCAGATTTCTGTTTGTATTTTGTTAGTTATGTTTTTAGTATCCTGATTAGTTATATGCTTTATGTTTCCTTCCTCTCTTTTTCCCTCTTCTTCCATTTGCTGTTTTCATTCCTTAGGTCTTTTCTTCAACCAACACAATTCAGCATCAACCATATGCCAGATTCAGTACAAAACACTATAAAAGAATAAAAAAGGATCTGTGCCTCCCTCATTCCTTCTATTGTCTTCCTTCCACTTACTTTACCCAAAATTCTATATATGAATAATAACCTGGTTAATAATTTGCTAACCCTATATTAAAAATGGGAACATACAGAATTGACCCTGGAGCAATACAGCAGTTAGGGGTGCCAACCCCCAAGGCAATCAAAAATCCACATATAACTTTTGATTCACCAAAAACTTAACTACTAATAACCTGCTGTTGCCCAGAGCCTTCCTGATAGCATAAACAGTCAATTAACACATATTTTGTATGTTATGTGTGTTATATTCTGTATTCTTATAGTATATGATACACAAAACCTAGAGGAAAAAATGTCCTGAAGGAAATCATAAGCAAGAGAAAATATATATACTATTCATTAAGTAGATGTGGATTATCATAAAAGTTTTCATCCTCATCATCTTTATTTGGAGCAGGCTGAGGAGAAGAAAGAAGAGGGTTTGGTCTTGCTCTCTCAGGGTTGGCAGAAACAGAAGAAAATCTGCATATAAGTGGACCTATGCAGTTCAAAACTGCATTGGTCAGTGCTCAACAGTACACACACATGCACACATGCACATAATCAGAAGATTACCTCATACTGTTTCCCAGAAATATCTAATGCCATCTCTGCCCTTCATGTAAGTAAGATAATATAAATATTTTATTTAGGAGACTTGTAACAAAGTTCAAAAAGGTGTTGTAGGTACTATGAAGGATGCATGTACAAGGTATGTAAGGTATGTAAAGATTGAGAATGTATTTCCATTTCCACCTAATGAGTAAGAGGAGTGGGGCAAGGGCTAGAATGGACATAAAGTGATTATATATAGTAGCATACATGTGTGTCCTTGATACATACAAAATAATTATCTCACAGCTTCAAGTAAGTCATATATACCTACTGTTTGTATCCACTAATAACAAAATATTTCAGATTGGCTGAAATTTAGTCATGATGAGCCAGGCATGGTGGTGTGTGCCTGTAGTAGTCCCAGCTACTTGGGAGGCTGAAGTGGGAGGATCACTTGAGCCCAGGAGTTCGAAACTGCGGTTAGCTATGATTGTGCCATTGTCTTCCAGCCTGAGCAACAGAGCAAGATCCCATCTCTTGAAAAATAAAAAAAGAAAAATTTAGTCATTATATGAATTTACTGAAAATTTGCCTGTGAAAGACCCTATATTAGGTACTGGATGAAACAATATAAACATTACCTTTCTCATACTGAAGAATATCATGATCAAATTACCTAAAAATTTAAGGTTTGAAGTCTATCTTCATAAGTGACTTGAACACATACTTTTCACTTAAGCTTATGATCTAGAGAGTAAAATTTATGAATACAGTCCTTGCTCACCAAATACTGTAACCATCATGAATTAGTACATTTCCCTTTAACTAAGTTATTAATAATATTAAAAAGAATCTTTTAAAGACAGAATTCATCCAGCAAGAACTAGGACATTGAAAGGGGAAAAATGGAGGTGGAAGTTAGAAGTCAGATTTTAAAATGGAAGGAATTGTAGAGACTGTGTTCATGAATGCTATAATATATACTATGGAAAAGTATGCATATATACATATATACATCTTCACACAAACTTAAATGAAAATTGTACCCCCAAAAAGTAATTTTTATGAGAAAATACAGATTTTTGAAAACTAAGTAGCATGGCTCCCAGAATTTAAAAAACCCCTTGCATGCAGCATACCGGCATAATCTTCAAATGCTGCCATAGAACATTATGAGTTGCATGGGTCCTGCTTCAGGAATTGTATCCACCAAGGCATTATGCCTCCTTTCGTGATGGTAGGACTTTGCCAAAAGAACACACTGATGCTAGTTTTTCTGCTAGGGCATCTGCGGGTGGAAGAATTGGAAGGAAAAAACATCCTGGGTCTATTATGCAATTTCTTTGTGCTTTTGCTATTTCTGGATGGATTATGATTCTGGAATGCCCCCATTTGGTTTCTTCTCATCTTTGTTTCTTTTCTCTCCCTCTTTCCCATCTTCTGAAGGTGAAAGAGGATGGTCAATTAGGGATAAGGAGATGAAAGACATTAGCAAAAGGATGAGGACAGGAGTAAAATTCAAGTCATTTTCCATTCTTTTGACCTCTTCTCCCCTGTCTTAAAATCAGGACTAGTGGTGTGAAGAATGCCTGAGGTATGGTGGAAGCATTACAGTGACAGGTTTTTCAGAAAAAGAACTTTGTGTTCCTCTGGATTCCTCTGGACACCCACTTGAGAAGTGCTGAGCTCATGTGTGTTTCGGTAAACTGGTTAATACCACTTGTTAGCAATAATTTTGATAGCTGGTCTTTAATTAGAAACTTTCTTTTGATCTTTCTACTCTTGTCATTCATTGCTCTGTCTCCAGTTTCCCTGGGTGATGGAAATTGTAGACAGCATGTTGAGAAATGTTTTCAAGTTTTTATTAAATACTAGCTTTTATTTTTTGGTCTCATCAAAATTTCAAATTAAAGTAAGAAAGACCCCCTGTTCTACAGATCTGGAGATGGTCAGGCAACTTAGTACATGGCTTGGTAGACAGAGCAGTGGAGTAAGATAGATTCTATTCCTTGGACTTCACTATGTACAGGGGACCAGTTGTGTTATTAGAAATAATCGAGGTACAGTCCTCCTTCTGCATTCACCAAGTAGGAGCAGGCCCTTGATTACTAATATTACATCTTTTACAGCATGTCTTTGAACACAGGGTTCTACAGGTACTATAAAATGAGTGGATTGCATTTTTAAGACAGTAATTTTGACATCAGAAAAAGAACTGGCAGTCATGCTTCCAGATTTGTGGGATTAGTATTCTTTTCATTATACCAAATTTCCTTCCAGCTGTTCTTCATACCTGCCAGCACAACAGAAGAGCATTTATTTCTGTGGTGTCTGGTGTGCTCTGAAGGATGGTTATTAATGTCGGGCCTGCATGTATGTCAGAGTCTCTCTGTTACAATTGTTAAGTGACAAGAGGTCATGTGGAATTGCCAGTAGAATAAAGGAGCTCCTTGGTGGTAGACTTTTGTTCTTTTATTCCTCTCTTTCTCAGACAAGGGCTCAGGAGGTGGTCTTGAGTGATTATTGAAGTACAACTATTTGTATTATTTATATTGTACTGGAGATAAACGTCTTTCAAATACTTCAGAGAAGAGCACACTGTTAGGGCTCCAGTTGGGTTTTGTAATCCCAATGACAGTCGGAGGCAGGTGGCAGGGGCGGAGGATGTGGGAGGTGGAAGATGAAACGTTAACTGTGAATTTCGTGACTGCAGATATTTTGGACTGTTTTAGTTTTTTTTTTTTTTTTTTTTTCTCATGTATTTCTGTGTTATATATTTATTTTACAAAAATATCAGAATTTTGAGTAACTTACTAATGTAAGGCTGTTCAGAAAGTATTTTTGCATAAATGTGTTGCTGAAGAAAAAAATACATATTGGTGTAATTTCATTTTTCAATTTAGGATTTTTTGAGCTAGAGAAAAATTAGAAAAAATTCTATTTATAGCTTATAGAACTACTGAGAATATTATTTATTGCATTAGTGATGAGGCCTTTCATTGTTTACAATGAAGTTTGTTAACATCATTCAGATCCGGAAGAGATTTTATAAATTATTTATAAACCCACATAGTTAGGTAACTGAGACTTAACTTAAAGATACTAAGTACCTTAGTCTGGTAAGTAACTAGTGACAGATTCCATCTTGTAGTCTGGATTCCTGGCTTTCCAGTCCAGTGCTCTTCTTTAAAGAGATTGAACATGGAAGGAGAAAGAATTTGTGTTCACAACTTGATAGACACTGAATTATTTATACTATTAGAATGAATATATTATGATGTACTAGAAGGATCAGGGACTTTAGACTCAGGCCAAAAGTGAGATTTACCTCTTTCTACGTGTGACTGTAGGCAGATAACCTCTCTGTTTGCTTATTTTCAAAATATAAATGATAAGAACCACTTTTGAGGAATATTGTGAAGATTTGTAATTATGTGTATAAAGGGCCACACATAATGCCTGGCATATATCAGATACTCAATAAATAAATTAAAATAAAATCTGAAAACATTATTTGCTTTTATCAGTAGGTACTGAAGTAAATTGTATTGAGCCAAGATCAAATGAACTTTTATCTCACCAGCTACAAAACAGAACTTCTGTTTTATCTATTGGATGAGCCTTACCCTTGCTTGTGAATTGCATCCTGTTTCACTCAAACATGTATTTTGGCAAAAACTAAAACCTCTTTAATTATGAAATCCATATTCAAAGTTAAATTATTATAACAGCTAGGACTAGAATTCATACATTTATAATTTATGAGAGACAGCAGGGAATGAAAGAAAGGGAATGAATTTGGTGTCAGAAAAAGCTGAGTTTAAATAATGAGTGAGATCCGTCAGTTACTGATTGCGTGATCTTGAGCAAGTTTCTCCATTTCTCAACCACAAGTCCTTTGTAACATAAGGGTAGTCACACCTGCTTCTCAGATTTGTTGTGCGGATTATTACATAAAGCCTATCTCTTTCCTCCAGGGCACTGTTAATTATAATATTTACTTTTCTTCTTTCTGCTATACCACCAACCTAAGGTTAATAAAAAGTGGGGGAATTTAGAGGAGAAATTACTCTTCAAAAAGACAGTTTAAAGCCTTAAAGATTCATCTGAAGATACGAGGATGCATTTCTGCTGTGAATATTCAGTGTTCTGAAATAGTAAAAACCTTTTACATGGAGCTAGAGCTCTAGTAGCACTTAGCAAAGATAGGAAATACGTCACCTTTCTTAAACCGAAAATCAAAAGTATTGGTATGGTAGTTTGCCTTGATATTTTTTATTTTGCATGTTTTTAATATCATGTAAATGTATCCTTATGGCATAAACGATAAAGCAACATAAAAGGGAATGGGTTTACAGAAACATTTGCAGGAATTAGAATTCCACAGGAAGAAGAGGATGACTACCTTCCTATCAGTATTGCCTACACTGTCTACATTTCTTGTCCCCAAAGTGTCTGTGATTGTATGTTCCCCAGAACCATGTTAGTCAGCCAGAAATAACAATGCAAAACAAAGGCCTTGCCATTCACAAGTATGAGTTTAGTTAAATGCAGGCTGCTAAAAACATCAACATATCGTTAGGCTACAATATGATATATATAGTATCCACACCACAGAAAACGATATATTCTCCCCATACTCTGCACTGTTCAAACCGACCTAGATTATATTACTTCTGGGCCACATTTTAACAGAGACATTGCCGATCTGGCATGCATTCAGAATAGGTTGAGCATGATGAGCTAAAGCATCAAGAAGCCATGTCATATTAAAGAGGGTGAAGGGGGATAAAAATAATTTGCTTGAAAAAGATTATAAGGCAGATACCAAGATGTGTCTCCAGCTCCTGAGCATCCATTCTGAGGAAAAACAAAAAAGTAATGATTAATTTTTCTGTATTTTCAACCCTGTAACATAAACAAGAAAAGATCCTATGATATCATGTAGACTCTGTTGGTTACTGTCTTCTAATGTAATACTAATTATGCCCTGAATAGATAATAAAAATGAAATCTTGCCAAAGCCTAAGAAGATATGCTTGAGTATCATATTTAATATTTAAAAGGCTGTCATTCAGAAGCAGAATGACAGCCTTTTAAATATTAAATATGAAATGCATAGCAAAACTATGATCAGTGACTGGTAAAGGCAGGTTTAAACTCAACCTGAGAATTTCCTGCAACTTAAAATTGTCTATCCGTAGAATAGGTGACCCCTACTAAAACAGGTGACTTTTCCTTTATTGAAAGTACTTACAGAGACGTGAAGCATGCAGATTTGTTTTCCTCAGTCATAGATGGACATCTTTTTCAGAAATCAAGGATAGAGTTAGATAGAAGCACATTATTTTATGTGAGATTCAATCCAAACATTTTATTTTATTAAGTCAAGAAAGCAATCTACCATAGGGTAATTATAGTTAACAATAATAGATTATAATTTCAAATAGCTGGAAGGAGAATATTGAATGTTCCAAACACAAATAAATGATAATTGTTTGATATGGTATTTAATGTATAGCTAATTACCCTAATCTGATTACTGTGCATTATATGTATCAAAACATTACTATGTACCCCATGAATTTGTACTATTATTATGTTAATTTAAAAAATAAAATAAGCATTAAAAAATAAAGCAATCTAACTTAAACTGTTTTGTACAACTGTTGGGAGTTCTACTGGATGAAGTTTTATTTTTAAAAAATATATTCGTTCAAATATTTCAGGAGATTATTATGTCAAACTTAGCTGTGTCACTTTTATTAGTGTCATCAGATATCAAATTTTAAGACTAAAGTATTCTTGGCTGAAAGGGGAACTTGATACAATTCCTGACAGACATTGGATTAACTATTTTGTATAAATATTTTCCAATTTGTTATACAATTCCATATTAAGTATTCATATATTGTGTAGAGTAAGGTTCAAGTACATAAGTTATATAAGCATTCTGGGATGCCTAAGGTATGAGCCTGGATGTTTTGGAACTTTAGTCAAATGGTTGAATTTTCTTGATGAGCTAAAGCCATACATAGAAGGCGAAATATGTCCTGTGTTTCTGACATCCTTTTTTGATTATTTTTAGCTGCAGTATTGAAGTATGAGAACAATGTTATGAATATCAGGCAATTCAACTGTTCTCCTCATCCATACTGGCTTCCAAATTTCATGGATGTTTTTACTTGGTCCCTGCCTTTTGTTGGGGAAAAAGGTATGTTGTGGAATCCTGAGATGTTCTCCTTAAAATAGTTTAGGAAGGAAGGAAAGGAGATTAAACACTCAGAAAGAGAAGAACTTTGGCCCAGCCAATAAAATGTACAAGTTGTACAATGAAAGATGTGATTTGGAGGTAGAAGTATGTCACTGTGCATCCTATTAACAGGACACAATTGGTGAATTAGGGGGAAGCAGAAAAACAAAACAAAACAAAACAAAAAAACGAATATTTAGGAAATTTTTACAATTTTATTAGAATAATATAACTCTTTAAAATGTAATGGAAATACAGCTTTGCCTGGTTTCAAGTAATGTCTACCCTTTTTCCTTACCCCTTTGTACTGTAATCCCAAAGGACTAATTTTATCTGCCAAATTAAAAGATTAGGATAGCCATGCTCTCCTTACATTTCTGATGTTAATAAATTATTATATGATAGTGCTTAATGGCTACAATATTTTGAAGAACAATATCTACAACAACAACAAAGTAGTTCATCAATAATGTAGGCATTAGCACATTATAAGGTACAGAACAACAGGAGACAAATTTACATTTTAAAAGTTGTTTATTAACTTTCTTCTTGCCTTCCTTCTTTCCCCCTCTGTTTTGCTTTCATATGTTGACTTAAACCCCAACAAAAATTTTGAGGAAATGCCTGCACCACTTGTTTTTCATTCAGGAGGGCTAACAGTGATACACAGATTGATTATCACGTATCTTCTCATACTTTCCATGAGAAGGTGAATGGGCATTATAAGAAAGATGAGTGTTCCCGACATATCAGAGTAATGATGTCCTATAAGGAGTATCAGAGAAAAGCTAAATATTTTTCTGAAACCCTAATTGTTGTTTTCCCTTTAAATGCCCTAAAATGATTAAACCAGTCAAGTTTTGAGTTGTCAGCAAAGAAGTCTTCCCTTTGGATATCAAAATAATCAAAAATAGATTTTTAATAGTCTCTGATAAATATTCCCAGTACTACTCCATATTGCAACTTTCTTGCACTGATCAAATTGGAGTAGCGTCATCTGTTGACTTTGCTGGAAACAAAAGCAGTGTGGATCCTGACAACTATGGGGCACCTTTTAAGCACCCTTGATTTGAGTTGTTTCTATTAATTATTAAAATTTGGGACATTTATTAGAAATTAGCATATTAATCTGTTGGTATACAAAATCCAGTTTTGATAATTAAACTGAAATTCTGGATCAATGTTGGCTCCATTGAAGTTTCGCTCTGTATCATACATCTTCAATTCTAGAAGGACATTTTTTGAAATAGCATATTACTTTAAAAAGTAGCTCTCAAAGCAGTAGACAGGCTTCTTTTCACGTGCATAGTAGAATCCAATCTAATTTCAAAAATTATTAAATGTAAATAGCATGCTTTGTAGTATAAAAATAATGCAGTACTAATTTCCTCTGTAAAACACTTTTATATAATCCTACTGTAATCTATTAAGTACATTTCTGATTAAACTGCAACTATTTAATTTTTTAAGCATTTTTGAAAATCAAATTTAATGATATTTCTGTCAATACATTTTTAAAATTAGTATTCTGAAAAATACTTCAGATATATTAGTTTATCAATCAGCAGTTTGTATTAAACACAAAACCACATGCCTATAATGGCGTGAAGTTCTCTAGGTGATTAAAACTATTTTAAAAATTCATCATTCTTAGTCCCTACTGAACAGAAGTTTGTAATCTGATCTAGATTAAGCCTTATCATTGTGTGATAATAAAAATTCAAAAAAACTATTTTCTCTTTCATTGATTTATGGTATATTCATATCCACATATTTGATTTGTCATTGTCTATTGACCTAGAGCTAGTAAATGTTACCATTAGATATCATAAGCATGAGCTAATAGTTTTATAAAGTCTGCATAGAATTACAAAGGCTGTTTTTTATGATCGGGATGTTTATGGAAACTGCTTCTATATACAATCTAAATAAGAAATGTTATTGCTACATTTGCTCATTAACAATGCCAGAGTAATAGTTAAGGTTATAACAGAAAACCCCCTGACTTTTCTTTCTTTGCTTTCTCTCTTTAGTGACTGAGATGCTGGTAAATGTCCTCAACATCTGCTCTGATGATGAGCTAGGGTCAGAAGAAGATGGATTTGATGGTAAGAGGCTTGAGCCTTTGTGCTAATGCTATTTGCCAGATAATTACTTGGAGTCTCATTGCTAAACCTAAGAATAAATTTCTAAGATTTGGATTATGTTTAAAACATAACATATTACACCTGTAATCCCAGCACTTTGGGAGGCCAAGGCAGGTGGATCACGAGGTCAGGAGATCGAGACCATCCTGACTAACACAGTGAAACCCCGTCTCTACTAAAAATACAAAAAATTAGCCAGGCGTGGTGGTGGGCGCCTGTAGTCCCAGCTACCCGGGAGGCTGAGGCAGGAGAATGGCGTGAACCTGGGAAGCAGAGCTTGCAGTGAGCCAAGATCATGCCACTGCACTCCAGCCCGGGTGACAGAGCGAGACTCCATCTTTAAAAAAAAAAAAAAAGATTATATATATATGTGTGTGTGTGTGTGTGTATATATATATATATAAAATTGAGAATGAAAGATATGATTTTATTTTCTGTTTACTTTTTAAAAGTATAAGAAACAAATATGAGAATTTTCTCATTACTTTAAAAACATTGTTAAAGTAGTAAACTGTTTTAATAGGCTTTCAGTAGCTCATATTGCTAAGTGACCTTTTTTGGCTTTTTGATACAAATGTAATCCTTTATTTTCTAACAAATGTTACCATTTACTGGACAATTTCTTTTACCAGGCAATTTAAAGATGTCCTCTAATGGAGTTGCTCACGTCAATTATTCAAGTTTTGATATTTATGATAAAAGAAGGCATTGACATATTGATATATTGGTATTTATGTCAATCCCAGTATTTCTTCTTTCTGTAGTAATAGGTAATGAAAAAACTATGAGGAGTTTTTGATGTTTTTTAAGATATTACTTGGTGTTTACCCTCACAGAGTATGCTTTTTCTGCAAGGGTCACAGATCCATGAGGTTAAATATGGAGGAGAAAATTACCCTGAGTCTTACCAAAGCACCTCAAAAATGAATGGAAACTGACAAAAATGTACTTAGAGAAGAAAAGCATAAAAGCAAACTTTACTGCATTTAAGAAGTACAGTTGGGGCTGGGTGCAGTGGTTCCTAGCACTTTGATAGGCTGAGGCAGGAGATCACTTGAGCTCAGGATTTTGAGACCAGCCTGGGAAACATAGGGAGAACTCATCTCTACAAAAAATTAGCCATGTGTGGTGGTGCATGATTGTGGTCTTAGCTACTCAGAAGGCTAAAGTGGGAGGAAATCTTGAGCCCAGGAGGTTGAGACTACAGTGAGCCGTGGTCATACCACAATACTCCAGCCTGGGTGACAGAGCAAGATCCCGTCTCAAAAAAAAAGCAGAAGTACAGTCAACCCTCCATATCAGAGGGCTCTGCATCCATGGATTCAAACAGCCTCAGATTGAAAATTATTCAGGAAAAAGTTGCATCTGTGCTGAACACATACAGACATTTTTTGTCTTGTCATTGTTCCTTAAATAATACAGTTTAACAATTATCTGCATAGCACTGACATTGTATTCAGTATTGTAAGTAGTCTGGAGATTACTTGAAGTATACTCAGAGGTCCTAGATTCAGGACACTCAGCGTTATAAGATGAATTAAAAACCTATTCCTTGAAGAAGTTGCAAACTGGTTGGAGAGACTGATGCATAAACTAATAATATCAATAAAATGAGTCAAATTATAAACAAAGGGCAAAGAGGGCAAGGGAAACTAGATATTATGGTGAGTTTAAATGGATAAAATTTATACCTTTAAAAACTGCACTGGAGTAAAATGAGAAGAGAATGTGGTCCTTCCTGAAAGTTGGTTTCCAAATGGCATGATTTAATGTTTACCTGAGCTTCATACAGGTCATGGCTATAAATGGAAAATACCTAATGCTACAGGCAAAAGTAAAATAAACCTGTTCATACACTCATGTAAATAGAGTCTATATACTTAGGTAAATTAAATGTATAAGATTTATTTCTAACATCTCATAGTTTTTCTCCTTTCTGCAACTTCTCTTGTCTTTATTACTTTTCTTCATATACTATTTTTGAGTCATATACCACATTGCAAGGAGATGTGCAACATAGGGAAGGAAAGGGAAAAATTGATATATTAAAAAAACAACTTTACTGGGCTAAAATTTAGAATATATAAGAACTTAAATATATTAACATATTTTGAAATATGCAGGAGATCAATGGACATTTTGTGCTTTATCTAAATTCTAGATGTTTCATATGTTATAGCCACAGTTTGCTACTGTTATCTTTTAAATGATAATACTATTTTCAGAAGGGCAAAAACTATTTCCTAAAAGAATACTAACCAGATGGAACCTAAATCTTAAAACATCAACAAACATTTTTCAGTATGTACCTTTCACTATAGTCCTTTTATTCTTTAAAAGAAAGATTAGCATTAATATAGTCATAATCCCCTATTAACAAATGTTTGTTTTGCCAAGTCCACTAGCCAGTATTTATGATATAGAGAACAAAAATGTAACATACTGTAGAGAATAAGAATGTGTAGACCTACATATGTTCGTAATTTTTATGTTAATCCATTCACTCAGCAAATATATATTCAGTATCTACTAAGTACTAGGTACCATAGCCAAAATGACTGTACATTTCACTGTTACATGTTATTCCTGCACAGTTAAACATCACCAAGACTAACCCTGTGCTTACTTCACTTCTAGTAAGCTCCCTTTACTCATCATCTCAATCACTTATGTGAAAGGATTTGTTTTGTCAGATACTTTATTTTAAAATAATTAGTTCTAATCAGTGTGCTGTGCTCATCACCAATTACTTTTTAATTCCAATTATAGGAGTGTATGTTTTTCTTAGGGCCCTTGGAAGAATTTTTTTCTTTCTAAGCAGACCCCTGAATACCCACTTTATCACTCTTTAAGTTTTAAGTCAATCCTGCAGAGAAACTTTGTCCTACCAGGTGCAGGGAGGAAGACGGTCAGGAATACCTAACCTGCTCTTACCAACTAGAAAAGATACTTCCTTCAGTGGTCCATTCCTATCAGGTTAAACATCATTAAGTTATTTATCTTTCTGAACAGTTTATTCTGCTTTAGCTTATTTCTGCTTAGCTATATTAACAGTAAGATTAGTGTTTTCAAAATTTTAAGCAAAATTTACACACAGGCTAATTAAAATATTTAATGCATATTAAAAGTCCTATGTGTCTATATATAACTTGTCAGTTTGGGAGCGAGCAGAAAGAGATAAAATTATTGCTATATAATTTTTAGGGATAGACAACTGAATTTCCTTGGTTTCCTGTATATTGGACCTCACTTAACTAGTAGTATGTGGGTGTTTTTTCTGCCTTTTTTCCCCATCTTATTTAAAATTTGTTGGTGTATTTCCCTTAGTCAAACTAAAGAGAAACAATCATCTAATCTTATGCTTTACTTCTTTTGTATATGTACGTATGGGAGGAGAAGGAAGAAAGAGATGAGGAGAGGTGAAAGAAAAAATCCTTCTGCCTGATTGGGCTTTGGCAGCATATGATAGCAGTGCAGGCCTTGGTTCCATGAGCAGCATCAGATTCAAATTTCATAGAAAAAGAGCCTAGAGGAACTGAAGAAGAGAAATTAAATTCAGCAAGGAGAGGCATCATATACATTATGCATTAACGATAGGTTATAATTGAGAAGAAGCTGGTGCTTTCGGAAAAACATATTAGGTTCTACATTTACCCTTTGTGACTAGTTTTCTCCTTTCTAAACAGGGTGATAATAGAAGAATGCTGAATGCTTCTCCATTGCATGTGGAAACTGATGGGCCAGCATTAGTGTGATATTGTCTCCCCACATTTTTCTAGGTGCAAGTTTTTTTTTTTTTTTTTTTTTTTTTGAGACGGAGTCTCACTCTGTCACCGGGGCTGGAGTGCAGTGGCCGGATCTCAGCTCACTGCAAGCTCCGCCTCCCGCGTTCACGCCATTCTCCTGCCTCAGCCTCCCGAGTAGCTGGGACTACAGGCACCCGCCACCTCGCCCGGCTAGTTTTTTGTATTTTTTAGTAGAGACGGGGTTTCACAGTGTTAGCCAGGATGGTCTCGATCTCCTGACCTCGTGATCCGCCTGTCTCGGCCTCCCAAAGTGCTGGGATTACAGGCTTGAGCCACCGCGCCCA
Organism: Trachypithecus francoisi; assembly: GCF_009764315.1. Taxonomy (NCBI): domain Eukaryota; kingdom Metazoa; phylum Chordata; class Mammalia; order Primates; family Cercopithecidae; genus Trachypithecus; species Trachypithecus francoisi. The sequence goes on along the minus strand of NW_022681441.1, from coordinate 1,808,795 downwards.
GCCAAGGTGCAAGTTTAAGAGCATGTTCAGTGTAAACATTGAGGACTTTAGGGATCTGAGTCTGAGATGTGTCAAAGCTAATGTTAATAGATCCTGTCCTCAGTTTGTAACTGTGACTTCTAAATGTGACCTTTTAGTTCAAATCTCATAAATTTGTCATTTAAGAAAAAACACAGAAATAAAAGTTTTAAGTTTTAATTAAAAGTATATTTTGCTGGGTGCGGTGGCGCATGCCTATAATCCCAGCACTTTGGGAGGCCAAGACCGGCATATCACTTGAGATCAGGAGTTGGAGACAAGCCTGGCCAACATGGCAAAACCTTGTCTCTGCTAAAAATACAAAAAGATAGGTGTGCATGGTGGTGCACAAATGTATTCACAGCTACTTGGGAAGCTGAGGCACAAGAATCGCTTGAATCCGGGAGACAGAGGTTGCAGTGAGCCATGATTACACCACTGCATTCCAACCTGGCTAAGAGTGAGACTGACCAAAAAAAAAAAAGTATATTCTACTGAAGATATTATATATTTCAGTATGAGCAATCAGGAGTCCTAGCACTTGATGTAACAAGGCATCAAAACTGGATTTCCTCAAAGGGTTAGGGTTAGGGTGCTCAAAGATGCTCAAAGAATAATTTGTAAAGTTTCTCAGAAATCCTTGATTTTCTTTGGGAATACTGTTTATTGATAATATATATTGAAGTGAGTTTTTTTTTTGGCCACAGTTTTTCCAACCTCAGAATAAAATTTCCAAATTTCTGCACCCCGTCCTTCCTGCCTGCAGCCTGTAGCCTGTTTCCCTCATGGGGGTGGCTGTCTCCTGCTGCTTGCCAGGCTCCTTATTTGTTGGCTGAAAAGGCAAAGCAGAAATCAGAAGACATCCAAAGACTTAAATAAAACTCCTCCTTAAATTGCTGCTTATTTTAAGTGGGCTATCCCTTCATGAGTCATTTATCAAGCCCTTCTCAATATTTCATTCCATCTCCAATGTCAATGGGAAAGTCAAAGGTAGTAATAGTGCCTGTACAGTCCATGACTGTCTTTTATCAGCTTGACTTTTTAGTGTCTATAGCGCCTATGGCAATTTGGAGATGCTCCTCATTTCCTTCAGAATCTGTCAACTCCTCTTTACTATGTAATGATGATGTTAGTGACAGCAACTAACACGTACATGTTAGGGATCAAGCTTAGTTCTTTAATTTACTAATTTTACCTTCTGGCCAACAAAAGATTTGTTACTATTAACTGTCATTTATGTTAAGTTTACTAGGCAATTTATATTATCTTTCATCCTCAAAACAGCCTATTGATATAGGTACTATTATCCTTATTTTACACATAAAGTGATGATCCAGGCTCAGTAAGTTGAAAACCTCAGTTCATCCAGCTAGCAAAGTGCACCAGAGCCTGGATTCAACTAATGTCTGCCTGATTGTCAAGCTCTTAAACTTCCCACCACATGTGATTACAATGTTTGAATTTTTTTCATTCAGTGTGATGCTTTAAAAAAAAAAAAAAAAACTAATAAGCAAATATAATATGCTTTAATTTGTTTTGTTAAATATACTGTAAAATAAAATATAAATATAACAATATATAAGTATACTGTAAAATAAAAATATTCTATGAAATGAAGAAATATATTTTGCAGTATTATTTGGCCATGAAAGTCAATGCATATGAAACAATATCATTCTATTATTTTAACGTAGGCTAAGAAGAAATGTGTTTCATCTTATAAAAAATTCAGGTGTATCTGAGCAGACAGAAAGTCTTCTGGCTCACTCAGGCTTCTGGATAGAAACCATGTCATGATTCCCTCCTCCTTAGCTTCTGTCTTATAAGTAAAGGAATTTGATAGGCTGTCTGGAAAAAGATGGCTGTTTTAAATTGGCCTGTGCTCGTCTTTGTTGAAAATAAAATTAAAAACTTCTGTTATCTTGTAAAGTTTGGAAGCAGTTTAATGCCAATGAATGTCTTTTGATGATCTAATTTATATGTATTAGGGTCTTTGTTTCCTGTTTCCACTTCTTATTTTGGATGATAAAATGATAGTCTGGTTTCAATTTAGGGTTGTTATTCACTGGAACACTTTAGAGAAAAAAGAAATCCAAGTAGAGATATCACATTTGGTAGATAATGCTCATTAATGAAGAAGACTCATTTCAGACCAAGCTTTAATAAGTGATTCCAAAGTAGAGCTAACAGAAATCAACCTTCATTACAAGGGTTTCTTTATTGTTCATTATTATAATAAGGAAGTCTGGAGAAACAGTAAGCATTGGAAACCTAGTGATAGTTTTGAAACTTAGGAATAGTTATTTATCTGGGACTGTCTTTTAGGTCCTAAAATCGTAGGCACTGAGATCACTTTTTAAAAAAATACAAATTATGTTTGAGACTGTGATATGTGATAAGTCTCACTCACCAGAAAAAAACTATGGAAGTGAAACTGAAGTCCTGTAGAATGAGAAAGGAAAGAAAGAATAATAAAGTGAATACATTTCAAGACAAATACAGTTTCAGGCTGCACTGGAAAGACTTAATATTAAATTAGAATTTATGTGTCTGCTTTTATCTGAAGAGCAAACCACATGGTAGAACTCTTATCCTTTGTCAGCGTTTTTGCCTTATCCTAGTGTTAACCATAAGCAAGTGAATATGGAATCAGAGTAGCTTTTTGCATGCCTCTATGAAACCATCTATATCGTATACCAGAAAATTATCTTCCATATCTGCCTTGAATTAGATAATTCTTCATGTCTATTATCACAGATTCTAGAGTATCTCCCTACCTATTTCTGTCTAGCTGTTAACAGTTGTACAGAACTTAAAAGTGCAAAGTTGGGAATTAGTGTGACTAATGTAGTATCTTACTGGTCCTTGAGGAATACTTTTCTAAGGGTATGAATATATTATTTTCTACCAAAACTATTTATTTGCCATGATGAATGTTTGACCTAGCAAAAAGCATTTGACACTAATAATTCCTTTGTAGAAATGCCTTGGCACCCCAAGCATAAAGGGATTACCCCCAAATCATTACTTTCAGATAGTCACAGAATCTAAATGGGTTTGATTAATTTAAAAATCTAAATGGACTGAATAAATTAAGTTTAAGGATTTAACTTTAGAAAATCCCATCACTTTGTGCATTTAGCAGCACATAGCCTAAGAGCCATTAACTTGGAGCTTTTTTTGTGCTGTGATTATTATTTCTGAGCAACTCATTTTAGCATCCTATATTTCAATTTCCCAATCCAAAATAAATGATGTTATAGCCTGTAACATTTGACAGTTTAGGGGGAATATATTACATTTTAATATAAAAAATAGAAACAAACCCATTTAGACATACAAAAGAAAATATGCTCTAAGGAACACAGTGGTGATGAGATTCTTGTTCTGTCAACATTGAAGCCTAACCTGAAGTTAGTAAGTCAAGGAGTAACATAATAAAAGCAGTATTTGAGAAAAAGCGAAAACTTTTTCAAGCTTAGATAAATGCTTGGAAAATGAACAAAGGGTGAGTAGGGATACAATTTAGGAACTTAATAAAGTATCTTGAAGTTGCACTGACAAGATCTGAACAAAAATATTGTTAAGAAAAACATTGAAAAGGAACTGTTCAAAAGACATTTCCGAGGACTTACAAAGTAGAATCAACAGGTCTTAGATAGAGGGGCAAAGGAAACAAAAGTTGAGTTTGACAGTTCAAACCTAGGGGCATAGGAGGTATGATAACATTTATGGAAAAAGTCACCACCTCCAGGAGAAAGATGAGTTCTGTTACAGGCAGGAGTTCGAATAAAACTGACGTGTAATTCTAGAAATGTCCAAGCAGGATTTGGGAAAGGAGATCTAGAAATTGAGAAAGAAATTGAAGCTAGTGACAGAGGCCTAGGATTAAGTAATAATTGAATTTATTAAGAGTAAAATAGGCCTCCAAAGTTGCTGATTTGGAATAAAATCTCACAAAATTGAGGACTGATTTTTAAAATTAGCCTGTACTGTAAAAGCTGTAGATGAAAGAAGGAGAAAATAGGAGTGATGAGAGAGCACAAGAACCAGGTTTGTGTCACAGTTCAAGCAACAGCTACTTAAAAATATTTGCACCCAGTGCAGAAAAATTAATACGAGATATAAGTCTGGCCAGAATTAGGACCATGACTTTGGTTATCAGACATCAGATTGTTGAAAGAAGTGAATAGCAAAATTTATTTTATTTTTACAGTAGCATGTAAAATTTGAATCATTGACAAAAGCAAAATACTAAAATAAAATTCAGTGTACCTAATTCTAATATCACATTGTGTTTTTACTTTACATATTTTTATTTCTGTGTATTCATTAAAAGCAAATATGGACATAATATATTGTACCATATATTCAATGATGAACACAACACATTGGTCTCTGCCTTCACTGAACTTGGAGTCAAGTGGAATAAGAATTAAACCAGTTTTGAACATGGTAGTCAGGCAGAGGATATAGTGTTTAAACATGCTAGTCACAGGATATAGGCGTTGAGGTGAGGCAGCAGGAATTGGGATAAAATATTTAAGAACTAAAGGAAGAACATGGGGGACATCTTTCTTTTTCTACTTCTGAAAAGCCAAAAAAAATTTTTATGAATTTTGATGTTTTAGAAAATATGGCCATGTGATACGTCCATATTATTTTTTCAAGGAAATTATATGCAAAAGTGGACATCAGTTTACCAGTTTTAACATTTTAACATCTCTTATGTTTTTATAATAACTGAGTTTGCATGATGTAATTAAGGTACAGGGAAAGGAAGATGTGTAAAAAGGTAGGTTAATATTTTTAAAAGACTAAATTCTTCTCAGGCTTTTTTTTTTACTGTTTTCCCAGTTTATTGTTGGGTTTTCTTTTTGTTTGTTTTCAGTTGCCTAATATTTTAGTGTCTAATTTAGAAGCTAAATCATTTGTCTCTATAAATTTATTATTTATTTCTTAGACCCTTTATAAAGTACAGAAAACCGCTTGTTTCGTTATGCTTTCATCTTAAAAAGAAGACACCTTGTTATAGCTACTATATCATTAAAACTAAAAAATGTCTGAAAAACACATGGACATTTACTAGGTGTAGTTTGGTATGATTCTCATCGTATTTAGGTTTGTTGACATTTTGAGACCTTGACTATCAAACAGGCTGCCTGGTTAGCTATCATATTTTAATTAGTTTCATCAAATCTGGCCTTTCATCTTTGGTCACAATAATTAAAATCCTTTTAATTTAGCAATTAAAATGATGCAGTAATACAGGCATCAGAAGTACTGCCTTTTCTTCATATTGTACTACCATGACTGCACAAATGTGTTTCTTAATTATCTGGCATAATTTTCACATTGCATGGAAGCTCATAATTTGCAGAATGAACTAAATGTTAAAAAAACAGCCATATCCCTGTTGCAGCTAATTGGCTGGATAATGCCCACCATTGACCAGCACATTATGCTCACAGTAAGGTAATATTACAGAAAACACTCCAGATTTTATACTGTGTTTCAACATGCAGTATTATATGCATATATAGTATATATTTTATACAGCTTTTAAAAGAAATGATTTTTTATAGCAGTAGTTTTTATTCAACTAATGGTGACATTAGCCTACTTATACTAAACATTAGCTATTGCATATCTAAGCATAAATGTGTTTATAAAATTTATCCGAGAAAGCAAACCATGTTGCAAAAGGGAAGTAAACATGTGGCGCTATAAGCCTTAATGCATTCTTTATTTGAAAGGCACTGAAATAGAGAGCTCTCTTTCTCAGTGAAAGCAAAGACTCTCTGTGTTTTAGAACACTTTACTTCTTGCAAATAGGGTTGAGATAATTGGCATGTGAAAGAGGCATTCTTTGTAGAAAGGCCTGTAGTAAGTAATATTAGCTTGCTGAAAACTAATACCGAAAGAAAATAAACTTTATTTTTCAAACTTTTCTGGCAGAGCTTTCCTGATTCTCTTTGTACTAAAGCATTAATGGATTCAGGTTCTTAACTTGAAGATTGTACGTTTATTAGAGTAATTGATAACTGATTGAACAATTTAAACATGCTAGTCATGCGGAGGATATAGGTGTTTAAACATGCTAGTCACAGGATATAGGCGTTTAGGGGAGGCAGCAAGAGAGTTGTGAGTCCACAGTTTCTAAAACATTCTTTTTAGAGTAACTGTTTGATCTCTTATGGCGGGTGTAAAGGCTGTACTTAAAAGTTCAGTAAATGCCCACAAAATTTAAATGTTAAAAGCATTTCTCTCTGAGATTTTCCTATTTTCACTCTTCTAAAATCTGTTTAATTTTTCCCTCTTTATTCTTAGCTCATGAGAAGATATAAAAGCTGTTCTCCCATTTTGTCTCAGAACTCTGTAGAAATAGAAATGTTGATTCTATTTTGTCAACCCATCTATTTGGGGTGGTCTATTTTGTTCTGACTACAAAGCCAGCAGCATCCTGGCTCCGTGTTTGCCATAATCTGGGGTCCAGCCTTTAGCCTGGCTGGCACAAAACATAAATGAGGCCACATCTCAGGGCAGCTTGATATTCACCAAGAACACATAATACATCATTTAATTTACAGAGAGAAATGTAACTGGAATGTTCATATCTGCACAAGTATTTTCTTCTTAATAATAATAACAAGCATTTTACAATACTTCCCATATACTAAAGCTCTGTTCTACATGCATTAGAAGGTAGCACCCTAACTGGCACATGTGTTTGTTGAATGTTGAGAATGAATGAGAACGTTACTTATTCTGCCACCACGAGTGAAGTAGGTCAGTCAGTTGGTACTGTAATGAATCCTGGTTCTGAATCACCTCTAGCTAAAGACCTTAGGCAAATAACGTTTTGTTCCTTAGAATTGTTCTCTGTCAAATGGAGACTAGTAGTACCATCTCCATGTGGTTGTTGTGATGATTATATGAAATAATGCAAATAATGCATTTAGAACATTCCTCACTTTTTAGATAAGGAAAGTGAGCCTTAAAGACACTTAGTACTTGCCCAGGGTAGCTATTAAATGATAGTGCTGGGACTTAGACCAAGGTCTTTTATTCTATACACAAGTTCTTTACCTCTGTTCTATTCTGCCTTTCAAATGCCGGTTTAGTTATACGTCTTAAGAGAAGTGGACAAGCCAAGTATTTGTGATCCAAAGCTTTGCTGTGGGACCAGAGCACTTCACAGCCATTTGGCCCATGGACAGTACTTCCCAGAGCATTTCAAATGTTTGCCTCAGCTACTCTTCTTTACTATGCATCTGTTGCAAACCAACACATTTTCGACTAGCACATCCATTCTCCTGATAAGGTCATAATATATTTAAGTGATGTTAAAGTCTCATGACTTGGGAACCATCTACTTTTTAACGTTGTCTGTGCATGGGTCACTGACCAGAACCTCTACTTCTCCTTCTTGGGCAAAACTTTATTACGTCTCCCACGAAGTAACAAAACACCGTGTGTGGACTGTGAATAGCAACAGACCTTTGAATGACTTATTTTCAGATAAGCTTCATTACCTGCCAGTGCCTCAGCCATTCTCCACTGTCAGATGAAGGAGTTGTATTACTTGTTTCTGTCTGCTTTTTATTATGCTGTCAAGTGGTACTCAAATTAACTTTTTATCTAGGGTAAAACATACGGGACAATCAAACATAATATTTTACTCTGTTCGTTTTCTCCCTTCACTTTATATCATGGCAGAGATAAATGTATAAATCCATATGGGCCCAGAATTAAGTTCTAGTCTGAATGCATTCTTCCAGCGCTTATCACGTATGCACAATTATGTCCTCAATAAACACCTATTAAACAGTTATATCCTCATCCATATCAAGAGCAATCTTTGATTAGACATCCAGGCATTATGACTGCTTCCCTTTGAGATAATAAATCGATATTATTAAATTTAGATTTATTTCTTTTTGTTATTTTCTGTTGCTACTTTATAAAATTGATGTATTTTTGTCGCGATAAAGGAGTTAAGCCAAGTCAGATTTTATGGCTCTTAGTAGCTTCCTTGGTAAATATTAAAAGGGGGGCAATATGCTTTGGAAGGCATTAGCTGAATATGTTAGAGTTTCTTGAAAAATCAGTGGAAGGTTCCTAATCTACTGTGAAGTCTTTCACTTTCACACAGTTAGAATTCTGCTTATAGTCAGTTTCTGCAGCTCAACTAAGGAGTCATTAAACAGACGGAACACAACGTCTTAGAGAACAAAAGTGCATGGAATCAAATTAGAGTTTGGAAATGAAAGTAACTGATAATTAAACAGAAAATAACCAAATAATGACAGTAATTGGGCATTTGGGAGTAATCTGTCCATTTTTAAGACTTCCTATCCAAAGAATTTGGCTATATTTTATGACAAGAGAAGTGGAGAAAAAACTAGTCTAGGCTCTTCTGACCTTCCTTAAAATCCATTGAACACTTAAAATCCATTACACCATTAAAATCCATTACATAGGAGAAACTTTTTAAAATATATATATATATATATAAAGGCTCTTCTATTGCTTTCAAAGTGGGATGTAAGACAGAATAGCCTTATGCCAAATATCACACCATTCATTGCAGGCTCTTAATATATACTGAGATTGTAGTCAAGTTAAAAAAACATATGGAAGAAATTCAGAATGTGTGCTTTAGAGTGATTTGGAGTGAGTGGCAATTATGTCCCAATTTTATCACCTATGGGAGGGATAGTTAATAGAGTTAGGATCCATATTAGAAGGGTATTCTAAATATTTTAGTTTGTAATCTTCAAAAAGATGAATTTTTACAAGGATTTTTTTCACTTGTTGTCCTGAATGTGTTTTTCTTTTTCCCAAAATAGTAACCTATATAAGCATACGTATGGCTTTGTTTGGTGAGAGAAAGCACCTAACAACCTCTGGATTCACTTTTACTGCACTGACCCTAAGTAGATGAACAGTGTAGGATTTCCAGGTTTATGGCAAGTTAAGGAGTTCTTCCAATAGCTGTCAACTCTAGAAATAGAGTAATCTAATTCTTGGTAGAACAGCACTCTTCAGGCTGGAATATCTGTACTGTCGCGATTACCGTAAGACATTTCAAGAGGAGTTAAAGGGAATCCAGTTTCACATCCTCAGCCACCATAAGTCTTATTTTCTTAAAAGTGATCAGCCTGAGAAGGCACTTTGGCTGGAGGCCTTATTGCAGCTTCTCCTTTCCTGCCTCCTCTTTCTCAAATGCCTTTTTTCCATTTTAACAAAAAGGCACAGGTCTCCCTAGACACAGTCACTATGAACATTTCCTTGAGCTATAAAAAACTCTGGGGCGCATACACAAAAAGACATTGGAAAAGCTTAGTATCTAGGAAGTCTCTTTAATCAAGGGAGCAATGTAATTTCCTTCCCATCTTTATCATTAAGAGATGCATTCCAATAAAATTTTATTTCTGTGCATTTTAATATTTATGAATATTTATAATATGTTAGTGCTCTCTATCTCAATTATGAACTAAAGAGTTCATAATTGTGAACTCTCTATAATAATTATGATATTGTGTTATTTATTCCAAAGGAATTTTTGAATACTTAGTATCCATCATCTCAGGAAATTTCTAAAATTTAGTTAAATTTTTAAACATAACATATAATGTAGTGACAAAAATATTTTAAAGTTTAGCATACCTATAACCCCACTTGGGAGGCTGAGGTGGGAGGATCACTAGAGCCCAGGAGTCCTAGTCCAGCCTGGGCCACATGGGAAGATCCTGTCTAATTTAAAATATGTATATATTTTAAAGTTTAAATTTTTAATGTACTGGAACAAAATTGGGGAATTTTAAAGTGGAACTACAATTTCAAAGAAAATAATAATAATATATGATTTCTAAATATCAATGAGGATTTTATTCATGGACTTTTCTCTAAATGAATGATAGTGGGACTCAAATTGCTGTGATATTTATATACCATTGGTCAGAGTAATATAGCCATTTCATTTTAATCTCATAATGTTTACAACATTATTTACAACTAGTTAAACATGGATGGGAATAGTATTCTTTGGGGATATTATTTTGTAGCTACATGAGTAAAAATTATGAAGGCTACAATTTTGAAGTCATTACATCAGAGTAAACAGTTATCCATTGCTTATGGTGCTTTTTTTAAATCTAGGGCTCAAGTGCCTGGTGGTGTAGGAAAATGTACTGAAGCACTTGTCACAATTCATAGCCAATGGCAAAACTGGGTGGATAGCTAAAGTAACTTCTGCATAACATCCCTTTGCTGGGATATAAGAGCTCAAGGTTTGTTATTGTTAAGTTAGGTCAGGAAAGAAAAAGACAAGATAAGATTTAGGGATTACTTCAACTATTTTCCCAAAGAAGACAATCTTTATATTCATAATTTTCATAATCTTTAAAAAGCTATAAAGACCAATTATGCAAGTTTCTTAGAGGTATCTGAAGTCTGTTCTGTCTTATGCATTTTATCTTCTATTTCAAAGGTGCTGAGTTTGGATGGACACAAAACCCATTTTTATCTTTAATATAGCACAACAAAAGATATTAATGATCTCAACACTTTATGCTTTCATCAAGAGATTTTATTCAAATTCAGTAATTGCTCTGTTTGGCAAAGAATAAAATCTGAAGGAACACTGAAACTCTGTTTAATAATATTTATCCATGATAAAAATTTTATTTTAAAGTAGAATAGGGATGAACTTTGTTAAGTTTTAACAAATTTGGAAGTGGTGAGTGGTAAAAAAAATTTTTTTCTCAGATTTTGGATTAAACGTTTGAAAATATTTGAAGTCTACCCCCAAAATATAATTTTAAAGACATATGTTTCCTTTTAAAACATACAAAAACTTTTAGTATACATATACTTTTTTATATATAGTTCATTGAAATACATATGCTGTGGATGCACTTGTATTAGTTAAAATGTCCTGTAAAGAAATAAGCCTAAATGATAACAAAAAGCTTGTGGCCAATATAATGATGAATTGGGAAAGGTCTGCTAGTGTTTCTATCAAATAAAATACAACTCAATAACAATAACAATTTTTCAAAGCAGCTTTTTCACATTCTAATGTAAAAATATTTCTTTTCAGAAGATATTTAAGTATAATTTTTATAACTGGTCATTTTTATTTCTTACAGTTGTAAAAATGTGTTGAAACTAATAAGAATCTCTTAGATTAGACTTTTAAAACAAAATCTTGCCAGTTCAGCTGTCTCCTGGATTTGGTGAAGAAGAAAGATGGGGAGAATGTAACTCCAGTGAGAAGTATTCATTACCTTTTTCAGCAAGCTCATGCATCCTCCCCTATTACATAAAGGAAGGGCAGGGCAGGACATAGAGACTTCTCTCCCCAAAGCTGCTATTTTTCTTTTCCCACAAAACCAAATTTCTTCCAAGTATAGTTTCATTTTTTGACATTTTATTACAAAATGTTTTAAACATACAGGAAAGTTTGAAGAACTGTATAGTTAGTACTTAGATACCCATCACTTAACTTTCTATAGCTAACAATTGACTATATTTGCTTTATCACATATCTGTCTCTACTCATCCAGCAATCGAAGAGTTTCTTTCTTTTTTGGTATCTGACAAAGTAAGTTTTATTTAACTCTATTGCATATATGCTAATATCTAAACTTCTTGTTTGCATGTACTACTATTCTAAAGCCTTTACAGGTTAGCCCAGGCATTTCCTGCTTCTTTCCCAGCCTACCATCATCCGAGTTTACTGAAACTTCATTCACATCAAACTTCTTACCCATCATCTGAACATAATTTGGAATTTTGCTGCCTTTACACATTTAAAAAACCTCTCCTGAAAATGCCCTTCTTCTTTCTTTTTGGTGTTTATGTATACTTCAAGATCCTTGACTGTCACCATTTCACTGAAAAGTTTTTCTTCTACCTGCATGCAGTTTGCACCTGTCCTCCCAGGGAAAATGGCCCTGGTTTATAGCATTTGCAGATTTTCGTGGTATAAATGTTTCCTCCACAGCTGATTTGAAGCTGCCAACATGAAATTACTGACCATGGGCCAGGCGTGGTGACTCATGCCTGTAATCCCAGCACTTTGGGAGACCCAGGCAGGTGGATCACCTGAGGTCAGGAGTTCGAGACCAGCCTGGCCAGCGTGGTGAAACCCTGTCTTTACTAAAAATACAAAAATTAGTCAGGCATGGTGGCAGGCACCTGTACTCCCAACTATTAGGGAGGCTGAGGCAGGAGAATCACTTGACCCCAGGAAGCTGAGGCAGGAGAATCTCTTGAACCTGGGAGGCGGAGGTTGCAGTGAGCCGAGATCACCATTGCACTCCAGCCTGAGCAAAAGAGCGAGACTCCTTCAAAAGAAAGAGAGAAAGAGAGAGAGAGAGAGAGAGACAAGAAAGGAAGAAAGAAAGAAAGAAAGGAAGAAAGGAAGGAAGGAAGGAAGGAAGGAAGGAAGGAAGGAAAGAAGGAAGGAAGGAAGGAAGGAAGGGAAGGAAGGAAAGGAAAGAAAGAAGGAAAGAAAGAAAGGAAAGAAAGGAAGAAAGAAAAGAAAGAAAAGAAAAGAAAGAAAGAAATTACTGACCATGGAGTTAAGAAGGGACACACTCAGTATCCTCTTACCAGCTGACAGAAGCCAGCTCCAATGTACCACTGCTACTTTCAGTATAATATTTGTCATGATCTGTTGTTGTTCATGTGATCTCCGAAAGCAGAGACAATGCCTCATTCGTACTTCTGTTGCTAGCACATGGCAGGCTGTATAGTAAAGGAGTCACAAGAATATTTGATGAATGACTGATTTGGATATTAATTTGAACTCTACATAATACTTTCTGCACACCACTAATTCAGGTGTAACTGAGGAATTCACAGTAGTAGCTCCACAGTGGTAACTGAGCTGGAAGTCAGAGCCAACATCTGTAATGTGTGGCAGATACCCCAGGTGGTAAGAATCTCTCTTCAGCCAAGCACTTGTCCCCACTCTCTGTGGTGCAAATGCCTTTTTCCAGTTCCTTTTTAAGGCTGAAATCTATCCTATGGGGTTGCAACACTCACTTAGAAGGCCATTTGCCATAGATATCTTAAAACTTCATGAGAAGTCAGCAAGGTGCTAAGTTAAGGGCAAGAAGGACATGTATTAAAAGCAAATCTTTAAAGATCCCCTTGGTCTGCATACTAACCTCCCCCATGTTGAGCAAAATTTGAGTTTTCAGGGTTGCTTAGAATCTGGAAATAGTAGCATGATACCCTAGGCATAAAAGAAGATCAGAACTTAAAAAGTTGAAAGGAGAGACCAAAAAAGGAAGTGATTATTATTTGAATAGAAATACAAAATGAAATTTTACTTAAAATTGCTATTTTTTCTAACATATGAAATACTACCTTTCAGTTTTGGACTTCCAAGTTGAAATAAGTGATTATATGTTTTTTTCAATGGGAGGAAATTACCACAGTTTTCATGTAAAAGGTATTTTATGTGTCTTCATTATTTTATATACTGAATTTTAATTTGAGCTACTGTGGTACATTTTCACAACTTAAATAGAACAGTACCATGAATGTTTAATATGACATTATCTTTGCATGTTGCAGGTAGTAAAATTCTGAAAAACATGTACTTATTCTTGATATTTCTGTTTAATTATGGACTGTGAGGATTTGGAATGGAATAAGTTTTTGAAAAAGAGTTTTAATCATCTCTGGAAAATACCAAAAACCTGGAATAGCTATACTAAGTATAGTATACTCGACCATTTACATCTGAACTTAATTCTCCCCTGCTGTTGTTCAGCTCCTTTAGATTGAATTACACATCAATCCAGATATTTTATTTCGATATTTTAAATCTTTGTGAGGTTATGTATGTGTGATTAGAGCTAATTTTGATTTTGATTATATGGAAAAGATTAAAGGTACTTTTCAGGATAAAACAATCAGAGAATAGTTTAGTGATTCTTCTTACTGTCCATGGTCAGGTTATTTTACTTTTTGTGTAAATATATTCCAATTTTATAAGAGGGATAATAAAACTCCTTATCTGGGTTATTGAGAAATTTTTTTAAGAGAGGTTTTTTTTAAAAAAATTAAGAAAAGTGCTAGAGTGTGTTGCGATTCACTGCTTATGGGAAGCACAACTACATATACATAAAGTAGAATATCTTTTATATGCTCTCTAATCATTCATTTGGTCTGAAAATGTAAGGAATAGTATACTGACTGACTGTGAGAATGTTCATTTTACATTTAAAATTGAGTATGTATTTGAGCATTTTTCTGATCATCAGCTTACACCAAGCTAAGAAGCACAGCTCTACATAATTTATTTCCCTCCTTTTCCAACTTAGTTTCTTACTTTTCATTTCTCTAGTTAAGGTTTTTACAAGTTTTTTATCAGAAATGTTCTGTGAGATTGTTCTTCATATATATTTTTACTTAATTGATTTTATGTATTACCCCTCTCACCTCAGTTAAATACATGAAATTTTATATCTAGACATCGTATCCACTCCTTGCTGCTTTTCTTGTGTTTCTAAATATAGTGACCAGTTTTGGAGCTCTCCCACAATTTCCATTTTTCATGTTCATTGGATTGATTTCATGATCTGGCCATATTGTTTATTGGAGAGGGCCAGAATCTTTTCCCTTACTCAGCACATCATGACCCCTGAGTTCACAGGTTAGCTGAGGTAGGGAATTTTAAACATAGAGTAGTAATAGGACAATGTTATACTGAAAGCATCATTGAATGGAGTAACTGAAATATATATATATATATATAGGAAGACCACTCTAAGGGGACTATTAACCATCCCACTTAAAAAAAAAATCTTTTGATGATCTCTTGTTCATTAATCATCTAAAATCCAAGCACAGAGAATTCAGTTTTAGATGGTCTCCAGAGCAGAATTTGATGTATAATCTTAATTACAAATCATAGATAATTAATATTGTTACAAAATCAGAATACGATTAGAGGCAGGGATCCTGCACACACCCTATTTTCCTCTCCATTGTTCTAGCCGAGAGACTAATTAATAATTCAAGGAACTGATAGTGAATGAGAACCCGTGGTTTTGCTTGATTATCAAAATAGCTGGATTGGAGAAGAGCTCTCTCCCACATAGATGGAAACCTATTTTACCCATTTGCAGGTAGAATAGCTGGCAATAATAAGTCCTTCCCATTGGATGTGTTGAAAGGTGCCTGCCATGGCATGGTTGCCACAAGAGAGGATGAAATGGACATACATGTAGGCTGCTTTCAGGTCAGAGGGAAGGTGGAAGGAAGCCAGCTTGCTGGTTTTCATACACCCTTTGGGGAACACCCATGCACCTATGAGATGGGTTTGTGTTAGTATCACCTCTGAAAGATTACCCACCCAGGCAAAGAAAGTGATCCATTATGTTTTCACTTTCTTGGAGTGGAAGGAAAAAAAAAAAAAAAGCAAAGGCCTTTTTTTCTAGCCATTTCAAAATTGTGTGTGTTGGTACAGTTTTCTTTCTCGTGGAAATGTTGGCATATTAATTGTTTGATCAATACAATCAACAAGATTCCAAATGGCGTTCATTAAAGCCCTCTAAGGGAAACAGTAGAAATCTTTTTTTCAAAACCCTTCTGTGAAAGCTTGCTGTTACCACAAATTATAATAAAAGACCAAAACACATACCAGTTATCATCTATAGTCCCTGAGCAAATTACATGACTCAAACTGTTCAGTTGGATTAGGAACATTTCTGTTATTATTTGAAAAGAATATTCTATTGTGTATCTATTAGAAGCAGTAGAATTAGATGATCTGCTTGTGTTAATGCTTTCTATAAAATCCCACATAATGTATAAAAAGGATAACTTATCCATTTTACCTTGGATTATAAAAATCTTGGCCAGGTGTGGTGGCTCACTCTTGTAATCCCAGCACTTTGGGAGGCTGAGGCAGGCTAGTCATTCGAGGTCGGGAGTTTGAGACCAATCTGACCAACATGGTGAAGCCTGTCTCTACTAAAAATGCAAAAACAGTTAGCTGGGTGTGGTGTCACATGCCTATAATCCCAGCTACTTGGGAGATTGAGGCAGGATAAATCACTTGAACCTGGGGAGGCGGAGGTTGCAGTGAGCTGAGATTGTGCCACTGCACTCCAGCCTGGGCGACAGAGCGAGACTCCATCTTTAAAAAAAAGAAAACAAAAAAAAAATTGAGAGGTATTTTTTCTGTTTTATACTTCTTCCGATATACCTTGGGAATTAAATAAAGAATAAAATGGGTTCATTAAAGTATTATTTTACAACATTATTTTAAAATATATTTATTTGTAACAATAATCTATGTAATTAATTTTTTCAATTTAGAAAATGTAACAAGTGGAAAAACTTACCCGGAAAAACCGTGCATAAATTTCAAAAATAGTACTAAAATGCAAACCATGGTGCCATTGTCTCTTACTAAATCCAATTTAGCAGTTCTCTATTCTTTTCTCTAGAACTCATGAACCAAGCAGAAGATGAAAGAGTATCAAGTGCTCAAACAGTCATCATCAAATAATTATGAATGATGTTGCAACGCAGATAGGGAATTAAGAGACTTCCTAGTTTAATCATATCAAAGGAGAACTTTTGGAAAAGCAGTTTCTTAAAGTAGTTTTCCCAGCATGGAGACTGCAAATGAATAGAAGATGGTGATAAGGCACTTAACTCTTCCTCTCAATGCACAGTCTCTGTATAAATAGAAAAGAAAGGGAAAGTCAATTAGAAGAGGAGAATAGGAACCTACCCCTCTACTCAGTGATTTTCCAGTTAGCTTCTTACTCACCTCCCCCCTGATATCTCAAAAGTTTTTCTTTGGCAGTATGAGGACCTCTCAAAAATCACATCCTAGTGTGGGTGGCCAAAAGCTTAAATTTTCAAATTTAATTTACAGATAAATCCTCTTAAGAAAAAAAAAAAAAAAACCTGATTTTGCTTAATGGAGTCTGTTGTATGTATAAATTTGTAAACTCAATTGCAATTAGATAAAAAAATTACTGACCCCTGAATTCTGTTTGAAAATACAGGTGCAACAGCTGCAGCCCGGAAGGAGGTGATAAGGAACAAGATCCGAGCAATAGGCAAAATGGCCAGAGTGTTCTCAGTGCTCAGGTGGGTGCATTCGTCCTCTGTTTTTGTTTCAAATTTTATAATGTGTCACCTATTAAATACTTTAATACTTTCATCTGGTAATTTAAATATTTTACTAGAGAATATTTGTCTTTTTTTCCCTTTAAATTAAAAACTGAGGAAAATTAAATGAGAGATTGTCTGTTTCTCACTCTTTTAGTTAAATTGCAATCTACTAAATTATTTCTGTTAAGAAAGTCTCAAAATGAATTGCATCACATTTTATTCCTCTATTTGCTACAGGACTTTAAAACATTGATTTCACAATAGGTTGAACATCTTATGAAACAGGAAAAGCTATTGTGATTTTTTTTGTTTTGTTTTTCATTCTGACTCTGTGGTGAAAGATGCATTTATCAGACACATTTCACTAGATTTCTAGGAAATGAACTTCAACCATAGAGCTATTCATGTGAATCTATATTATTCTAATTATTGAGAGAAGAAATTACTATGTTTCAATTTCCGTATAGTAGTATATTTTGTAAATAGATTATGAATCATTATTAAGCATTTATTTAGAAAACAAATGTTTTCTTGAAGGAAACTCACTCTGGTTATTTCTAAATAATACAATCTAACATTTCTCTTCAGAAGATTACTTTAAAATATGATATATGTTAGGAGTATACAGTCAATTCAAAATGATACATATTAACGAGTAAATAGGAACACCTTGGGAAATATTACGTCGACAGTTGGATAATTTAATAATCTAATTTTTTGCCAAATTTTTGCCCCAACTCTTTCTCATAGAGTATTGACACTGGCTCTTTTGATTTCTCCTCTTGCTATTTCTATCCTCTTCCTGGTATAGTCACTAAAGAGTAGCTGAATGACTTAATGCCAAAAGAGGGAGCCATGAGAAGGATGAAAAGCATTATCATGCTCTCTCAGAGACACCACATCAAAGGCAGTGAGAACTCTGTGGTAGCCAGCACAATCACGACAAGCCGTGTTCAAGCTGAAAATAGAGCATCATTGCTCCCTTCTGTTACTGAATGAGGCTACCTTTGCTCTATTGCTCTACGTTTCCAACTACATTTTCAGGGTTTATTCATTCATGCCATAAGTAAATATAGTAAAACTTAAAGCATTGATTAAGTACCATGGAGAAAAGAAATAAAGCAACGTAGAGATGGAGCAAGTGGGAGATAAAGAACTTCTTTTAGTGTGTGGTCAACAAAAAACTTTTTGAGTAATGGTATTTGGACAAGCATGGGTGACCTTCATGAAGAAATGGGGTAAGGGAGTTCAAGGCAAAGAGAATAGCAAGTGCAAAGATACTTAAGTAAAGACAAAACTGGCAGTTTTGAGGACCACAAGGAGGCCTGTATGGCTGGAAAAATGTTCTGTGGGAACAAAGGCATATATGAAGGTCATAAACTTAATTGGAACTCTGAGTAAACACTTGCTTATTTATTGTGCGTCAGATTTACCAATAATGCTTTCATTTCTTGTTCTGTCTGAAGTCTCTGAGGGAAAGTAAAAACAGCTCTAGAATTTCCATGACTATCCCATGATAAATGGACTATTTGAACCCAGTGATCAGTGACTTGACTTAAAATTGCACATGTTCATAGAAAAATAGAAGCAAGCTATTTATTATTGTTTTTCTATAATGAAAGCATCCATAGCACATATGTAGAATATAGAGAGATCTTATCCAGAAAAAAAGTAAGTTAAGCTTAGTAAGTAATGATTGAGCATTAACTGTATACCATGCACTGAATTAGGCAATCTAGATACCAAATTGGAATGCCAGCTAGATAGATAATAAACTAACATAAGAAAATAAAGTGTGTGCTAACTACATGAATAGATGTCCTGCTGTGGCATTAGACAGGAAGGAACCTTGCGTTTCCTGACTGAAATGTTCATAAAGAGGTTAAAGTTGGAGGAGTGCTGTGAAGGATAGGCTGGATTCCAGGACAGAGAGGAATGTGGTGAAGGCATTCCTGGAAGTGGAAAAATTATCAGGAGCACAGTCGCACAATCCTAACAGCAATATCAATGGCATCCTTTTATGGGGCACTTACTAAGTGCCAGGTTCATGCCCCATGTTTTGCACATTTGACAATAATCAACACAGGAAGTTTGCAAGGTTGTGGTGACTTTACTTTCCTGTGAGGAAATTGAATCTGAGAGAGGCTAAGCAGAGTGTCCCAACTCACTCAGTTGGGGAGCAACACTAATGAGAGTCTTACCCAAAACTGTGCTATGTAGTCTATTATAAATTCTAAACAATACTAGTAATCTAGTAATGAATTCTAAATATATTCAAGGACTGACTAGCAAAAGACATGAAGGTGAGTGAGGAATCTAGTTAAAAAGGAGACTGAAAATATATTGAAGTCCAATCCTTGAGTGCTTTGAATAGCATGTTAAAGCATTTAATTTTTTTGCATGTAGGCAATCAGGAGTTGTAGAATTACTTTAATGAGATTAGAGGCATGCTCTAACCCATGTTCCACTATACATGTTAATCGCAACGTGAAGATTGGCTAGCAAGGTGACATATGGATAACCAAAAATGTAAATAAATATAAAATAAAATGTAAATTTAAAAAAAAGAAAAACATTTAGGAAGCTTTTGAAGTAATCCCAGCAAAAGGCTGGACCAGGCTATGGGAGGAGAAGTGCAAAGGAGAGGACAAATACAAGGAATTTGGGAAAACAGAACGTGACTAATGAATGTGGAATGTGGTACAAATTTGTCAGATATACTTGCCCAACATGTTTCCTACATTTTGGAAATGTGCAACGTTATCAGGGAACCAGAAAACTGTCTTTAGCAGTCCTTGCAGATAAAATACAAACCTGTTGCCTAGGATTCGCCAGTCAGATTAATGCATGGTAAGTAAGACTTTGTTTCAAATTGAGCATCATGAGGAGGCAGCAAGGCAGGACGACAATTGTCCTGTCAGGTGTGGAATCTCATGGGCCAGCAATGGAAGAGCTTCCGCCTCAGCATTTTGGGAGCTAACTACACAGCATTAGTATGAGCTCTGGCATTGGCTATGAACATCAGTGGCAAGCCTTTCATGGAGCCCACCCCACAGTGTGGACAAGTACTATTACTCTTCCCAGCTACAGAGCATCGAAGCCCAGTTCTCTGGATCTGTGAGCTCTCTAATACCTTTAATATATCTCTTTCCTATTAAAATTAGCCAGAATAGATTTCCGGTGTTGGCCATGAGAACCCTTACCTATGTGAAAGACTACAGGAGAGAGGAAATATTCCAGAATATTCTACAGAGGTTCCAGTCTGTGCCATGGATAGGATGCCATTGTCTAAGGAAGAGGAAGTATTTTTCAATTTAAGTATCTAACAGGTATTTATTGGGAAGAGTAGGATGTATTGAATTTGGCAGAGCATTTATGTAGAGGCACTTAGAAATTCTGCCCTGGAGGTTCAGAGAGAGGTGAGGGTTAGAAAAGCAGATATAAGAGGCCAGGTGTGGTGGCTCATGCCTGTAATCACAGCACTTTGGGAGGTCGAGCTGGGCTGATCACAAGGTCAGGAATTTGAGATCAGCTTGACCAACATTGTGAAACCCCGTCTCTACTAAAAATACAAAAATTAGCCAGGCAAGGTGGTGCGTGCCTGTAATCCCAGCTACTTGGGAGGAAGAGGCAGAAGAATTGCCTGAACCTGGGAGGCAGAGGTTGCAGTGAACCTAGATTGCACTACTGCACTTCAGCCTGAGCAACAGAGCAAGACTCTATGAAAGAGAGAAAGAAAGAAAGAAGAAACGAGGGAAGGAAGGAAGGGAAAGAGAAATGCAAACAAGAGTAAACAACACAGAGACAAGAGTGCAGTAACAACGTAAGCTGATGGTCTTGCTAAAGGAGAGCGTGAAAGGTGAGAGGAGGAGAATAAAGAATTCTTCAGAACATTGCTGTCCAATAGAAATAAAATGTGAGCTACATCTGTCATTTTAAATTTTCTAGAAACCACAGTAAAAGGGGTAGAAACAGAAACGAATTATTGATTTTTATAATATAATCTGTTTAACACAAATATCCAAAATTTTACCATTTTGACATTTGATCAATATAACACTTATTAAAGGGACATTTTCTATTCGTATTTTTGTACTAAGTCTTTGAAATCCCATGTGTATTTTACACTTACAGCACATCTTAATTCGACTAGTCATGTCTGAAGTGGTTAACAGCCACATGGAGCTGGGGCCTACATATTAGAAAGCATAGGTCTGGAGATAGAAGAAAAAGATCATCCTAGGAACTGAGAAGATGTCAGAGAGGGAAAAGGAGAAGCAGGAAAAAAAGCATTACAACACCTAGGGCAAAGAGTCTTTCAGGAAGGAGGGCGTGGTCATCAGAGGAAATTACTGCAGAGATTACCAGTTTGAATGAGAACTCAACAGAGATAGTTGGAATTGGAAAATGAAGAAGCTGCTAGAAACCATTGAGGACATGGCTTCCACATGAGGCACGAATGGTAGTCACAATTAAGGGAAGTAAGGAATGTGGTTGAACAAGAAAGAAAAAAAGAGCAAGGAAGGAAGGAAAATGACCATCTTCTTTGCTGGGGCATTTGTAACAGTGTATCATTTCATCTTCATAGAAATCCCATAATTACAGATGTGATTTTATAGAGAAGAAAACTGAAGCCCAAGAAAGTTAAATGATGTCCCAACATCAGTCTTATGACTGGGATGTTAGCCTGAGTGTGACCCCCCCAAAGATGTGATTTCCCAAAAAGATTTTTCTACTATTGGTACAAAATTAAAATTTTGAAGAAATTTTGAAGATTAAAAAGAATACTTCAGATTACCGGAAAAATTTTATAGGTAAAAAGCTAATAATTTACTTGGCTTTCTCAGAGCATTATGGGTTATAATTTTTTGTTTGATGAGTCCCGTGTTTTTTGGGGTTTTTTGTTTTTTTGTTTTGTTTTTGAGACAGTCTCGCTCTTTCACTGTGGCTGGAGTGCAGTGGCACGATCTCAGCTCACTGCAAGCTCCACCTCCTGGGTTCAAGCAATTCTCAAGTCTCAGCCTCCCAAGTAGCTGGGATTACAGGAGCATACCGTCACACCTGGCTAATTTTTATGTATTTTTTACTAGAGATGAGGTTTCACCATGTTGGCCAGGCTGGTCTCAAACTCCTGGTCTCAAGTGAGCCGCCCAGGTCTGCCTCCCAAAGTGCTGGAATTACAGGTGTTAGCCACGGTGCCCAGCCTGAGTCCCGTGTTTGATACGGGATTTGACACAAAGATTCTTGGTGTATGTAGGAATTATAATCACTCATGAGGCAAAAGCCATATTTTGAATATGAATGTAAAGGAAAATTGTGTTCGTTCTTTAGAGATACTCACAATTTTCCCAAATCATATTATCATTCAATATATTTCTTCAGGGGACCTCTAGTGGTTTGACAGACCACAGAAGCTTAAAAAGTTTGAAACACCTGCGTGAAAATAAACAATAATTAATTATCTCAAACCTATTATTATTATTATTATTTTTTTTTTTTTTTTTTTTTTTTTTGAGACAGAGTCTTGTTCTGTCTCCCAGGCTGGAGTGCAGTGACACAATCTCGGCTCACTGCAACCTCCGCCTCCTGGGTTCACGCCATTCTCCTGCCTCAGCCTCCCGAGTTAGCTGGGACTATAGGTGCCGGCCACCACGCCCAGCTAATTTTTTGTATTCTTTAGTAGAGACGGGGTTTCACTGTGTTAGCTAGGATGGTCACGATCTCCTGACCTCGTAATCCACCCGCCTCGGCCTCCTCAAGTGCTGGGATTACAGGCATGAGCCACCGCGCCCGGCCATCAAACCTATTATTATTATTTTTTTATTTTTTATTTTATTTATTTTTTTTTTTTGAGACGGAGTCTCACTCAGTCGCCCAGGCTGGAGTGCAGTGGCGCGATCTCAGCTCACTGCAAGCTCCGCCTCCCGGGTTCACGCCATTCTGCTCCCTCAGCCTCCTGAGTAGCTGGGACTACAGGAGCCCGCCGCCACGCCCGGCTAATTTTTTGCATTTTTAGTACAGACGGGGTTTCACTGTGTTAGCCAGGATGGTCTCGATCTCCTGACCTCGTGATCCGCCCGCCTCGGCCTCCCAAAGTGCTGGGATTACAGACGTGAGCCACCGCGCCCGGCCAAACCTGTTATTTTTAAGTAAACTTTGCAGTAGAGGATACAGAAATCTAAAATATGGATTAACATTTCCATTCTCCATTCAATTTTTACTGTTTTATTTTTGGCAAATATTTTTGAAATGTGAGCTATGTACCAGGTACTGTTCTAGTCTGGGTGCTGTGGATGCAGCAGTGATTAAAGCAGACCAGAACCCCTGTTCTCATGAGGCTTGTCTAGCTGGGCGGTGCGAGGGGGCGGGGGACGGCGGGAGGGGAATGGAGTGGGCAGGAGACCAGAAGTAAGGAAGTAAACACACCGTATCGTTTTTCAGGGGCGATAAGTGCGGTAGATAAAATAGGCAAAGGGAGAAGGAATAGAAAAAGGGATTATTATTTTAAATGGCGTTCCTAAGGAAGTCCTTGCTTAGAAGGCGATATTGGAGCAAAGATTAGAAGGCAGAGTGGGAGTGAGCCGCACAGATGCCAGGGGAGAAGAATGACAAAAAAAGTGCAGCGCCCCTCGGTGGAGTGTACTGGGTATATCTAAGGAAAGTGGACGTTGGTAGGAAATGTAGACCAAGAGATGGGTGCGAACAGGAGAGTGTGGGGTAGCTAGTTTATTTTAAGGCCTTTGTGAAACCTCCCTTTCACCCATCAGGAGAGGAGAAGCCATTAGAGAGTTCTGAATACACAAGTGACAGGATTTGGCATAGGTATGAAAAGCCTCACCCTGGCTGCCATACTGAGAACAGCTGTGGGAGGAGGGGGCAAGAATGTGACTCGGCTGGAGCAGAGAGACCATTTAGAAGGCTCCTGCAATCCAGGGAGGTGATACTGGTGGTGAGCAAAAGAGGGAAGTCACAGAAGGCTGTATTTGGTATGATTTTATTTATATGAAATGTCCAAGAGAAACAAATCTACAGAAAGTGACTGGAAGTGATACAGGGCTGAAGGAAATAGGGAGTGACTGCTTAATACGTATGAAATTTCTTTTGGGGGTAATGAGAATGTTCTAAAATTGATTATGGTGATGGCTGTACATCTCTATGAATATATTCAAGACCATTGATTGAATTCTAACACTTTAGGTTAATTCTGTGCCAATATCTCAACAAAGCTGTTGTCGAAAGAGGTAAGGTAGTAGCTTTGTGAGAACTGGTTAAACTAGAAATATTTTGAGGGCAGAGCCCTCAATATTTGCTGATATAATTGATATGGAATTAGGATAAAAAGAGTTAAAGAGTGATCCTTTACTCTTAAGTAACTAAAAGACGGAATTGCTAATTTCTGAGTTGAAAACAGATTGTGGTAGTAGCAGGTTTGGGGAAAAGTTCAGGAATTCTGTTTGAGTCATGTGAGACACCTTCATAAAAATTTGGAGTAGATAATTCTACGTACTAAACTCTCTTCGTGTGTGTGTGTGTGTGTATGTGTGTGTATAAACGCAAATGTATGTATGTGTGTGTATGTGTGTATACATACAATTTGTATTTTAAGGACTTTTTTCTGGTTATGTAGAATTGCAATATCACTATGTGGAAAGAGCGAGTGGTTATTTAGTCATGGTTATTTAATTAGGAGGATTTAACAATTCAAAATGATTAATAGTGTCAAGTAATTAATAAATATAATTGAAATAATGGTGTACTTAAAACTGATTGTAAAACAATTGTCATGCTGAGTAAGAAAATAATTTTATATTAGCAAATCAGTGGGGAAAGTGACTGAAAAAAAAAAAAAACTGGGAAATTTTCCAGTAGGTTTATTGGCTACTTGCCATTATTTTATGTGTTTTTCATGTAACATCTAAATTACTAAATTCCTTAATTTCTAAAAGTCCACTGAATGTAATTCCTGATTCCCTAATCCACAAATCAGATTTTTTTTTCAATCTCCATATGCTCTGTTTTTTTATTCTGTCAAATCAAGTCACTTCCTCTTACTTTTGCTGAGCCTTGGCTGAAAAACTTATAGCACTCACTATGGCTCACTTTTAACATACAGAATGCACAACAAACACTTTTTATTGAGATGCCTGATTACAAAATCAAAATGGTTTTCTCTATCTTCGATACTCAAAAGAAACTGAACCTCCCTAATTGGATAATGTAAACTTTATTGTAGCAATCATTTATGGAACATTACTAGTATATAAATAAATTAAAATAAAGTATGTTTAAAAAAAAAAATCCAGAGAGCCAAGATAGAAAGAAATGTAGGTTCTTATATGCTTTTTTTTTCCTTTGAGTCATTTCTTTTGCACAAAAGAAATTAAAGGTTAATGCCACCCCTCATTGTGCCTTCCAGAGAAGAGAGTGAGAGTGTGCTGACGCTGAAAGGCTTGACCCCGACTGGCATGCTCCCCAGCGGAGTACTTTCTGGAGGGAAGCAAACCCTACAAAGCGGTAAGCAGACCGATGGGTATGACTGTGTGCCAGGGCATCACAGTCAGCTGTGGCATTAGAGCCCTGATTTATTCATTCATTTAAGCTCTGTCTTGGTCTTCAGTTCTTCTCAGCTGGCAGAAGGGCTGAAACCCCAATCAGTTTGATCAGTCATGTCCAACATAATAGCTCCCTCATTCTCTGGAATGTGGTCGCTACTCCACCTTTCCCCCATTCACTCATTCCCATGTGAATCTACATGTATTCAGCCTAGCTACAGGACAGCTCATTTAGGTCGCCTACATGCACAATAGGTTTGACTACTTTGAGCCACTCCGTTGTCAAAAACAACTTTTTAATTACATTTTTGATAAGTATTCTGGTTATCCATTTCATTTATGAGATTAACACATACACACAAAAACTAAAATATACCTGTAAGTCTAAATTTTAGGGAGATGATTTCATTATCCTCTTGAATGGAAATCGGAAGCCATATGTGTCTTTTCTCTGATTTATCAGTTGAAAACAAGAGACTGAGTAGAACTACATTTTTGAAAAAAGAAGAGCATTTCCTTTACAGTACAGATTTTATGTTAAAATGTGTAGCTTTCTAGACTAGTGCCATCCAACAGAACTTTTTGTGGTGGTGGAAATTTCTGTATCTATACAGAAGGCACATATGACTGTTGAGCATATAGGGAATATAACCAAGAAACTAAATGTTTTCTTTTATCTAATTTGTATTAAATTTAATTTAAATAAGCCAGGGGGCTAGTGGCTACCGTGTTAGCAGCACAGTCCTATAAATTATTTCACCTTTGTTACTTTTTTTTTATCAAATTTAACTGCTATTATCATTACATAGACTACAATTTTAACACTAGGAAACTGCTATTAGATGAGGCTTTAACAGAAAAAAAAGAAAATGAAAATATGCTATAAGATTTTTCAAAACATTCTCAGCCTCTTGCTTATTTTCCTATATCTTTCCTTGAATCTTTTTTGTATTTTCTTTTCTGTCCCTGCCCTTCAATCTAGAAGACTCACTATTCTCATTTATGTTATTTAATAACCTTCTACATGAAGAGTAGTGATCAACTTCATGAATATAGTGTTGCTGAATGATCACATCATGGCTGCATCCCAATAATTGTCTCTATTTTCAGATGAATGTATTCCAAATCAGTGTCTTTTGAGTTTTTACAAAAAGACAAAAATGTTTAAGTGAAGGTAGGAAGATACATAGTATTGAGGAGTAAATGCCCCCTTTAAATTTACAGCTAGGAATTATTTTAACAAGTTTTAAAAAAACACATAAAATGTTTCTACCAAATTAAATATCTTACTAAAACATTAGCATAAATGGATCATTTACGTGTCCAAAATGTACCATCTACCTAACTGACTGAAATCTAGTTTCTGATAAGCACATTGTAAGGCACAGCAAGTGTATTATCAGAAACTGTGGGCTACATTTGCTTTAGAACATTTAATAGTGGGCAGTATCATAGTTCTAATATGTCAGTGCTGGTGTGATTCTGAATGTTTTGCTTTACTTTGAAACTTACATTACTTAAGTTTTTCCAGTTCTTTGTTTCATTTCCAGATTTTCGCCTGTGTTTTTCCTTAGGTTATTCAGTTTTATTTTATTTTAAATCCATTGGTTTGTGTTTTTCTATGTTGAACCTACACACAAACACACATACACATAAAAGACATATGGGTTGAAACCTTTCTATATGAGTTTGAGAACTTACTGTATATTTTAAACCACGTACATTGATACAACTCCAGAATGTATTGCCTGATGCCCTTCAATTTGTCTAAAAGGATAAACTACTTACAACTTTGCTATGTACTCTCTCTCCATGGTGATAACCATTCCCCATTTTTATCATAAGGAATCTAGAATCCACTGTAAGTAAGTTATAGTGCACATTTTGCAGTTGCTGTAGTTTTAAAATCTTGAATTATAAGAAAAATGCAAATTAAAGTCAAGGGGTAGAATTTTAATATTAAACATTTTGGAGTTACAGAGAAGTTTTAAGATTTAATTAGGGAAGTGTAAACTAACCTTAATAACATAGAAAGACTCATACATTTACATAGTGAAAGTTTAGACCCTAACCTTATTACAAAAATTGCTGATAAAGCAATGGGCTTTTCAAGTTCTGCCTCTGAAATATGCTGTTTCTGTATATTCAGTATTTAGGCTGCCTGTTCTTTAAAATGCTGATAGAATTATTGCCACTACTGGCACATTACCACTTGATTTGTAACATTTTAAGAATTTTATTTCCAAAAAGGATATTCCACTAAGGAAAAGAAAATATAATTGGGCTTGCTGGAAAAAGATGTCCAGATTATATCATACGTTTTCTTTTTTCTTTTTCCTTCACACTCTTCCTACCCACCGACCCCCAAATCTAATCATGCCCGATGTGTTTATCTTGAAAGAGTCGCATGTGTTATCTCCTTAGACACCCTGATTTTTTTTCTTTAAATTTGAATCCCCCTGCTTTTCCATCACATTAGGAAATAGTGCTATTTAATATTAAATAGTTTGAATGAGCCCACTGATACTGTGGCGCTGCTTCAACTTCCGTCATTTTGTCTGGCATTTTAAAACTAAATCACCAAGCATAGCAGAGGTTTTATAGTATTCTGTGTGAGTCAGAAGCACAGTTGAGATTTACATAATCTCTTATAATTCAGTCCATGTAAAAGAAATTTTCCTAAGTGTTTTCCTAAAGGGTTAATTGTTTGTTATTTATTTACTGGGCAAAAACTAAAGCATTTAATTCAGATAGGCGTATCCAGCTCATAAATTAAATTTATAATTTCTGTGGCATTTTTTTCTTTCTTTTTAGCATTTCTGTTTTGTTGTCTGTGCCAGAATCTAGCACTTACAGGAACATTAGTTCTCTTAGCTCCTTTGATGGTCACTGATTTGTTCTTAGAGTTAAAAAATCCTCTGCTCATTTTTCTCATTCATTTTGCACCCCCTTTCTTCTCTTCAGCTACTGTTGAGGCTATTGAGGCTGATGAAGGTAAATTGGCCAGTCCCCTTTCTGTTGTACCTGCAACAGATAAGGGCTCTGCTGGGTGTATTCATATTTTTGCTGTAGCTTGTACAGAGTGTGTGGGTGTTGAGCTAACAGTTGTGGCTCAGTATTAACCAAAATGTTCTTGCTTTAAAGGGGAAAATGTCCTTCTATGGTTTGTTTGTTTGTTTCTTTCCCTTAAAGCTATGTTTGACTTTTGTATATGATGAATAGTAGAATCACAGAAAACAAAAGGATTATATATTTTGAATGATGTGGGGTGGGGGTTATGGCAGCTGTTTTGACCAGTAGCTTATAAAACAATAATCTTTGAGCTGAACCATGTCCCTCCCTCAAATCACTTTCAGGCAGCACTGAAGATAATAAAAATAGTCATCTTAATTCTAGTCTCCAGAAGTTTGTAGCCAAAGGAAAAAAATGTTCATTTAAATAGTGCTTTGTTGTAGTTCAACATTAATTTATGTCTCTAAAAAATATTCCAACATGAGACAGCTGTACATGAGATGAACAGTTCTGGTAATCTTAAATCAAATTTTAACCTACTGGTATTTGTATGAGAATTAACACCATCTAAATATTATAAAAAGTTCAAAAGCATCTAGTGGCTGTGTAAGTGGCCAATAACAAGAATAGCAAGTATCAAGTAGCACTCAATTGATGAATGTCTACTGAGTGTCTGCTTTGTACCAGGCACTGTACTAGGAGCTGCAGGGGAAATCAAGAAGTGTCCATCTCCAGCTGTGTCCTAGCACTACTCAAGGACAGTAGAGTCGACCCTTTAGTAATTGCTTTTTACTTGACTGCTTTTTAAATATATAGTTATAAGAAAACTGCATAATCAAAATAGTTGTTAATAATATACATACCATATCCTTTGGAAATTTCAAAAATAATAATTTGAAGTTCCCCTTTAAAACAAAATTCTTCAGTTGTATTTTGTTCTTGCAAGGTAATTTTTTTGTTTTTCTCAAAATTATGTGCATATGGTCCTTTGGTATGATATAAAAAGTGCCACTTTAGACTCTTCCAATTTGTACATGATTTGGATATGGTAGGGGAAACAATAGCACTGTAAGAGAAAATACAACTGCTTCCTAAATAGCAGTGAATAAACTGCTATTTATGTGGGAATTCTCTATTCCTCTTGGCAAATTCTAATCTGCAGTGTGCATTCTTGTTGATAGTTTGGCTGTTTTCTGTGGTTTCTGTGACTCTGTGTTGTGTTAAGTATACTACCAATGTAAATTGCTAATACCCATTGTCTGACCAGCAACTACAGCAGAGCACATTCTTCCATACCAGGATGGACAAAAATGATTAGAAATGGAGCCCCATTCCAGAAGTATCCATTGTTCTCGCTAGATTTTTAATTTTGACACTCCCACCCTATTGGCTTTTAAAACCTAGAAATTTCACTTTTACCATTTAAATTAATTAAATCATTTCATAAATGATAATGATGACAAGCTTTTATACCTGTTAATTATGATGAAATTATATTCACAGTAGTTTAATAAAGAAAAAAAAACAGTAGAGTACCACTTCGTGCCATTCTTTTGTACTTCAAAATAATTGAGTTAGTTTTCAGGGTGGGTGCTCGTTAGACAGCTCTATTATTTTGCAATTTATTACTAAATTAGAGAAGAATTAACAAGCTTTGCTTTGGGCCTTGGTCTTTCCCCATTTCCCCATCTTACTCCTCTCACAGTTGACTAATCACCATTATGCTAACCTTTAAAATGCAGAGGGGGGGGAACTTATTTCTTATCGTTTAATGAGTATTGAAACGACTGTGTATATCTTTTAGGAATCTCATCCATTCTAATAAAAGGCACTGCACATTTGCGTAGGAGTGACTGGTAAAGTTTCAGCTTGAAACTGCTTTCTTCCCCCCCCCCCCTCCAAATAAGGTTGGGAGGATAAAGGTACCATGAAATTATCCTTAATCAGCCATGGTGATGCAGCCCAATTGAGCATTGGTGATTGGCCCTGAAATATCTGGCTTGCACTTCACAGGGAGTAAAGCAAACTGATGTCATTGGTTCCCCATTTATGTGTTTTATTTGCAGCTCACCAGTTGGTGTACTCACTGGAGAAATCATTAAGTTTTTTGCACAAATGCCTTACCTATCTCTGTAGCACATTAAAGATTACTTTTTTAAAAAATCAAGTATCATTCCCACTTTGAGATTCCGTGTTTTAATTGAATAGGACCAAAACCAGTTCAATTCATTTTTACTAAATATTGTGAAAGGCATTTTTTCCTTGTTATAATTTAACCATCACTGAGTTTTTCTTTCATTTAGGCAGTAATGGATACCAGATGAACATCAGTTTGACCTGTTCGCTGCTGAAGGGCAGATAATACGTTTCTACCTAGTGATCTTACCTTGATTTTTTTGAGTTTCTCTTACCTTGTCACTCACTCCACATGCTTCCAAAGTTGAGTGGAGAAACAGGAGTTTATAATTTCATTTTTTTTCATGCCATCATTGAGTTGTTTGTCAAGAAGTTCTTTCTGGGATTCTGAGATGGCATGGAAATGCGCTGGTTAATTCCTTTTCTAGCTCCTTTTAGCTCCTGCTTTAAGCCCTTTACTAGGATTTTAGGGATAGCAGACATAGTGATTCCACTGAATTTGCCATTACCTAGCACAATGGAAGAATACAAAGAGGGACATGCTGCAGCCTGTCTAGGTTAAGGTGTTTGATGCAGTAATCATGCTAATGATGTGGCCAGTTGATGCTGGTTCTAGAGGCTTGTCCCTGAAAGCAGCTTTCCTCTTTACGTGTCCACTTTGGATTTCTTTGATCTAAACTTTCATGAAGACAGGAGAAATGCTTACATCTTAATAACTTCAAGAGGACATTTTGGTTGGCAAGAGACATTGGCTGTTTTCAAACCTTTGGTTACCTCCGAGTATGGTAAGGAGTCTGTTGTGTGGTGTGCAGGTCCCGTCACTTTGTTCTTCACTGAAGGATTCCCTCTCACTGAGAAATCTCTAACATCACCTGCTGCAACAGCTGTGCCTTTTGTTTTCCTTTGGATAATCCTGTTTTTCTCTTTTTAATGATTTTCTGTTTAGCTATCAAAGGATTTTCACCACAACATAAGATCACTAGCTTCGAGGAAGCCAAGGGCTTAGACCGAATTAATGAGAGGATGCCGCCTCGCAGAGATGCCATGCCCTCTGACGCCAACCTTAACTCCATCAACAAGGCTCTCACCTCAGAGACTAACGGCACGGACAGCAATGGCAGTAATAGCAGCAATATTCAGTGACCACTTCCTGTTCACTTTTTTTTTTTTTTTTTTTTTTTTTTGAGCTGCAGGGCATGATGGGGATTGCTGCATATCAGCAGTTGGATGTTCTTGCCTCTGACAGTAGCTTATTTGCTCTGGGGGCCAGGAATTGGATTCAGTTTACACTATCATTAAAAAAAGAGGGAGAGAGAGAATAAAGTATATTTTGGTGGGGGTGGTGATTAAACACCTCCTTGGGGTATGCCTTTTAAAAATGCTTATAGAGAAAAAAAATTTTAAACAGAAAGCTAATGCTAGTATATACTGCAATGTTAGGGGAATGAACATGTTTTCCTACTGCGTTGGGGACTTCTAGATAGGTTAATGAAAGGCCTTTTATTCTGTTACTGGACATGAAAACTTTGTCTAATTTCTTACTCTATTGTACGTTTACAGTCGCAGCACTAAAAATGGATGACATCAAACATTTTTAACAAAATGATGTACAAACTAAGGACTATTTATTGATAATGTTTTGCTACTCTTGTCAGACAATGGCTATAAACTGAATTAGGCAGTCTTAAAAAAAAAAAAAAAAGAAAAAGAAAAAAAAAGAACGTTGCAAATTTGTTAAAATGCCAAAAAGGACAGTTTAATTTTGTACAGATTATGCTTACCTCAGGTTTCTTTAGTGTGCTTGAATGCCCTTCTTTCCATATAACACTTATCTTATTAATTCGGCAATGAATCTCTTTTCTTTAAGTTTTAAAAAAACTGGAATAATTACATCTGTCTTTTTTGCTGTTTATATTTAGGGTTTTTTGTTGATAAAATCAAGTCTTGGTTGTGGCTTGCTGAATTAAATATTTATGAGTGGTGCATTTTTAAGTATAGTGAACAAGACACCATATGAAGTACAGTGATAAAGCATCTATATTCTGTAAAAAAAAAGAAAATCTGCCTATGCATGTTTTTTAAGAAAAAAAAAATGGCTGTATCGGCCTGTATGGGACTGTAATGCGCTTAGTGGTCTGACATATACTGGAAATGTATGTATACTGGCGTACTTTATATTCTCTAAAATGCTTAATGCCTTTGAAATTTTGTAATCAAAAAAAAGCTTTGAAAAAATCTAAAGGGGAGAGTATTCTTTAAAGTTTTTAACATAAGCTTGTCAGTGCACATGTAGATGGTTAGCATGTTTAGCAAACCTTGTGAAATTATAATCAGTTTGTAGTTACATGTGAAACTCTAAATGCATGGTAACTGTTAATGTCATAACAGTTTAGTTATTTTGTTCTGTTCTGTCATGTGCCACAAAATATGTACTTTTTTCACTTTTTTCCCTTTGTATATCAGTTACGGGTTACAACTGGTTCATTCTGAAAACAACAACAACAAAAGTCCATTCATATTTTTTAACAATTGTATAAGTGCCCAAGTAATTCACTACAGCCTAAAGCCTTGCCTTTGTAATTTGACTTCTGACATGTTGGCAATCAAAGCATGCACTTGTAACAATGAAAAAGAAAAAAGCATTTTATATTACTACTCAATAAAATGTGCATGAACTTATAGAATTCTCATCCTTCCACTGAGTCCGCTGAAGGGATTTATGTGCACAACCACCACGTGTCTTCTAGGTGCTGGCCCACCACCACACATCACAGGCTGATTTCCACAGGGCTTCTTCCTAGGGGCCTTGTGATCTGAGGGGTGGTGCCTACTTCCACTGTAAGAATCTTGGTGGATTTGTGTCTCAAATCAGATAAGAGAAGTCTATTTAAAGAGCAGATGCCATCTTCTGGCTTCCTCAAGGAGCCAGTTAAGAAACCAGAGCATTCCTTTTTATTGAAAAATAAAATTAATTTGTTATCAGGTTGTTTCAGTTGTATTGGATGCCCTATCTGCTAAAGCAAAAAGTACTAGGCTACTAAGTGCATTTTCATCACAGAAGAGAGTTGCATTTGTATTAATAAGAAATTTGTATACCCACGCTTCAGCTACTATCTAATCACCCGAAGATTTAAGATACACCAAATTTCAGTTTGTTTCTAACATTGTTCATCTTTAGTGCACTTTGTTTTATATAATAAAGTATGCCTGTTATATTAAATAATAAAAATATGGCAATTAGTGATACAGCATACCAAAACAAAGATGTTTTAGATAGAGTCTGGCAAAGACTATCCCAAGTTTATTTTAATGAATTCAGACATTTTTTCCTGTGGATATTTCTCCATCCTAAAAAAAGTGGCAACCAAGGAAAATATTTAGATGCAACTTACTAGAATGATGTGAAAGAAGTGGTGATTCTGGTATCATGGTGTTTATTTTCTTTCTTATAACTGCAGAGAAAATATCCTGACTAAACAAAAATTCATTTTTTGGATTCCTTTCTTTTACAAATTGTGCTGAGGCAACTATGGCATAGAAATAAACATTTGACATTAAAATAAGCAGTTGATGTGAGTATTGCTTGCTCTTTCTGATCGATGGTTAGGAAAGTAATACTGTGTATTTTTCCGTAATAGTTTGGTCTCTCAAAAAAGGTTGATATAGAACTAGTTATTTTTTCCAAAGGGATACCCTTTCCAGACCATCAGTTATTAGGTTTCCCTCCTTCACTTTTGGAGAAACTATAGAATTCTTTAGTTGCTCATGCCAGTGTACCTCTGGTTACACACAGACACAGACATACACACAGAAACAACCTCCTGTCCCCTGTCCTCCTGCACCCAGTCCCCATGGTGACTTCACTCTCATGGGATTCAAACTCAGTGCTGAATTTTCAACTGTGTTTTCAAGAATGAAGAGCTAGATTTGACCCTGCATCAGCTGTTTTTCCTGTCTAAAATATCCTCTACTTCTGTTCTCCTTAAATGGTATTTGAGGAAAGGAAAGAAAAATCTTCAGAGACTAAACTTGTGCAATGAGGTGAACAAACTGGAGAGGAAGAGAAACATCTCTGCCCATCTACAGTGTGTGACTTAGGATGACGCCAAAGCTGGAAGCATCTCTTGGCATCAGCCCAGAACGAGGTGTCATGGTGATGCTGAAACCCTCAGAATGGCCTTGTCCTGAAACACGTCTTCCCTCTCACCCTCGCCACATCCATGTGAAATACATTTTAATACACATCCATTTTTCTACCCAGAAACCAGGGCCCCCAACATGAAGTCAGCCCCACAGGAGGCACCATGGGAATGGTCTGTCTTAAATGTCTCACACTTCCACTCTACTACTTCATGTCCCTCACTCACTGGATCCCTCTTGTCACACTCCATTTAGAAAAGGGGATCTTTCAGTTTGCCCCACCAGTTTCTTCAAAACTGAAAGCCCCTTGGGTTGAACAAATTTGAGATCTCCGCAACTGAAGAGACGTCCTTTTCCCTTGTTATGTGGCTTTTTACTTTATTCATTGCTCAAACACCAGGCCTCTGCCATGTTCCTTTCACCATTCTAGGTTCTTATTTTTTCCACATACACACACAAAATGCCTGCCAATCTTAACAACATACCAGTTTTTATTATAATGTTAAATGTCAGCATTCCATTGTACAGTGAGTCACTGTCAGGCTTAACACAGCTGCTCTTTCGTTTCATGGATATTACTTCTTTATAAATTTTAAGGTAATATTAGCAAGAAAAGCCCCTGACCAGGCCTTTTCAGAACAAATTTCTTTCTTAAAAAATGCATACATAGAAATGGGAGGCAGAAAGTATGAAATAATTGTTGGACCTATGTCTGGTGATGGAATTTTGAAAAGGCAACTTTGTCAAATCAGAATGCATATGGGAGAATGGAGACCCAGCAGGAGAGAGAGTCT
This sequence comes from Trachypithecus francoisi, assembly GCF_009764315.1. Lineage (NCBI taxonomy): Eukaryota > Metazoa > Chordata > Mammalia > Primates > Cercopithecidae > Trachypithecus > Trachypithecus francoisi. Next base: position 1,772,983 of record NW_022681441.1, on the reverse strand, counting down.
GTTTTAAGGAAGGACTGAAGAAACTTAAAAGGTGAGCATCAGAAGTCATGATAGATAGATATACCGAGTTGGTTATCCCAAAAGACATTCTTTAAATCAGACAGATGCCTGATTACCATAGAGTAGAAGCTTAAGGAATGACTCTGCTTAACTACAGAGTAAGCTGCAGGAGAGTGCAAGTGCCTCCCCTTTACTGCAAGTGTTAAAACGCGGGCAGACTTTACTCAGTGCCTAGACACCTCCTGAGTGATGCTGCTTGGAAGGAGTTACACTGAATGTAGTCGAAGAAACTCTCTTCAAAGATAGACATTGAACTAATTACCCTTCAATAGTAAGATTCTAAATATCCATGCAATTCAGTCTTCCGAAAGCACAGAACTTTGATTTGCAAACTGTTGGCTAGAAGCTTGTATTTCCAGGAATACTGACATGGGGCTGAGCTTTCTGCATCAACCAAAGCAGCTCTTTTATGTATTTTGCTGTATATCAGCTGAAAGGAGTCTCCACTAGATTATCAAAGTTTTAATTGACTACTATAGAATATTAGCTTAGAACAAAGTTGACTTAAACTTCACTCCTAAGACATGTTTGTCATGTTATATTTTCAAATCTTTTTATACCAATTGCTGGAAACATTTAGGCTTCCCAGCAACTCCAGATTGTCTGCAGGACTGTCCTGCAGAGAGTCTTACGAGGTGGCATGTAAGTGTGTTAACGATCTGATTCCTGCCAGTCTCATCTATCCCAAACTTGACCCTGAGCTTCAGCCATAGTGGACTTTTTACAGTGTTCGGAAGACACCAGGCTTCCTCAACCCTCGGGGTCTGTATTCATGCATCTTCTATGTGCAGATGTCAGATTTGTCTTAAGTACTGGAATGACTCATTTCCTCCTCTCTAAGCACACAGTATCCTGTACTACCTCCGTTTTGACACTTAACCCACTGCATGTAATTGTTTATTGTCTATCCGGCACTGCAGTGAGCATTGTTGCTATCTTTCCATTCTTAGAATGAAACACTGTCTGGCATAGTGCCTCTTGGAAGAAGGGGAGGTAGGGAAGGAGAAATAAAATATTTTTTGGCATGGCTTTATGGTGTGGGCACTTCCAGATTCCAAATGGCAAACCCTTATTGAAGAACAGCTGAAACACTTACCCCGTTCAATGTTTCCTGCTCTTTCTCATAAGAATTTCCTGGTCCCCAAAGGTCTGGAGTACATTGTAATAAGCATCCACCAAAATTCTTATGGATCAGACAAGTTTGAGAAACCCAGTCCAATGTATTTCTACAGCAAACTTAAAACTCAGTTCTATATTTTTATTTCTACAGATTTTCTAGCACAGGCAAATATTTTACTGCTTAACATGGCTGTTACACAAGATTATGCATGATGAATTTAATTTTCATTTATAGTTGTTTAATGAATATGAATTCACACAAAAATGTGGGAATTATTTATGTAATACAACATTCACAACTAAAAGGGTTATGGGAAGAAAGCAGTGGTTTTTGTAGTTGTGGTTGTTTTAGTGTATTAGACTTCACCCAGAAAAAGATTAGTGGTGGTGGAGTATCTGGAGATTCCTGGTGAAGAATCAGTGAAAAAAGCTGCCCAGCCTTGAAGAGAATGGAATGCTTTCATATTGAAAAGTTTGCTTCTTTCACACCACCCCACCTTACTGTAACAACCATACCCATTATCACCATCAGCTTGCCAGAATTTGCTCACAAAATGCCTTTTGAATATATATTCAACACCATTTACCTTCCGGAAGTGTTACCATGAGTCATTCCTTTAAGTTCAAAAGCACCTTCTCTAAAAATCTTTTTTTTTTTTTTAAGATACAAATCAGAGAAGGAAACCACCAACCTTTGTCAGCTATTAACATCTTAATAGAAGTTAACTCATATGGTTCTGACAGGGCTAGTCACAGGCTAATAAAGATAACTGTGTTTATAGAGAGGGTAAGGCCACCGCTGAAGCACTTGAGAGTGCTTGGGGAGAGGACTACCACCTGATCAACTGGGTGCATTAATGTGTAGCTATTTGTACTAGGCCTGTGACAGAGAAAGGAGTACTATGAAATTCAAGACAAAATTTAGTCTTTCACAATATGCAGTGGCAGCGACAATAAATGTGTGTGCTACAGGTACTCACTTCTGTATAGTGTACTTGACACCGGTCCTGGCCTACAGTTGGGCCTGGGTTGGAGTTTTTATAGCTCTGATACTTATTAGATGTCTGTGTGACCTTGAGAAACTAAGCTTCTTTACATCTCATTTTCTCCCTGGTGAAATGAAGGCAATGACAGTAATTAGTTCATAAGCTTTTCATGGGTTTCAAAAGGAATGATGCAAATAAAGTAGTAGGCATGGTGCCCGGCAGAAAATAGGCACTCAGTAAACTAGTTATTGTTGTATTCAGCAGCATGCAGAGTCACATGAGTGCTTCAGATATTCCGTAGGTGAAGATTGTTTATGCATGTGTGAGCACCTGTGAGTGTGGTGGGGGGCTGAGAGGGTAGGTGTAGTCAGAAAAAGCCCAGGCAAAGCTGACTTGGTTGGAACCTTCCTACCTAGAGGGAAGTCTGGGAGGTTGGGGAGGGAACAGGCCTGGAGGGGGCTCCAGTGTGAGAGGAAAAAGTGAGAGCAGAGGAAAAGATCCAGAAAAATAGTGATATGTTGACCACTTGGTTAAAGCAAAGGAGGGGTGGGGCACGAAAAGTGATGAGAATGAGAAGCTAGGATGGAGCCAAATCAGTGTTTATATCAGGAGGTATTTTGGCTGCAAGTAACCAAATACCTAACTGGGTTCAAACCACAGAGACATTTACAATTCCTGGATAAGGACATCCGGGACTTCGAGGCCCCAAGGTTAGTTTGGTGGCTCAACAGCATCACCAAGGACTGAGGCTGTTTCCATGCTTTTCACACTATTCTTCTGTTGACTTCTGTCCTTGTGGTTGCAAAGGATGGTCACAGCTCCTGGCATCACTTCCTTATGCAACACTGTTTGACTACTGGAAAATACTACCAAAGTTGCCTATAAATAAGACAAAACTGAATTCATTGCTTACCACAGCAGTGTAACCACTACCTTGACAGAGGCGTAGTAAATCTAGATGGGGAGGACAAAAGAATAATACTTATGATATATTTATTTTGGTTAAGGTGAATTTTTCCATGTAAGAGTCTAATAAGGATTGGAGAAAGTTTATGACTTTGTAATTTTAAAGTGGTAGAAACAACAAGGGGAGAATTACTAAGTGAATTTTGAAGAGATAAAAGTAAGTAGGTAAAAATAGTAGGCTTTTTTCCTCAAGTTTTTTAAGATTTGTATAAAATTGAACACAAAATTACAAAGTTACGAGATGCTGATTAAAAAGTCAAAGAAAACCTACAAAATGGAAAGACACTGAGTTCATTAGACCTCAGTTGATTGGAAGACTTAATGTAGCTAAGATGTCAATTCTCAAATGAATTGACTGTCTAGATTTAATGCAATCCCAATCAAAACCCTGGCAAGTTTTCCTTGTAGATATAGACAAACTGATTCTAAAATCTATATATTGTAGAAAGAATAAAGAACTAGAATAACCAAAATGTTTTTCAAAGCCCAACAAAGTTGGAAGATTCACACTAGCCAGTTTTAAAATTTACTCCAAGTCTATAGTAATAAAAAGTATGGTATTGATGAAAGGATGGAGACACAAATTTGTGGAACAGAGCAGAAGGTCCAGAAACAAATTGACAAATGGTCAATTGAGAAATGTACAAAGATATTTCAATGGTGAATAGATAACTTTTCAGCAAATTAGTGGTAGACAATTGGAGATCCATTGGCAGAAAAAAGGAATTTGACCTCTACCTCATACTTTATACAAAAATTAACTCAAAATGGACCATGGATTTATAAAATCTAAAATACTAAGTGTAAAATCTTTAGATAAAAGCATAGAACACTACCTTTGTGACCTAGGGTTAGGCAAAGAGTTTACATAGATGACACCAAAAGCATAAACCATAAAGGAAAAAAATGATAAATTAGACCACATCAAAATTATAATTTTTTCCTTTGTAAAAGGCAGTATTAAGAAAATGAAAGAACAAACAATTGTCTGAAAGAAAATGTCTTCAAATCACATATCTATCAGACAATTTGTATACAGAATATATACAAATCTCTCCAAGTTTAATAACAAATTTTAAATTGTGCAAAAGATTGAACAAACATACCAGACCACATATATATCTGACAAGCACGTGAAAAGAGACTCAGTATCATTAGTTACTAGGGAAATGCCCATTAAAGCTTGTTGCGGGAAGTCAGGGACCCTGAACGGAGGGACTGCTTGAAGCTGCAGTAGAAGGACATGAATTGTGAAGATTTCATAGACATTTATTAGTTCCCCAAATTAATACTTTTATAATTTCTTAGACTTGTCTTTACTGAAATCTCTGAACATAAACTGTGAAGATTTCGTGAACATTTATCACTTCCCCAATCAATACTCTTATAATTTTCCATGCGTCTTTAATCTCTTAAACCCGTCATCTTCGCAAGCTGAGGATATATGTTGCCTCAGGACCCTGTGATGATTGTGTTAACTGTACAAATTGTAAAACATGTGTGTTTGAACAATAAGAAATCTGGGCATCCTAAAAAATGAACAGGAATAACAGCTATTTTCAGGGAACAAGGGAGATAACCATAAGGTCTGACTGCCTGTGGGACTGGGCAGAACAGAGTCATATTTCTCTTCTTGCAGAAAGTGACTAGGATAAATATCACTGAATTCTTTTCCCAGCAAGGAATTACCCTGGGAAAGGAAAGCATTCCCAGGGAGAGGTCACTAAAATGGCTGCTCTGGGAGTATCTGTCTTATGCAGTTGAAGATAAGGGATGAAATACGCCCTGGTCTCCTGCAGTGTCCTCAGGCTTGCTAGGATTAGGAAATCCCAGCCTGGTGAATTCTAGTCAGACCGGTTGTCTGCTCTCGAACCCTGTTTCCTGTTAAGATGTTTATCAATGACAATGCATGCCCAATGGGACATGAAACCTCATCAGTAATTCTAATTTTGCCCTGGCCTTGTGATCTTGCTCTGCCTCTATGCCTTAGTCATCTTTTATTGCCCTTTGAAGCATGTGATTTTTGTGACTTACTCCCTGTTCGTACCCCCCTCCCCTTCTGAAATCCCCCTCCTAATAAAAATTTGCTGATTTTGCAGCCCAAGGGGCATCACGGAACCTGTCAACATGTGACATCATCCCCAGAGGCCCAGCTGTAACATTTCTCTCTTTGTACTCTTTCTCTTTATTTCTCAAACCGGCCAACGCTTAAGGAAAATAGAAAAGAACCTACGCTAAAATACTGGGGGCTGGTTCTCCCAATAAAAGCCAAGATGAAATACCAATACACATCTATCTAAATAGGGAAAAAGAAACCTACACACAAAAAAACTGATAACATCAAGTATTTAAGAGAATACAAAGCAACTGGAACTCATACATTCCTAGTGGAAATCCAAAAATGATATCGCTACTCTGGAAAACAGTTTCTTATAAAGTTAAACAGTTTCAGAAGAAGTTACTATATAACCCAGCAATCCCACTCCTAGATACTTACCTTACAGAAATAAATACTTTAGTTCACACAAAAACTTGCATACAAATATTTAGCTGCATCACTCATAATTACCAGTCTGGAAATAACACAAATGTTCTTCAACAGACAAATGGATAAACACACTGTAGTACATCTATCCAATGGAATAGTAGCTAGCAATAACAATACTTGTTATGGGTTGAATTGTGCCCCCACCCCATAAAAAGATATGTTGAAGTCCCCAACCCCAGTAATTCACAATGTGACCTCATTCAGAAGCAGAGCCATTGAAAATGTAATTAGTTAAGAAGAGGTCATACTGGAATAGGGTGGATTCCTAATTCAATATGACTGGTGTCCATATAAAAGGAGCCATATGAAAAGAGACACATAGGAAGAATGCCATGTGGCAAAGAAAACAGATTTTAGTTATGCAACTGCCAGTCAAGGAACTCAAATGGTTTCTGGCAAACCACCAGAAGCCATGAAAAATAAAGAAAAGATGTCACTGTAGGTTTTAGAGAGAGCACAGCCCAGCTGGCACCTTAATTTCAGAGCTGCAGTCACCAGACCCCTGAGAAAATGAATTTGTGTAGTTTTAAGTCACCCAACCTTTGCTAGTTTGTTACAGCAGCCCTAGGAAACTGATGCACTAATGCTACATAAAATAATCTAATGCATCAAAATGCATTATGTTAAGTGGAGGAAGTATTAAGAATTATGAAGTGTCTGAGGCTTTACCTTGCTTCAAAGTTAACAATTTTGCCTACCACAGTGTCATAGATGCTAATGGAAAACAAGAGACTCCTGGGTCAGAAACAAAGAATTTTATTACTCACAGCATGGCAGCCAGCATGTGCTTCATGATTGGGTCAGTTCTTCTAGACCCCAACCCATGGGCACAATGCAATGGCAGACTCAGATAAACACCTTGTACACTGAGTTTTTTGTCACAGCTGAGGAACTCTACCTTAGAAAACCCACAGCCTTGGCCAACCAGGCACAGTGGCTCATGTTTATAATCCCAGCACTTTGAGAGACTGAAGCAGGTGAAGCACCTGAGTTCAGGAGTTTGAGACTGGCCTGGCTAACATGGTGATACTAAAAATGCAAAACCAATTAGCCAGGTGTGGTGGCAGATGCCTGAAATCCCAGCTACTCAGGAGGCTGAGGCAGGAAAATCACTTGAAGCTGGGAGGTGATGGTTGCAGTGAGTTTAGTTGGCACCACTGCACTCCAGCCTGGGTGACAGAGCAAGTTTCCATCTCAAAAAAATAAAGGAAAAAGAAAAAGAACCCCCCTGCCCCACCCCAGCCTTATAAAGGGAGCTCCAAGCAATTATGCCCAATGTTTGCCTCAAAAGAAGACAAAAATCTTCAGGATCCTGCTCAAGAAATAAACCTTTCTTAAGCTTTAGAGGGCCACAGTACCTCTATCTTAACAAACATCCTTGAAACTGTCATAGAAAACAGCCTCAAAAGGACAGCCCAGAACAAAAACTACCACAAGATGTGTGGAAACACAATGAAGAGTTGACCCAAACAGAAGTCACTCTTGAAAGATTACTTAGTATAAGATTCCATTTTTATGACGTTCTGGAAAAGGCAAAGCTATTGTGACAGGTTACATGGGCAAATGATTCTCAGGAATTGTAGTGGGGTTAAAAGTCAAAGAGAAAGGATGAAGGAAATTTGGAGTGTGGTAGAACTATTCTTTTACTTGGTGTGGTGATGGTTCTAGCAATCTATACATGTGTTAAAACTCAGAAATATACATCAAAACTAAAGCTAGTTTTACTGTATATAAATGTAAATGTTAAGAAATTAATAAAAAAAAAATACTAATAGATAAAGAATATTTGTTTTAAAAAGAAGACATTGAATCTGAAAGGGTTACAATTAACAGTTCTAATCATTCTTTCTTTTTCTAGTTCACTAATAATTTATAAAATGCTGCTTTCATTTAAGGGATCAATGGTCACAGACAGCCTGGTGTGAATCATTTACACAAGCCTAGGAAAGTTCATGTATACATGTCTACAGGAAACACACACAATACAGTCTTTGAGAATTAGAAGACAAACATTAGTATTTTAATGTCTGATTCTGACATTTGCTCAATTTTAGAGGAATGTGTCTTCAGGGAGAATGGTTCTCCAATTGTACCAAATTCCAATTAATTTCAAGCAACCAATTATACAACCTATTTCTTTTAAAAAATAAAGTTTTAACCTGACCTCCTTGGCTGAATCAGAAGATCAGACTTTTCCTGCCAATATGTAGGCATTTTTCATTTTAAACATGAAATGGAATGCTATGTTATACCTGACCTCTTTTTCCATCACAAACCAGGTCATCTGCACTGAAACCCTTTTTCCCCCTTCAATTTTAATTTATTTTCCAATATTCTTTTATTGTAAGGAACATTTTAATTTTAAACTCTCTCAGACTATGTCCTAAGGCATAGCTGATACTTTGGGGAACCAGCATAGAAGGTGGTTAATTAATTTCATAACAAATGTTTTTGACCTCCTATTACAAAAGCTTTTTGCATGGAGTAGATATTATGTCTAAAATGAGCCACTTAGGTCATAAATATAAATGATAGAACGTTGCTAAAAAAATGATAGAATGTTGCTGTGTTTAATTTAGCACATAAGTCCAGCTTCTCATCTATGACTTGTTTTACAACTGTAACAATTAAAGCAATTTCCTCAGGTTATTCAGCTCTTAAAAAAAGGTAGTAGAGAAAAATTAATTACCCTACTGCACATAGAAAGTCACCTGAAAACACTGAGTTAATTGTTCTTGCTTCCAGATGTTTCTCCTCAAATCTTCTGACACTGGAGGCCAGTTTCCTGGAATGACTGGAGGCCAGTCATTCCAATCCATTCTACTCACAACTGTGCCACATGCAGCCCTGACAGGAAAGAGACATCTCATTTTTTTTTTTGAGACGGAGTCTCGCTCTGTCGCCCAGGCTGGAGCGCAGTGGCCTGATCTCGGCTCACTGCAAGCTTTGCCTCCCGGGTTCACGCCATTCTCCTGCCCCAGCCTCCCAAGTAGCTGGGATTACAGGCACCCACCACCACGCCCAGCTCATTTATCGAATTCTTTTAGTAGAGACAGGGTTTCATGGTGCTGCCCAGGATGGTTTCAATCTCCTGACCTGGTGATCTGCCTGCCTTGGCCTCCCAAAGTGCCAGGATTACAAACGTGAGCCACCGCGCCCAGCTGAGGCACACTTTCTATCGTCTGTTTGCAACCTTATGCTGTCTGGCGTAATTTTATTTTCTTTTTTCATTCCAATTTTGGTTATTTGTAATATCTGTATATTAATTCCTGCATTTTTATTATTCAACAGAGCCAAACAATTTTGGCCAAAGCCATTGTGAGTATAATTACAAACAAAATATTTAAGAAGTAGAATTGCTCCTATGACCAACTGTGACTAGGCTCCATTTTAATGACGAAAAAGTTTGGTCTCTTAGTTATCTAAAGACACTCAGAGAAATAATGAAAATGGGATGCCAGATCTAAGACTTTGCTTTCTAGCTCACTGCTTATTGAGGAAAAGACGAGCAACCCATTTTGACAGTGAAGTAGAATACCTCTTTAGAAATCAAAATTGAAAAAGTGCAAATTCCTAGCAAAAATCTCCAGTCAGAAGCCACAGCTTCTTGTCTTAGATAAATATTGTTTAATCTGAACCCTGGAAGAACGTATTACTGCTGTTACCAAACAGAGTTTGAAGCAATCTCCTGGTCTGCCTCTTTAACATTTATCAGAAACGTGGCAGCTCCATTCTATTCAATTACAGCCTTTTGGCGGTTACTGTCAGTCTGCTCCACCGTCTTCTCTCCTCCTTACCTGCATCCTAAATCACAGACTTTCTTTTTGTCTTCTTACAGTTTTTCAATGTTATTCCCTGAAAGTATACCTTTCTCCAGTTGGCCCAGTGTATTTTAAAAGGGATTTTATGACTCCCATCTTTCCCAGTGAACCATTGCTGCTTCTATTCCAATAGAGATAAACACTACTTTTTTTATTCAACTACTATTAAGAGTTTTTAAGTTACACTCCAATCAAATTTTATTTTAGTTGATGTAATGTCATATAAAATCAAGATAGTTGCCAGAGTTGAGTATGCACATTAACGTGCAAGCTATTTAAAGAACACCCAGGTTCTTCCTCCAACTAGGTGCTTAATACATATCTGTTGAATGAATGAATGAATGAATGAATCACAGCTAGCCTCTACTATCATATGGGAAATATATGACACACTAAACATAATTTATAATTCGTTCCTTAGGAACTTCAGCTTGGATATAGCCTGAAGTGAGTGACGGGAACTACAGTGTAATAAATTGAATTTTCTAGCAGATGGGAATCCTCTGTGAAAGAAGGCAGTGGTGGGTGTCCAGTGGCCTGCTTCTCAAACATTAGAAGAAAGAATGAAATGAAACAGAGAAATGTTGGACAAAATTAACAGTAGGCTGGGAATTAAGGAATGAAGTCAAAAAGAATCCAATCAAAAAGAAAGCATAAAAATGGATCACAAGTTCAAAATATAGAGAGTTTACCTAAAAATCAGAATGGCAACTGGTAGCTTATAAGCAGCTGAAAAGCCCGGAACACCAGGGACTTCTACTGTGAAGTGAATGTACAACTAAGAAAACAACTATCAGCTTGTAGAAGTCAACAAAAGGCATCAGCAACAGGGTAGGAGACACTAGATGGGCTGTTGGATTCTGAAAGATGTCCTTAACTTCTGTTAGTGCCCCCTCTCACTTCACATATCGCCACCCAAACACACATACACATACACGCAGCAAGAGTCATCCTATCTGTTTATATCTACAGAGGAATGCTAAATAGAGTATATTTTATTGGGCAAAGAAAGTAGTAATCATGCCCCAAGTCATTTGATAGGGTTGAAAAATGATGAACTGAGAAAGAATACTTGCATTGAAGAGGGTGAACTTAAATTACTTCTTGATATTTGACCCAATTAGGAGGGTCCCCATTATTTCACAGGGGAATTTACCAAGAAATTTTAACCTCATAGTTTAAAAAAGCAGACCTGAATCTCTAGCTTGCTGATACTTGAGAAAATAATATATAGAATTTTCATGATTCTCAGGCCAAACCTGAGCAAAGGAGCACTAGAGACATTTTAAATAAAGGGAATGAGAAACTTTAGAGGAAGTAATGCCTTCATCAGACTTCAGGAAGAAACCAGGTTAAACAGGAAAAATGATATGGTCTAGGTGTTAACTAGCTTATAGCTATTTGCATGTTAAGTTTAAGAATTGCTAAAGAAGATCCAGTCAACTAGTTGTTTTAGCAAAATTTAGACCCACAGTACCAGATTGGAAACACACTATTTTATATTCTTAAGGTGTGAAAAAGAGACAGCACAAGATACATCTCTTTAGATATATTTATAAATACAAGCGAGATGCCTGTGTAAACATACTAACTATACTTGCTAAATATTCAGACAGTAGTAAAGATAAGAAGGCAGTTAAGTGTGTATTAAGGCATCTTTTTAAATATAGTATCCTTTGAAATGCCCTTCTAAATTGTTCAGTTTGAACAACAATTTCCTTAGCTCAGTAAATCTACTTTCACATTCAGTAAATGGGAGAGACTGTTTAATGAGGAACTACTCTTCCCCCTGTCTTCTCTTTTCTCACTTCCTTTCCCTTCCTCTCTACTCCTATCTCCCAATCTTTGTTTCTCCCCTCCCCTTTCATTTTCTCCCCTCCTTTCCTCTCTCTTGTCTCTTCTGTCATCCTCCCCATCTCATTTTATACTGACCTTAATTAGGAGCAGAACAAACACACCTTGCAAGGAATGAAAAAGATGCTTTTATTCATTCGTTCAATGAATAACTATAGAGATTTATCAAGTTCCAGGATTGAAGCTATGCACTTTGATTGTGGAGCAAATAAGACAAACATGGTTGCCACCCTTAGAGTGCGTACAGTTTGTAGGAAGACAGATAGCCAAGAGGTAATAACAAAATGCATGTCGTGGTAGGTATTCTGATAGGACAAACTAGTAAGGAATTCCAGAATAAAAGAATTTTACCTAGTTAATGCTATTTCTCTCTAGGCATATGGAAGCATAATCTTACTGAATTTCTTGAAAGAGTCTGAGTATGACAGAAAAAATTAGATTTTAATGGATTCCATACTGATAATTTGACAAATTTCTCCTGCTTGTTCATTTTTTTTTTTTTTAGCCTTAACTGTAGTTGTTACGAAATCAAACAAGGTGAATTAAGGATTTTTGAGTGGTATTTGTACAATTCTGAAAGAAGTACATGTTATTTTTTAAAAGTATGCATAAGAAAGGAATTTTCTGCTATCTCATTTTATTTATTTATTTTTTTTTAAGGCACAGACTTTCTTGCTCTAGTTATTATATTGGGCTCTGGGAACAAATGGTGGATAAATTATGCAGAGTCCTTGCTCTTGTGGGCATTTGATAAAGCAAGCAGAGTTAAATTTAGTTACCTTCAGTAAATAAGTTATTAAATATATCAACAGAGTGAAAGGTATTTTAGTTTCAGTTTTACAGAAGCAGAAGCTAAGACCAAGCTTTGGATGCTTGTAGTTTATCCTAAGAAACAGCAGTGAGGGAATAGAGAAGGTGAGATGGAAATCCTCATTCATGTAGTTGAAAAGTACAGAATCCCCCCTAGAACTGCACCCTTGAAAGAAGAAATGGTAGAATTTATCCATCCACTCCCATTGGTTGAGGGCTGCTCACTGGGGCATAAACTCCCAGACTCCCGCACTGCGCTGACATGTGGGCCACAAGAGCTCCTTCTGTGTCTAAGGACCCAGGACAGAATGAAGAAAGATACTTGCTGGGGCTTGGAGCCTGACACTAAGACGAGTGTGAGCAAAGGAAACTGTCTACCACAGCTGCACTGAAACAGAAGTGCAGAGGTTGAAAGGATGTTTCAGAGACCAAAGGCATGGACTACAAATGGCATTTTGAGACTGTTTTTCCTGATCATGAGCAAAAGCATCAGGATTCAAATCTCCAAGAGAGAAAAAAAATTAAGCAGACAGAGATTTATTTCTGTTCAAGCTTCTTATAAAATTGGTCTGAGGATGAGATCCAGTCCCCAAATAATTTATCTTGAATTGTTTTTCCCAGCTTAGGAAATACCCTGGGGACATCCAAATCAAATATTTTGGTCCTCATGGCTTTCTTTTATTTCTGCATAAGCCCCATGGTCCCATGGCCTTATGTTGTTTGAAGAGGAATTGATACTATGATGAAGGAAACAGTCAGGAAGCTATAGACAGAAGGAAACAGATTGATCCCAATAGGCTTTGCCAAAGGAACATGCAGGAACTATTTTTATCTGTAAGAGTTATGCTGTTATTTGTATTTGAATAGTGCGTTCCAACCCATCAACAGCGCAGTATAATGCTGTTTTTTTTCTGAATAACAGAGATGGGTTTACTTTTATCATTCTACACTTTACCCTGGATATATTCTGGTCAGTAGCAAGCATTTGTAATTAAATGGTGTAAATAAGGGTAGTAGTCTGTGCCTCTGGGACCAAGTTTAAAAGTGCCTATGTGAGAGCTGGGCATCATGGCTCCTGCCTGTAATTCCTACTTTTGGAGGCTGAGGCAGGAGGATCGCTTGAGGTCGGAAGTTTGAGACCAGCCTGGGCTCCATAGCTAGGTCCCATCTCCACAAAAAAATTAAAAATAATTAGCCAGACATATGGCACAGGCCTGCAATCCTAGCTACTCAGGAGACTGAGGTGGGAGGATCTCTTGAGCCCAGGATACTTCGAATGATCACACTATTGCACTTCAGCCTGGTGACAGAGCAAGTGTCTCTAAAAATATATATATATATTGCCCAGGTGCCGTGACTCACACCTGCAATCCCAGCACTCTGGGAGGCCGAGGTGGGTGGATCACAAGGTCAGAGAATGAGACCATCCTGGCAAACATGGTAAAACCCCGTCTCTACTAAAATACAGAAAATTAGCCAGGCATAGTGGTGCACACCTGTAGTCCCAGCTACTCAGGAGGCTGAAGCAGGGGAATTGCTTGAACCTGGGAGGTGGAGGTTGCAGTGAGCTAAGATCTCACCACTGCACTCCAGCCTGGGTGACAGAACAAGACTCTGTCTCAAAAAAAAAAAAAAGGAAGAAACAAAGAAGTGCCCGTGTGACTAAAATATTTCACAATAGTATTTGCCATTTGCTTTTTGTGGAAAAGTGTAAAAATTGGTAAATTAAGGTAAAAGCTATTTAGGAGTCTCTTGTATTATTCTTCCAACTTTTTTGTAAGTTAAAGAGTTTTTTTTTCCAAAACTAAATTTTAGCAAACATTGCATGATACATGACTATATAAGACATATATGATTGATGAAAAATGGTCAAAAGTATAAATAAATGAGACTTTTAAAATCAAGATATACTGTTACGCAAAAGAGATAAGGCGGTTTTGCCATAACCTTCTATACATTTTCCTCTTGGAAACAAATTATATACATGTAAATATAAATAACATTATAAAACAGACATATATTGTATGTGCCAGTCTTTCTATAAGGTGCTTTTTCTCTCAAAAATATTCATGATCACTTCTCTCTGTTAACAAATATGTTAATATATTCCTTCCTAATAAATGCCTAGTATTAAATCATTTGGAATATATTTGTAAATGTTGTAATACCTTGCTGTTGTTTATACATTTGATCTAACAAATGACCAAATGTTATAATTTGGCTTCCAATTTTTCTCTATTTTAAATATAATTATATTCCTCCAATATAATATATAATGTAATTTTAATTATTTTATTACTGTAGGAAACATCTTTATACATACAACCGGGCCCTCCTGTGGGCATATTTTGATGACATAATTTCCTCTGAGTAGCTATGTCAAAAGTTACGCACTTTCAAAATTCAGGTTTTTGATATTTTGCCTTCAGCCAATATGGAGTTACAAGTATTGATTGTATCCTCCTATCTAAAACAACACAAAACAAAAAATAAAATATATAAAACAAACATTTATTTATTTATTTATTTACTTACTTACTTATTTATTTCTTGAGACGGAGTCTCACTCTGTTGCCCAGGCTGGAGTGTAGTGGTGTAATCTCGGCTCACCTCAACCTCTGCCTGCCGAGTTCAAGCGATCCTCCTGCCTCGGCCTTCTGAGTAGCTGGGATTACTGGCACGCACCACCATGCCTGGCTAGTTTTTGTATTTTTAGTAGAGGCTGGGTTTCACCATATTGGTCAGGCTGGTCTTGAACTCCTGACCTCATGGTCTACCCTCCTCAGCCTCCCCAAGTGCTGGGATTACAGGCGTAAGCCACTGCACCTGGCCAAAACAATCATTTATAATATACTGAACAGGGGCAAAAAAGGACCATGATCCCTGAGAGAGGACAGAAAATATCCTACATTTGTCCTACATTTGCCCCCATTTATTACCTTGGGAGAGTATCCAGACCCTGACACAGGGAGGCAAAACTCAGTATTTATGAGCACTGAGTACAGTACACAAAGGGTGTATTAGTCCCTTCTCACACTGCTATAACTAACTACCTGAAACTGGGTAATTTATGAAGAAAAAAAGGTTTAATTTACTCACAGTTCCACAGGCTTAACAGGAAGAATGACTGGAAGAGCTCAGGAAACTTACAATCATGGCAGAAGGTGCAGAGGAAGCAAGTATGTCTTACCATAGTGAAGCAGGAAAGAGAGAGGGGGGAAGTGACACACACTTTTAAACCATCAGATCTCATGAGAACTCACTACCAAGAGAACAGCAAAAGGGAAACTGCCCCCATGATGCAATCACTTCCCACCAGGTCCCTCCCCCAACAATTACAATTGAATTGTAATTAACAGTTACAATTCAACAATTGCAATTGTTGAATTACAGTTCAACATGAGCTTTGGGTGGGGACCCAGACCCAAACCAAATCATTCTGCCCCTGCCCCTCCCAAATCTCATGTCCTTCTCACATTTTAAAACACAATCATGGCTTCCTAACAGTCTTCTAAAGTCTTAACTCATTCCAGCATTAACTCAAAAGTTCAAGGCCAAAGTCTCATCTGAGACAAGGAAAGTCCCTTCCACCTGTGAGACTGTAAAATCAAAACAAGTTAGTTACTTCCAAGATATGATGAGGATACAGGTACGGGCAACGGATAAAAGCTCCCATTCCAAATGGGAGAAATTGGTAAAAACAAAGGGGTTACAGGCCCCATGCAAGTCCAAACCCCAGCAGTACTATCATTAAATCTTAAGCCTCCAAAACTATCTCCTTTGACTCCATTTCTCATATTCAGGGCTCAACGATGCAAGGGATGGCCTCCCAAGGCATTGAGCAGCTCTGCTCCTGTGGTTTTCAGGGAAAGCAGCCCCTACGTCTGCTTTCACAGGCTGGTGTTGAGTATCTGTGGCTTTTCGAGGCACACAGTGAGAGCTGTCAGTGGGTCTACCATTCTGGGGTCTGGGAGATGGTGGCCCTTTTCTCACAGCTCCACTAGCTAGTGCCCCAGTGGGGGCTCTTTGTGGGGACTCGAACTGCACATTTCCCTTCTGTACCTCCCTATTAGAGGTTCTCCATGAGGACTCTGACCCTGCAACAGACTTCTGACTAGACATCCAGTCATTTTCATACATCTTCTGCAATCTAGGTGGGGCTTCCCAAGCCTCAGCTCTTGCCTTCTGCACACCAGCAGGCCCAACACCATATGGAAGATGCCAAGGATTAGGGCTTTCACTCTCCAAAGCAATAGCCCAAGCTCTACCATGACCCCTTTTAGCCATAGCTGGAGCTGGGATACAGGGTGCCATGTTCCAATGCTGCACAGAGCAGCTGGGCCCTGGGCCTGGCCTATTTTTCCTTCTTAGGTCTTCAGGCCTGTGATGAGAGGGGCTGATGTGAAGGTTACTGAAGTGCCCTGGAGAAATTTTTTTTTGTCTTGGCTATTAACATTTGGCTCCTCATTACTTATGCAAATTTCTTTAACCAACTTGAATTTCTCGCCAGAAAATGAGTTTTTATTTTCTACTACACGGTCAAGCTGCAAATTTTCCAAACTTTTATGCTCTACTTACCTTTTAAATATAAGTTCCAGTTTTAGAAATCTTTTTGTTCATGCATATGAGCACACACTTTCAGAAACAGCCAGGTCACATCTTAAATGCTTTGCTGCTTAGAAATTTCTTCTGCGAGATACCCTAAATCATCTCTCTCAAGGTCAAAGTTCCACAGATCTCTATGGCAGGGGCAAAATGCTACCAGTATCTTTGCTAAAGCATGGCAAGAGTGACCTTTACTCCATTTCCCAAGACATTTGTCATCTCCATCAGAGACCACCGCAGTCCAGACTTCATTGTCCATATCACTATTAGCAATTTGGTCAAAACCATTCAACAAGTTTCTAGGAAGTTCCAACCTTTCCCACATGGTGCTGCCTTCTAAGCCCTCCAAACTGTTCCAACCTCTGCCCATTACCCAGTTCCAAAGTTGCTTTTACATTTTCAGATATCTTTATAGCAGTGCCCTATTCCCAATACCAATTTTCTGTATTAATCCATTCTCACACTGCTATAAAGAGCTACCCGAGACTGGGTAATTTATGAAGAAAACATGTTTAATTGACTTGCAGTTCTGCAGGCTTAACAGGAAGCATGACTGGGAGGCCTCAGGAAACTTACAATTACGGCGGAAGGCAAATGGGAAGCAATCACTTTATACCATGGCAGAGCAGGAAAAACAGAGAGCAAAGAGGAATTGCTACACACTTTTAAACCATCAGATTTCATGAGAACTCACTCACTATCATGAGAACAGCAAGGGGGAAATCGTCCCCATGATCCAGTCACCTCTCAACATGTCCTTCCCCCAACACTGGATATTACAATCCAGCATAATATTTGGGTGGGGACACAGACCCAAACCATATCAAAT
Organism: Trachypithecus francoisi; assembly: GCF_009764315.1. Lineage (NCBI taxonomy): Eukaryota > Metazoa > Chordata > Mammalia > Primates > Cercopithecidae > Trachypithecus > Trachypithecus francoisi. The sequence goes on along the minus strand of NW_022681441.1, from coordinate 1,755,385 downwards.
GGCCTTGCCTCAGGAGTGGCAAATAATTTGCTCACTTCTTAGCCCTGCTTCAGTCCCATGTATCCTATCTCAAAAATAAGACCTGAAAGGATAACACTGCTTGCAAGGAAACTAACTGCATTCTAAAACAAAGCTTAAGACTATTTATGGAAGTATAAAAGCATCCACTACTTAAATAGGTACATTTTACAAAGTCTGGCGTTCAATAGGAAATTACCAAGCATTAGGAAAGTGGAGGAAAATATGACCTACAAAGAGAAAAATCATTCAGTCAACTGAAATGGACCCATAATTCACACAGATGTAAAAACTGGCAGATACGGACATTAAAAGTGTTATTCAAACTGTATTTGAAACAGAGCAAAATTAGCACTTGGGCATCCCTGAGAGTGAGTGCCTTCTTAAATTTTGGACCCTAGATGATATCTCTCATCCTTCATTTTAGTCCTGGTCAGATTCCAGAATATTGAAAGTTAAATAGTGGTATGAAACATGTAAATAAAAATGTAAAAATACGAGAATCTCAATTCAAATCTTTAGAAATTGAAATTACAATGGTGAGATGAAAAAATACATTAAATGAGATTAATAAGAAATTGCATATTACAGAAGAAAAGATTAGCTATCCTGAAATCATAATAATAGAAATTACCCAAAAGGAAATAATTTAAAGAAAAAAATAAAAACAAATCTATGAGTGACAGGAGAATTCAAGAGACTCTCTATATATAGAGTCTACAAAGAAAAATGAAGAGTGGAGGACAGTAAAAATCTTTGAGGAAACAATGGTTTAAACACTTCCAAATTTGATGAAAATTATAAACATATGTGAAAGAAGCTTAGCCCCAAGCATAAAGAAAACTACACCAAAACACAAAACTAAATTTCTCCAAACTAATAATAAAGAGAAAATCTGGAAAGAGGCCAAAGAAAAAAGACATATCATGCATAGAACCAAGATGATAACAGAACATTTCCTGTAGGAAACAATATAGGTAAGAAGATAGTGGAAGAATATTTTAAAGGACTGAAATTTACAGAAAGAAAACCACCTAAAATCCTACATTCAGGAAATATTTATATAAGAAATAAAGGCAAAATAAATATTTTTTCTAACATACAAAAGCTGAAAGAATTTATTACATGTAGTCCCACACTACAAGAAATTCTAAAGAAAGTCCTTCAGGAAGAAGGAAAATGATGTCAGAGGAAAATCTTGATCAACATAATGGAAGAAAGAGCCCCAGAAACAGTAATTATAAGAAATTGTGATTTCTGAGAATTGTGTGATCTGAGATTTTACCCTGTCCGCAAGTTAAGAAGTTAACCTTCCACAGTTTCATGAGTGCTGGCAGAAGATTCAAAGTTCCTAGATCAGAGACAAGTAATTTTATAAGTCATAACACAGCAGACAGTATGAGCTTCATGTTCATGCTGAGTCTTTTTGCCTCCTATGTCCCATGGGGTGAAGCAAGCTGGCCTAGATGGATTATATACATTGATCCTTGTGTCACAACTAAAAGACCCTGAATATAGTATACAACATAATATTGTATATAATATATAATATATAATATATAATATATAATATATAATATATGAATAATACAAATAATATATTGTATGTTATATATTATGTGTCATATAATATAAATACAATATTATATGATATATTACATATAATATTGTAAAAATAATATATTTATTTATTATATGATATTACATATCATATAATATGTAAATATAATGTATATAATATATAATATATAATTCATTGTATATAATATATTATAATTCATTATATATTATATTATATTTTTATATACATTTATATATTATTCATATAAATAATGTATTTTATATTATTTACATTTTATATATTATTTATATAAATAATACATTTTATATTTTATATAATATATATTTTATATAAAATATATTGTTTTGTATAATATATATTATTATATAATATATAAACAATGGACTTATATAGTATATATAATATAAATAAAATATTTTATACATAATGCATATGTAAAAGAATATATAATATATAATATATAATATATGAATACATATAAAATATATATTTATAAAATATGTATTATATATCTTTATCTTTATATATTTTATCAATGGACACTTAGGTTGATTCCATAGATTGACTGTTGTGTATAGTGTTGCAATAAATACGGAAGTGCAGCTATCTGTTTGACATACTGATTTTATTTTCTTTGGATATATACTCAGAAGTGGGATTGCTGGGTCATGTATTAGTTCTATTTTGAATTTTTTTGAAAAACCTTTGCACCATTTTTTATAATAGCTGTATTAATTTACCTTACTATCAACAGTGTACAGGGTTCTTTTTTCTTCATTTCTTTGACAACTCTTACTATCTTTTGTCTCTGAAAAAAGTCATTCTAACAGGTATGGGATGGGATTGCCTTATGGTTTTAATAAGCTTTTCCATGATGCTTAGTGATATTGAGAATTTTTTTATATACCTTCTGGGCATTCATATGTCTTCTTTTGAGAAATGTCTACTTGGATTCTTTGCCCATTTTAAAATCAGGTAATTTATCTTCTTGCTATTGAGTTGTTCGAGCTTCTTATGTGTTTTGAATATTAATCCCTCATCAGATGTATGGTTTGCAAATATTTTTTCCCATCCCATAAGTTGCTGTCAGGCCTCTGAGCCCAAGCTAAGCCATCATATCCCCTGTGACCTGCACGTATACATCCAGATGGCCTGAAGTAACTGAAGAATCACAAAAGAAGTAAAAATCGCCTATTGCTGCCTTAACTGATGACATTACATTGTGAAATTCCTTCTCCTGGCTCATCCTGGCTCAAAAACTCCCCCACTGAGCACCTTGTGTCCCCTGCCCCTGCCCACCAGAGAACAACTCCCTTTGACTGTGATTTTCCACAACCTACCCAAATCCTATAATATGGCCCCACCCTTATCTGCCTTCACTGACTCTATTTTTGGACTCAGCCTGCCTGTACCCAGGTGAAATAAACAGCCTTGTTGCTCACACAAAGCCTGTTTTGTGGTCTTTTCACACGTACGTACATGAAAGTTGCCTTTTCACTCTGTTGTTTCTTTTTCTGTGCAGAAGCTTTTTTGTTTGATGTATTCACATCTGTCTATTTTTGCTTTTGTTGCCTGTATTTTGCGGTAATAGTCAAGAAATCATTGCCCAAACAAGAGTCATGGAGCTTTCCCTTCTGTTTTCTTTTGGTTGTTTCATAGTTTCAGATTTTATGTTTAAGTCTTTTATCCATTTTGAGTTGTTTATTGTATGTAGTATGAGATAAGGGTCTAACTTAATTCTTCTGTACATGAATATCCAGTTTTCCCAACATCATTTATTGAAGAGCCTGTTCTTTCCTCATTGTGTGTTCTTGGCACCATTGTCAAAAAAATCAATTGATCATAGATGTGTGAGTTTATTTCTGGATTTTTTATTCTGTTTCATTTTTTCTATATGCCTGCTTTTATGCAACTACCATGCCATTTTGGTTACTACAGCTTAGCAGTATATTTTGAAGTCAGATAGTGTGATGACTTCAGCTTTGTTCTTTTTGGTCAAGATTTCTTTGGCTCTTCATGATCTTTTGTGGTTTCATATCAATTTGAGGATTTTTTTGTCTATGTCTGTGAAGAATGTCATTGGTATTTTGATAGAAATTGCATTAAATCTGTTGATTTCTTTTGGTAGTATGGTCATTTTTACAATATTAATTCTTCCTATCCATGAACACTGGATGCCTTTTCATTTTTCTGTGTGTGCACTTTTCTATTTCTTTCATCAGTGTTTTATAGTTTTCATTGTAGATATCTTTCACTTTCTTGGTTAAACTTACTCTTTGGTATTTTATATTTTTGTAGCTATTGTAAATTTTATTGCTTTCTCGATTTTTCTGGCTAGGTTGTTCTCAGCGTATAGAAATCCTACTAATTTTTGTATGCTCATTTTGTATTCTACACCTTTATTAAATTTGTTCATTAGTTCTAACATTTTTTGCTATAGTCTCTAGAAATTTTTATTTGTAAATCATGTCATCTGCAAATAGAAACATGATCAAGGGATTCCTAGGATGCAAGATTGGTTCAACATAGCCAAACCTACAATTGTGGTACACTACATTAACAGAATGAAGGACAAAAACCATATGACAATCTCAACTGATGAAGAAGAAGCATTTGACAAAATTCAATGTCCTTTTATGATACAAATTCTTAGGTACACAAGGGATGTACCTCAACACAATAAAGCCATGTATAACAAACTACAGATAACATAATATTCAACAATGAAAAATTGTAAGCTTTTCCTTTACGATCAGGAGCTAGTCAAACATGCTCACTCTTACCACTTCTGTTTAAAACAGTACTAAAAGTTCTAGCCAGATAAATTAAGCAAGGGAAAGAAATACAAGACATGCAAACTGGAAAATAAAAACCAAAATTTAAGTAAAGACGACAAAATATTTGAGTTGTCACTTTACTAATGGAAATAAAAAGATGGCAAATATCCACATGGATGGAAAGATGTTCCACATTGGTAGTTGTTAAAGAAATGCAATCTAAAATCACAGTATACACACACTAGATTGTCCAAAAATAAAGACCAGCAAAATCGGGTTATTGCCAAGATGTTAAGGAACTAGAACTCTCATTCGTGGCTGATGGGAATGTAAATGGCACAGTAACTTTTGAAAACAGTTTGGCAATTTATTTAAAAGTTAAATATATTACTACCATATAATCCAGCTATTCTACTCCTATGTACTTACCCAAGATGAAGAAAGCTTATGCCCACACAAAGAGTTGCACACACAAATTCATAGAGATGTATTTGTAACAACTAAACACTGGAAACCATCCAAATTTCTATATGACAGATGAATGAATAAACTGATATTGCCGTATGATAGAATACTAGTCAACATTAAAATGGAATAAATCACTGGCACATGCTATGGCATAGATAAGTCTCAAAGTAATTATGCTGAGTACAAGAGGTCAGATGAAATAACATGTACTGTGTAATTTCATTTCAGTAAAATCATAAGTCATGAATGTGGACATAAGGAAATGTCAGGGATAGTCACAAGAGTGGGCTTATAAGGGACATGAAATTTTGGGGAGTGATGAATATGCTCATTATGTTGATAATGGTTATGGTTTCATTGTTATAAACGTATATTAAAACTTTTCAAATTATATACTTTAAATATGGGTGGTTTATAATAATTCAGTTATATTTCAATAAAACTTCTTTTCAATAAAAAGACTATTGACACATAATAACAAAGTTTTATTTAGCAAGATTTCCCCCATCACTCTCCCATTAGCATTATGGGAAAATGCTGGCTTTTCCTCATCCCTAATAGCCAATCTGGGAGGTTACAGTGACACTTTACTATCTTCCTCTGCATTTATTTGACTACTAGTAAAACTTCATTCAAATGTATAAAGAAAGGTTATTGCTCTTTTTAAATGCAGCATGGAATTTGACTAACACTAGCTTTCCCTATTAAATTTCTGGGCAGGGTAATTCCCACAGGACCTTGGATTCTGCATGACTTGGCAGTTATTTGTATAAGTTGGAAAAAAGAGAAAATTGATGAGATGGGACAACGTATAAATGCAGGAAGTTGAGTAGATTTTATTTTTGAACCATTGTGACAATGCATTTGTATATTAAAAGAATCTTGCCTAATATACAAGGAAGGAATGTTTTATTTATTCTCCTCTAGTCTGATTGATCCTCTGGACCTTAATCACAAACTGGTTTTATTTATTCTCCTCTTGTCTGATTGATCCTCTGGACCTTATTCATAAATTATTTTATATTTGTACAGCAGAAAATGCAATGTTGCATCTACATGCAGAGAGATCTCCCTTTACCTCCCCTTTGTAGTTTGCAAAACAGTGCAAAAATATTTTTAATTACTAAAGAAAGAACAATGACCTCTGTAAAAAGTGCAGCTGGGCCCAAGCATGGAGACAGCTGGAAAACATTGTCTCCTCATGAGCTTTGTAAATCATTCCTGGCAGGAGGCATCACTATCTTATTAACTCTCTTGCAGAGTCTCTAATGTGGTTTTCAAAGGCGTTGTTAGGACTCTGAGAGCAGAGAAATTGTTCACTTTATGACATCTACTTGGACATCTTGGGGTTTAGAATTGGTAACACAGTAGCAACAGCCCTAGAGTTCAAGAGGCTTGAAGTGTGCTATGTCAGGGTAAGTTAGGGAGCACGCTAATGGTTAAGTATCAGAGCAGGGACTAAGTTAGGGAAAGTGAGGTAAAGAACAAAGGAAAAGGTCTACTTTTGGATTATTCACACTCTAGGTACGCTTCTCTCTAACTTGGCTTTCTTTTAAAAATTCAGATACGCACAAATGTAGAAAGTATAGTATCCTATTATATCTATTACCAAGCTTAAACAATGGCCAAATATGTTTTGCCACACTAGAGTTTCTCAAACTTCAATAAACCTATTGATGAACTCAAATGTTAAAATACAGTTTTTTATAGTTTAGGCTGAGGTTCTTCATTTCTAACAAGCTCCTAGGTGATGTGGATCCTAGCTGTTAGTTCACTCTTTGAGTGGCAGAATTCTAATACTCCTTCTTACTTCTACACTTGCCCACTCATTATTTTGAAGCAAACTCTGGATATCATGTTATTTAATTCATAATTATTTCAGCATATATTCCCAAAACATTTGCTCATTGTAAAAACATAGCCACAGTGCCATTATTCTACTTTAAAAATAATAATTCTTCAATAACATTAAATGTCCAGCCATTGTTCAAATTTCCCCAATTGTCTCATAATTGTTTAATTCCCTCCACCTCTCACATAGTTTGAGAGGACCGAAATAAGATCCATACATTGTAATTGATTGATGTTTCTGACTGGTTGTTGCAATTGGTTCGTGTTGCAATTGACTGTTGTCTTTAGTTTATCTTTCTTTCAGTCTGTAGGTTCTCCAATACATACACTTTTTCTTACTCTTTTCCCATCTCTTTATATTTCTTTGCAGTTTATATTTTTGAAAAAAATCCATCATTTGTCCTGTAGAGTTTGAATAGTGTAAATTTTCCTGATTGCATAGTTTTCATTAACATGATCCTTGGCACCCTATACTTCCTGTAAAATCATAGTTACCTATCTTGACATAAGACATGTATACTTGGTCTCTGTCACTGGTTCCTAGCACACAGCTCCAAAAACCCTTGAAATTTCCTGAGAGATATGAATACTAGGAGCATCCTTTTTTCTATTTCATCTCTGACCCCACTTCCTGAAACATAGCTCCTTAGAATCCCTTGGGATTTCCTGGGTGATAAAATCATCCTTTGTTTTAATGAGGTGACTCTTCGTTGGCTTTTGGCTAGTCTCAGACGGGGGCTGGTCATCAGAAAGAACCAAGACATGATTAGAAGCTTGGAAATGTCAGCCCCCACACCTACCCTCTTCCTCCGCAGAGGAAAGATGGGTTAGAGATGGAGTTAATAATCAATCATGCCTATGTGATGAACCATCCAAAAAATCCCTAAAAAATGGAGTTCCGAGAGCTTCTAAGAAGTTTGGTGAATATATTCATGTGTTGGGAGGGTAATGTGCCCTAATTCCATGGGGACAGAAGCTCCTGTCTCAAGACCCTTTCAATGTTGCCCTAAGTGCCTCTTCACCTGGCTATTCATCTGTATTCTTTATCACATCCTTTATAATAAACAGGTAGATATAAGTGCTTCTCTGAGTCCTGTGAGCCATCATAGCAGATTATCAAACACGAGAAGGAGGTCATCAGAACCCCTGATTTGTAGCCGAGTCAAACAGAAATGTGGGTAACCAAGAGACCTGCAATTGGTGTCTGAAGGGGGGACAGTCCTGTGGTGTTTTTGCTAACTCCAGGTAGCTAGAATCATAATTGAATTGGAGCACACCCATTTGTTGTCTAGAGAGTCGGCTAATGTGAGAAAAAATTCACACACAAGTATAGAGGTTACTTATGAGGAGGATCAGAGATTTGGGGATGTGGTAGCCATGACTATTTCATGAATAGTGTTTTGTAGATAAGCAAACATCTGATTCTTTTCTACTTTGTCATGTTAGAAGCTAAATTCATTAAATAATCGAGGATTATAAATAGTGATATTTTATCATTTCTTGATTACTTATTAGCTGGCGTACATTTATAAAAACGTTTTGAAGCAGGATATCTCCCTGATTGCTTCACAGAACTCATGACAGGGGTTCCACATTTACTCAGCCTGCAGCTTTCAACTCCTTGTGGGAAGGAGTGTGCTGGTGAATGAGGTGGGAACTGGAGTGCAGGAATGCTGGGACCTGATAGCCACTATGGCGCTGGCAGGGGCGAACTTCATTCACTCAAACCCACTGCATTCCACCTCTCACAGGAGGGAGCATGCAGGTGAGTGGGTGCAGAAGCCAGGGCAAAGGCTTTTGGGTTTCAGCCACAGAAAATTCCATGGGGCCCTGTGGCAGCATCTGTGGGGGGGGGGTGCCTGTGACCCCTGAAGCCTCAGATGGGGCGTTACAGTGCTCTTTTAGCTCTGCTATTCACAGAGAGCTGAAGTGTTAACCGCTTGCTGGGCCTTCTGTCTTTTCATGTGAGGCAGCTGTCTTCTGCCTGCGAGGGCAAAGGTCAGTGTGACAGTCTTTTGTATCCACACTCATGACTCCCAAGCTCTTGTCCAGCATCCAGGAGAAACGAAGTCACATGAACGAATTGAAGAACGGTGAATGTGGGGATTTTATTGCTGATGAAAGTGGCCCTCAGTGGGAAGGGGAGCTGAAAGGGGGACAGGGTGGGAAGGTAATATTTTCCTGAAGTCCAGCCATCTCTGGTTGGATTCTTCACTGAAGTTATGCCACCAAGCCGCTCCTCTCCAACGTCCAGCTGCTTCTCCTTTCTACTGGCTGAGTCGAGGATTTATTTTTTCTTTTCCCCCGAGACAGAGTTTTGCTCTTGTTGCCCAGGCTGGAGTGCAATGGTGCATCTTGGCTCACTGCAACCTCCACCCTACCAGGTTGAAGAGATTCTCCTGCCTCAGCCTCCCGAGTAGCTGGGATTACAGGCATGCACTAACATGTCTGGCTAATTTTTGTATTTTCAGTAAAGGTGGGGTTTTGCCATTTTGTTCAGGCTAGTCTCGAACACCTGACCTCAGGTGATCCACCCTCTTCAGCCTCCCAAAATGCTAGGATTACAGGTGTCAGCCACTGCACCCAGTCCAAGTCTGGGATTTTCATAGGCACAGGATCCAGGCAGGGTGGGGCCATCGGTGGTGTTGGAAAAGGCAACATTCAAGCAGGAAAACAGTGATGTAAGTTCCCGCTTTGGGCCATGGTGTCAGGCTTTACAATTTGAGAGTGGGGCTGCCCTTTTCTGCCTAGAATTTCTCTGCTTCCTGTCCCTGTCAGTTTCCCTGTATATTTGGACTCTTTCCTCTTCTTTACCATTTTTGAAAATAGAAATTTGATTACTTCATATGCTTTGAAGGTGACTAATCATTTATTTTCAGTGTGAGGAAATATCATTATGAACACATACATTTAATAATATTTGATGTTTCACTCCACTGTAGTTATTCTTATTGATGCTGGAAATGTTTGTCCATGATAACTTCTTCATGTTGACTCTTATGTAGCATTATTCTGGCAAACACATTCTCAAAAAAAAAAAAAAAAAAAGAGGCCATATTATTTTAAAGACAGTGTCAGAATATTCTGAACATTTAACAATCAGCTGCTATGAGCCTGTGTGTCCTGACTGTACCACACCACTACTCTTGAGACTTGTCAACGTTACCACTGGTTTCTAGACCCATTCAGTAAATATAGCTAGGGAATTTGTTCCTTTTCAAAGATAATCTACATATGAGTTTATACTGGTATTTCCCATTTAAATTCAGGATTCCACTGTTTTCACTTAACATTATCTTTCATCTGTTTCTCTTTTCTCCCACACAGAAAATCCCAGCTCCCAATGAATCAACATAATTACTCATCTGATTTATCCCACAAGTCATGTGTAAAAATCTTAGAATAACAATACTAACACTGTCTGCAACAATGTGGTTACTGAAATATTTTAAGATTTCTTTCATTTTTCTTTCTTTTTTTTTTTTGTTGCAATTCTTTTTGTCTTAGGACACAGGCCACTAGGAATATATATAATCAAGTTATTGTGTTGTAAAGTTGCTTGAACTTGATAGATATTTGCTTTTTACTCAGTTTTGCTTTTGCTTTTTAAGAATTTCTTTAACTTAATTTTGTGTAATAATTATGTAAAAATTTCAAAGTCACATTTATAAAGCAAAGGGTATTCAAGAAGTCTATGCCTATCTCTGCTCCTTCCATGCTACTTTTTTCCTTCCCCATAGATAGTATTTTTAATAAAGAGTTTTTGGGTTTTCCTTACATCAAAAATACAAACTAATATATATATAGTTATATTTATCCCTTTCTTACATGAACTTTACTATGCTTGTTTTATTCCATTTTAGTTTTTTTAACTCATATATCATGGAGATCAATTCATTGCACGATGTATGTCAGAGGACATGTGATTTCATAGGAAGATCTTGGAAGTGATTCTGTTACCAGGAGGTCCTTGCTCCCAGAGCTCCCAAGATGGTGGTGGGCCACTTCCAAAATGGCGGTGGGTCACTTCCAAGATGGTGGCAAGCCTCGTGTTCTCTGACCTGGGGTTCTTGGCCTCACAGATTCCAAGGAATGGAATCTTGGGCCATGCAGTGAGTGTTACGGCTCTATTAGAAGCCATGGGTCACGGAAGAGAACCGTGGAACCCAGTGACTAGTGTTCAGCTTGATTAGGATGAACCCAGGCACTTAACCATGCAGGAACAATGGCAAGCCTTTGGCCCGATCGGGAGTGGCAATGGGCGCCTAGCTAGATTAGGAGCACAGGGGACACCCTGCTAGATCCGGAGGGATGGAAGTCAGTGGCAGGTCTGCAGCGGTGGCCAACAGCAGTGGTGGATGGTGAGCAAAAGCTCAGCTCAAGCTGTAACAAAACATGGACCAGAAGAGTGTAGTTGCAAGATTTAATAGAGTGAAATAGAGTGAAAACAGAGGTCCATATAAGGGGAGGGGACCCAAAGGGGGTTGCCATTGCCTGCTCGAATGTCTGGTTTATATCCTGATCCTTGTCCCTCCTGCTCTGCTCTCAGGCAATAGATGATTGGCTATTTCTTTACCTCCTGTTTTTGCCTAATTAGCATTTTAGTAAGCTCTCTGATTGGTTGGGTGCGTGCTAAGTTGCAAGTTCCATGTTTAAAGGTGGATGAGGTCACCTTCCCAGCTAGGCTTAGAGATTCTTAGTTGGCCTAGGAAATCAGCTTGTCCTGTCTCTCAATTCCATGGTCAGTAATTTCATTCTATGGTAAGTCAATATGATTTGTGGGAAGTAATATAAAACATTTTCTATATTTAAATAGGCAACTACTTTGTAGTAGAATGAAAAAATAATCAGATGGTTTTACCGGGGGTCTTTGCTCCCAGAGCTCCCAAGATGGTGGCAGGCCACTTCCAAAATGGCAGCGGGCCACTTCCAAGATGGGGCAAGTCTCATGTTCTCTGACCTGGGGTTCTTGGCCACACAGATTCCAAGGAATGGAATCTTGGGCCATGTGGTGAGTGTTATAGCTCTATTAGAAGCTGTGGGTCACGGAAGAGAATCGTGGAACCCAGTGACTAGTGTTCAGCTCGAGTAGGACCAACCTGGGCACTTAGCCATGCAGGAACAATGGCCAGCCTTTAGCCCAATTGGGAGTGGCAATTGGCGCCTCGCTGGATCAGGAGCACAGCAGATACACTGCCAAATCTGGAGGGATGGAAGTCAGCAGCGGGTCTGCAACAGCGGCAAGTAGCAGTGGTGGACGGTGAGCAAAAGCTCAACTGGAGCCCTAACAAACATGGACCAGAAGAGTGCAATTGCAAGATTTAAGAGAGTGAAAACAGAGCTCCCATACAAAGGAAGGGGACCCAAAGGGGGTTGCCCTTGCCAGCTGGAATGCCTGGGTTTATATCCTGATCCTCCTCCCTCCCGCTATGCTCTCAGGCAATAGATGATTGGCTATTTCTTTACCTCCTGTTTTTACCTAATTAGCATTTTAATGAGCTCTCTGATTGGTCAGGTGTGAGCTAAGTTGCAAACCCCATGTTTAAAGGTGGACGTGGTCACCTTCCCAGCTAGTCTCAGGGATTTTTAGTCGGCCTAGGAAATCCAGCTAGTCCTGTCTCTCGATGGCACTTTAAATAATAAATTATAGGACACTGAAAACACTTCCTAGCATGCCAAGGGCCATGTGACATCCCTGAACCTTCAGTTCATTCTCCTCTGCCTGAGGGCACTTAATGGAAAAATTTGAATAACATTGCTCATCACCATACTTCCTTCCCATTGGAGTTGGTGGGCATCATTTCTACCAGTCTGGTCGTTAGCATTTTCACATTCTCCCTGAATTGAGCCAGGTAGGTAAACGAGGAAAAGAAAGAAAACGAAGCAGCCACTGTGTTATCCTGTCCCAAGAAATGAGTTGGCCTCACTGTGATCCACATTTAGGCAAATAATAAAAGGAGCAGCACGCTGGCTTCCTTACTCAAAACTCTATCTCTTTCAAATATACTGAAGGGAAGTTCTGAGATTTTTGAGCCTGAAAAGTCTCAGAGCCTTCTTCGCTACCCTGCAAAGGTTATCACAAAACAAGGAAACATTGCGGGTGGAAAGGAGTTGCTATAAAAAGCAAATTTTCTTGCTGCATTGGAGAGGAATATACAGTCTTAACTGCTGACACATGGATATATGAAGATAGAAAATTGCACTATAAACAAAGACTAATTATGAAGAAAAGTTGCTTACAGCTTAGTGTTGTGGTTCAATTTGAATGCTTTTTAATTCTTTTGAGGACCCATTAGCTCATTTCTTCAGAGGAATCATAAGGACTAATCTCTGAAATCAATGGAGAATGTGAAAACAAAGTATGGAAAAAGTTATTGTCAATCCCTTAAATCAACCCATAGAGTGCACATGATTCTATGCATATATCTATGCATACACAGTGTTTTATTTGCAAATCCAAAGCTTGAATGAAAAAAGTAACAAAAGAAAAAGCAGTGTGCAGAAGTCAGGGCCTTCAACCCATTTTGTTTTGAAGTTAACTGTTACATTCCCAGTAGTTAATAGTAGAAGAAAATCCTAAACTTTTCTTATTTACAATGTTTATACTTGTTCTGACTCAATATTGTCAATGTGGAATGTTGTGAGAATGGAAGACAATCACCCTGTGACACCACACTGACTTCATACCATGTGAGCCACAGCATGGGTGGCAAGCACGTCCTGTTTTTTTTGTTTTCTTTTTTTAATACTTTAAGTTCTAGGGTACACGTGCACGACATGCAGGTTTGTTACACATATAGACATGTGCCATGTTGGTGTGCTGTACCCATTAACTCATCATTTACATTAGGTATATCTCCTAATGCTATCCCTCCCCCCTACCCTCACCCCTTAACAGGCCCCAGTGTATGATGTTCCCCTTCCTGTATCCAAGCGTTCTCATTGTTCAATTCCCACCTATGAGTGAGAACATGCAGTGTTTGGTTTTTGTCGTTGTGATAGTTTGCTGAGAATGATGGTTTCTAGCTTCATCCATGTCCCTACAAGGGACATGAACTCATCCTTTTTTTATAGCTGCATAGTATTCCATGGTGTATATATACCACATTTTCTTAATCCAGTCTATCATTGATGGACATTTGAGTTGGTTCCAAGTCTTTGCTATTGTGAATAGTGCTGCAGTAAACATATGTGTGCATGTGTCTTTACAGCAGCATGATTTATAATCCTTTGAGTATACACCTAGTAATGGGATGGCTGGGTCAAATGCTATTTCTAGTTCTAGGTCCCTGAGGAATTGCCACACTGTCTTCCACAATGGTTGAACTAGTTTACAGTCCCACCAACAGTGTAAAAGTGTTCCTATTTCTCTGCATCCTCTCTAGCACCTGTTGTTTCCTGACTTTTTAATGATTGCCATTCTAACTGGTGTGAGATGGTATCTCATTGTGGTTTTGATTTGCATTTCTCTGATGGCTAATGATGATGAGCATTTTTTCATGTGTCTGTTGGCTGCATAAATGTGTTCTTTTGAGAAGTGTCTGTTCATATCCTTTGCCCACTTTTTGATGGGGTTGTTTTTTTCTTGTAAATTTGTTTGAGTTCTTTGTAGATTCTGGATATTAGCCCTTTGTCAGATGAGTAGATTGCAAAAATTTTCTCCCATTCTGTAGGTTGCCTGTTCACTCTGATGGTAGTTTCTTTTGCTGAAGCACGTCCTGTTCTTGTACTGTGATACTTCATGAGTAATTGAGTGCTGCCACCATTGTCAACCTTAACTGGCAAGGCTCATATTTAGGTGGTACAAAGAGGTAAGCAGAGACCAGTTATTACAGGCAACATTTGTCCCAATTGGTTGGTGTTTGTGTGTTTTGGTTATTATATTTATTAAATATGTGGTTGTAGGAATCAAATAATATGCTGGGATTGAAGCTTACCATACACAACATACTGGATACTTCCAATTACAGGTCACAGGATACGTTTTACATGTTATAGTATTTTTTTCCTCTGATAGAGTAGTTTTACACATTATGGTCACCTTCTTAAGTTACTATGACCCTGTTTACCAACAGTGAAAAATGTGACTAAGTCAGATTAATTGAGCTGGTTCTGCCAATTAGCCCTAGGAGCTTGTTTAGCTAATTAAGGTAAAAAGTGCTGAAGACTGTCCATAATGGATTATTTTGGAGACCAGCCTGTCCTCTCGCGTGCAACTTCCAGTTAAAAGTCTGCATGTTTGTGCTCTGGGAAGCAATGGTAGCTTCTGAGCTGGAAAGTTGCTTAAGACCTTACAAAAGTGAAAAGTGGAACTAGTGGCTTATAACCAGTGGAAAAATAAGACTGGCTAGGAAGAGCTTAAGGATGTTTTCAATGTTTTTGGATCTTTTGCCACAATATGCTTCTAGTTATTTGATCACCAAAATGTGCTTTTTTTTTTTTCCATTGAAGGATTTGCATAAACTATCTGTTTGGCTGGCCCAACTACTTGGAGAGTTTGCAGTATAAAAAGAGCACAAAAGAGTGGAGTGTATCCACACTGGGCAAGAGCTTGACAAGCCCATTTGTCACACCCAGGGGTTTAATACTGATTCAAAAGCCTTTAGTGAGTCATGGAATTGAGGGATCCATTTGGGGAAACTTGTGGAAGTGTGAGAATGGAGGACAATCACCCTGTGACACCACATTGACTTCACACCGTGTGAGCCACAGCAGGGGTGGCAAGCACGTCTTGTTCTTGTACTGTGATACTGCATGAGTAACTGAGCGCTGCCACCTGAGGACGCGCATCTTTTGGGGGCTGTTGTCTTTCACTGCCATCCCTCCCTCACATCATGCAGCCTATCAAAGCGTTTCTCCCAACAAACACACAGCCCTCATCCTGAGAATTCTGATAAGCTTGTTTCCTTATATTTATTTCCCATAACCCCTTATAACTAGTCCCTTGGTAATGGCCTCAGTTTGAAGCAGGACCAGGGTGTCTCAAGTCAAAACACAGTTTTGAGTCCTAGCTCTCTGCCACTTACAATTATACTCTTGGACAATATATTTAACTTTGGTAATCTTCAGTTTTCTCATCTATAAAATAGGAATAGCTATATATTTTTTAAACTGGTAAGAAGGAAGTTGAAATGTAAAGATAAAATTTAAAGGGGCCTCATTTATCTCTGGGACCCAATTTCTCTTCTACTTTGAAAAAAGTTTATTAGAATGAATAAATGGAATTGCTGATATATGACTTTTTTGGTCTATAGAAATGGCAGTTTTATATGGCTTAATGTTATTGTGTCCAACAGATAAGTAGAGACGAGGAATTAAATTGATTATGAAAATTTTGGTCGGTTGGCCCGGCATAGTGGTTCATACCTACAATCCCAGCAGTTTGGGAGGCAAAGGTAGCAGGATGGCTTGAGCTCAGGAGTTTGAGACCAACCTGGGCAACATGGTGAAACCTCATTTCTACAAAAAAAAGCCCAAACCCCAATCCAAAAAAAAAAAAAAAAAAACCACAGAAATTAGGGCATGGTGGCACGCGTCTGTAGTCCCAGCTACTCAGGGACTGAGGCGGGAGGATAACCTGAGTCCAGGCAGGTTGAGGCTGCAGTGAGCGGTGATCATACCACTGCACTGCAGCGTGGGCAACAGAGTAAGGCCCTGTCTCAAAAAAAAAGAAACAAGAAAAAAACTTGGCAGGATGTTGATCCTACACAAGATGTTTAACATGCATTCCACACTGTTATCTCTCAATTACTTACATAATTGTCTTGAGACCTAAGCGATTACTAGATTACTAAAGCTATGCTTGCATTAAAATATGACTTTTTTAGAAGACAGTTATTCTGTCGCGTTAAATTCACTCCTGAAATAGGGCCTTCTTAACATAAAAATCTCATGTTATTAAAAGTGTACATTTTTGCTCAAGAGAATTCGTAGATAAATTCCAAAAAGGACAAAGGAAAATAAAAAAATACCACTCTTCACTTGTTTTTTTTGTACCTCATACTTTGTCTTTATATGTCTCCATGACTTTCCTAAACAGGAATGATCGGGTCACCACCTATGTTGGAAAATAAACTTTATTTTCAACATATGTTCCTAAGCTTAGTGTCTAAAACTGTTTCCACTGGATAGAAAGGAAAAAGAGTGTGTTGTGTCTTCCATGCTAGCATCAGCAGGCAGGAACTTTGAAAAACACACCAAGTATCTCATTTGGAGACTTTGGGCAAGCATCACAAAGCAATAGTACTTGTGGCAAAAGCCAAAATGAAAATCAGTATTTTCTTCTTTCTTTGCCAATTCTAATGGCAGGCTCTGGCCTGCAGATCCCAGAATTTTAAAATGTCTTTCCAGCAAGGAATTGCTTTCATGTTTGCATCCTCATTGCTAAATCTGGATCTCTTCTCATAATGTTCTTCTTGCATCAGGTCCAGGATCCCTTTATGTTTGGAAGAGTGCTGAATTCCCTCTTAATGGAAACCAAGCCCCCAGCATGCACTTATCTAAATGTTCTTTCTGCCTTCATATTGTGGAATATGCCTTGCCAAAATGCTTTAAAAACAAAATCCGTCTGGGTAAAGGTCATAAAATCAAACTGTTTATGAGCCTTCATGCTCTTGATTGAAGACTTCAGAATTCCATTCTTTAAACCTTTCTACCTGGAAGCTATTAAGAGTTTCTCATCCAATTGCAAACAACAACTACAGAGAGTAACAAAACTCCAGGTGTTACAAAGTCCTTAAGCAGTTGTGATGCTCTTATCTTCCAGATGTCTTTTTTTCTCTATTCACTTTATTATGTCCTAAAATTATAAAGCCTTGGAGGGTTTTGCAAACAGAAGACTGTTTTGCCTTCAAGAAGTTGGAAGAAGAGCTTGGAGAATTAAGTCAATCGGTATTGGTGTGCATCTGTTCTTCTTCCTCAATAGGCACTGTGGATAAAAGACAAATAACACACAATTTTTATCCAGAAGGATGTTCTCATCTAGTTAGAGAGAGAAGTGGAAAAATTATGGATTAGGATTCAAGAGTGCATATGTTGCCACAAGAATGAAGGGAGGTCACTGAAAGGTTGCAAAAGAAAACACTTTATCTGTAAAACTTAACAAAAGTGTATAAAACCACATTTCTTGCTAAGAAAAAGCATGTGCAAAAGCAGAAGAGTGGTATAGTGCACTGGTTCTCAAACTTGTAACCATAGGGAAAATTTTAAATGATATAGATGCTTGAGTTTCGTCTCTAGGGTTCTGATTGTATTGGTATGGAGGTCTATTTGGTCATTGGGATTAATGGACGCTCCCTTGGTCATTAGCATGTGCTATTTAGGTTGAAAAACACTCTTGTAAATTATCCTTTGTCCAGAATGTAGAGCTTGTGGGGATAAGTAAAAATAAGGCATGCAAAGTAGGTTGAGTTTACTGTTTCCAGCTCAGAGTTAATACCAAAGTAATGAAGTAGTCCCTAAGGATTCTGTAGAGGTGAATTGCAAGATCAAATTTGCGTATTAGAATGCGGACTTTGATAGGTGGCAGTTGAATGGATTGTGGATGTGACATTGTGAGTGTGTATATACACAAGTAGAGTAGGGAGGGAGATGATACCAGGAAAAGGGAGACTTCTTAGAGGGAGCCTATTGCTGGGAATCAGAAAGAAAATAATGGCAGCTAGAAATCAGGTGGTGGCAGGGCTGCAGAACTGTTGCATCCTGATTGGGCAGAAGAGCATGGGGGTTATTACCTGGGTAACTCCATCCACATGCCATGATTTTCCATGCTGCAAGATTAAGGAAAGGCTTTGTCTGAATTACCTGGATAATTGTCCTCTGCGCTGTCCTTCATTTTTGCCTGTGGAGAACAGTCCTCAGGGAACTATTGCTAAGCTCAAAGATAATCAGAGTGGTAGGCATCTTTTAATAAAGAAAATGAGGAAATTCAATAGGCTTTTCTTTCCTTCCTTCGTATTTGCAAGCCAAGGCACATTTCTTGGCTTTCGGTACCCTTGCTCCCCTGAAAGCTGCAATAATTTTATAAAGGTCATCTGCCCAAGTTCTCTGAGATCCTCTTACTTTCTTACTCAATACCAACTAGTGGGGCGGAACAACCACTCCCCGAGGAACTAAACCCACAGACTGCCTTGTCCTTGATCTGTATTTCTCCTTTCCCACAGAAAAACTGATTTCTTCTGGTGCAGTCCTTTAAACCGCTAAACAGCCTGCAAGTTACCTATCAGAATAATTGTGGCCAGAAGTGATGTAGCAATGGTTTCTGGCTAATTGGCAGGGTGAGCTCTGGCTTATGTAACAGTTACCTCTGGCAATTTGTCTCAATACTCTTTTGGCAGCAATGCTGTGGTATTTTTTATGGTAAGAGCTTGGCCAGTTTTCATCCAATCTGCTTTTTTATTTTGCTGGCTGCAATTAGAATTACTGTTTCTTTCACCTTGTTTCCAGCCAGACCTGGTTCTGTAAATATGTCACTGGGGGTTTGCATGGAGCTGTGTTCTGCCTCAGTGCCTTAAATCCATTATTTCACTTCAAAAATCATTTTACCTTTATACAAAGAGGGCCCATGATATATCTGACCTTAATCCCAGGTGTCAGTTGGACCTGTAGAGAGGGAGTTCAATGTTCCCAGATTTTAATGACATTTTACAATTTGGAAAGGGGGTTTAGGATTGTCAACAGACAGGAAAGCAGCCTGGCCCTCTGGCGTGGTGGATTCATTAGGAGCTGCCTTATATACCTCGCACCAATCATCACCTGCTTGCAGTCAGCAGCTTTCAAAGAGGCACAATGAATCCTGAAGAGGTGTAGACAGGGGAAAGGAGGTTCAGTTTTCCAGAATTCATTGTCTCCTCTTTACCTTTATCACCCCTGCAAGGATCCGTTCTGGAGTTGTCAGTATTGGCTGTAGATAAAGAACAGAGCTTCCTTATTCACCTTTGCCAGATCTAGGAGGTGTTTTTTTTTTTTTTTAATAGACTTTAATTTGAAGGGAAAACCTAAGTGTATTAGTGCACAAAATACACTTTTTATTTTTTTCTTTTTGAGACAGGGTCTTGCTCTATTGCCCAG
The DNA here is from genome assembly GCF_009764315.1 of Trachypithecus francoisi. Lineage (NCBI taxonomy): Eukaryota > Metazoa > Chordata > Mammalia > Primates > Cercopithecidae > Trachypithecus > Trachypithecus francoisi. The sequence goes on along the minus strand of NW_022681441.1, from coordinate 1,735,621 downwards.
GCTGGAGTGTAGTGGCATGATCCCAACTCACTGCAACCTCTGCCCCCTGGGCTCAAGTGATCCTCCCACCTCATCCTCCCACCCAGCCTACCTGGGACTACAGGTGTGTGCCACCACACCCAGGTAATTTTTCTATTTTCTTTGTAGAGATGGAGTTTTGCTATGTTGCCCAGGCTGGACTCGAATTCCTGGGCTCAAGTGATCTGCCTGCCTTACCCTTCCCCAGTGCTGGGATTACAAGCATGAGCCACCACACCCAATCCACAAAATATACGTTAACAATCATGAATGCTGTTTTCCCCAGAGAGAAAATGAAGACTTTGTCTTAGTTTCTCTGATAAATTGAGACCGAGAAAATAGGAGAGAACCTTTGAGTAGCATGAAAAGAGAAACTCCTCCAGGAGAGCTAGATAGGCTGATTGTGTGCTCTCTTCACCCATCAGAGTTAGGAGGCCCAGGGGTCATTTCTAAATTTTCCTTTAGCAATAAACATTTTTCTAATTAATTGTTATGGTTTTAATATGCCCCTCAAATTCCATATATTAGACACTTAATTCCAGATTGATATGTGGATTAGAGGTGGAACCGCTGGGAGGTAATTAGGATTAGGTAAGGTCATCATCGTGGTGCCCCCTTGATAAGACTGGTGGTTTTATAAAAACAGGAGAGACCTGAGCTGGCATGCTCTTGCCGTTTCACTATATGAGGCCCTCCATCATGTTATGACGGGGTACGAGGGCCCTCGCCAGATGTGGCCCTTGACCTTACAGCCTGCAGAACTGTAAGAAGTAAATTCCTTTCTTTATAAATTACCCAGTTTGGGCCAGGCGCCGTGGCTCACCCCTGTAATCCCAGCACTTTGGGAGGCCGAGACGGGCGGATCACTAGGTCAGGAAATCGAGACCATGCTGGCTAACACGGTGAAACCTCGTCTATACTAAAAATACAAAAAATTAGCTGGGCGTGGTGTGGGACGCCTGTAGTCTCAGCTACTTGGGAGTCCGAGGCAGGAAAATGGCCTGAACCTGGGAGGCGGGGCTTGCCGTGAACGGAGATGGCACCACTGCACTCCAGCCTGGGCGACAGAGCAAGAATTCACTTCAAAATAAAAATAAACATAAAAATAAAAATAAATAAATTATCTAGTTTGTGGTATTCTGTTGTGGTAACAGAAAACGAACTAAGGTAACTTTGTTGCCTAGGGTAATACTGGGGGCCAAAAAAAAAAAAAAAAACCACACAGAATAAATATTCATGCTACTACAGGAAATTTGAACCATAAAAAAAGAATAGCCTTCAGAGTGTCAAGGATATATTTTGAAAACATACGTCTAGAAGTATTTCCTATCCCAAGGAATAATAAAGGGTATATCTGCTTCTCTCCAGAATGCCTCTGTGTTAATTGTGTTCCTTCTTAATATCTTAATATTACTGCCCTTTTTTTCGGTTAGATAATAATGACATATATAAAACCTCCTACTCTCCATTTTAACAAGGAGGATCCAATATTGTCCTCCTTTGTCATCAGAGGCAATTCTGAGGATTGGGAAAAGGGAAAATAATGATAGGGCCCTGGGACAGAGCAGCAGCAGGAAATCTAACAGTTATCTTCACTCTCCTCTGTTTTTTAACCTTTGCACAAGCCAGACTAAAGGACTGGTCAGCAGGATCACTCCAACTACTAGCAAAGAGAGTAACTTGATCCAAATCCTGCTGCAGTAGTCAGCACGCTAAAGTGGAAATTTAAAAAATAAATCTAATTGGCATCAAACTAAATGGGTATTTTTTTCTGGCACACATGTGCAGGCAAAGTAAGCTGAAATTATAAACTAAATAATTCATAAGCATGCCTAATGCTTTGTCTGGAACCAGTGAATATTTTATTATCCAAATTTTAACTCTTTATCATGCATATCAAGAGGTAGATTGGCTTAGAAAATCTAAAAGGAAAATCAAGTGGAGTATGAAACCATAGAACAGTGGGAAATGTTATGCTGAATGTTTTTCACAACAGTGAGTTTCCTTTGGCCAGTAAAAAACTTAATCAGTGAATCTGCACAAAATACACTGTTTGGTTAATTACCCCCAAATGAAGAAATCTGTATGCACCACCCAGATAAAGAAATACAGCATTTTCAGGACTTCAGAAGACTTCCTGAAGGCCTCTGCCAGTCACTAACTCCCTCCTCAAAGATAATCTTTCTCTTAACTTCTAGCACCTCGAGATAGTTTTGGCTGCTTTTAAATTTTGATTAATTTTAATAATACATTGTTTGTGCCTGGATTCTTTCCTTCCATATTTGTAAGACTATCTATGTTGCTGCATATAGTGAAATGGTATTCATTTTCATTGCTGTACAATATTTGATGTTTGAGTGTACTGTAATTTATTTATCCATTTTACTATTGATAAACTTCTCAGTTATTTCCAGCTTAGGGCTATTATGAATAGTGCTGTGAATATGAAGATTTCATTTGTCTTAATTTCTCTGAGAAATTGAGACCAAGAAAATGGGAGAGAATCTTGGAGTAGCATGAAAAGAGAAACCTCCAGGAGAGCTAGATAGGTTGATTGTGCACTCTCTTCACATATCAGAGTTAAGAGGCCCAGGGGTCTCTTATGATATAAAAGGAATTGCTGGACTATAGGATATGCATATATTAGATTTAGTAATCACTGCCAAGCTATTTTCCAAAATTAAACCCATTTAATATTCCCACTAGAAATATATAAGTATTTAAGTTATTCTATATCCTTGCTAATATTAGGCAATGTAGACAATATTATATATATCCTTCCTAACAGTATATTTAATTATAGCCATTCTCAAATGTACTTATGGGTATCTCTTTAAGATTTTGACATTCCTGAAAGGTGAGTGTTGGCCGCGCGGCATCCGATGCCATCCGCGACTTCCGAGCGGCGGCGGGGCGCAGGCTGCGGAGGGGACAGGTGACCGACTGTGTGCAGACATGGCCAAGTCCAAGAACCACACCACACACAACCAGTCCCGAAAATGGCACAGAAATGGTATCAAGAAACCCCGATCACAAAGATACGAATCTCTTAAGGGGGTGGACCCCAAGTTCCTGAGGAACATGCGCTTTGCCAAGAAGCACAACAAGAAGGGCCTAAAGAAGATGCAGGCCAACAATGCCAAGGCCATGAGTGCACGTGCCGAGGCTGTCAAGGCCCTCGTAAAGCCCAAGGAGGTTAAGCCCAAGATCCCAAAGGGTGTCAGCCGCAAGCTTGATCGACTTGCCTACATTGCCCACCCCAAGCTTGGGAAGCGTGCTCGTGCTCGCATTGCCAAGGGGCTCCGGCTGTGCCGGCCAAAGGCCAAGGCCAAGGATCAAACCAAGGCTCAGGCTGCAGCTCCAGCTTCAATTCCAGCTCAGGCTCCCAAAGGTGCCCAGGCCACTACAAAGGCTACAGAGTAGGTATCTCTGTGTGCCAGCGTGAGGACAGAAGGACTGGTGCGACCCCCCACCCCCACCTCCGGGCTGCCATCTGCATGGCGCTGTGGTCCTCCTGTGCTGTTTGTACAAATAAACCTGAGGCAGGGAAAAAAAAAAAAAAAAAAAAAAAAAAAAAAAAAAAAAAAAAAAAAAGATTTTGACATTCCTTTGATAAGTAATGAAATTGATCACGTTTTCATATGTTTGTTGGCAGTTTGAATGTCCTCTTTTGTGAAGTTTCTGTTTGAGTCCTTTGTTCCTCTTTCCATAAATTTTTCTGTATTAAAAAATGATTTATAGAGTTTATATATGTATTCTGGATACGAGGTCAGAATCAGTCTTGCCTGGAATTTATTTTGTGGGAAAGTCTGAAATATAGATTTACTTTCTTTAACAGGTAGAGGAGCAGGCAAATTTTCAGTATTTTTCTGTTGTCAATTCGGTATAGATTGTGTTTTTCTGGAAATTTATCCATTTCATCTCTATTTTAAAATTCATTGGCATAAAGTTGTTTATAATAACCTCCTATAATCTAATAAATGCCTGTAGGGTTCGTAATGATTTTTTAAATTCTTGGAATTGATCATTTCTGGCTTTAATATTCATCAATTTTTGCCAAAGTCTTATTAATTTTATTAATGTTTCTGACAACCAATATTTGAATTTATTGATATTCTCTATTATATATTTGTGTTGAATTAATTAATTCAGTTTTTTTTGTTTGTTTGTTTGTTTGCTTGTTTTGAGACAGAGTCTCACTCTGTCACCCACGCTGGAGTGCAATGGTGTGATCTCGGCTCACTGCAACCTCCGCTTCCTGGGTTCAAGTGATTCTCCTGCCTCAGCCTCCTGAATAGCTGGGACTACAGGTATGCACCACCATGCCCAGCTAATTTTTTTGTATTTTTAGTGGAAACGGGGTTTCACCATGCTATCCAGGCTGGTCTCGAACTCCTGACCTCAAGTGATCTGCCTACCTTAGCCTCCCAAAATGCTGGGATTACAGGCGTGAGCCACTGCGCCCATTCATTTTTTGTGTTGATTATTTTCTTTGAACTAATTTATTTGAATGACTTTGCTTTTTAGAAAACTTTAGAAGGGTACATAGATCATGGATCTTTTCTTCTTTTTTAAAAAAAATATATATATTTAAGGCTTAGCATTTCTTTCTTAGTGTGACTTTATTTATAGCCCACTATGTTGCATTTTTATCTTCATTTTGTTTAAGATATTTTGTAATTTCCACTGTAATATTTTTCTGACTATTAAAAAGAATACTTTTTATTTTAACATTTGGAGATTTTATAGATTTTTAAAGATTACTGTTTTCTAATTTAATTCTAATGTGGCTGTGAGAATATACTGTGCATTTTTAATTCTTTGAAATTTGTGGAGAATTGATTATTATGTCCCCACTTATTGTCATTTTTGGTAAATATTTCATATGCACTTGAAAAGATTGTCGTGCAGTCGTGGGGTGAAGCCTTTTCTTTAAGGGCAGGATTTTCAAATTGTTTCTTTGTGAATTCATTACTGACGTAGTGCATAGAATGTAAGATGAATTTAGTAAATATTAACTAAGTGAAAAAATGTTTCTAATGTTATTAAATCAGATGACTCAGTAACCAATTAATTCATTTATCTAGATTAGATATCTGGCAAAGAATAGGTATAATATTCATTGAGCTAATGAATCATTTAAAATATTGGGTAAAAAATTACTTTATTTTGAAGATGCAGTGAAGTTTTTAAAAATAAAATGACCTTCCACAGAATAAATTCAAAGTTAAATGAGAAAATTGAGAAATTCATAGTTGGTGAAGATAATTTTTGAATTATTTTTCTGAAAATTAAACCTAAATTCTTCTTCGCAGAACCAAGATTAAGTAAGGCTGAAATCACTGGGATACTGATCATTTGAAAATAATCAATTAGCTATAAGAGCATAAAAAGTTGATCAAATGTACAACTACATGATTTATCTCAAAGTTTTGACTGGGAAGCCATGAAAAACATATTCTGCAGATGTTTAAAAATTAAAGAAAATCATGTCCGCCCTACACTGTTCCTAAACTCTGTGAAACCTTTATACTGAGCAAGCAGGACTCAATTACCATGGCACTATATGTGGACATTTAATCCCCAGAGATTTGGAGGAGCAAGTTCTGCTCAGCCAATAAATTATTGGCTAATCTTCTGGAGTATATAATTTCTGCAATTATATATCTCTGAAACTAATTTGTATGTGCATAAAAATATGTTCAGAATCTGCAGGTCAAATTGCATTTTATCAGAGGGTGCTGTGAAAAGTTTTTAAACCCAGGCAAATGAAAAAAAAAAAAAAAATGCTTTTCTGTGAATGTAGCTTCCAGTGGTTTCTTTTCAGGTACTGAAATCAGGGCAGTTAGCTGCTTTGCATCCTAGTCAGTCTCTGTGTATGCAAGAAAGAGAAAGCATATATGTTAGATTGATTGTACCATGTCCATGCTTTCAACTTGACTTTCTGAATGAAGATGATTGCAGAATTCACAGCATATTTTGTTGATTTGACTACTGATATAATAAAAGGGAAAACTTACCAAACATGCATTATGTTGAGAAACATAGACATATAGATGGCTATATGTTTTGCAAATATGTATTCAGGCACATCTCAATTTAATATAGATTGTGTTTGTAAGTTTTAAAAATATTAGTTATCATAGTATTCTTTTTTATAACATAAACAATTATTGCTTGGCCAGATCAGCATTCAAAAACCTATTTCATTTATAATATGATTGAAAAATTACACATATGCAATAAAAGATCATACAGAAAATATAATTGCCACACCAGGAATTAAATATATTGAAAGTGATATTAAAATTTAATTTATTTTTATTACTAAATATAGATTCTTGAGAAAAAATTTAAAAAATAGTGACAAATGCAAAACTTTGTTGAAATTTGTTAAGAACTTCTGGAACTGTTAAAGGAATTTATATTTTGAGAGTGCTGATTTTTCATTGTTTCTAATTTTATATCAAAATTATGGGTTTTCTTTTCTTGATAGCGTGCCATCTCTTATCTACGTTTATCACCCTTGGTTGGATTGATACTTGGTTCGCTAATGGGAAATGAGAAGAAAAGTAAAAAGAAAAGTGGGTTTTTCATAAGTAGCCAGCACAAAAAGTAAGTATGCATTTCAGAAAGAAATTAGTGAAGGATTAGTGAAACATGGGCTATGTAGATGGGGCTGAAAACCCAGAACCTGAAAAATCTTACTAGGAGAGGAGGCAGTGTGAAGGGAGCTGTTGATGTGAAGATTCCACACTTATAATTCGGAAAATACACAGGAACTGTCTATAGAACACCCTCTTGATTATTCTCAAAGAGAGTATCTACGGTGTGGTCAACTCCTGACAAATCTTGCTTTTAAATTTATTGCCCTTGCCTTCTGTGCCTGGGTGCTTGATAATATATGTCTCTATTAATGTTGCATAGCTGTATTTTTTCCCTTCATTCACATTTCACGACTTTATGTTTACATGTTATGCAGACAAAATCTTTGAAACTACTTCCCTTTTCAAGGTTCTTTAAAAACTAAAGATGCTAAACCCTAATAGCTCTAAGTAAGTTAATTATAAGCTTGAGTTAGATTACCCTGGAAAAAGACAAAATTAGGAAATTGAACAGCTTTTCAACTTCTCTAGTTGACTTTCCCACGGTAATGTCAACTGATGCTGGGTGGGGCATATCCACAGAGTCAGAGAAAGGAGCCACATAGTTGACTCAATGCTCCAAGTAAGAATATATATTCTCAAGGGGCTGGACCTAATAGAGAGCACCAAGAGCTGTGAAACAGGAGTGGAAACTAGTTAATTACTGAGATTATGAGTTTGGGATGGAAAATTGTCAGGGATTTCTGGGCCCTGAAGCACGTAGTAGCTGTACAGCAAGGACTTATTCAGCCATTTCTGCTATTCCTTCCAGGAGTATCCACCACCTCCCTGTTCCTGGTCTTGATTGGAATTCTTTCTGTTACAGCTGTCTAGAGAGGCTGGGACGAATGAATATGAATGGTGGGGTTCCATTCCAGACTCACATTTTCCTATGGAAGGAGGTAAGGGAGAGCGCTTGCACACAGATCCATCTCTCTTTGCCTGCCAGCAACTGTGGTAGGTGGCAATCTCAATGTTTATGCCATCTTGATGGTGAGAACCTTTCAGTAGTCACAAAAATTCTGCATAAAATCCTTTCTTTCTGTATGGTACTAACTGGTATCCTCACATCTCTCTTATTTTCTTTGAGTTGAATATAAAAATATTGAACGCACCTATATTCAAACCTAAATATTAGCATAGGAATATATTTAAGGTTAAAAATAAAGAAATTGTTCGAATCATCAAATCATTTGGAATTATCTGTAGTGTCTTCCTTATATCATCATGAATAGCAGGATATGAATATATGTGTTATATATGTGTGTCTATTTTTATGTACCTTCTTCTCTGATGCTGGCAAAAACTCTCAAAATATTGCTTTGGAGTTGTTCTTTTGATTTTATCCCCAGAGCATTTATTCAAGAGAATAAATTTGGCCATTTTAAAGCTGTGAGAATATGGAATGCATAAATTTTCCTGCTATAAAATACTTTTTTAGTGTATTTATGTAACTCAAAACAGATGCATCTACAAAGTTTACACATAGAAACACAGACTACTAAAGGAAGAGAGTCAGGTCTGGCTTGGAAAAGATTTTGGTATTTTTACCCTACAAACATTTCCAATGTATAAAATTGGTACTAAAGACTTGGATCCAATGGTTAGGCTCTGGGGAGATTCCTATAAAATGGCACAAGATGAGCATCTGACTGCACAGCATTTCAGCTTTAGGTCTGCAATTTTAGGAACAGCCATGTTTACTTTTTTTATTTGTATTTTCTATTTATTTATTTTTTTTTTGAGATGGACTTTCACTCTTGTGGCCCAGGCTGCAGTGCAATGGCGTGATCTCAGCTCATCACAACCTCTGCCTCCTGGATTCAAGTGATTTTCCTTCCTCAGCCTCCTGAGTAGCTGGGATTACAGGCATGCACCACCATGCCTGGCTAATTTTGTATTTTTAGTGGAGACAGGGATTCTCCATGTTGGTCAGGCTGGTCTCGAACCCCTGATCTCAGGTGATCCACCTGCCTTGGCCTCCCAAAATGCTGGGACTACAGGCGTGAGCCACTGCACCCAGCACAGCCATGTTTATTCTTAAACTGGACTGGAGACAAGTTAAAGGTTGTTTCTGCAAGATTTTTCTAAACAGTGGTAGCATGGTCTAGTCTGAAATTTCGCAAAGTTTAAACGCTGAATTTCTCTGGCACTTGAAAAGATCAACAATATGGTAATCCTAATTGGCTGCTAAAGTAGAAATGGGCCTTTTACAAAAGGTTTCTGGAGTCTGGAATTTAATATGTAGGCCACCTGTGAAATGGATTCTCTGTATGATGCAGTTACAGAAAGGAAATCTCAGTGTTGGTCCATGGATTGAAGTGTCTAGATGGTTGAGCAGCTTTCTCAGAGTAAGCACCACCCCACTGGTATAAAACTTGCATCCTTTTGCCTTCTGAGAAGGGGGAAGTTCAGAAAACAGAGGCAGAGGTGGGAAGGGACCAGTCGATGCTTTGGCTCTAGCAATATGAGGAAGTAATTAAGAATGTATATGTTTCCTGTTAAGGTTAATAAAACACATCTGATCCTTGATACTTAATTGTCCAAAACTTCATTTCTATCTTCATTAAATAAATTGTCATAATGTGTGCCTAGACCGCCAGTGGATGATAAATTTCTTTTTTTTTTTTTTTTTGAGGCGGAGTCTCGCTCTGTCGCCGGGACTGGAGTGCAGTGGCCAGATCTCAGCTCACTGCAAGCTCCGCCTCCCAGGTTCACGCCATTCTCCTGCCTCAGCCTCCCGAGTAGCTGAGACTACAGGCGCCCGCCACCTCGCCCGGCTAGTTTTTGTATTTTTAGTAGAGACGGGGTTTCACCGTGTTAGCCAGGATGGTCTCGATCTCCTGACCTCATGATCCGCCCGTCTCGGCCTCCCAAAGTGCTGGGATTACAGGCTTGAGCCACCGCGCCCAGCCGATAAATTTCTTTAAAATAGATTTTGGCTCAATTTTTCATTCAATAAATATTTGTTGAAATATTACTTTGTGGAAGGCACTCATCAGTGCTACTTGATGGGGGATTTGTGCCCCCCCTTCAATTAGTAGGATTGAAAATTCTCATTTCTTTTATTAAAACATCATTTTTAATTTAAAAATCTGATAAATTGAAATAATCACTTTAAGGGGCTTTAATATTTTAAATAATATTTGTGCATTTAAGACATTTAATTCCTTTAAGTATTTCAATTATATGAATAACAAACATTTACAAAGTACTTAAGATGTTCTTTATTACAACTCTAACAATGGAGACTTATAGATACAGTCATGGCTCACTTAACTACAAAGATATGTTCTGAGAAATGCATTGTTAGGCAATTGCATTATTGTGTGAACATGATAGAGTGTACTTACGCAAACCGAGATGGTATAGCCTACTACACACCCGGGCCATATGGTATAGCCTGTTGCTCCTAGGCTACAAAATTGTCTAGCATATTACTGTATTGAATATTACAGGCAATTCTAACAAATAGTATTTGTGTATCTAAACATCTCTAAACATAGAAAAGGTATAATTAAAATATGCTATTGTGATCTTATGGAACCACCATTGTATATGTAATCTGTCATTGACTAAAATGTCATATGGTGCATGTATCTTAAAGTACAATGTATCTTAAATATGTGATAAGATATTTTTATACTTTTCAATTTAAAATCACAAGTGTAAATGAGTAATCAGATATTTAAATTGTAGTCACAACTCAAATGTGCCAAATTCTCTTAAACATTCCAAATATCTAAAGTAGAAATGTACAAAGAGTATCACCTAATTTAATGCAAAAGTATACTATCATGGATTTAATTTACTTCATTATTTCTAACTTTAATTATCAATCTTCCCAGGGTCAAAGCATTTTACCCACAGATTAAATTTATTTTTTTTTTGTTTGTTTTTTTCTGTTTCCTAAGCAATTTGTTATTTATCCCAAGCAAACCAGTGTTGTCTTTTCAAGGGGCAAAGCATTTGGCTAAGATCTGTAGCAGCTGACATTCAGGGTGATTTTTCTCAGGATCATAGGAGACAAATCAGAGCCTTCCAAATGGTAGATTGAATGTGAGGATAGATAACAATAATAAATACCGTTTTTGGTATGAGCAGTTGAGTAGAGAGTGGTATAATTTACAAAATGAAAAAAGATGGGGAATAAAAGTAGATTTGAGAGAGAAAACCTAGAGCTTCATTTTAAATTTCCTCACACTGAGGGACCACTTTGAAACCAATTTGTTTCAAAGCTGAATATGATTTCAGGTAGAAGGCTGGGCTTGAAATTTAAGTTTGTGAGTCACAGAAGCACAGATGTTGTTAAAAATCTGTGGAACTAGGCTGGGTGCAGTGGCTCACACATGTAATCCCAGCACTTTGTAAAGGCTGAGGTGGGAGGATCACATGAGCTCATGAGTTTGAGACCTGCCTGGGCAACAGGGTGAAACTCTCTCTCTATAAAAAATACAAAAATTAACCAGGTGTGGTGGCGCATGTCTGTAGTCTCAGCTACTCCTGAGGCTGAGGTGGGAGGATTGCCTGAGCCCAGGAGTTTGAGGTTGCAGTGAGCCACAATGGCCCCAGTGCACTTGAGCCTGGGTGACAGAGCAAGACTTTGTCTTAAAACAAACAAATAAACAAACAAACAAAAACAAAAAAACACTATGGTACTATAAGAAGCCATAAAACTAAACACTGAATAGCCTCAGTTTTATAGCTCAGGGACAAGAGCAAGCTGCTGAGAGCTGAGACAGAGCAATGATGCAGGAAGGAGATAACAATGACAGTGTGAGAGGGCATGAGAGTTGAGAAGAGAATGCATCAAGGACAGAAAATTCCAGAAGGAAATGGAAGGTAAAAAAGAAAAAAAAAATCACAGAGGCGGGGCACGGTGGCTCACGCCTGTAAACCCAGCACTTTGGGAGGCAGAGACAGGCGGATCACCTGAGGTCAGGAGTTTGAGACCAGTGTGGCCAACATGGTGAAAGTTTGTCTTTACTAAAAGTACAAAAATTAGCTGGGCATGGTGGCAGGTGCCTCTAATCCCAGCTATTCGGGAGTCTGAGGCAGGAGAATCGCTTGAACCCAGGAGGCAGAGGTTGTGTTGAGCCGAGATCACGCCATTTCACTCCAGTCTGGGCGATGAGAGAGAGGCTGTCTCCAAAACAAAAACAAAAACAAATCATAGAGATGAAAGCCACATTTGAACAATTTAAATAAAAGCAAACGTAAATGGATGGTATCTAGGGTAGGCTTGAGGAAATTGCAGAGTGAAAGACAAAAACCCAAAAAAGTTATAGAAATAATTTCAGAAAAAGGAATAGATGTGGATGACAGAGATGAAAGAGGGCAAAATAAGTCAACACACATGGAATAGCAACCAAAGAAATGTCTAAAGACACGAATAGTGAAAATTTTAGCTAGTATAAAGAACAACTTGAATCTGCACATGCCTGAGCAAAATTAATACAAGGCTGACAACAGGATTTTAGATCTAGTTAAGTTATTGAATTTCAAAGGTAATCAAGGACCCTTATAGGGTTGTGAAGCATCAGGTTGTGTGCCTGATATATAAGCACTTATGATAAATGCTGCTGTGGCCCTTGCTTTTTCTCCTTTCCCTCCTATTGTTGTTACTGTGATTGTTATTCTCCTCTCTTCCACCGTTAAATGTTGTTATTGTTCATGACTGGGGCTTCAGCTCTCTCTCTTCCAGTGTATTCTCCCTCCTGAGGCAATCTATTCTGCACCTGAAATTTCAGTTGTTCTCTGCTTTCTAGTGACTCCTAGAGTTACATCACTATTTGGATGTCAAAAACTACCTCAAACTCAAATGATCAAGATATATTTCATTCTCTCCTCTCCTTTGGTGATTCCTCTACCTTTTGTCCAGAAAGCTAAGTACTCTTCCAAGTATTGCCAATATGTAGGAATGGTACCAGTGCTTCCCAGGGGCAGAGAACAAATGCTTAGGAGTCGTCCTTGACCTCTTCTTCTATATAAGCCAATGATTACATCTGCTCCTGGTCCTACAGTATGTTCCTCATGCAATGGCCAGAATGACCCCTACAGATATAAGCCAGATTATTAAATTCTTCTGCAAACATTCTTCCAATGCCTTTGAATTTCACACAGGGCTGTTTTCTATGCTGCCTACTATTTCTGTGACCTCATTTCCAATGTTGTTGTCTTGCTGTGTTATTCCACAGCAACCAGAGTAGTATCTTTTCCTTTTCTAAATTACACAGAGACTGTCGCTTCAGGTAACTTCTGCTTAGAAATTGCTCTTCACAGCTGTCCAAATGCTGCTATCCTTTGCTTCATTTAGGTCTCTGCTCAAATGTTACCTTATTGCCAGTTCTCTCTCTGTTCCCCTAGTCCTTTGATTTTCTTCTAAATACTTACCACTGTGTGACATATTTCATTTGTGCTATCTATGTGTTTATTTGTTTTCTGGTCTCTTTCTTGCTCTATAAACCCCACCACACTTTTCTTTTTTCAACTACTTGCTCTTGCCACAGGATGTTTGCACATACTTGCTCTACTTGGAATTTTTTTTTCAACCTCTCCCTCTGTACCTACTTTCTGCCTTTTTACCTACTTAACTCCTTCTAGTCATTTTACTTTAGCGTGAATATTGCTTCAACAACGATGCCTTGCCTGATCCATAACTCTCATCAGTGTCCTTTATTTATGCCTTCATAAAAACATTTCTTTTTTATTCATAGGATGCATCTACACCTCTTACTATGCACTTACATAATATGATTATTTGTATATGATTATTTGGCCATCACCCCCACTAATTTATTGCTTAACTTTGTGGTATCCTCGGTGTTTAGCTCATAACCAGCTCATTCAATAACAAAATATTTAACAAATGAGTAAATGAGCCCTTGGACCATGTAAGAGTCTCTGCTTTTTATTTGTTTTTCACATCACCAATAGGTTACTTGGCAATAACCAAGTTATTAGCTCCAATTTCTCTTCCTTCGGCCTCCCTTATACAGTTGTCAAACTCACCTTCCCAAAACATACTTCGCATCCCATCAATGGTCTTCCAGTCCTTTGAAAAGAAAATAGAGACATCCTAACTACAAACCCGTTCCTTGCTTCATTTTCAGCCTTACCCTCTCTGTATACAGTTTAAGATCAAGTATAAATTTCATTAATAAAAAATTTATGTTTTGTTATGTTAGTGAGTGACTAATATCTGCTTAAAATAAACAAAAAAGAGGTTCCAAGATGATGATATGGTTCCTATATCTTGAGAAAGGTATTCAGGATTGGAATTGTTTGTATCATTATCATCATTATTTTATCTTATTTTTATAGATTTTTGGGAAACAGGTGATGTTTGGTTACATGAGTAAGTTCTTTAGTGGTGATTTGTGAGATTTTGATGCATCCATCACCCAAGCAGTATACACTGTACCCAATTTGTAGTCTTTTGTCCCTCACCCCCTTCCCACCCTTTCCCCCAAGTCCCCAAAGTCCATTGTATCATTCTTATATCTTTGCCTCCTCATAGCTTAGCTCCTATTTATAAGTGAGAACATATGATGTTTGCTTTTCCATTCTTGAGTTACTTCACCTACAATAATGGTCTCCAATTCCACCCAGGATGCTGAGAATGTCATTATTTTGTTCCTTTTTATGGTTGAATAGTATTCATTATATATATATATATATAAAATATACATTATATTATATATTATATAAATTGTGATTATATATCATATATATTATTCCTTATCCACTTGTTGATTGATGGGCATTTGGGCTGGTTCCATATTTTTGCAATTGTAAATTGTGCTGCTGTTTGTTGGAATAAATCACTGCTAATGAGATACATAGCATTCAACAGTGTACACCGCAGAGAAAGACTATTAGTTGAGTATACTTACTTTGTTGGAATGTGATTTTTCTTCGAGAGACTTTCTCTTAGTTCAGGGTTTGCTTTAATTATAGCATATGACTGAAGAGAAAACTCTTTTTATTCTATGAATTGGACATATTATCCTATGTTCTGCTAGTTTTCTAGACTGTAAACCTAATGGATCTTGCTGTGGTGTGACCTGAAATCCTGAACATATTTTGATAATAGGATTATCCTAAGAAAGAAAAAACAAAGCCCCCCCCCCGCTTTTTTTTTTTTTCCTGAAGGGGATCAGAATGATTCAGTCCCCCTTCCTGTGGTATTACTTGATGATTTAAAAATTGAAAACAGTTTTCAGTAGTTAAAATGTGTCACTTTTCTTACTTGAAATAAAATAAACATTACTTTAAAATTTTGAGATACAATAAACATTCAGAATACGATCCTCATCTCATATTCCTTCATGTTTTTGTACAAACTGCTTACATGCAAATACTGTTTTCAGATATCTCTTAAACTACATAAGGAAGGCTTTGAGGTAAAGACGCTGAAACTCAGAGAGGTTGTAGGTAGCAGAGTACAACCTTGGCTCAGTGTTTCTTGCATTACACACTATACCACATTACAGCTTTCAATCAAGTGTAACCCTCCAAATAGCACTTTTTATGCTGACTGCTTTTGTCACTCTGAAGATCTCTATTTTAAGTATGGGGAAATAAAAATATAGAAATATAGAGTTTTAAAAATATATGGGCCTAATTTTCCATCTTTCCTCTCTTTGGTTTTCAAAATGGTGAAGCAGTTCTGCTCAATAGCTAGGATTGTTGGTCTGGTTTGGGAGTCTACTCTAAGAACATTTTTTCTACCCAGAGGATTCACAAAACTTATTACTTAACCTGAGCTTCCTCCAGCCCATATGGCACCTTTCTTCTTCTTCTGGGCCAATGCAGATGTGGGCTGAGCAGATGGCTTGGTGAGGGAAATCTGGAATGCAATTCAGCTCCCACTCACCCTCTGTCCTGGTGGCATTGTGTGGAGTACCCCAAGACAAACTACAGATCCTAGGTTAGTCTTTAGACAGCATTAGAGAGGAGAAAAGTGCACTTATCATTAGGTTAGGTTGCTTTCTGAAAACTTGATGCCACTAGATCCTGGAGGGTTATTTAAGAGTAGACTTAACATTCTCTTCATCGTATAGAGCACCTCAGAAGTGCTGGACCTGTCTTAACTATGGAGTCATGTGAACTGGAAATTACCCAAGTCCACTTTTAGGAATCTCCATTGGATTGAACAAAAGGGACTTAGTTAAAGAAATTGCTTGAATGTTTCCTGGCTGAAATAATCTCACTACTGTCTTCTGGATGACAAAGAGAGTCACAGATAACCAACTGATTACCCATTTTGAGCCTCAATTAGTTAATTATAGAAATTCTGCCCAAGGAATCCAGGATAGGATTAATTAAGATGTCTGAACAACTCACATAAGTCTGTTTGAATGAGGATGGAGTGGCTTCTCTGGAAAATTAACATTAAAGAAAGATCCAAGGCCCTGCATGGGGAAGAACGTACCCATGCAGGCGCTTGGGTCTTTCTTTAAGAAGAAATAACTTATCACATGGATGACAAGAGTGATCTGAGTTTGATTTGCTGGCTTTCTGTTGAATGTGTCTTTGGCAAGTCCTTGAAAAAAAATGTCCGATTCTAGGCAGAAATAGAATAAGTAAAATTAAAAGCGTATGTCACTTAAAACTTTATAAGATTAGGGCAGTAGTTCAACCACCATAAAGATGGGGCTTTTTTGATAGAATGTGATATGGAGCAGAAAAACACTGAGTGCTGCTCCACATGCTTTAACATCCTGTCTTCGCATTCCTGTAAGCTAAGACTACATGCAACTTACAGGGAGGGTTGCTGTACTTATTTGCATGACTATGAGCAAGCACATGTACAATTCAGTCCTTAACAAGTTGTTTTAGTTTATTGGTCTACTATAACAAAATACCATAAACTGGATAGCTTCTAAACAAAGGTTCATTTTCTGAGTCCTATACAATATTTTCCTGCTGTGTCCTCACATGGGGGAAGAAGCAAGGGATTTCTCTTGGGCTTTTTTTTTTCTTTTTTTTTGAGACAGAGTCTTGCTCAGTCGCCCAGTCTGGAGTGCAGTGGCGCTATCTCGGCTGGGCTCACTGCAAGCTCTGCCTCCCGGGTTCCCACCATTCTCCTGCCTCAGCTTACCAAGTAGCTGGGACTACAGGTGCCCGCCGCCACGCCCAGCTAATTTTTTGCATTTTTAGTAGAGACGGGGTTTCACTGTGTTAGCCAGGATGGTCTCGATCTCCTGACCTCGTGAACCGCCCGCCTCGGCCTCCCAAAGTGCTGGGATTACAGGCGTGAGCCACCGCACCCGGCCTGGGCTTCTTTTATAAGAACGCTAATCCCACTCGTGAAGGCTCTGCTCTCATGACCTAATCACTCCCCAAAGGCCTCATCTCCTAATACCATCACCTTGAGGGTTAAGATTTCAACATAGGAATTTTGTAGGAGTACTCAATTATTCAGACTATAGCACAAGTCCTTTTAGATGAATACAGTAAAATAGAAGAGAGAGGAAGCAGTGCTTCTCTGCTTAGCAAACTCTAGCCAATTAGTTTGAGGAAGAAACGAAGCTGTCTTTGCCAGGTACAAATACTGCTTTCTCATCCCAGAAATATGAAGTTAATTTCCATTCTCATGTGGACAACCTGTGCTTCTAATACAGGTGTACTAAATGTAGTGCATGTGTGCTCTTCTCTTCAAAGATACAACCATGGAAAACATGGCTGGTTAGTCACGTAACTTTTTCCAGAGCCAGAATGTGGCCTGAGAAGTCTCCTTAGCACAGTGCTCCAAGAAGTAACTAAAAACTAACTTGCAACCCCTGTTCTAATATATTTTGAAACAAAAATATGCCATCTGGGGCCATAGGTTCTTTATTAGAAAGGAAAGTTAAGTTCCAAGTTATGCTCTATTTTAGCGCATGATCTTTTAAAATAGTAGCTATCTACAAATGAGGGATCCTTGCAGGAGGAAGATCCTTTTCCTGAGCTCAAGGCCACCATGAAAACATGACCGAAAGTTGGAAGGTCTTAGCCTGAATATTCAGATTATATTTCTGAAACACTCAAGACACCGAAAACTTCTTTAACTTCCAGTTGCTGAATAGATATGTTTGGCAATACACAAGTCAGTTTACCTTTGGTTTTCAGGAATGGATTAAACAAAAGGGACTTAGACATTCTGGCTAGAGTTTGATTGGCTGGCTTTCTGTTGAATGTGTCTTTGGCAAGTCCTTGAAAAAAATGTCTGATTCTAGGCAGAAATAGAGTAAGTAAAATTAAAAGCATATGTCACTTAAAACTTTATATGATTAGGGCAGTAGTTCAACCAACATAAAGATGGGGCTTTTTTGATAGAATATGATATGGAGAGGAAATTTTTATGTGAAATATAGTGGAAGCAGATAAATTGCTTCTCTACTCCAGCCTTCTTATATTCTTCTTAAAGTGGGGCTCTTTTTAGAGGCGGTTCCATCCCTGGAACAGATTGATATTTGTCTCTGAATGCAACGAGATGAAAGGAAGTGGGTCTGTGTTCATTGAGGGGCATACAAATCACTCTTTCTGAATGGATGACTTTAAGGTAGTAAGATTATTTTAATAATTTCTTCAATGTAGTATAGTTTTTACTGGTTTATTCAAAGAGGCTGAACCAATGGCTGATGAAGACAGACACTGGACTCATTTGTCTACTAGTTACTGGAAAAAAAAAGGATAAATTTTGTTACTAGCAACTGACTCATTCTTAGACAAAAAGAGAGAAAGCAGGCAGGAGGAAATAGTAGGTGAGGTGATTTATTGGTTAGCCAATTTCCTAGCCAGACAAGACAATGTATGAAGTGCATAGAATCTGGGTCTTAGGGTGTGGGGCACATTGACTAAAGGGGTAAGGGAGAAACGTTGCAGAATAGCTGCATATTAAAATATATATTAAGACTTTATCACATTTTTTATACTCAGGTTTGCTGGTTTCCCTGACAACTAGAACCCACCTCACTTGTTGTGCAATCTATGACAAAGATAGACAGGTAGCTAGCTAGATGGAGAGATGGAGAGATAGGTGGTAGGTTACTTTTATGCTAATATACTGAGGTTTTATGACTGTTAACTCAAAATTCCACTCATCTATGTGCTGTGGTTTAAATATTTTACATTTGACAATGTGGATTTGAGAATCTTTCTGTAGCAAAAATTTGATGTATGTAGCAGTATAAAAGAGAGATTGAACAACATTACTGAATATAGTTGGCCCTCTGTGTCTGTGGGCCCACATTCATGGACTTAATCACAGATCAAGAATATTCAGAAGGGAAGAAAAGGATAGTTGAATCTGTACTAACACGTACAGACATTTTTCCTTGTCATTATTTCCTAAACAATACAGTATAACAACTATTTATATAGCACTTACATTGTATTAAATATTACAAGTAATCTAGAAATGATTAAAAATACACAGGAAGATGTGCATGGGCTATATGGAGATATTACAAAATTTTATATTGGGGTTTGATCACCCATATATTTTGGTGTGGGAGGGATCCTGGAATGAATCCGTCATGAATACTAAAGGAAAACTATATTTAAGAGCATGAGACTGAAATCAGATGATCCCTGGACCTTACTAGTGGAGTGACACTGTACTGATTTACAAAACTTTGCTAAGCTTTAGTTTCCTCTTCAATAAAATAGGGCTTATAATAATAATAATAATAATCACCTTATAATATTGTTGTGGGGACAAAACACACATTTTATATGTATTTTAGATGGTATTGCCTGATAAAATACAGAAGATCCTGTTAAATTTGAAATTCAGATGAATAACACTTTTTTTTTTTTTTAGTATATCTCATGTAATATTTGGGACATATTAACATGAAACATTTATTTATTGCTTATATGTGTTTTTATTTGCTAAATCTGACAACCTAGCCTTAGAGGATGAATGGACAAAAGAGTTTCAACTCCCAGTGTTGTTGGTATCGCGTGATTTTGGTGGACGACAGCCACAGACAGTGCCCAGACCAGTGGAAGCAATGGTGAGTTGTCTCTTTGAGACCTTGTGGAATTTAATGCCTTTGGCAGCAGATATATAGATAGAAATCCAAAAGTAGAGTGAAAGAATAGGGACATGGTGGAATCTGTTATACAGCTAAAAGTGCTATGCTTATGACACATTAATTAGACACTCAATGGGGACTCCCAAGATTGGGACAGTGGAGTTGAGCTTCTACAATCAACTCAGCAGTGAAGGTAAGAGAAAATATTGTTTGAAAATTTAAAAAACAAAAACTCCAGTTGTTAAGGTTGCCTGCAGACACGTGGATATGCAGAAAACAGGTTTCCTTGGTGTTGCTTCATGGACAAACTAACTCCACAAAGGACATGGCAAAATCAGAGTGTTTGGGGAATATTTACAACAGAAATACACAGTAACCCTGAGCTTCCAGTGTGATTTAAAATGGTTAATTCATTGTTTCCTCCTGGTGAGGAGGCAAGATTTAGTTATTAGGTTGTAGATACTATTTTCCCTGGTGCTGTCCTTGTGGAAGGTGGTCAGCAACATGATTCCCTCCTGGGCAATGTTTGAATTTAATTATGTTCAGGGACTATGCAGAATGCATCAATTTATTAACCTTGTTTACTTCAAGATTCTAAATTGATGCACTTATTCAAACAGGGTAGTTTCATATACTCATTCTGAGCCATTCACTTGCAAAAGAAAAATGTCATCTTTAGCAAGTAATTATAGCTAAAAAGGCTACAACTAGGTAAAAAGGCTTTAGAACAGAAGCAGTAAAGATTGCATTAGCAATCTGCCTCAGGAGAACCAGAGAGTCTGGCTGACACGTTTTGAGCAAGATGACCAGGTGTAGCATGATACGACCCACACTGCCAGCCCACATTCTCAGTATGACCCACATAGCTTAGATTTTTAAAACAGTAATTTCTGCAAATGAGGGATGGATGATCAGCCTGATAGACTCCTAATACGGGAGGCAAGAGTATTATTTTCCAGAAAGGCAACAATCTTGATAGAAAATTTTATATCCAAACAATGTACTATTTTTCTGTATTATTTTGCCTGTTCTAGAAAAAATTCAAAGTGTACAAAATCTCTAATTCTATTCTCTTAAGACCACAGTCACATTAGGGAAGCTTTCCCAATATGCCCACCCTTCTTTTTATAAGAGCCCTTCTTCTAATTGGCTTCCTTGGCCCAGCAATAATCCAGAGGCTACTAGAAACCCACTGACTATAGGCCTCTGAGGTTTCTTGAAAAAATTGACTCAAATCACGTTTTCTGGTTAGCTAAATCTTGAATCTACTTTTGTTCCAATGATAGGTTTCTCTAGGAGTTTACAATAGCACTGAAAAGTCTCCAACAGGTAAAGCAAAGGCCTTATGTTTGAACAAGTGCTGGGCATAGCAGGTGATACCTGTCAGGATACACACAACATCTACAACCTAGATTGTTTATTCTCTGACTACTCCCTGAAATTTCTCTACTGCTCTTTCTTACTTAAGGTTGACCCTTAATAGAGCAGCTCCTAAATTTAGCTCTATTATAGCAAACCAGCTGTTGAGGCTCTACAAACAGCCTGTTCTGTATCTGGTAAAATCTTTGCAGTGAAAGAAGGAGATGGTATTTTTGTCCGCTCTCCCCCATCAATGATGGGAACCACTGGGCACAAAGTTGTGGCTCAATACATGTGTTACCTGTTCCAAAACCTCCATAGCACAGGGCAGAGATGATATATACCTGACACATATGCTGTCATTTTAACTATATTTCTATTCCTACACTTACGTTAATTGTTCCTGCCGAGAAGCTTCAGAATTCTTCTCCCTATAGTACTGAAGGTTTCCACTACCAAATAGAATTCCTCTGCTAAATGAAACGAGCTGTGGAACCACAATAATATTGTTACTGTAAGAAAATCACACCAGCTATCTTTCTGTAACTCTGAATCCTTATTTTTAGGTTCAATGATAACCAAAACAATAACAATGTACAATTATAATAATGTCAGGAACAGTGCTGGGCATATCACACATATTCTCTTGAATCCTTCAAATAGTTCCACAGGCATTTACAAATAGGAATATGAACCCCACAAAGACAGACAACTATAATTTGGCAGTGCTGGATTCATACTCAGAAATACCTGGGTACAAATTTGGTGCTTTTTCTTCTAAGATATTTTGTTGCCTAGAATTATGGAAACTGTTTTAATAGGAATATTTTGCATATGAATTTGCAAAAGGGAGGATTTTTTTTTCCTTCCCAAATGAAGAACCGTAGGGTTGGTTAACACCTCAAATATATTTTCCATATCCTGTGTGAATCAAAGTTTCTTCCTTTTAGTTAATAATATAAAAAATCTCTCCTTAACCTATAATTTTCTTTCCTTTAGCCTTGCCCCTTTCTTAGTAGAACACCCAGCCAACTCTTCCCTTTGAATCAGTTCCTGATAATGGAGGCTGATTTTGCAGTTTTCATCTTAAAGAGAAAGTAAAGGCAAGTTTTCTCTGTCATTGATTTGTCTCAAGGAACATAATAGCAAAACATTCTGGTAGAATTGAGGTGTAGACCTTGTGCCTGTACATTGATTTTCATGTTCTCAGATGTTCACACCACCTAGTGGGCTTGCAAAGCTGGTTTGTGATAGTTAAGACTATCCTGGGCATATCAATAGGAATATGCCCCAACAGTTTGCTTATTGCTGAGGAAAGAATTGTTAAGCTAGATTACGTTTAAGTCTCATTTTCCTCATTTATAAAATTAGGGAATTTTCAAACCTTTAAAAAGCATAAGTCTCTTTTATAAAATAAAATCTTTGGATAAACTTCCAAAAATAGAACTGATAATAGTGGAAACACTGGGGTTAAAAAACAGGTTGGGATGCACAACCAGAAGCCCAGGAGTCACCCCTGGTCCACACCCTTTAGTTGCTTTTGGGACGTGCGTAGGAAGCTCTCCAAGATACAGTGTGGCAACCACTGGATGAGATGTTCCTGAAGATTATCTCTAGCTGTGGCATTCAAGGACCTGTGTGTGTTTCCTCCCTACCACATGCTAGTCACATCAGTGTTGCAGCAGGATGTTCTTGCTCCTCTACAGGCAACAGACTGCAGCTCTTCATCTCTCTCAGCCCATTCAGGCAATACTCGTACCTTGCTCGTTTCCTCAGGCACTGTTGTTAATGACGTGTTCTCAGAAACTTTTGCTGAACCGCTATCATCTTTCTTCCTATTGTGTGTAGAAGCCAGGATGTCCACACCCTTAAACAGTTTTTAAGAGATATTTCAGCACAATTGAGTCTCGACAGTCTGGGGAAGGAAGAAAGTGTTACATATTCACTTCCTGGTAGAAATGGAGACCTCAGCTCAAAAAAAGTTAATGATGATAACTTGAAGTTTAAGGTTTGGTTTAGATTACTACTACCTTCTGATAGTCCTCCTGGTGCACTGACATGATGATCTTCCAACAGAACGATGAGAGTTTTAATGAAAAAACACAGCCAGTCCAGTGCAATCCAATGCAGATGAACCCTTATCTGCTGATACTTAGTAATAATACCGTTAGAAATGGGCTTGGTATCCTCTGAGCAAGTGTGTTCTGGAATCTACATTTGCATGTTAGCTCTGCCACTTTATAAGCTGTGTAAAAGAGGAAAAATAATTTAATTGCTCTGAACATTAGTTTCCTTTTTCTGCAGTGGAAATGATGCCTACCGTGCAAAGTTTTGTGAGAATTAATGACATGGCATGCTAAATTTTTCACCAAATGACTGGTACATAATTGGGGCTCAATATAAAGGTTGCAGTTTTCCTTTAAATAGAAGGGGCACAGCTACAGACACTGGACAAACTTTGTGAGTATATCCTGTAGCCAAAAGCAGAAGAATAATTTCACTGATGTTCAGCAGAGGAAATGTGATTAATTTTACCTCTTTGCAGCTAAATATTAACAAACACTATGAACGTTATGCCATCTTAGTACCAAAAAACTAAAAGAAACCAGGATGGCCCTGAAAATTGTAAAACAGCAAATGATATAATTTCTACCTAATTGTATTATGTTAAACTCTATTCTCAGAAAACAAAATAAAAATGAAAACCAGGAAGAAATAGAGGCTTGAAAAGCACAAAGAATCATATGATTTTTATAGTGTCATGTAATGGAGTTCAAACTATAAATTATTTATCTTTTCTTTCAGATAAATCTGCAAGTAAAAACTATTAGAAGAAAGCTGGAGATATTTTTTGGTTTGAATACCATGTTGTGGCAACATCCTTCTTTTTTTAAAGTTCTGTCAATTTGCATTAAGTTGTTTTCTTAGCAATTTTATCATAAGGAGGAGTCAGTGGAGGTGGATATGCTATTTGGGGATAATCTTTCAAGAAAAATGATCCAAAATACTCCATAAGGATGAGCCAAACAAAATAGCATTTGAAAGGGAAGAAGCTCAAGTGGTAGGTTATACAATTCATATTCCCCACACTAAGAACTTACTGACAAAAGCCAGCAAGTGTATACAAATAAGTCTTTTCACATGTTGATTATCACCTGAAATTTTATCTGGAATATTATTTCCAGGATTATAGCAACAGAAGTGATCAGAGACAAACTACACTGAGAAAGGAAAATTTTACTGAAAGAGCATTTGCAAACATAAAAGCACATACCTCACTTCAGAAAAATAAAACAGATAAGTTGATTTTATATAAGCTCCAGGAATATTGTATGTGTGTCTCTCTTCTGTAGCTAATTTGGACTGTATGTACATGCAGAGCTATGTTTAAGAAAAGCCAGTTACCATGGTGACACAGTACCCCATCTAAATGCAGAATGAGATATCTAATTTTGTGTGTTAACTATTTGGCTGAAAAATGAAAAATGGCTTGGAAGCTACAGATGGATCAAGAATATCTCTCTAGGTTTCTTTATCTTCACCCTACCTCTGT
Organism: Trachypithecus francoisi; assembly: GCF_009764315.1. NCBI lineage: Eukaryota > Metazoa > Chordata > Mammalia > Primates > Cercopithecidae > Trachypithecus > Trachypithecus francoisi. Next base: position 1,711,019 of record NW_022681441.1, on the reverse strand, counting down.
CCTGGTCTGTCTCTTCTCCACTTAGACAAAATACTATTTTTTATCCTTCATTATTAAGTTGATGATGCCATTTTTGTCAGATGCCTGAATCTGACAAAAATAGTGAAGAAAGGCAAGCTACTTCTTTTAAGATAGGACAAAACTGTTTGGACGAATGGAGGCAAGATGGCGCACTTCCGGGTTCTTCATCCCCCCCCCCCAACTTTTCCCGCGCGCGCGAAAATGCAGCCGACGCCCGGGAAGGTGCAGACCAACTGGGCATGTGCCAGGTGACCTCAATCTGAAGAGACCAAGATTTACCTGGTCGCACCTGCGGAACGCCCCCGGACACGCCCGTGCCCCGCCTATCGCCCTCCCACTCCCAGAAAAGCCGCTCTGGACGAGTGCCACGCACGGACTTCCCAGCTTCCCCACTGCGGTCGGGACTGTCGGAACTCCGTCCTAGGGCAGCATGGAGAACTCTGTGGGCCTCACTTGCTGGAGGCCAACAGACCTCTCCTTACCCACCTTCTTCCCCTGAAGCTAGGTGACCAAAATAAACTTGCAGTTTTGCTCCTACCCTTGCCTAGTCGCTGGTTCCTTTGCGCCGGATCTGGTGGTCTTAGAAAAAACAAAACAAAAACTTTCACATATTAAACAAGTAAATTAATCTTTAAATAATTGTCTTGTTAGTTCTCATTAGAAGTGGCCTTTTCAAAATAAATCCCTAATATTAGAGCTTGTTGATCTCTCTAATTTTAGTCTTTTTCCTCCCACATCCAGTCACAAGTATTTTTATTTTAGAGTCATGCTCTCTGGCTGGAGTACAGGGAAGCTGTTTTACATGAAAAATGCTACACAAGTACATATGGAAATGAACAAGAATGTATAAACTCCAATCTTCAATCTTTTTAATTATTATTTTTTCTTTGAGACACAGCCTTGTTCTGTTGCCCAGGCAGGAGTGCAGTGGTGCAATCTCGGCTCACTGCAACCTCCGCCTTCCGGGCTAAAGCAGAAGCCTTCCAAGTAGCTGCGATTACAGGCATGAGCCACGGCACCCAGTGAATTTTTGTATTTGTAGCAGACGGGGTTTCATCATGTTGGCCAGGCTGGTCTCAAACTCCTGACCTCAAGTAATGGGCCTGCCTCGGCCTCCCAAAGTGCTGGGATTACAGGTGTGAGCCCCTGCGCCCAGTCAAGAATATTTTTCCAAAATCCAATATCTAATAAGAGTTCTTTCAATATTCACAACAACAAATGATACCTACGAGACACATTTTCCATGACTTTGTTATTATGCACTTGCTCATTTGTTGGATCAATGGCAGAGGTTCTCTCAGAGGAAACTACCAAAGGGTATGAAAGAGGCCTGATAAGAAACTGACTAAAGCCAAGTCTTCATTAACAATGGTCTAATGGGTAGTCATTGCATGAGTCATGAATCAAACACATAACCACCAGCCAATCTTCCTATGAAGTTAAATATAATAAATACATTATTAGTTTTGATCTCTTCTACCTTTTTACACATTGTAGTTGCTATCCAAATAAACTAAGCATATAAAAATCAGTTACTAGGTGAACAGAAAAATGAAAATATGCTTCACCAGTCGCCAAACAGAAAAGTCATGGCTGGGAAGACTAAGAAAGAGCAATTGCCAGTTTCTAATACATAGTGAATTTAGTCTTTCCTGATTCAAGCAAGTGTCTGATGCACTTTAAAGTGACATTGCACTTAGTGATATAAGAATTTTTTAAAAAAAGACTATCTGACCTTCTAAGCACTCACAATGTAGTATAGAAATAGGAATATAGAGTTTGTAACTGGATTCAGTAAGTTTTAAGGTGGTACTCTTTGTGACTTTAATATCTAAAGCCCCTGTGAGTCCATTAATGTAAAACGTGTAACTTGTTCACCATACAGCTGGGAGTCTTTAAATGCCATACATAGTAAGAGAATTTCTGACTTTGGAAGAATTCAAGGTATTCAAAGTAGATGGTAATAGAAAGTACAAATTCTAGTGCTGCGTCAGTGAACAGAACTAATCCATGGAGTACAGGATATAGGAGTTATATTGTGTGTGATCTCACTGTATACTTATGTTTTTCCTCTTTGTGTAAGTGATCATGAAAATTTATGATACATCTATTTTATTTGTTTGCACAGCTAAATGCTCATTCCCAAGAAAACTTAGCAATTGCTTTTCTGGTAAGATTTCAGAACCATTCACTACAAATTTTGGGGCAACTCTGATGGCAGAATGAACCATCCTCAGGAGAGTGAAATGGACATTAGGGTTCCCTTCTCCTGCTCAGATCTAGTAATTGTGCAGGTGAACCGAGATTTGGTTGTACTCTTTAAAAGAAAATTCTTCTTTGTTTTCCGCAGGGTGCGGTGTGGCTCACGACTGTAATCCCAGCACTTTGGGAGGCCGAGGCGGGCGGATCACGACGTCAGGAGATTCAGACAGTCCTGGCCAACACGGTGGAACCCTGTCTCTATGGAACCAGAGAGGCGGAGCTTGCAGTGAACCAAGATCGCGCCACTGCACTCCAGCCTGGGCAACAGAGCGACACTCCATCTCCAAAAAAAAAAAAAAAATTAATTCTTCTTTGTTTCCAAATTATGCAACATGGCTATTGTAAATCATGCAAATAATACAGAGATTTATAAAGATCCCTCCTTATCTTCATTCCTTAATGATTTGCAGTCAGCTAATGCTTCCTCTTCCCCACCACAGCTAAATTACCTACTCCACAAAAAAGTCACTGCTAACAGTTTGGTATGTGTCTTTTAATGTATACATGTGTGCGTATATTATATATAATATTATTAATTATAACGTGTGTGTATGTAATGCTATATTACATATGTATTATATATATATTTGCATGTCCCATCACAGATGTAAATATACACATTTTACCACTTCACTACACCAGGAGTACCTGGAGGAGTGAACCAGTGTTGACACACTTGTCTCTGGAGTCCGGGGGTTGGTGCAAAGCACTTCTTTACTTTTTCTTCACATTACCTATCAGTTCACAGTACTTACTTTGAAGGTATGAGCATAACCCCTTTCCTTCCCTCCCCTTCTCATTCTAGTATCCTCTTCTTCCACAAGCCCTTGGTCATCTCCATTACTCTTCCTTCTCACCAAAAACTGTGATGCCTGAGTACCTGGGCATCACCTAAAGAAAGGGGGCAGGATCTGCAGTAGCCCCTGAGCAATGGAGAGCTGGAATGCTGGAAGGTCTCACAGTCTTCAGAGGGGAATGCCCACAAGCCAAATCCATATTTTTTTCTGGATAATATTGATGGTATCCCTTAGGTAATGTTTGTTATGCTATAAAAGTGACAGTCTCACCAAAAATCATGATCTCTTAAAAGAACTGACAAGAGCAGGGACAGAGAGTAAAAAGAATAAGAAATGGAAGAGGAGAACTCCAAGTATTTCCCAGAACTTTCCCTTTCTGTTTCTGTCTCTATTGCGCTGTTTCTCTCTCTCTCTCTCTCTCTCTCTCTCTCTCTCTCTCTCTCTCTCTCTCTCTCTCTCTCTCTCTCTCTCTCACACACACACACACACACACTTTAAAGATGAGATGATCTTATGGAGACTAGTCTATATATTTTTTATTTAACAGTTTCTCATGGACATATCTACAAAGTCAGGATATTTACAAAGGTGCATAAAATTCAATTTTTGAATGTACTGTTTTATTAACAAATTCCCTATTTTTGGAATTTAGTGACAGTGCTGTTTTTCAGTATTATAACGAGTGTTGCAAATAAAATCTTTTTTTGCATATCATACATACTTGATGAGTTTATAAATATGTAGTTTATTAATCTAGGAAAGATGTGCAGATTAAGGAGGTAGGGAATGAGTAACCATAACTAAGAAATACTGAACTTTTTGGTGTAATTTTGTTTTGCAGATGATCTTCCTGTTGCCTTTACTCTGAAGGCTCTCTTATTTTTATCTTGATGCCATTTATTTTTAGTACTACCTCTTTTTCGTTTATCTACCAGTCCATCCATCCGTCCATCCATCCATCCATCCATCCATCCATCCATCCATCCCTGTATTTTACAAGCTAATATAACCACTTTGGAACAAGCTATACTTGGTCACAACATTCAAGAAACTTACTGTCTCACAGGGAGATTGGCATTAATAAATCAATGTGTTAATTAATTACAATTTAGATGAGTATCACAAAGAAAAATACTGCATGCTACACAATCACATAACAGAGGACTCTTAACTAACGAACACTTATTCTTTGAGAGCCATCTGATACTTCACATTTCCACATTCTGAAGAACTTCGGCACTTGACCCTCCTGTCTATCATCATCCTCATGTTATTCAACATCCAACACCCTGACTCACAGTTCCTTAATTTTTACACTCCTCTATTGCTGCCTACTTAATTTCAACAAGTCATCACAATAACCTAATCTTAAAACTCCTCATCTAAAAACATCCAGAATGGTTTTATTACCATAGTCTCAAATTATGATATTCTTTATCTCTGACTACCTCATTTCCTCACTCCTACTGAACATACTCTTATCCTCCTTGGAATTGCATAACTTCAATGACTGTTTACCAAGTAAATGTTTTACATATGATTTCTCATGTAGTCTTCCCTCAAATGCTATGAAATAACTATTGGTACAGGAACCTATTAAGTACTGCTAGTACATTAGAGGTTTTTCCACTTTCTTATGCCAAAGTTTGCCCAGTACTTTTGTCAAGTATCTTAGATAACAGCATCCTATGGAAATTTTCTGAGTCTACCACTCACTGTTACTTGTCTTGTTTTGTTTCCATTTGATTATGTTGCATTTTTAAAAATTGCTTTTTTGTGTCTAACTTTTATCCACAGGGATGTAAACTCTTCGAGAATAGAGACCTTGACTTTCTGTTCCCTGTTTCTTTGTTTCTTTTTTTTTTTTTTTCCAATCATCAGAACAGTGCCTGAAATATGCCAAAGAGATATTTGTTGAATGCATCTGTGGAACTTAATAGTGCCTAAACTCTGGCAGTCAGCAAAACCAGTTTTTTAAAAAATATATCCATTTGTCCATTTTTCGCATACTTTGGTTTTATTGTTGTTTCTCTCACATAATTTAAAGAAAAGTTTCAATGATGTGCCAAGCATTGTGTTAGGCACTAGGAGAGTAAAGATAAACAAGACACTGTTGTCCTGATGGTGTCACAAAGACACTGGCTGATGGAAAACTACACAGAACAAAAAGTATTATTGCACTGAGAAAAATTAATTCATAAATATTTTGTTGAAACTCTGGGGGAGATAAGCATTGAAAAGTTCTATAACCAAAGTATTAAAAAAGAAAATCAATTATTTCTATCTTAGGATGCATAAAATGTTATTTTTGTCTTTATTTAGTATTTTGTTTGGTGTCTTTATTGTTTCATATTAAAGAGTATTATAAATATATTTTATATAGTATCTAAAAGATGCCAAAATCAACTCTTCTAGGGAATTTTATTATTAAGAATAGAATAAACTATGATAAAAAAATAGATCCTCAATAGCACATTGGCTCAGAACAAGTTTATTTCTTGTTCATATAGATATTGCATCTTGTGTTCCTGATTAACCAGCAGTTCTCCATATGGCCACTCTGGGAAGCAGTTTCCTTCTTTTGCCTTCATCATCCCCTAGGCTGTGGTTCAGGCCAGTAGATCGAGAACCAGTAGCATCAGCATCACCTAGGACCTTGTTAGAAATGCATATTCTCAGACTCCATCCTAGACCTACTGAATTCAAAATTCTGAAGGTAGGTTCCAGCAATTAGCATTGTAAACAGACCTCGAGGTAATTCTAATGCGTGATAAAAGTTGAGAACCACTGTTCCAGGCCTTCAGCCCTCATGTTATTTGTACCCAGTGAGTGCACAGGAAAAAGTTACACTTGCTTCTGAAAAATCTTGGCTCAGATATGCCATATATTAATTACTTTGTTGTATTTTATTGTCAAAAAATTGGTAACGTGGCCACAGAGTCTCTTCTACAGATGTCTTAAATGCAAATTCACCTACTATGTAGAATTCTGTATCGAGAGATGAGGCGTTGGTGTGGTGGAATGTTTGGAACATAATGCTTAGAATTGGATTGCAGGGACGGGCGCGGTGGCTCAAGCCTGTAACCCCAGCACTTGGAGGCCGAGACGGGCGGATCACGAGGTCAGGAGATCAAGACCATCCTGGCTAACCCGGTGAAACCCCGTCTCTACTAAAAAAAATACAAAAAACTAGCCGGGCGAGGTGGCGAGCGCCTGTAGTCCCAGCTACTCGGGAGGCTGAGGCAGGAGAATGGCGTGAACCCGGGAAGCGGAGCTTGCAGTGAGCTGAGATCTGGCCACTGCACTCCAGGCTGGGTGACAGAACGAGACTCTGCCTCAGAGAAAAAAAAAAAAAAAAAAAGAATTGGATTGCAGAAGACCTATTGTGCTTTGTAGTGGCTCTAATACAATTTAATAGATTCCGGCAAGATTTTTGGTACATAACACTTTTATTTTAATGGTCTCTAGTGGGACTATATATTCTGCCTGAATAATGTTAAAGTGTAAAAATGTAAAGTAGAAATGTGTAAAGTGGCAAATGGTAAATATGACTCCACTCTGAAGAATAATTATCTTAAAAAATAATGTAACAGGAAGAGAACTTGCAGCAGCAATATAAGAGACCAGGGCTAGTTGTTTAATTGGAGGAGAATGGAAGAGGATGTGGAACTGATGAGAAATAAACTTGAGCCTGCCTCAGAGCCATCCAGAGGGCTTATTAAAACCCAGGTTCTCTGACTCCACCCTCAGAGTGTCTGATCCAGCAGGTCTGGGGAAGAGCAAGAGAATTTCATTTCTAAATAATTTTCAGGTGATAATGTTTTTGTTTAGGGAGCATACTTTGAGGATCACTGACGAGGCATTGTAAAAGAAACCTTTCAGATGAAACCAGGATTTGGGGTAAATTCTCTGTGCCCTGGGGTTTTTTGACAGGTGTTTCTGTGACACACAGGCCAAAGATTTTTCTTTTCCTGGCTAAGTTTGTTGTGTGCTCCCAACTTGAGGATTGGAGAGTAGATATTGGCTGCTCTCCAGAGGAAAAAAATCAACAGCTTTGTTCCTTTAGGGAATGTTTATTAATCCTTATTATATCAGCAGTTTCTCCTGTGGTGGGAATTAGAAGCTAAAGGTGTAACTCATTTCATTAATTAGACAAATAATCTTGTTCAGTTACAAAGTATTTTATTACTGTTTCTCCCTCTCTTCCCCTACCATCAACACTTTTGAACATTTTTAAATAGACTCATAGACTCACACTTACTTCCAATTTCTTACACCTTCAATGAAAGGCTTGGTTTTGTGGAGCTGCTAAGACATCAACTTTCACTATGTAAAATAAATGCATTAAGAACACATAATACCCTCCTTATTTTAGCTGACTCCTATAGAGAGCTTACCTAATAAGTATTATTTTTCTGCAATTTAGGCTGAGTCTGTGAATTCATTGAATTAAATTGTTCTTACTACCGTCAGATCTCTCTCTCCATTGTTGATTCTGAATTAAAATTCTGTGCTAGCTGAAGCCCAACGTTTTTACAAACTGCAAAAGGTATATATTCCCTTGTGTGTTATTGTTATTATGATATAAATTATAATATACGCTGTCAACTGAACATCAGCAGTGTCCCAAGAATTGCACTGAGCAAAGAGTTTGACAAGTTCCTTGCCTAAGGATTATGTAAAAGCCATTCAAGTAGAACTGAATTAACATATGACTTAGTTTAGTCTGGCTTAACTTGAATATTGGTTGATTCTTTGGATGTGAAATGAGTTTGTGGGAGAGCAAAAGAAATGAAATTTTAGGATCTGTTTTTCTGAATCATCTGCTGGTTTCAACTAAAAACTCAGTTTTCTCTGTTGAAAACAATCCTTGTTTATCATTTTATTTCTTTGAGTTTAAACAGTTGGATTGATGGACTCAAGTTAGCAGTAAGAGAGTGACAATAATGTCTGCTGTTTTAATCACCTTCTTTTCTATCCAGCTATAATGCTGTGCTCCGACTGCTTAACATTACATTCTCCATTCCTTCTTTGTATTATAGGTGGATGAGATTTAGCTTTTTGTTTCATGTTGAAAAGGTTTGAAAATGTCTCCATTTTTCTGAGACACTTAACTCATCTTATTTTTAAAATAATTATTGAGGTTTATCATACATGTGGATAAAGTACATAAAGTACACTAATTGTAAGTGTGCAGATTGGTTTTTCTCATAGTTCAAAGACAAAAGTACAATAAATCCAGTTTTGCAGATCTTAATTGGCTTTTATTTGCAATTCTAAAATCAGACAGGAGTTTGAAGCAAAAATGACTCAGAATGCCCCACCCTACCACCTGTGCATGTTATATTTACAGTCAGAGAAAAGGAGGTGATATTCGGGAAATGAAAGTTAGGTACAGAGACAGCCTGATTGATTACAACTCTCATGGGCCTTGTTTGAATATAATTTGAATAGCTGGTCTCCTGTGATAGGCTGAGACACTTAGTTGTTCCTAAACTGGTTTTCAGTTTGTTTACATTCTGAGTTAGGTTGCAGTTAAGAACTCCTAAGGAGGCCTCCTTGGGCTAATTTTAGTTTGATTTAGCATTAAGTATCACCCTGTGTAACCACACACAGCTCAAGACAGAATATTCTCATATCACAGAAGTTTCCCTGTGTCTCTCTCCAGTTAAAACCTCTCCGAAAGCAATTACTACTTTGTTTTTTTAACACCATAGGTTAGTTTTGTATCTGCTTGAACTTCATATGGAATCATATAGTATATACTATTTTGCCTCTGATTTGTTTTGCTAATCATTACTCTGGGAGAGTCATCTCTGTGGTGGTGTGTATCAGTAGTCTATTCTTTATTGCTGTGTGGTATTTCATTTAATGAGCACACACAATTTGTTTACCTGTTTGTTGCTGTTGCTGTTATTGGCCACTTTGATGGTTTCCAGTTAGAGTTATTATGACCAAAGCTGCTATCAAGATTTTTGTATTTTTTTGGTGTTCATATGTACTAATTAGTTGTGAGCCATGAAATAGGCAGATGATTAGCTCTAATTTGTAATGCCATTATTCCAAATAATTGTGCTAATTTATACTTCTTCCAGTAATGTATCAGAGTTCCAGTTGCTCCATATTCTCATCAACATTTACTATTGTCAATTTGTAAAATGTTAGCTATTCCTGTGGGTATATAATAGCATCTCTTTGTCAGCCTATTTAAAAAAAATCAATTAATAAAACTTCTAGATTAAATAAAAAAGAATCTTTCAGATTGATTACTCAGAAAAAATAAGTTTAATCAGCTATCAACATTTTAAAGCCACAAGAGGCATCTATACAGTTATTAACTAAGTTCTGGAATAATTGAAAAACCAAAATTTGCCAAGCATGTAATGATAATAATGATGACACTCACTAGGTCACAAATAAATTGTTAAATTATTTCTTTGTAATGACTCATTTAAGGTGTTGTGTTTTGTATCTGACATCACCATACTTGTTTCTAAACACACTCTGAATTTGGGGCTGCTTTTGACCATTAGTATAATTCAGATTTCATCACTTGCTCTAAGTACATCTTTTTGAAAACAGTGAATTTAGTCTTCATAGCCTCAAGTATTTACTCTGAGAACAGAACCACAAATTAAACACGATAACATTTTTTCCCCTCACCTGCTTTAAGTACATCTTCCTGAAAACATTGAGTCCACAGTCTTCAGAACCCCAAGTGCAGTTACCTCTTGGTATATGCTAGGGATCTGTCCAAGACCACCTGTGTGTATCTACATCCCACATACTCGGTTGGCTTTTCAAAACCTGAATATACAAAAAGTCAACACTCTGTATACACAGGTTTCATATTCCAAAAATGCTGTATTTTCAACCTGCACTTGGCTAAAAATATCTGCATACAAATGGTCCCCTGCAGTTCAAATCCATGTTGTTCAAGGGTCAACTGCATTTACTCTGAGAATAGAAGCACAAGTTAAGATAACACTTTTTTTTTTTTCTAAAAAGCTGCCATCAACATTTTGTACTTTTTTTTGTGATCATATACTCTTGGGTCATTAATATTTTTCAAATAATTTCATTTAGAAAAAATTGTCTTTGCACTAAAAAGGCAAAGTTACTGAATTTTTTTTCTCTTTTAATTACTTTAGAGAAAGGACTATTGTTTACTCTTCAGTTTGTCTTTGGGCTTGTTTCTGCTTACCCCTCTTTTGGGTGCTAGCGTATGGGCTGACCTGTCCATGGACAATACAATCTCATCTCTAAAGAGTGGTTGACAATCAAAATTTCTGTGCAGAATTAGAAGCAGACAAAAACCTTGAAGGAAGTTGAGCACATCTCAGTTGTGGTACTCTGTGGTTTCTTTGTTCAAGTCTCCTGACAATTGTCTTTAATTAACAAATACTGAGTAGAGAAATAGGACATTGAATGAAAGAGTCATTAAAGTTACTTTTCAAACATCCTTAGTAATTACAAGAATGACTTCTGTTTGCAGTTGGATACAAATGTAGAGGCCAGAGAAGAAAGCAAATGCAGTCACAGAGAGGAAAGTGCTTCAGTAGTATGTAGTGTTGACAAGGTCCAGTGCTGTAGTGAAACATAACTAATAAGCACAACGACAATTCAATGGAGAAAATAGACTCTTCCATAAATGTAAACACCTAGGTATCCACATGAAAAAGAATAAAGCTAGACTCCTATTTTCCAACAAATTAAAAAATCAACTTAAAATGGATGAAAGATCTAAACATAAGAGCTAATACTGTAAATGTCAGGATACAAAATCATCGTACAAAAATCAGTAGCATTTCTATACATCAATATCATTCAAGATGAGAGTCAAATCAAGAATGCAATCTCATATACAATAGCCACATAACAAAATAAGATATTTAGATATCCATCTAACCAAGAAGGTGAAATTATCTCTACAAGGAGAAGCACAAAACCCTGCTGAACGAAATCATAGATGAAAAAAATAAATGGAAAAACATTCCATGTTCATGGATTGGAAGAATCAGTAACATTATAATGGGCATACTGCTCAAAACAATCTACAGATTCAATGTTATTCTTATAAAACTGCCACTGTCCTTTTTCACAGAATTAGAAAAAAACTATTCTAAAACTTACACAGAACTAAACATCAGCCTGAATAGCCAAAGCAATCCTAACCAAAAAGAATAAAGTAATAGGCATCATATTACCCAATTTTAAACTAAACAATAAAACTACAGTAACCAAAACAGCATGGTCCTAGTACAAAAACAGCTACATAGGTCATTGGAACAGGTTATAGAACCCAGAAATAGAGGTGCATACCTACAGCCATCTAATCTTTGACAGAGTTGACAATAATAAGCAATGATGAAAGGACTCCCTTTTCTTTTTTTTTTTTTTGAGATGGAATCTCGCTCTATCGCCGGGGCTGGAGTGCAGTGGCCGGATCTCAGCTCACTGCAAGCTCCGCCTCCCGGGTTTACGCCATTCTCCTGCCTCAGCCTCCCGAGTAGCTGGGATTACAGGCGCCCGCCACCTCGCCCGGCTAGTTTTTTTGTATTTTTTAGTAGAGACGGGGTTTCACCGTGTTAGCCAGGATGGTCTCGATCTCCTGACCTCGTGATCCGCCTGTCTCGGCCTCCCAAAGTGCTGGGATTACAGGCTTGCGCCACCGCACCCGGCCAGGACTCCCTTTTCAATAAATGATGCCAGGATAGCTGGCTAGCCATATGCAGGAGAATGAATCTGGACACCTACCTTTCACAATATACAAAAATTAACCCTAGATTGATTAAAGATTTAAATATAAGACCTCAAACTATACAAATCCTAGAAGTAAACCTTGGAAACACCATTCTGGACATTGTTCTTAGGAAAGAATTTATGACTAAGTCTTCAAAAGCAATAAAAACAGAACATGACATGTGGGACCTAACTAAACTAAAGATCTTGTGCACTATAAAAGAAACCACTAACAGAGCAAGCAGATGACCTATGGAATGGGAGAAAATATTCACAAACTGTTCCAAAAGCGCATCAGCTGTGGTCCTATAGGGAGGATTCAAACTTGCCCTACTTAACCTGGTTAAGTATTCAGGTTTTTCAGGCAGTGGGCAGGGCCTTAAAACTCCCAGGAGATTATGACCTTTGTCTTTGACTGCTAAGTAGGTAGAGAAAGATCACCAGGTGGGGGCAAAGATAGGCATATCTGAGCTCAGAGTCTTCTTCTTGGGTGGCGCTTGCTGCAGCTGCTGTGGGGGATGGGGGTGTGGTTCCTAGTCCAATGAAGTTATATTCCCAGGGGAATTAAGGCTGCCACTCCTGAGTCATACTGGCCTCCGGGGAAGTGGGGGAAAGCTGTCAGTCACAGGCGTCACCTGCTCCCATGCAGCCTGCAGTCCAAAAGGCTGGTCTCACTCCCACCGTGTCCTCCCAACAGCACTGAGTCTATTCCCAGGCAGTCAGTGACCAGGACTGAGAACTTGCCCCAGATCATGAGCCTACCCACTGAGAAAGCAAGCAGTCTCAGTTTTTCAGTGTCTCAGGGAGACTGCAGGGGTGATCCAGCTCCTTCAAAGGGTCTGTGGATTCTCTTGGCTTTCCTGATACATTCCTGCAGTAGTTCTTGGAGCGAAAGTTCATGATGTGAGTCTCTACATGTTGCTCAGTCCATTTGAGCAGGAGCTGCAAGCTACTTCTGCCTTCTATCTGCCATCTTCTTCCTGATGCATATATTTTCTAACCCTGTACGCCGAGAGGGCCTAGAGGAAACATGAGTCCAGTAGCAGTGATCACACCTAATTTCCCTGTGGTTTCTGATTACTCAGATTTCTGGAGAAATGGTTGATTCTGAGGCCGAGTTAAGGAAAATATGATAAGATCCTAGAAAATATTTTGTATCATAAAATAAGAAAGTGAACACAAATTAGTAAAACAAACAAACAAACAAACTGGTAAAAAATGAATAATGTCTGTAGTTTAGCTAATAGTATGCCCCAATATAAATTTTTTGGTTTTGAAATTGTATTAAAATTATGTAAGATAGGGAAAGCATAGAGAGGGATATGTGATAAGTCTGTCATCTTTTGGTAAGTTTTCTGCAAGTTTAAAATTATTCCAAATAAAAAATTTTAAAAACACAAAATCATGTCAAATCCCACTACTGAAAAAAATTTAACAGAATCCTTTTTGACTTTCTCTGTGTATGTACCTATGTTTTTTAAACAAGAACAACAACAACAAAATATTGGTTGGTGTTTAAGAGCACAGATGCTGGAGTAAGAGAGACTGAGTTCAAACCCAAGTTCTTCTAACTACTAGCTTTGTTACCTTAGAAAAATATTTCTCCAGTCTTTGCATCTGTAGCTCATTTGAAAAATAGAAAAAGTAATAATAATAGCTTTCTCATCAAGCTGTTGCAGGGATTACATGAGTTACTACATTTACAGCAGTTAACACAATGTCTAGCACATAGCAAGTTCTCAATAAATAATTGTAAAAATCACTTAACTGTCTTGTAACCCTGGTCTAAATAAGTATTTCAGGGCTCTGATGTTTAATGTGTGTGAGTTACTCGGGTGGGTAAGAGAGACACTTTCAGACAGACGGAGCTAAAATCATAGGTGTGAAATCTAGAAGCACACAATAAGACATTAATATAATTATGCCTTTTAATTAATGGAAAGTATTGAATTGGAACCTCTGTGCTATCAGTTCGGACACTAAATGTACCTACATAGCTGCAATTGATTTTTGTTTTACATGTTTATTTTCTTCTTTCATGAGTATTAGTTAAATAACTATATAGAGTAAGATTATATGGAAACTGTATAATAAAATACCAAATATGCTTGACTTCCACCAACTTCCTTCCCCAAAATTCAGAAACAACAAGGAATCAAACCAGGAACAGGGGAACAAACCTTACTGCTGCCAACAGTACCGGTTGCCAGAAGCCATAATCCAACCAGCCTGGAAATCTCTTGCCTAGATGCGACATGCTGAATTAGCTGATCCCCAAAGGGGATCTCTAATGAACTGAGTATATTTTAAGAATCTGGTCAGCATTCTTGGAAGTTAGTAAAACAGAGCCAATGCTAGAACCCCATCTAATTACCTTTTCCAAATCTTCAAGTAAACAGTGACTCACTGAAAGAAGGAAAAACAAGGCCATTTTCTTTCTGGCAAAGATTGATACTCTGCTCTGTGAGTTAAGATTGGTGGGAACATGAGACCCACATACTTAAGCACTGTAAAGATTAAAACAGCAATTGCAGCATACTGCTGGCTTTTCTCCTTGTCATTCATTCCATCCATATTGTTCAGGCAAAAGCATTATTGAACAGATGGACTAAGTCCTGAAGGTTGGAGAAAAACATAATAACTCAGCTGACAGCCAGATTGGGAGAGAAACACCCTGTGGTGGAAACTCCTTACTTTGAGAGACACTTTATCAACAACATCCATTGGTATTTTAGGAACACAGTAGCTGATTTGACCCAAGTAGTCGCTCAGGGAAATGGGTGAATTTGAAGCTAACAACATAAACATCAGCTTATTCATAATAAATGTATGACCATGGAGTTTTTGTCAAAATAAATTGCCTTCTGTTGTTTTATCCCACTTAGACTTAAACATATTCATGAGTAATGCCAATATTGGAGATGTTTGAATCACCAAATTTTACTTTTAACTGTTGTCACAGAAACCTAGAAAACCCACCACACCATTTTTTAATGAACTTTCCCAAAGTACAGGGAATGTGTTGTTTCTAGCTCTGAAATACCTATTTGATTGTTCTCTTTATCTTTTACCAATGTCTTCATCTTCTCTAGTGCAATGCTTCTCAACTAGTCTTTTATTCTCTTCCCTTAAATTCTAACTATGTCAAATCCCTTAATCAAATCCTTTGAAAGGTCTCCATTTTGCACAGACTGAAATCCAAGCTTCTTAGAATGACTTGCAACTATTTCACAATCTGGTCTCAACCTGCCTTTCCAATCTCAACTATCTTTTTTTTTTTTTTTTTGAGATGGAGTCTCGCTCTGTCTCCCAGGCTGGATTGCAGTGGCGTGATCTTGGCTCACTGCAACCTCCACCTCCCAGGTTCAAGTGATTCTTCTGCCTCAGCCTCCCTAGTAGCTGGGCGTGCACCACCATGCCCAGGTAATTTTTTTATTTTTAGTAGAGACAGGGTTTCGCCATGTTGGCCAGGCTGATCTCAGACTCCTGGCCTCTGGTAATCCACCTGCTTAAGCCTTCCAAAGTGCTGAGACTACAGGCATGAGCCACTGTGCCCAACTCAAATACCAATTATTTTTTGTATCAATGTTATGTAATGCACAGATGTCATATACTCTTACACCTCTGTGCCTTGCTTCTCATTTTTCCTTCTACTGGAATGGCTTTCTCCCTTACTTCTAAAGTTGTAACTTGATGGTATTCTAATTATTCTTTCCATCTCAGCTCAAATATGTTTTCTCTGATGCTCTCCCCTCTCTACTCTCCTGGTTTGAATTAATTACTGACTTATTGCTCTGCTTATACAACTGCTACCAAATACATCATAAAGCATTGTATTTAGTTATGCATATACCTGACTCTATAGATTATGAATTGTTTGAGGCAGTTTCCGTCTTACTCATGTTGGTTCATCTCTGCTTTTCTATACTTAGTAGAAGTGTAATAAATGTTAGGTGCATGTATAATCAAATGAATGAATGAAAAAATAAATATATAGCAAAATATTGCAACCTAGGGCCTTACATACTCCTCAGAGACTTAGGTAAATGCAACTAAATCTATTGATGTTTGGATGAACCTTCTTCAATCTATGGGACTGTCCCTTGCATTGTGGACATAAAGCATGTAAATGGTGCTCTGGAGTTATCATGACAATCCAAAACATTGCCACACATTTCCAAATGCCCTCTAGCTGCTGTAAGGGTAATATCACCCACGTTGTAAACAGTTGCTAGCTTAGCCTCTTCAACTGTGCTTCGTAAGAAATCCAAACAGACTTATGATCTTATGAGTAGAAGTATGGGGTGGAATAATATTATGCATTACACAGCCTTCTCTTAACCTATTGACTCCACTTCTCTGGGTTTTTTTCCTCAAGGTTCTAAGTTCCAACACTTGACACTCCTGCTGCTTTTTGTTTCATAGGAACTATTATCCAGTCCCTACCTTGCCAATGCTTTTTTGTAGAGAAAATGGGCCAACTGGATGGTCTGTGTTTTCTTCCATGATTTTCTATTGGTTAAAGCCTCATCATTTTATTATTTAAAATATTGCATATTATACTAATAGTTCTAAATTTCTTGTAGGCATTCTCAAATATTACTTATAAGTTCCTGAGACAGCTCATTCTAGTTAAAGGACTGTTATGAATGGAAATATTTGTGTCCCCACAAAATTCATATATTGAATGAAGCCCTAACCCCTATGCTGGCATATTTGGAGATAGGACCTCCAAATTTACTACTAAAGTAGCGATTCGAGGTTAAATGCATAAAGGTGAGGCTCTGCTCTGAAAGGATTAGTGTTTTATAAGAAGAGACAGCAGAGAGCTTTCTATCTCTGTGCACACACACTAAGTAAAGGCCAGGTGAGCACCCAGTGAGATGGCAGTTGCCTACAGGCCAAGAAAAGAGGCTTCAGGATGAATCCCATCTTGCCACCACCTTGATTTTGGACTTTTCAACTTCCAGAAAAGTAAGAAAGTAAATGTCTGTTGTTTAAGCCGTCCAGTCTATGGTATTTTGTTATGGCAGCTCAAGAAGACTATTGCAGGGCTCATGATTCGTTCTTTAGCTTTAGGCTTAAGAGAGCTGATTGATGAAGTTCTGAACTGACATCTGCTAATTAGAATGTAATATTATAGAACTACTGAACTATTACAGCAAAGCCTAAAGCACCTTCTGTTCTCCACCAAGTCCTATTTGGACTCCCTTTCATGCCTTGGGTTTCTCTGTAGATCACTGCTCGGTCCATACAAATGCCCTTCCCATGGGGTTACTCTGCAGCATGTCTCTGCCCAGCCTCAGTCGAATGTTCTGATATTGATGTTTTCTTGCTTTACAAGGTTGTGATGATAGTTTTAATTTGCATAAGCTGAGACTCAGCCTGGAGAAGCCCTCCTCCCACAAGTATTTGCTACCTTTCTTCTCATCTCTATCCCTAGGCATACAGGAGCATTTGATGGGAGTTTCTATATTGAAGTAGACAAAGTTAAAGCATGGCTACAAAGAGTGCTGGGCGGTCTTCTGGAATGAGTTCGCAATGACTATGCTGCTCTTGGCCAAGAGAAAGCTCAGTGCATTTAGAAACATACCCAGCACCAGACAGTGAATGCTTCCTGTGTGGATTCCTTGACAGAATGTGTACCTCTGAGGCACAGATTGCCTGAGAATTTCATTATGCTGACACAGGAAAAAGCTAGATGACCAGTCTCTGCAAATACGACCACATTTCTCTCTCTTCCTTGCGCCTTTCTCCTGGAGGGCCTGTGGATGATCTCTCACTGCCTGCTTGATCTTTTGATCACAAAAGAGAAAAACTCTGATGATCTGAAACTGAAGATAACTTAAGTATACTGGCATCATTAGATCTCTAGGTCTTCCAATCCATTTTTATAATTCTCATGCCAAGCCTTGCTAACTAACTGCATCTCTTCCCACCCTCAGAATTTTGTTTAATCTGCTTCATCGCCATGGAACCTTCCCAGGTGGACTCCATCCTGATTGTCAGTCACTTCACAGTCATCTCAACACTTGTGTTTAATTATACCTTTTTTATGTTTCTAACTGTGCTTTTATTTTCCTTTTGCTGTGTTCTTATGAATTGTGTGGATGTTTGCCTTTCCTTCGCTAACAACAGCAACAACAGTGACAATATGACAACACCATCATTTGTCGAGTCTAATTATGTCTCTGAGTTACACACTTTAGAAACAAATGGTATTTTGTTGAAACCTCATGATAATGCCGTTCGATATTTAAAAAATCATTTTATCTGAGAAGTGATATATTAATGCATGCACACTGTGAAATATTTAAACAAACAGAATTGTTTATAATGAAACTGAAAGTTCCCCTCCCACTCTCCTCCTCATGGTTACCATTCATAATTGTGGGATGTGATTCCTTCAAGATCCTGTGTGTGACTGTGTGTGTATATGTGTGTTTATATGTGATTTCTTTGTTACTTAACAATATATCTTAGAAGTAGCATGAGGAAAGAATAATTTTTCTCATCCTATAGGCAAAGAAACACAGGCTTGGAGAGGTTAACGAACTTTATCTTATTAGCTAGTAGTTTCTATTGTCTGACAGGTTCCTTGAAGAGAGTATAATCTTTCTGTTGTATGTTCAGCTCCAGTGCCTTCTACTGTAGTTTTTATAGATGCCTTATGGTATATCTTCAATGCTTCCTTTATACTCTCATTCTTGAAGCTGGATCCTTGTTTCTGTCCACGTGCCTGAGTCTCATGATTTGGGTCATGCTTTACTTTTGCTTTGCCTTATTTAGGTAGTGCTCCCCCATTGGAAGGAATTTTCCATCTGCTGACAGGCTTCCTGATGCTGCCTCTCTGCTTCTAGAATGTTACTTGCTCCTGAATTTGCTGTATTTTCGGATTTGACATTTGACTTATTGGAGCTACTTTTTAAAATTGTCTTTCTGATCATCTGTGATATTGTATTAGTTGTGCTGGGCCTTTCGGAGTGCCTAAAACTGAATCGACTTTCTTCACTTCTCTCCCATTTCCCTATATATGCCTTACTTCACAGGCTGAATCTTGTTACAGGTCCCTTGCAGCATGTTTGATCCCACCAAAATTCCACCTGCTTTGCCTTGAGGTGAAATGCAACTTTAGGAGAATATTAGATTAGATCTGTCCTCAACATGAACTGAGATGACAGTATATTTCATGGAGAGAAACAAATAACACAGACAAGGTTCTGGAATAACATAAAACAGATAAAGCAAACTACCAATGAACATATTTACTTCTCATTTCTTTAACATTTATGGAATGATTACTGTACTCAGGCTAACCAGTAACATTTCCCTTCCTATCCTGAGCTTGATGGTTTATTTATTTATTTATTTTTTAGTAAGGAATAATACTTGTTTTTTTCTTTTTCTTTTTTTTTTCGAGATGGAGTCTTGCTCTGCCACCAGGCTGGAGTACAGTGGCGCGATCTCGGCTCACTGCATGCTCCTTGTCTTGTGCTGGCATTCAAGGGGATGCTTTCAGCTTTTCCCCAAGACATATTTCTTTATGAAATACAGTTTGTCTGTTTGTTGAAACGGAATTTTGCTTTGTCACCCAGGCTGAGTGCAGTGGCCTGATCTCAGCTCACTGCAATCTCCACCTCCCAGGTTCAAGCAATTCTCCTGCCTCAGCCTCCTGAGTAGTGGGATTACGGCATGTGTTCCCATGCCCAGTTAATTTTTTTTTATTTTTAGTAGAGATGGGTTTCACCATGTTAACCAGGGTGGTCTCGATCTCCTGACCTCATGGCATCCACCCTCCTAGGCCTCCCAAACTTCTGAGATTACAGGCATAAGCCATCACACCTGGCCAATACTTCTTGTTTTAAGAAATAAGTTTGTTATCTAGATATTGAAGGAGTTTTAAAAAAATAGACCTTCAAAACACTCAGGAGGCTTTTCTAGTTTAGTAAATAGTCTTTCTTCATTTCTCAGAAACCCTTATTAATCTTGCTTCCCTATTCTTTATTAGTGATATGCTGATTTCATAGTCACCTCAAACAGGAACAAGGGAATCATCATTGATGTTCCTCTTCTTTACCCTCTATCACTGCCATCCACAACCTGGACAGGAACTCATAAGTACAGCCTTACTGATCTTCCAGACTCCAGTGTGCCATATCCTTCATTGTCTCTCTGGCCCTATGTGATGTATGCTTCTCCTGTAAGCATTGCTTTTATTATATCATTTCTATAATAATACTCAAAAAGCATAAAATGCTTCCTTATTGTTTATCAGAGATAAGCTTAAATGGATAAGAATTACTTACTCTTTTCTCCCATGTGACCAGCCTGCTAACATTTAGTGTGTCAGATTTGATCAGAAAATTTTTGTTTCTGGCCTTCATTTGTAGTTCAAAAAATTATTCTTAGAAATAAATCAGAGCCCCTGATTTCAAACTTCAATCTAGTTCCCTTGGAGTGTTGGCCTTCAATAATCCATAACCCTCAGTAATCGAACTCTATTCTAGTATCCAATCTTAGTCCATCTATTCCGCAAATGAGAACCTTTTCACTGTCCTGTGAATATGCAATGCATCTTTCTGCTGCCAAACCTTTGATCATGCTCTATCCTCCCCTGCAACACTTTCTTTTTCCTCCTGATAGATGGGAAGGTGATTGACTATAACATCTGTCATCCTTGGCTTCTACCAGCACTTCTTGCACCTTTGTGGGAATTGCAAAAGGATGCCCACATTGGATGGATCAATTATATAAAGGCACAGCTTTCCTCTACTCTTACATTTCTCTACTGGGATGCTTGGCTTATTGTGCTAGTAAGGGTTGGATTTTAGCCCTCTCTCCCTCCCTCAGCCAGGTGCCTTTGTGTAGGATACACACTGCATGACAGTGTATAGCAGCCCTGTTCAATCCATCATCCCAGATCCAATTTTGTTGACCTGGCTGGTGAAGAGAATTTGCTTTTTTCCTCCAGTCTTTCCTTAGGATATTGAAATTCAATTCAAGTTTCATGAACCAGCTTATAACTTAATTCCTGGATGAAGACACCAACCCTTGAAATGCTCTCTTTGCTGAAGAGCATATACATAATTGCTGTCATAAAATTTAATTCATGGTTATGGTATTGCTTAGTTTCTGAGTACTTCTTGGGTTGGATATATCTTTTGTGATTAGGAGATTTTCATAAGATTAAGAATAGGAGTTAGTCCTTTTCTCTAGTCAGTAACATATTAAACATAAAACTAAGCACATACATTATTTTGTTAAATCAAAGTTGCCATTTATCTTAGTCTATTTCCTGTTGCTTATAACAGAATACTTTAAACTGAAACAGGGTAATCATTTATAAAGAACAGACATTTATTTCTTATAGCTATGGAGGCTGGAAGTCCAAGGTAAAGGGGCTGCATCTAGTGAGAGCCTTCTTGTTGGGAGGGAGCCTTTGCAGAGTACTGACACAACAAAAGGCACCACATGGTGCAGGGACTCAGCGTGTTAGCTCGGTTACAAAGCCAGTCTCACTCCCATATAACCAATTCATTCATTAGTTAGTGAATGTATTAATCCATTCATGAAGGCACAGCACATATAACTAAATCACCTCTTCAAGGCTCTGCCTCTCAATAGTATGACATTGGGGATTAAATTTCAACATGAGTTTTAGAGGACAAATATTCCAACCATTGCATGACTAATTGTAAGATATATCTATGATGGTTAATATTACAAGTTAACTGACCGGATTGAGGGATTCCTAGATGGCTGGTGAAGCATTGTTCCTCGGTATGTCTGTGAGGGTGTTGCCAGAGGAAATTGACTTTTTATTTATTTATTTACTTTTTTGTGAGACAGAGTCTCGCTCTGTCGCCCAGGCTGCAGTGCAGTGGCGCAATCTCAGCTCACTGCAAGCAATGCCTCCCGGGTTCACGCCATTCTCCTGCCTCAGCCTCCAGAGTAGCTGGGACTACATGCGCCCGCCACCACGCCCGGCTAATTTTTTGTATTTTTAGTAGAGATGGGGTTTTACTGTGTTAGCCAGGATGGTCTCGATCTCCTGACCTCGTGATCCGCCTGCTTCGGCCTCCCAAAGTGCTTGGATTACAGGCGTGAGCCACCGCGCCCGGTGAGATTGACATTTGAATCAGTGGACTGAGAAAGGAAAACCCACCCTTAATGTGGGTGGGCACCATTCAAGCTCAGCTAGACCAAAGCAGGCAGAAGTAGGGGGGATAAGCTTGCTTGCTGAGTCTTCTGGCTCTCTCTTTCTTCTCCTTCCTGATGCTTCCTTCTCCTACCTGATGCTTCCTTCCTTTTCCCCTGCCCTTGGACATCAGATCCTAGGATCTTCAGCCTTTGGACTCTGGGATTTGCATCAGCATCAGCAGCCTCCCTGGAACTATCAAGTCTTTGGCTGCAGAGTACAGGCTGTACTGTCGGCTTCCCTGGTTTGGAGACTTTTGGACTTGGAGTGAGATACTACTGGCTTCTTTCCCCAGCAGGCAGATGGCCTGTCATGGTATAATCATGTGGCCTATCATGGTGTAATCATGGCCTATTGTGGTGTAATCATGTGAGAGAATTCTCCTTAATAAACCCCTTTTTATGTATGCTTATATCCTATTGATTCTGTCCCTCTAGAGAACCCTAATATCATTGTTTTATGTACCATTAAGAAACGCTGAAAATTGAACAATGATTTAGAAATTTTATTTTAAACTTGTTGAGATTTTGATTATCCAACATTCTTACACACATATACAATGGAATATATAAGGTAAATATATTGGTTAAGATATTCTTAAAGTTTTTTTACAGATTCTATTTTGAATAATATTCAACTCAGTTGTTACAGCCTGTGCTTTCCAACAATCTTGTTCTCTGTGCTTTTATGAGCAAAAGTAATGCAGCAGTAATAAAGCAGTTCTCCCTTCTTCCTTCTCCCTTCTTCCTGCTTTCTTCTTCTTTCCTCCTCCCCCTCCTCCTCCCCCTCCTGCTCCTCCTTCTTCTTCTTTCTCCTCCTCCTCCTCCTTCTTCTTCTTCTTCTTCCTCTTCTTCTTCTTCTTCTTCCTCTTCTTCTTCCTTTTTAGTAGAGACACTGTCTCCTTTTGTCACCCAGTCTGGAGTGCAGCGGGTCGATCATAGCTCATTTCAGCCTTGAACACCTGGCCTCAAGCAATGCTCCTGCTTCAACGTCCTTGGACATCAGACTCCATGACAATAAACAATTATAATGTGTAATAATTGTTATGCATTTATGTCATTACTGACACCCAGCTAAAAGCAACAATAAGAACCATTGCTTCTTAGACTCATCTCTATTTTAGAAGAGGTAGTAAGTGGAAAAATGTGTCTTAGTGTTGATGAAATATGGGTATTTGTTCAGTTGAGGTCAATTTCAGCTAAGTTAAAAGTGAATATCAAAAATTTCAAAAATTAGAAAAATCATACGTATGAGCCAGCATTGTTAGGAAGAAAAATCATTGGACATATATTACCAGGGCTGTGGTACAGGTTTTGTCATTAAATCATTTGTGACATTTTAACTTCACCTATTGTTTCATCGTTTGAAGAATGAGGGCTTTAGCCCTAAATGATTTCTAGTGGCTTTCCAATGCTAATAGTCAAGGCACCCCAAAGCAATGAGATTGAAGTTTGAAGTCTTTAGCCCAGATTCTTGTCCAAGAGAAAAATCCCTTGGACTGAAACTTTGGCCTACAGATTTGAATTTGATAAAATATGGCAGAAGTCATGTGTGGTAAAGGATAGGCTCATGGGAGATGATAATATGTAATCCCTATCCATCTGAGGAGAATCATTCATATGCAAGCTCTCTTGAGGATAGGGGAGAGAAAGTAATCAAGAAGATTACTGGGAGAGTTCATTTGTATGGAAAAAGCTAGACCCTTGGAGAGCTCCATATTTTCCTCTGAATATAGACAAAGAA
Source organism: Trachypithecus francoisi (assembly GCF_009764315.1). Classification (NCBI taxonomy): domain Eukaryota; kingdom Metazoa; phylum Chordata; class Mammalia; order Primates; family Cercopithecidae; genus Trachypithecus; species Trachypithecus francoisi. The sequence continues at coordinate 1,687,256 of NW_022681441.1, read as the reverse complement.
CCAGAGACATTCTGCTCAAAGAAAATTAGATTGCAAAATGGTTAATCCTACCCAAATGGAAATCTGGTAAAAAATTTATGTGTGGAGCCTAAAATATACACAGCAGAGCCAAGTGACTCAGTCAATTTAGAAAAGATCACATTTTAATTAAATGTAACGGCAGAGAGAAAGAAGAAATATTATCCTGTTTTTCAAAGATACATAAAACTACTGTAAATATGATGGGTAAGTAATGTTATTTTATTATTCTGCAGTCAAACCATGCAATACACAAACAAGAGCATTTATTTTTTATTATCGTGATCCTTTAGCCCCTTTCATTGTAGTTAGGTCTCCTCAAAAAGCAAGCACCATTGTTTATTTGAATATATTATATTCAAAGAGTACTGGCTTAAAAAATAAGGTACAGCTGCTAAGAGGATTCAATGTTTTATTATCATTTTTCTTTCACATTAAACAAACAACTTTAATGTTTGGGCTGGACTGTGACCTGGGTAAGAACATTTTTGTGTGATCTAAGGTGACAAATTGGTACCAACTTGTCTGTATCCATAGATTAGGATTTGTAATTGCACATGGTATATTTCACCTAAGGAGGGAAAAACAGATGGCTTAAGGGGATATTACAATGTTTCCAAGAATTTTCAAGTTTCAAAAATATACATTTTATTGAACTTTTAATAATCAGTCTCCTTAAATTCCACTGTTCTAGGTAAGTGTCTTTAATCGCTTTATTTCATTATATGAAGAATCAAAATCCTTAACACCTGGTACGTTTAGTGTTTAATAAGAAAGAAACAGAGGAAAGAATATGAGTTTAAATTCAGACGAAACTGGGATCAGTCATATACAGACAGTATGACCTCACTTAAGATAGTTAACTCCTCTGAGTTCTGATTTACTCACCTTTAGGATGAGATGTGTAGCCCAAATTTGTTGTGTGGCTTAAATATGATAATAGATGAGAAGTCATAAACACAGTTTCACACATTAAAAAAAAAAAAACTCTCAACAAATGGTAGCTACTGTAATAAGCAAACACATTGAGAATATATGGACCCGTATCTGAATAGTGTGGATAGGAAAAGGAAAGTGGACAAATAGTTTTGATTGCCAGCGATGTAGTAAGCAGTAGTCGTATGTTATAGGTTTCTAATCCCATAAAAATTGCTAAGAAGTATATGTATATAATTTTTCTCTTGACATCATGAGAATACTTCAATACAATTGGTCATATATGAAAGGGCACATATGATGTCAAAACACTCACTTGAGCAATTTTTAAAACAAGTAATTTGGCATCATGTGGGCAAGCATAAAAGCATGCACAAGGCAAACTTGTCTGGGGAACAAGCTGATTTGTGTAGGTGATATACTTGTCCACAAACGATAGCATGTGTTCCCATTTAGTTAAACTGCATCTACTCAGAGTGCCTTATTTTCCTTTTTAGGATTATGCATAGAGGAAGAGAAAGTTATCTTCGGAAATCATTGTCTCAGACTTTGGACAGCATTTGAACTGAATAGTAATAGATTTTTTTTTTCGATCAATGAGCTTACAAGCACCACTACTAATGAATCTGTTATTCAGTGTAGGCCTTAAAGGAATGAAAAATCTAGTGGTTTGAAAGCATTGTAGAACTTAATCTTGCTACGTTCCTCTTGCTTTTCTTGTGGCGGTTTCTCTGGTATTAAGAGAAAACTACATTTAGGACAAACCTCTTCCCCATTTCACTCATTTGGTTCTCACTTAAGTTTTAAACATCTTTGCATTCAGGCTATTGAAGACTTGAGATGCCATTTATAATATATTTACTAGAACAGTTCTCAAAAACAAGTCATTAATCAGCTCCTTTGATATGGTTCTCTTAATCAAAGACTTATTGGGACAGGTAGAAATAGTCAGATAAATATTCTCTCTACTTGGGAGATGGGAGGCTTAAGCAGTGCTCTGTGGAAGATTTATGCTAAATTGCTTTATGCCATCTTGCATTTGATTAACTTTTATCAACCAGAACAAAAAACCCTTTCTCAATGCATCATTTATGTGAACTTTATAAATGAACCATCTTTTATTGACTGTATAATTCACCATGATGAAGTCATTTTTAAAGCCTCTGAAGGGTAAGCAATTAACACAGAGATTTTTGGTATGGTGTTTCTGCAACAATTTTACATTGAAAAACCCAAGTACACTACTCTGCAATCTGAAATTGTAAAGGATTTATATGAAATGTTAAGCTTTCTTAAGAACAGGTAGAAAAGGTAAATGGTTCTATCCTATCACCTTGTTGATTTGTGAAGTGAGTTCCATATTATCCAAAAGAATCCATACAGGTCTCCATCATTTGTACATACTTCCTCAGCCTGAGATTTCAAACAAATACGACAGTGGCATTTTTAGATCTGAATGGCAAAACTTGGGTAAATTGTGCTGAGTGCTCAGACTTGACACTCAGAATTGACTTTAGTTCAATTAGGAAAGATACTTTTAAATAAATGTAAAGGTGCTTTCTGGTGAATGTGAAAAAAATGTTACTTCTCTGAGCAATACAGATAGCAATGGAATCTTATTGTAACTTTACTTCACTAGCTATGCTTCTTAATAGTTTCTTACATAGATATATATTTCATAGTTAAAATTTTGAAAAAGGTGAAATAAATGGATTATGAAAACAAAGTGGAGATAGTTTCCAAAATTGTCTTGTCTGTCCTAAAATAATAGATATTTTCAATCTCCTTGAAATTTCTGTGGCCACATAGTCTTTTCATATGCTTATGTAAAAGAAAATTTAGTAATGTTTCTTCTTGTTCCTCCAGGTCTATTGTATTATTTTCTTTTCCCTACTCTTCCCCAGAAGACTGACTTCTATGAATTCCTTTGCCTTCTGGCTTCTCTAAACTCTTTCAGTTCTATCTACTTCCAATTGGGATCCTAACAGATATGCTTGGCATTTTACCTAGGGGCAGCTCATTAATATAGAACTGAGATATAATTAGAATTAAAATATAATTTCTAAAAATTTTGTTTACAATTTACACATAATAATTGTGTTTATGGGGTACAGTGTACTATATCAATACATGTATACATTGTAAAATGACCAAATCAGGGTAGTTAGCATGCCCATCATCTCAAAATTTATCATGATTTTTGGTGATAAATTTCAAGATTCTCTTTTATAGCTATCTTGAAATATACAATACATTGATACCAGCTATAGTCACCCACTGTGTAGTAGAACACTAGAATTTATTCTTCCTGTCTAACAGTATCTTTGTACTCATTGACCAACCTCTCTTCCTCTCCTCTCCCCCAATCCCTGTCCTGCCTTTGGTATCCATTATACTACTCTCTACTTCTATGAGACTGACATTTTTAGATCCAACATATGAGTAAGATTGTGTGGTATTTGTTTTAATTTAACATGATGTTCTCCAGGTTCACCAGCTGTCACAAATGATAGGATTTTATTCATTTTTATAGGTGAATAGTATTCCATTTCGTATATATACCACATTTTCTTTTCTTTTTTTTTTTTTTTTTTTTTTTTGAGGCGGAGTCTCGCTCTGCCGCCCGGACTGGAGTGCAGTGGCCGGATCTCAGCTCACTGCAAGCTCCGCCTCCCGGGTTTACGCCATTCTCCTGCCTCAGCCTCCCGAGTAGCTGGGACTACAGGCGCCCGCCACTCGCCCGGCTAATTTTTTGTATTTTTAGTAGAGACGGGGTTTCACCGTGTTAGCCAGGATGGTCTCCATCTCCTGACCTCGTGATCCGCCCGTCTCGGCCTCCCAAAGTGCTGGGATTACAGGCTTGAGCCACGCGCCCGGCCCACATTTTCTTTATCCATTCATCTGCTGAGGGGCACTCCACTTGATTCCATCTCTTGGCTATTGTGAATAGTGCTGCAATAAAAATAGGAGTGTAGGTATCTCTTTGATAAACTGATTTTAATACCTTTGGATATATAACCAGTATTGGAATTACTGGATTGTATGGCAGTTTTAATTTTTTGAAGAACCTCCATACTGCTTCTCATAATGGCTATGCTAATTTATATTTCCACCAACAGTATATAAGAGTTTCTCTTTTTTCTTATCTTTGCAAACTTTTTTTTTTGTCTTTTTGATAATAGTCATTTTAACTGAGGTGAGGTGATATTTTATTGTGGTTTTGATTTGCATTTTCTTGATTATTAATGAAGTTGAGCATTTTGTCATATACCTGCTGACCATTTGTCTGTCTTCTTTTTAGAAAGGTCTATTCAGGTCTTTTGCCCATTAAAAATTAGTTTTTTTTTTTCTATCGAGTTGTTTGAATTTCTTATATATTCTGGATATTAACTCCTTGTTGGAAACATAGATTTCAAATATTTTTTCTCATTCTATAGGTTGTCTCTTCACTGTTGATTGTTTTCTTTGCTGTACAGAAGCTTTTTCGTTTGATGCAATCCCTTTTGCCTGTTTTTGCTGTTGCCTGTGTCTTTGAGGTCCTATCAAAGGAAGAAAAAATGATTGCCCAAATGTCATGAAGTGTTTCCCACGTTTTTATTTTTAGTAGTTTAACAGTTCCAGGTCTTATCTTCAAGTCTTTAATGTATTTTGAGTTGATTTTCATATATGGTGAGAGATACGTGTCTAGTTTTATTCTTCTGAATGTGGATATCCAGCGTTCTCAGCACCATTTATAGAAGAGACTTCGTTTCTCAGTGTGTATCCTTGGTGCCGTGGTCGAAAAGAAGTTAGCTATAAATGTATGGATTTATTTCTGGGATCTTTATTCTATTCCATTGGTTACATGTCTGTTTCTATGCCAATATCATGTTCCGGTTTTTATAGCTTTGTAGTATATTTCGAAGTCAGGTAGTGTGATATCTGCAGCTTTGTTCCTTATGCTCAAGATTATTTTGGCTATTCAGGATCTTTTGTGGTTCCTTATGAATTTTAGACTTTTTATTACTGTGAAGAATGTCATTGCCATTTTGATAGGGGTAGCATTGAATCTATACATTTCTTTGAGTAACATGAGATTTTTAAAGATATTAATTCTTCAAAATCATGCACATAGGATATCTTTCCATTGGCTTGTGTATTCTTCAATTTCTTTCATTAGTGTTTTATAGTTTTCATTGTAGAGATCTTTCATCTCCTTGGTTAAATTTATTCCTAGATATTTTACTATATTTTGTAGCTATTGTAAGTCAGATTGCTTTCTTGATTTTTTTCAAGATCGTTTGCTATTGGAGTATAGAAAAGCTGTTTATTTTATACGTTGATTTTGTATCCTGCAACTTCATTGAAATGATTATTTAGTTCTAACAGTTTTTGGGTGGAGTCTTTAGGATTTTCTCTATATATGATCATCTACAAAGAGGAACAATTTGACTTTCTCTTTTTTTAACCTGGAAGAGCTTTATTTCTTCCTCTTGCCTAATTGCTGTGGCCAGGACTTTCAGTACCATGTTGAATACAAGTGGAAAATGTGATCATCCTTGTTTTGTTCCAGGTGTTAGAGGAAAAGAGTTCCACATTTGCTCATTCAGTATGATGTCACCTGTAGATTTGTCAATACAATCTTTCTGTGTCATTATATGTTCTTTCTATCCTAATTTGTTGAGAATTTTTATCAGGAACTGATGTTATAGTCTATCAAATGCTTTCTCTGCATCTGTTAAAATGATCATATAGTTCTTATCCTTGATTCTGTTAATATGATGCATCACGTTTCTTGATTTGTGTATGTTGAAAATACTTGCATCTCTGAAATGAGTCCCACTTGATCATGGTGAATGATCATTTCAATGTGTTGTTAACTCTGTTTACCAGTATTTTGTTGAGGATTTTTGCATCTATGTTCATTGGGGATATTGGTCTACAGTTTTCTTTTTTGTCTTGTACTTGTCTGACTGATACCAGGGTAATGCTGACTTTGTAAAATGAGTTTGGAAGTATTCCCTCCTCTTAAATTTTTGGAAATGTTTGAAAAAAATTTATTAGTTCTTCTTTAAATATTATGTAGAATTCAACAGTGAAGCCTTCACACCTTTGGCTTTTCTTCGAATGAAGAGTCTTTATTACTGCTTCAAATTCATTACTCGTTATTGATTTATTCAGGTTTTCTATTTCTTCATGATGTAATCTTGGTAGGTTGTACGTGTCCAAGAGTTTATCCATTTCTTTTAGATTTTCCAATTTGTTGACATACAGTTGTTTATAATAGTCCCCTATCATTCTTAGTTTCTTTTTTCTAAACTTTTATTTTGGGTTCAGGGGAACATGTGCAGGTTATATAGGTAAATTGCATGTCATGGGGGTTTTGTGTAGAGATTATTTCATCATTCAGGTAATAAATATAGTACCTGACAGGTAGTTTTTCAACTGCACCCTCCTCCCACCTTCCACCTTCAAGTAGGTCCTGGTGTCTGCTATTGTCTTCTTTGTGTCCATGTATACTCAATGTTTAGCTTCCACTTATACATGGGAACATATGGTATTTGGTTTCTTATTTTCTATGTAAGTTTACTTAGGATAATGGTCTCTAGCTCCAAACATGTTCCTGCAAAATACATTATTGTGTTCTTTTTTATGGTGGCATGGTGTTACATGGTGTATATGTACTACATTTTCCTTGTTGAGTCTACCATTGATGGACATTTAGGTTGATTCTATCTATATCTTTGCTGTTGTGAATAGTGATGCAATGAACATATGGGGGCATGTGTCTTTATGGTAGAATGATTTATATTCCTTTGGGTATATTCCCAATAATTGGATTACTGGCTCAAATGGTATTTCTGTTTTAAGTTCTTTGAGAAATTGCCATACTGCTTTCCAAAATGGCCAAACGAATTGACATTCCTACCAGTGTATAACTTTTCCCTTTTCTCTCCAGCATCTGTTATTTTTTGACTTTTTAATAATAGCCATTCTGACTTGGGTGAGATAATATCTTATTGCTGTTTGGATTTGCACTTCTCTAATGATTAGTGAGGTTTAGCACATTTTTTCATATGCTCTTGGCTGTGTGTGTGTCTTCTTTTAAAAAGTATCTGTTTATTTCCTTTGCCCACATTTACTGGGAAAATTTGTTAATTTTCAAGTTCCTTATAGTTTCTGGATATTAGAACTTTGTTAAATGCAAAATTTGCAAGCATATTATCCCATTCTGTAGGTTGTTTACTCTGTTGATAGTTTCTGTTGCTGTGCAGAAGCTCTTTAGTTTAACTGGGTCCCACATGTCAATTTTGGTTTTTGTTGCAATTGTTTTTGGCATTGTCATCATGAAATCTTTGCCCTAGCCCATGTTCAGGATGCTATATCCAAGGTTATCTTCCCAGTTTTTTTAAAAAAATAGATTTAGGATTTACATTTAAGTCTTTAATCCACCTTGAGTTGATTTTTTGTATATAGTGTAAGGAAGGGGTCCAGTTCCAATCTTCTGCATATAGTAAGCAGGTTATCCCAGCACCATATATTGAATAGAAAGTCCTTTCCCCATTTCTTGTTTTTGTTGCCTTTGTTGAAGATCATGCGATTGTAGGTGTGTGGCTGTCATTTCTGGGCTCTTTATTCTGTTCCACTGGTCTATGTGTCGGTTTTTGTACTGTATCATGCTATTTTGGTTACTGATCCATTGTAGTGTAGTTTGAAGTCGGGTAATGTGGTGCCTGCAGTATTGTTCTTTAGCATAAGATTGCTTTGGCCATTTGGATTATTTTTTTGGTTGTATATGAATTTTAAAATATATTTTCTAGTTCTGTGAAGAATGCCATTGGTAATTTTATTGAAATAGGATTGAATCTACATTGCTTTGGACATTATGGCCATTTTTAACAATAGTAATTCTTCCTATCCATGAGCATGGAATCGTTTTCCATTTGTTTGTGTCATCTCTGATTTTTCTCAGCAGTGTTTTGTAGCTCTCCTTGTAGAAATCTTTCACCTCCCTGATTAGATGTATTCCTATGTGTTTTGTACTTTTTGTGACTATTATGATTCATATTGGGTTCTTGATTTGACTCTCAGCTTGTGCATTGTTGGGTGGGATTGCTGATGCCTGTGCATGTGTTCACACTGGAGGCAGCAGCATTGGCCTAGTGGAGTACTTGTGCATCAGTGGTTGGGAGGCAAATGGGGCATGCTTGGACTGGTGGGGCAGGTAAGGAAGGCCTGTCTGGTCCTATGTACTGGCAAGCAGTGGGGTGACAGTGTGGGTGAGTGCATGCTGGCAAAGTAGTGTGTGGAGTGTGCCATGAGGATAGGCTATGGGTGGGCTGGTACATGTTGGTAGGAGCCGATCTGCTGGAGCTCTGTGATGGTGACATCAATAATTTGTATTTTTGTATTATCAGTTGTAATGGCTCTTTTTCCATCTCTGACTTTATTAGAGTCTTCTGTCTTTTCTTCTTAGTCTAGTTGAAGGTTTGCTGGTTTTGTTTATCTTTTCAAAAAACCAATGGTTTGTTTCACTGAAATTTTGTATGATTTTAAAAAGTCTCTATATTGTTTATTTCTGGTGTAATCTTTGTTCCATTTAGTTCCAGTTTTTCTAGTTTCTTGAGGTGTAATATTAGGGTGTTCACTTAATAATTTTCTACTTTTTGATGTAGGCATTTATTACTATAAACTTCCATTTTAGAAGGGTTTTCCTGTATCTTTAAGGTTTTGGTATGTTGTGCTTTCATTTTCATTTGTCACAATAAATTTTTAATTTCCTTTTAAATTTCTTCATTGACTCATTTGTTGTTGTTCAGGTGCATGTTGTTTATGTTCCATATATTTCTACCATTTCTAATATTTCTTCTGTTATTGATTCCTAGTTTTATTCTATTGTGGTCAGAAAACATGCTTGATATGATTTTGATTTTAAAAAACTTGTTAGTACTTGTTTTGTGACCTAAGATTTGATCTATTCTGGAGAATGTTTCATGTGCTATTGAGCAGAATGCATATTTTGACATGGTTGGATGGAATGTTCTGTGAATGTCTGTTAGGTCCATTTGGTCTAGACTGCAGTTTAACTTCTAAGTTTCTTTGTTGATTTTCTACCTGAGTGATCTATCCATTGCCAAAAATGGAATGTAGAAGTCTCTACTGTTATTACATTGCATTCTTTAGACCTATTAATATTTGCTTTATATTTTTGGGTTCACTAGTATTGGGTGTATATATACTTACAGTTATTATATCCTCTTGCTGCATTGACCCTTTTATCATGATATGATGGCCGTCTTTATCTATTTTTTTAACCATTCTTGACTTAAAGTTTATTTTATCTGATATAACTATAGTTACTTCTGCTCATTTTTGGTTTCCATTTGCATGGAATATCTCTTTCTATCTCCTCACCTTTATTTTTAGTGTGTCTTTATAGATTAAGTAAATTTTCTTATAGAGAGCATATACTTGGATTTTCCTTGTATTTTTGTAATCTATTCAGCCACTCTGAATAATTGGTAAATGTAATCAATATATATTCAACGATATAATTGTTTAATAAGAATTCACTAGTGTCATTTTGTTACTTGTTTTCTGGTTGTTTTGTAGGTTCTTTCTTCTCCTTTTCATCTCCTACTGTCTTCCTCTGTTGTTAAGTGATTTTCTCTGGTAATATGTTTTAATTCAGCACTATTTATATTTAGTGTACCTATCACAGGTTTTTGTGTTGTGGTCACCACGTGGTTTACAAAAATATTTGTAGTCATAACAGGTTATTTAAAACTGATTACAACATAAATTTAGTAGCAAAGTGAAACAAAAAAGAAACAAAAACATACTCCACACTTTAACACCATTTCCCTGACACACATTTTGACTTTTCAATGTTTTAATTTATATCTTTTAGTATTATCTGTCTTTTAACCAATTGTCATTATTTTCCTTAAAAGTTTTTCTTGGCCGGGTATGGTGGCTCACACCTGTAATCCCAGCATGTTGGGAGGCCAAGATGGGTAGATCACAAGGTCAGGAGTTTGAGACCATCCTGACCAACATGGTGAAACCCTGTCTCTACTACAAATACAAAAAAAAAAAAAAAATTCCCTGGTGCCTGTAATCCCAGTTACTCAGGAGGCTGGGGCAGGAGAATCACTTGAAACCAGGAGGCAGAAGTTGCAGTGAGCCAACATCACACCACTGCACTCCAGCCTGGGTGACAGAGGGAGACTCTGTCTCAAAAAAAAAAAAAAGAAAAGTTTTTCTTTGTCCTTCATACTAAAGATATGTTATTTACAAGCCAGAATTGCAGTGTTATTAATATTTCTATGTACTCACCAGTGAGTTTTATACCTTCAGTTGTTTTCTTGTTACATGTTATCTTTCTTTTCTTTCAGAGGGATGAACTTTCATTAACATGTCTTATAAGACTGGTGTGGTGTTAATGAATTCCCTCAGCTTTTGTTTATCTTAGAAAGTTTTTCTCTCTCTTTCATGTTTGAAGGATAGCTTGCTGAGTACAGTATTCTTTGCTGGCAGTAATTTTTTTTTTCATCACTTTGACTATATCATTCCACTCTCTCCTGACCTGCAAGGTTTCTGCTGAGAAATCTGCTAAAAGCTATGTATATGTGATATGTTTATTTATGTGATATGTTTAATGTGATATGTTTATTTTTATCTTGATGCTTTCAGTATTCTTTGTCTTTGATTTTTGATAATTTGATTATGAGATGCCCCGGGAAATTCTTCTTTGTATTGAATTTGGTGACCTCTCAGCTTCTTCCTGTTCCTGGATGCCCTCATCTTTCTCCAAATTTGAGAAATTTTCTAGACTTTTTTCTTCTTGTATCTTTTGGGATACAAGATTAAATGGAGATTAATTTGCTTGATGTTGTTCCATAATTCCTGTAGGCTTACTTCACTCTGCTCTTTTTTTTAATGTTTATCTCACATTTATTCTGTGCCAGGTCTTGTGAGAACTCGTGTGTGTGTGTGTATGTATATTAATATTTTAATACATATTTAATATTATATATTACATTCAATAATATATTTTTCTTTGTTTTTTAAAATTTTAAATTTTTAAAAATTTTTATTTTATTTTATTTTAAGTTCTGGGATATGTATGCAGAATGTGCAAGTTTGTTACATAGGTATACATATGACATGGTGATTTGCTGCACCTATCAACCTGTCATCTAGGTTTTAAGCTCTGCATGCATTAGGTGTTTGTCCTAATGGTCTCCCTTCCCTCGCCCCCAACCCTTCGACAGGCCTCTGTGTGTGATATTCCCCTCCCTGTGTCCATATGTTCTCATTGTTCAATTCCCACTTGTGAGTGAGAACATGCAGTGATTGGTTTTCTGTTCCTGTGTTGGTTTGCTGAGAATGATGGTTTCTAGCTTCTTCCGTGTCCCTGCAAAGGACATGAACTCATTCTTCTTTATAGTATCTGCATAATATTCCATGGTGTATATGTGCCACATTTCCTTTATCCAGTCTATAATTGATGGATATTTGGATTGGTTCCAAGTCTTTGCTATTTTAAATAGTGCTGCAATAAGCGTACATATGCATGTGTCTTTATAGTAGAATGATTTATAATCCTTTGGGTGTATACTCAGTAAAGGGATTGCTGGGTCAAATGGTATTTCTGGTTCTAGATCCTTGAGGAATCACCACACTGTCTTCCACAAAGGTTGAACTAGCATATACTCCTACGAACAGTGTAAACGCATGAATATTTCTCCCCAGCCTTGCCAACATCTATTGTTTTCTGACTTTTTAATAATCGCTATTCTAACTGGTATGAGATGGTATCTCATTGTGGTTTTGATTAGCATTTCTCTAATGACTAGTGATGATGAGCATTTTTTCATATATTTTTTGGCCACATAAATAAATGTCTTCTTTTGAGAAGTGTCTGTTCATATACTTTGCCCACTTTTTGATGGAGTTGTTTGTTTTTTCCTTGTAAACTTGCTTAGGTTCCTTTTAGATTTGTGATATGAGACCTTTGTCAGATGGGTAGCTTGCAAAAATTTTCTCCCATTCTGTAGTTTGCCTTTTCACTCTGATGATAGTTTCTTTTGCTGTGCTGAAGCTCTCTCTCTTTTTTTTTTTTAAATTAGATTCCATTTGTCATTTTGGCTTTGTCGAAATTGCTTTTGGTGTTTTAGTCGTGAAGTCTTTGCCCATACCTATGTCTGGAATGGTATTGTCTAGGTTTTCTTCTAGGGTTTTTATGGTTTTGGCTTTTATACTTAAGTCTTTAATCCATCTTGAGTTAATTTTTGTAAAGGTGTAAGGAACGGGTCCAATTTCAGTTTCTGTGTAAGGCTAGTCAGTTTTCCCAGCACCATTTATTAAATAGGGAATCCTTTCACCATTGCTTGTTTTTGTCAGGTTTGCTGAAGATCGGGTGGCTGTAGATGTGTGGTATTATTTCTAAGGTCTCTGTTCTGTTCCATTGGTCTACGTATCTCGTTTGGTACCAGTATCATGCTATTTTGGTTACTGTATCCTTGTAGTATAGTTTGAAGTCAAGTAGCATGATTCCTGCAGCTTTGTTCCTTTTGCTTAGGATTGTCTTGACTATACAGGCTCTTTTTTGGTTCCATATGAAATTTAAAGTAGTTTTTTCTAATTTTGCAACCTCACTTTATTTTATTCTTTTTTTTTTTTTTTTTGCCCCTGTTTTTGAGAAATTTCATATGTTCTGTCTTTGAGCTTGCTAATTCTTTCCTATGTTTTTTCAAGTCTGCTATTGAGGCTTTCTAATGAGTTTTTCAGTTGACTTATTGTATTCTTTTTTCTATCATTTCTGTTTGGTTTCAAAAAATGGTTTCTATTTCTTTGTCAATTTTATTTCTGGATTATTTTCCAAACTTTATTCAATATTCTTGTGATACCCTGAACTTCTTTAAGATAATTATTCTGAATTCTTTATCAGACATTTCACAGAACTTCAATTTCATCTGGGCCTACTACTAAAATTTTGTTGGTTTCTTTTGATGGTGTCATATTTCCCTGAGTTTTCCCCATCCTCATGTCTTTATACTGATGCCTGTGCATTTGAGGAGGAGATATGATTTGGCTGTGTCACCATCCAAATCTCATCTTGAGTTGTAACTCTCATAATTCCCATGTGTTGTTGGAGGTTCCCAATGGGAGATACTTGAATCATGGGGGCGATTTTCCCAATACTGTTCTCATGGTAATGAGTAAGTCTCATGAGATCTGATGGTTTTATAACGGGTTTCCCTTTTAGCTTGGCTCTCTTTCTCGCTTGTCTGCCACCATTGAAGACATGCCTATTGCCTTCTGCCATGATTATGAGGCCTTCCCAGCCACATGGAGCGGTGAGTCTCTTAAACCGCTTTTTCTTTATAAATTACCCTGTTTCAGGTATGTCTTTACCAACAGCATGAGAACAGACAAATCACAACCGCTTCCAGCTTTTCAGGGGTTCTTTGGTGGTGTTAGGCTTATACTACTTGATATCAGAATTTAATTACTTGCCTTCTGTTGTTTACCATTCTGGGGAACTTATGATGAGCAAAAGAACTAAAGCAGTGCACTGCAATGAATTCACTGCCCTATCATTTTTTCCCAGTCTGGGGAAGACTTATTGCAAATACTGGAATTTAAACACTGCAGCAGAACTTAAACTCAGGCCTGCAGTGATTTTCATATCTCAGGAAGACTTAAATGAGCACTAGAACTTAATTGCCAACCTTTTAGTTGTTTCTGGGTCAGGTGACAGCTCCACACAACCTCCTGGGATGTGTGGGAAATTTGGCACAGCATTCAAGTCTTTCTATGTACTGTGCTACCTGCAGTGATATGGTGTCGGCCAGGCTCCTCAGTATGGTATCCTGACTGACTGGTACGCAGAGTAGGTGGTAAGGGTCACGTGCCTGCTGCAGTCAGCACCCCAGCTTCTTGTCTCCAGTTCACCCTAGGTGGTTCAGCCAATCTGGCAACCAAATGCTTCCCATGGGATGGGATCAAAGTGGGCATCTTGGGAAGATTTGCAGGCCAGTGAGAGATCAAATGTCCTCCTCCAACTTCTTCCTCCCATCTTGAAAACCATGGATCTAAAGAAGTTAACTGTGTGTTACATTATGTCATCTTGGAGAAAGGGTGGCACAAGATGAAATGAGCATTCCTCTTACTGGTTGAAGCTTTACTCATTTCTGCAGACCCAGGAATCTTTTTTTTTTTTTCTTTCCTCAAAGTTCTGGTGAATTCAGGGTGATAGTCTTATCTTTGAGTAGCTTATATTATAGTTGCATTTTTGTGTGTGTGTGGGGGTGAAGGATATGATGGGGTCTTCTACCATCTTACTGATGTCAACCAAAAGAGCATTTTTTGTAGAGAGAAAAAGTGCATTGGAAATTAGTACCTGGACTCTTTTCCAACCCTGTCAATAACTATCTGTGCTACTTTGGAAAGATCTTGTAACTTTTATGAGTCTAATTCTCTTCGTAAAACAAAGTATAAGGCTAGATAACTGCTCAACTTTCAGTAATCTAAATTTATATATTAATTTTACAAAGACTTTTTTAATTTGAACTCATAGAAGGCAGGGATTGTTGTACCCTTTATAATGTTTATCTCTGAACTTTAAGTAAATGGACACTAGGGACTTGATGAAGAGTATTATTGTGAATATTCAAATGTATTCACTAGATTATGCTTATATATTGTCCTTTAGAGTTTGTAGTACAAAAAAGACGTAAACTCATAATTTTTTCTCCTGGTTAACTCTTCTATATGGGCTTTGAGCTGATTTAATTGAGAAAAATAGAATTAAATTTCATTTTTTCCAGAACTGAAGTTATATAGAGAGAAAAGATGGCAAACATGGAAAAACAAAGACCAGATTTGCCCTTACACCTGATACAACTGAAACACTGGGCAAATTTTATGAAGAAACAGTTCTTCAGGCATTGGACATCAGCAAGTAGAGGAGAGTGATTACTGAGTGACAACAAACAGATGGAATGAGCACTGCGATTGCTCCTTCTAAGTAGTGTGAGTGAGTTTCCGAGTCACAGCACAGCAAGGGGACCTCATGCAGAGCTAGTGGTCTCAGAATTGGAATCAGGAGGCTAAAACCAGGTAGAATTTGCAAATTAGAATATCAGAAAAAAGAGAGACAGAAGGCTAATAACCCTGGTAATCCAGAGAATTGCTTCAGAAGTGGAACTAAATTAATTACAATTTTATAAGACTCATATCTCATAGATATTCTAGAATGCTGTTTTAAAAATGCATCAGTCATTGATCCTTAAGAGTCTTGATTTAAAGCTGTAAAAGCAAGACTTGAAAGGACCAAATTATTTCCAAGTAACGTAACTGCATCCTAGAATGCAGTTCCAGGATATTGTTGGGAATACAAATATATCAACCACTCAAAAAGGTAAAATTCACAACATCTGATATCTAATAAAAAATTTAAAGATATGCAAAGAAGCAGAAAAATACAACTCATGTTGAGGGGAAAATATCAATCAATACTAACTGATCTAGAAATGACACAGATGATAGAATTTGTAGAAAACCTGTGGTTGTAACTATATTACATATGTTCAACAAGGTAGAGGAGAAACTGAACATGGTAAGAATTGGAACACATAAAAATTTCCAAAATCAAACTTATAGAGAGGAAAATTTTAGACAGGTGAAATGAAGTTCGTGATGAAAAATGCTGCATATTCTTGCCATTCACAGTAGTTATGACCATTAAATTAGTGGTTACTGAACAATTCCCCCTAGGGGAAAATATAAGATCTCAGTTCATTTTTGCTGCTAAAATATAATATCTGATACTGAGTAATTTGTAAAGAACAGTTCACACCTTTAATCCCAGCACCCTGATAGGCTGAAGTGAGAGGATCACTTTTGAGCCCAGGTGCTTGAGACCAACCTGAGCAACATAGGGAGACTCTGTCTCTACAAAAAATAAAAGAATTAGCTGAGCATGTTAACATGTGCCTGTAGTCCAGCTTCTTGGGAAGCTGAAGTGGGAGGATCATTTGTACCCAAGAAGTCGAGGCTGCAGTAAGCCACGATCATGCTACTGTACTCCAGCCTGGGTGACAGAACAAAACCCTCTCTCAAAAGAAAAAAAAAATTAAAGAAAGAAACAAGAAGGAAGAAAAAAATAAAGGAATCTAATTCTTCACAAATATGGAGGCTGGAGATTCCAAAGTTAGGATGTTGGCAGGTTCAATGTCTGGTGAAGGCCCTGGTCTCTGCTTCCAAAACAGCATTTTGAATGCTGTGTCCTCACATGGCAGAAGAGATAGAAGGACCAGAGAAGCTAAACTCACCCCTTAAATCCCTTGTATAAAGGGACTCATATCATTCATGAAGGTAGAACACTGATAGCCTAATCACCTAATAAAGGTTCTGTCTCTTAATACTATCATATTTGGCCTTAGGTTCCAACATACACATTTTGGGGGCCCATGTACCTTTAAATCATAGCATAGGATTAGATTCCTGTGAGCTTCTGGTCACAAAATTTTCCTCAATCAATCAATATAAGATTTTGTTTTATATTTGTGTTTGTTTAAAGACACCCTATTTAATATAGATTGTTAATAGATTAACATTGAACTCATGGCCAACGGCACTATAACTCATGCTGACCAAAGCTTGTCTAACACATACATTTTCTCCACAAGGCATATCACAGTCTTCTGGTGTTAGGAATACTAACCAGCACTTTGACACTAAGTTTGGGGATCAGTTTGAACAGTGAAATTAAGATAAAAAGTACAAAAATGTGGCACCAAGTAGACCACAAAAACAGGCATTTATTTACCATATGAGAGCTGAAACCAGAAGGCAGAGTGTTGTCTTGTTTGACCTCAGCTGGGAATAACTCAAATTTTTTTTGCTAGTTTACTAATGACCATGAATGACCTTAAAAGCACAGCAAGTATTGATTTGGGGGTTACAAATGCATTTTAGCAATAGGTGAATTTACAAATAAAGAATCTGCAAATAATAAGGATTAACTGCAAGGAAAGATTAGGCTTTACTGAGGAAAACATAAGTGAACTTGAAGAAGTAGAAATAAGCATCATCCAAAATGAAGCAGCAAAAAGTAAATAATCAACTTCAAATAGAGTAATAAACAGTGGGCTCTGTGTTTCTGCGGGTTCTGCATCCAGAGATTTAACCAACCACAGATCAAAAATACTTTTTTAAAAAGGATGATTGTGTCTGTACTCAACATGTACAGACGTTTTTACCTTGTGATTATTCCCTAGACCAGTGATCCCAAACCTTTTTGGCACCAGGGACCAGTTTTGTGGAAGACATTTTTTCCACAGACTGTGGGAGGTGGGATGGTTTCGGGATGAACTGTTCCACCGTCAGTTCATCAGGCATTAGATTCTCATAAGGAGCGTGCAACCTAGATCCCTCGCACGTGCAGTTCACAATAGTGTTTGTGCTCCTATGAGAGTCTAATGCCGCCACTCATCTGTCCAGCTCAGGTGGTAATGCTTGCTGGCCTGCCACTCACCTCCTGCTGTGCAGCCCACTTCCTGTCTCTGGCCTGGGGGTTGGTGACCTTTGCCCTAGAGAATCAAGTATAACAAGTATTTACACAGTATTTACATTGCATTAGGTGTTACACCTAATCTAGAGATGATTTAAAGTATACAAGACGGCAATATGCAAATACTTCACTTTTTTATATAAGAGACTTGAGCACTGTAGGAGCTGGGTGTCTGAGGGAGTTCTGGAACCAATCCCCCAGGGATGTCAAAAGACAAATGTGCAGGTAATTGGAATCCCTGAAGGTAGAGAGCAGAAACATTATTTGAGAAAATCATGGTTGAAATATTTCTAAATTTGCTCCCCACAGGTACATGGAGCTAAAAAAAAAAAAAAATCCTAGGCCAGAAATATGGCAGTATGGATAAATGTACACTAAGGTTCCTTATAATCACATCACTCAAAACCAGCAATGAAGATAAAATCATAAAAGCAGCCAGAAGGAAGAGGGGTGGTGGTGGAATAAGTTATATACAGAAGAACAAAAACAAGGATGACAGCAGATTTCTCATCAGAAATAATTCAATCAGACGATAGTAGAGCAAGATCTTAAAGTAATGAAAAACTATTAACCTAGAATTCTATACCCAGGGAGTTCTTTCCTGAAAATGATGGTAACATAAAGACATTTAAGTCATAGAAATGCTAAAAGAATTCACCACTAGAAGGCATGCATTACAAGAAATGTTAAAATAAGTCCCTGCAGCAGAAGGGAAATGATAGCAGGTGGGAATTTGTATCTACATAAAGGTGAATAGAGTATAAATGTTAAAAGTACATGGGTAAACAGAAAATATTTTTTCTTATTTAAATATCTTTAAAAATGACTTTACATTAAAACTAATGGTAATTTTGAGATTTATAATATATGTAGACATATGACAATAATAACAAACAGGTCAAGAGGAGAGAAATATTTTAAGACTCTTAGAATATATGAAGTGTAATATTACTTGAGCACTGACTATTGTAAGTTCAAGATGTGTACTCTAAATTCTAATGCAACCACTAAACAAATACACAAAGAATTATAGCTGATTAGCCAAGAAGACAGGAAAATGGAATCACAATAAGTAATTAATCTAAAGGAAGAAGGAATAAAAGAGAACAAAGAACAGGTATGATAAATGAAGTGGACAAACTTCTATAAAAGACCAGATAGCAAATATCTTAGATTTGTGGGCCACATATAATCTCTATTGCATTTTCTTCTTTGTTCTTTCTACAAACTCTTTAAAAGATAAAAATCTATTTTTAGTTCATAGGCCATAGGAATACATACCACTGTCAGATTTAGCCAATTGGCTAGAGTTTATTGACCCCTACTTTAAATACCAATCAAAATGTAGAGATTATCAGCTTGGATAAAAAAGCTAGACTGAATCATATGCTGCCTGTAGGAAACCCACTTTAAATATAAAACCACAAATAAATTTTTTTTCCCAGCTTTTATTTTAAGTTCAGGGGTACATGTGCAGGATGTGCAGGTTAGTTACATAGGTAAATGTGTGCCATGGCAGTTTGCTGCACAGATCATCCCATCACCTAGGTATTAAGCCCAGCATCCATTAGCTATTCTTCCTGATGCTATTCCTCCTCCCACCCACCCATCAACCTCTTACAGGCCTCAGTGTGTGTTGTTCCCCACTGTATGTCCATGTGTTCTTATTATTCAGCTCCCACTTACAAGTGAGAACATGTGATATTTAAACCACAAGTAGTTTCAAGGTGAAAGGATGGTAAAAGATATAATAAGGTAACACTTATAAAAAGAAAACTGGGATTGGTATATTAATATCAAACAAAATATATTTCAGAGAAAACAACATCATTAATGAAACAGAAGCTTATTTCATAATGACTAAGGTGTCAACTCTTTAAGATGATCTAACAATCTTAAGTGTTCATCTACCTAGTAAAAGAGTTTTGAAACCCAGTAAGCAAAAACTGGTACAGTTGAAACAGAAATAATAGACAATTCCACGGCAATAATCAAAGATTTCTATATTCATTTCTCAATAATTGATAAAATAAGGAGACAGAAAACCAGTAAGGATATAGAAGACTTGAATAACACTATCAACCAACTTGACCTAGTTGACATTTATAGAACACTCTTCTCAACAATAACAAAATGCACATTCTTTTCAAGTGTACATGGAATATTTACCAAGATTTGGGCCGTAAAATAAGTTCTTTAAAAATGACTGTTTACATTAAAACTAATGGCAATTTTGAGATTTATAATATATGTAGACATATGACAATAATAACAAACAGGTCAAGAGGACAGAAATATTTTAAGACTCTTGGAATATATGAAGTGTAATATTACTTGAGCACTGACTATTTTAAGTTCAATGTATATACTCTAAATTTTAATGTGAAGGTTTTTAACTTATTTTTTAAATTATAAAATGGAGGTAGGGCTATTTGTATTACATATTTATTCTTCAGTAAGAAGAATACTATTGTAAGTTTAATATTGATACTATTGTAAGTTCAATACGTATACTCTAAATTTGGGCCATAAAATAAGTCTCAATAAACTTTAAAGGATTCAAGTCATACAAAGTATGTTCTCTGACCACAGTGGAATAGATAAGAAATCAATAATAGAAAAAAATCTGAAAAATCTCCAAATGCCTGAAAACTAAATAAAACAATTCAAAGTAAATTATGAGTCAAAAAATAAATCAAAAAGGAAATCAGAGCATTTTAATGGAGAATAAAAGGGCATGTCAATATATTTGCAATGCAGCATTACTTAGCAGAAAATTTATGGAACAAAATGCCTATATGAAAAATAAAGGTCTTAAATAACCTTATTTCTATCTTTAGAAAATAGTAAGACAAAATCAAATGGAACCCAAAGTAGGCAGGAGAAAATAAATAATAATATTTAGTATTGAAATGAATGAAATAGTAAATAGTAAAACAGCAGAGAAAATTAATGGAATCAAAAGCTGACCCTTTGAGAAGCTTTAAAAGAAGATAAACCTCAGTCAGACTAATCAGGAAAAAATAAGAATACCTGTATCACCAATATCATAAATGAGAGAGGTGACATCATTACAGATTTTACAGATATTTAGTGGATAATAAGAAATCAAATTTTATATATATATATATTCTACAACTTGGATGAAATGGGTAAATTTATTGAAAGACACAAGCCATCAAGGCTTACTGAAGAACAAATATGTAATACAAATAGCCCTACCTCCATTTTACACTTTAAAAAATAAGTTAAAAACCTTCACATTAAAACCCCCAGCCCTAGATGTCTTCAGTGATGAATTCTGCCAAACATTTAAGAAAGAAATAATACTAATTATGCAAATTTTATTTTAGAAAATTGAGTAGGAAGCAATATTTCCCAACTTATTCTCTGAAGCCAGTGTTACCCTGATACTAAGATGAGAAAAATGCATTTCAATAAAAGTAAAGAATAATATATTTCACAAGATGTAAAATTTCTTAACAAAATGTCAGCAAATCAAATCCAATAATATAGAAAAAAGATAATACATTATAATCAAATTGCGTTTATCCTAGAAATGCAAGATTAGTTTAATATTTGTAGCTCACCATTCACTAACAGACACACACACACACAAGCACACCAATGGATGTAGGAAAAGCAGTAGCTAAAAATCAAAATCTCATCACATTAGGAATAGAAAGAAAATCCTTCAATCTGATAAGAAGCATTTAAGAAAAACCTACATCTAATGTCCTAATTAAGAAAAAAATAAACCTGCTAACTGTTTCCTTCTAAGGATGTTTGCTCTCATCGTTTATAGCTATCATTGTGTTGGAGGAACTAGTCACTAAGGCATGTAAAACAAAAGGATATTCATATTAGATACAAAGATACAAAATGATCTTTATTCAAAGACCACGTGTTGTCAATATAGAAAATCCTATGGAATTTTTAAAAAAGGTACTAGAACTAATTACTTTATTATCACTGCAAGATAAAAGATAAATGTTCAAAAGTCAGTTGTGCTTCTGTATGCTAGCATTAAAATCATAAATTTGAACTTTAAAACATGGCATATATAGTAGCATTAAAATATAAAGTACATTGTCATGCATGTAACAAAAGATGTGCAAGATCTATAAAGCAAAAACTATAAAACATTACTAAAAGAAATGAATGTATTGTCACATAAATGAGAGATGTGTTGTGTCCCTGTATCACAAGACTGAATACTGTCAAGATGCCAATTCTACTCAAAGCAATCTATATAATTGATGCAATCATAATCAAAATACCAAAGCAATATTTTTAAAGGTTCTTCTATAGGCTGATTCTAAAATTCATATGGAAAGCAAAAGACTAGAATAGCCTAATAAATTTAAGAACAAAGTTGGAGGACTTATAATATTGAGTTCCAAGACTAATAATGCTACAGTAATCCAAACAATATACCATTCGTGTGAATATAGACAAATAGGTTATTGAACAGAATACAGACAATTCAGGAATACACTTGCACATATATGGTCAGTTGACTTTCAACCAAAGTACAGAAGAATTTCTATGAAGAAAATCGGTGTTTTAAAAAAATGATGTTAGAAAAATTGGATATCCATATCTCCTTCCCCCAACAAAACTCTGCAGTTCATATCTCATATAATATATAATAATTAACCCAACATGAGTCATACACTGACGTGCAAATTCTAAAAGTAACAAATGTCTAGTGAAAAACAGGAAAAAAATATCTATGATCTTGGATTTAGCAAAGATTTCTTAGATACAATGCCAAAATATAATTCTTAAAAGAAAAGAGTGAATCAATTGGGCTTCATCAAAATTAAGAACTATGACTCTTTGAAAGACATTGTTGAAAAACAAGTCACACACTGCAAGAAAATATTTGCAAATTACATATGAGATAAAGGACTTCCATACAGAATGCTTTAAGAACACTAAATGCTTACAATAAGAAATCAAACAATTTGATAAAGAAGTAATAAAAGATTTGAATAGACACTTCACCCAAGAAGATATACATACGAAAATAAACATAGGAAAAGATGTACTAACACCAAAAGTTAGTACAGAAATGCAAATTAAAGTGACAGTGTCTAAAATTAAAATATCTGATCATATCAATTGTTGTGGAGCAGAGATTGAGGAACTGAAACTCTCATACACTGATGGTGGGAATATGAAATGATACAACTACTTTGGAAAACAATTTGTGGTTTCTTAAAAGATAAATACATACCTACAATCTGACTCAGTCATTTCACTCCAACCCATTTCACTCCAGTCAAAGCAAAAGAATATATCCACATTAAAAACTTGTACAATAATGTTCATTACAGCTTTATTGGTAATAGCCCACATCTGATAACAATCCAAATAATTATCAATTGGTCAGTGGACAAATCATGGTATGTCTGTATAATGGAATACTACTCAGCAATGAAAAAGAATGAACAATGGCATGCATGAATCTCAAAACAATTATGCTGAATAAAATAAGACAGACAAAAAAGATTTCATATTATATATTCTATTTTCATAAAATTATAGAAAATGCAAAATCATTTATAATGACAGAAAGTAAACAGATGATTCCCTGTTGATAGGTACGGGCTGGGAGAAGGAAGTATTACAAATAGGCATGAGAAAATTTGGGGGAGTGGTGGATATATTTATTAATTTTATTGTGATGGTTTCATGAATGTATACATAAATTCAAAAGTCACCAGATTGTACATTTTAAGAATGTGTGATTCACTGCATTTCGGCTATATCTCAGAAAAGCTATATATGTGGTGCTGACAGAGAGAGAGATATAAGAGAGAAAGAAAGAGGCAGAAAGAGAGACAGAGAGATCAAGAGAGAGCATGAGAATGCCGTGGATACTGGAATGAACTCTCGCCCTTGATCCAAAGCAGGGAAGAGCAAATCATCCTGTTAGCCTTTATTTTAAGGGTATTTACCTAAATTCAGTCTGTAAGTTACCTCAGAATGATAGATGCTTTCTTTGTACCACTTTCTGTAATCCTTATAGTCATCTTGTGGTTTGAGCATCATTATGTGTTTTTTATAGATTAGTTGCCTGAGGCAGTGAGCTATTAATTAACTTGCACAAGGTCACTACCAATAGGATTGGAAACCAAGTATCTCTTGCTCCATAGCACATACTCATTCCACTGCCATAAGCCCACCTCAGTAATCAGGTTGTCTTAAAGCATGGTGTTTTGGTGTCCCCTTTCCCTAAGCAATCTCCTGCAGTTCAGTAAGACTTCTGTTGTTCCTAAAACCCAGTTAATAAATATGAATGCAAAAATGCACTGCCAGGTCACTATCTTTGACCAATGAAACAGGCCCTCCCTGTTTTTTGTTTGTTTGTTTTTGCCAGGTGAACAGACTCAATTCATTGTCTTTTCTTTAACGTGTGGAAGAGTGCGGAATGCTTTTCCTGTTGAGTGAGGTAAGATGTCACCAAATCTGGAAGTGTGGCTGGAGGCAAAATACAGCCACACTTCCAGATATTGGCACCTGCTGGTCAAAAACATGAACATCCAGAAAGAACATGTAGAAAGACTAATAAAACATCACCAATCTTTTTGGATTTCAGACTTACATAAACATGTAAAAATGTTTATGCTTTCACCTATAGTATAGTATATTTATATGTAATGTACAATACTAATATATATGCCATAAAACATACAGGAATGAATTTTAAACATAAAATAAAGATGGAATAAACATTAAAGATAGTATTTTCATTATTGGTGCCAAAAACAATATTTTGAGAGTGATGTGAATGATATTCTTAGCTATTAAAAACCCAAAGGATTATAAATTACTCTACTACAAAGACACATGCACACGTATGTTTATTGCAGCACTATTCACAATAGCAAAGACTTGGAATCAACCCAAATGTCCATCTGTGACAGACTGGATTAAGAAAATGTGGCACATATACACCATGGAATACTATGCAGCCATCAAAAAGGATGAGTTTGCGTCCTTTGTAGGACATGGATGCAGCTGGAAACCATCATTCTTAGCAAACTATCACAAGAGAGAAAACCAAACACCGCATGTTCTCACTCATAGGTGGGAACTGAACAATGAGATCACTTGGACTCGGAAGGGAACATCACACACTGGGGCCTATCATGGGGAGGGGGGAGGAGGGAGGGATTGCATTGGGGAGTTATACATGATATAAACGTCATGCACATGTACCCTAGAACTTAAAGTATAATAAAAAATAAAAAATCAAAAAAAAAAAAAGTCCTGGTTTAACTCATTGTGAATACAAAAAGCGATTATTTGGTTTAGTTTATTTAGTTTATTTCAATAATGTTTCAAATGGCTTTCATAGCTGAAGACGTTACTGCAGAGAAAAGCATAAATGCAAATGTAAGTGGTTTGCACTGGTTTTGCTTACTAAATCAATAGCTTCTACTCATGGATTATGCAAAATTTTGATTTTTAAAACACTACTAGTAAATTTCCATTTCCTTGATGTAAGTCAGTTGTTCTTGCAAGCGAATGGAAGAGGTGTTGATTTTTTATTATTTTTTAAACAAGATTTTGTTAACAGTTTTTTAAGAGTATAGAAGGAGTTTTTATGTGACACTCATTATTTTCAGGAAAAAAATGAGGAAAATGATTTCAAATACTAATTTTCAATGTTCTTTCCATTGCTCAGTTTTCTTTCATAAAGCAATCACTTTCTCATTTATTTTAAAAATGTTACCTTTACCTATAAAGGACAAAATAAATGTGTTGTTTTAAATATCTGTATTATATCAACAGTCTCTCTAAATTACAGAAGGAAAGCAAAGTTGGAACACTTCTGTTTTTTTTTTTTTTTTTTTTGAGACGGAGTCTCGCTCTGTCACCCGGCTGGAGTGCAGTGGCCCGATCTCAGCTCACTGCAAACTCCGCCTCCGGGGTTTACGCCATTCTCCTGCCTCAGCCTCCCGAATAGCTGGGACTACAGGCGCCCGCTACCTCGCCCGGCTAGTTTTTTGTATTTTTTAGTAGAGACGGGGTTTCACCGTGTTAGCCAGGATGGTCTCGATCTCCTGACCTCGTGATCCGCCCGTCTTGGCCTCCCAAAGTGCTGGGATTACAGGCTTGAGCCACCGCGCCCGGCCCGGAACACTTCTGTTTTTTAAAGAAAAAAATATATGTTGTCTTGAAGTTCTGCAACTCCTTTTTTGTCATTATAATTAGGGATGAAATTGCATCTAAGCTCCTTAGTATTAGATTTTAAACCTTAGTCCACCAATTTTTAATTTGCTTTATATCAGTACTTTTTTTTCTTAATTTTTATTTTATTTTATTATACTTTAAGTTCTGGGATACATGTGCAGAACGTGTGGGTTTGTTACATAGGTATACACATGCCATGATGGTTTGCGGCACTCATCAACCCATCATCTACATTAGGTATTTCTCCTAATGGTATCCATCTCCTAGTCCCCCCACCCCAACAGGCCCTGATGTGTGATGTTCCCCTCCCTGTGCCCATGTGTTCTCATTGTTCAACTCCCACTTATAAGTGAGAACATGCAGTGATTGGTTTTCTGTTTCTATGTTAGTTTGCTGAGAATGATGGCTTCCAGTTTCATCTACGTCCCTGCAAAGGGTATGAACTCATCCTTTTCATGGCTGCATAGTTTTCCATGGTGTATATGTGCCACATTTTCTTTATCCAGTCTATCGTTGATGGGAATTTGGGTTGGTTCCAAGTCTTTGCTATTGTAAATAGTGCTGCAATAAATATACATGTGCATGTGACTTTAAAGTAGAATGATTTATAATCCTTTAAAGTAGGTTTTTTTTTTTTTCTAATTCTGTGAAGAAATTCAATGGTAGTTTGATGGGGATAGGATGAATCTATAAATTACTCTGGGCAATAGGGCCATTTTCACAAAATTGATTCTTCCTATCCATGAGTATGGAATGTTTTTCCATTTGTTTGTGTCCTCTCTTATTTCTTGAGCAGTGGTTTGTAGTTTTCCTTGAAGAGGTCCTTCACATTTCTTGTAAGTTGTATTCCTAGGTATTTTATTCTCTTTGTAGCGATTGTGAATGGGAGTTCACTCATGATTTGGCTCTCTGTTTGTCTATTATTGGTGTATAGGAATGTTTGTGATTTTTGCACATTGATTTTGTATTCTGAGACTTTGCTGAAGTTGCTTATCAGCTTAAGGAGATTTTGGGCTGAGAGATGATGGGGTTTTCTAAATATACAATCATGAAATCTGCAGGGACCATTTGACTTCCTCACTTCTGATTTGACCACCCTTTATTTCTTTCTCTTGCCTGATTGCCATCGCCAGAACTTCCAATACTATGTTGAATAGGAGTGACGAGAGAAGACATCCTTACCTTGTGCCTGTTTACAAAGGAAATGCTTCCAGTTTTTGCCCATTCAGTATGATATTGGCTGTGGGTTTTTCATAAATAGCTCTTATTATTTTGAGATACATTCCATCAATACCTAGATTTTTGAGAGTTTTTAGCATGATGGGGTGTTGAATTTTATTGAAGGCCCTTTTTGCATCTGTTGCGATAATCATGTGGTTTTTGTCATTGGTTCTATTTATGTGATGGATTACGTTTACTGATTTGCATATGGTGAACCAGCCTTGCATCCCAGTGATGAAGCCGACTTGATTGTGGTGGATAAGCTTTTTGATGTGCTGCTATATTTGGTTTGCTAGTATTTTATTGAGGATTTTCACATTGATGTTCATCAGAGATATTGGAATGAAATTTTCCTTTTTGTTGGGTCTCTGTTAGGTTTTGGTATCAGGATGTGGCTGGCCTCATAAAATGAGTCAAGGAGGAGTCCCTCTTTTTCTGTTGTTTGGAATAGTTTCACAAGGAATGGTACCAGGTCCTCCTTTTACCTCTGGTAGAATTTGGCTGTGAATCCATCTGGCCCTGGGCTTTTTTTGGTTGGTAGGCTATTAATTACTGCCTCGATTTCAGAACTTGTTATTGGTCTATTCAGAGATTTGACTTCTTCCTGGTTTAGCTTTGGGAGGGTGTATGTTTCCAGAAATTTATCCATTTCTTCTAATTATCTACTTTAATTGCTTAGAGGTATTTATAGTATTCTCTGTTGGTAGTTTGTATTTCTGTGGGAATGGTGGTGATATCCCTTTTATCATTTTTTATTGTGTCTGTTGGATTCTTCTCTCTTTTCTTCTTTATTACTCTGGCTAGCCATCTATCTATCTTGTTAATCTTTTCAAAAAAACAGAACCTGGATTCATTAATTTTTTTGAAGGATTTTTTTGTGTCTCTATCTTGTTCAGTTCTGCTCTGATCTTAGTTATTTCTTGTCTTCAGCTAGCTTTTGAATTTGTTTGCTCTTGCTTCTCTAGTTATTTTAATTATGATGTTAGGGTGTCAATTTTAGATCTTTCCTACTTTTTCCTGTGGGCATTCAGTGCTATAAATTTCCCTCAAACAGTACTTTAGCTGTGTCCCAGAGATTCTAGTATGTTATGTCTTTGTTCTCATCAGTTTCAAAGAACTTCTTTATTTCTACCTTCATTTTGTTATTTACCTAGTAGTCATTCAGGAGCAGGTTGTTCAGTTTCCATGTAGTTGAGTGGTTTTGAGTGAGTTTCTTAATCCTGAGTTCTACTTTGATGGCACTGTGGTTTGAGAGACTGTTTGCTATGATTTCTGTTATTTTCATTTGCTGACAAGTGTTTTACTTCCAATTATGGATGATCAATTTTAGAATAAGTGTGATATGGTGCTGAGACAAATGTATATTCTGTCAATTTGGGTTGGAGAGTTCTGTAGATGTCTATTAGGTCCACTTGGTCCAAAGCTGAGTTCAAGTCCTGAATATCCTTGTTACATTTCTGTCTTACTGATCTGTCTAATATTGACAGTGGGGTTTTAATGTCTCCCACTATTATTGTGTGGGAGTGTAAGTCTCTTTGTAGGTCTCTAAGAACTTGCTTTATAAATCTGGGTGCTCCTGTATTGGGTGCATATATATTTAGGATAGTTAGCTCTTGTTGTTGCATTGATCCCTTTACTATTATATAATACCCTTCTTTGTCTTTGTTTTATCTTTGTTGGTTTAAAGCCTGTTTTATCAGAGTCTGGGATTGCAATCCCTGCTTTTTATTTATTTATTTTTTTTGCGCTCCATTTGCTTGGTAAATATTCCTCCATTCCTTTATTTTGAGCCTATGTGTGTCTTTGCACGTGAGATGGGTCTCCTGAATACAGCACTCTCATGGGTCTTGATTCTTTATCCAATTTGCCAGTCTGTGTCTTTTAATTGGAGCACTTGGCCCATTTACATTTAAGGTTAATATTTTTATGTGTGAATTTGATCCTGTGAGTATGAGGCTAGTTGGTTTTTTTGCCCGTTAGTTGATGCAGTTTCTTCATAGTGTCGATGGTCTTTACAATTTGTATTTTTTTGCAGTGGCTGGTACCAGTTTTTCCTTTCCATATTTAGTACTTCCTTCAGGATCTCTTGTAAGGCAGGTCTGGTGGTGACAAAAACTCTCAGCATTTGCTTGTCTATAAAATATTTTATTTCTCCTTCTCTTATAAAGCTTAGTTTGACTGGATTTGAAATTCTGGGTTGAAAATTCTTTTCTTTAAGAATGTTGACTATTGGCCCCACTCTCTTCTGGCTTGTAGGGTTTCTGCCAAGAGATCCGCTATTAGTCTGATGGACTTCCCTTTGTGAGTAACCCGACCTTTCTCTCTGGCTGCCCTTAACATTTTTTTCTTCATTTCAACCTTGGTGAATCTGATGATTATGTGTCTTGGGGTTGCTCTCCTTGAGGAGTATCTTTGTGGTGTTCTCTGTATTTTCTGAATTTGAATGTTGGCCTGTCTTGCTAGGTTGGGGTAGTTCTCCTGGATAATATCCTGAAGAGAGTTTTTCAACTTGGTTCCATTCTCCCCGTTACTTTCAGGTACACCAATCAAATGTAGATTTGGTCTTTTCCCATAGTCTCATATTCCTTGGAGGCTTTGTTCATTTCTTGTCATTCTTTTTTCTCTAATCTTGTCTTCACCCTTTATTTCATTAAGTTGATATTCAATCTCTGATATCCTTTCTTCTGATTGATTGATTCAGTTATGGATACTTGTGTATGCTTCATTAAGTCCTCGTGCTGTGTTTTTCAGCACCATCAGGTTATATATGTTCTTCTCTAAACTGGTTATTCTAGTTAGTAATTCCTCTAACCTTTTTTCAAGGTTCTTAGTTTCCTTGCATTGGGTTAGAACATCCTCCTTTAGCTTGGAGGAGTTTGTTATTATCCACCTTCTGAAGCCTACTTCTGTCAATTAATCAAAGTCATTCTCCATCCAGTTTTATTCCCTTGCTGTTGAGGAGTTGTGATCCTTTGGAGGATAAGAGACTTTTTAGCCTTTTTTGCTGGGTTTTCCTCATCTTCATGGATTTATTTACCTTTGGTTTTTGATGTTGGTGACCTCCAGATGGGGTTTCTGTGTGGATGTACTTTTTGTTGATGTTGATCCTATTCCTTTCTGTTGCTTAGTTTTCCTTCTAATAGTCAGGCCCCTCTGCTGCAGGTCTGCTGAAGTTTGATGGAAGTACACTCCAGACTGTGATTGCCTGGGTATCACCAGTGTAGGCTGCAGAACAGCAAAGATTGCTGCCTGTTCCTTCCTCTGGAAGCTTCGTCCCAGAGGGGCACCTGCCAGATGTCAGTCAGAGCTCTCCTGTATGTGTTGTCTGTTGACTCCTGCTGGGAGGTGTCTCCAAGTCAGGAGGCATGGGGATTAGGAACCTACTTGAGGAGGCAGTCTGTCCCTTAGCAGAGCTCAAGCACTGTGCTGGGAGATCTGCTGCTCTCTTCAGAGTCAACAGGTAGGAACATTTAAGTATGCTGAAGCTGTGTTCACAGCTGCCCCTTTCCCCAGGTGCTCTGTCCCAGGAAGATGACAGTTTTATCTGTACGCACCTTATTGGGGTTGCTGCCTTTCTTTCAAAGATGCCCTGCCCAAAGAGGAGGAATCTAGAGAGATAGTCTGGCTACAACGGCTTTGCTGAGCTGTGGTGGGCTGTTGGGGTCCGTGTGTTTCTTAAACAAAGGAATGAACACACAAGACAACACAGGACGGGACAAACATGGCGGCCACCCCGAACGGCATGCTCTGCTTTATTTTATACCATCGTTTGTGGAATGTTGCCAAGTCACAAGACACATTGTTGTTTTTCTGACCTTTCCCTGACTTTCTGGATTTTCAAGATGTTTATACATAAACCAGCCCCCAGGGTCTGCTGTTTGCAGCTGGCTCCTTTGTCCTCCCTGTTTGCAGGGAAGGAACGCCCTGCTTCGTTTGCAAGAGCAGGACTTATCGGGAAAGTCTCGTTTGCGAGCACGTAGTCCTCTACATCTCCCCCTTCTTATTTACAGGTTTGAATTTCTTTTAAAACCATCATCACATGTTGGGCTCGCTGGGATTCGGTGTTTGCCCTTCGGCACCATCTCCAGTAGACTGTGAAAATGACAAAGGCAAGAACAACAATCAATACATTACTAGAAACAGAAGTCAGTAAAGTTTTCACAGGACTCATAGGGTTCAAAGACATCAAACTTTGTGCAATATCAGTCATTAAATCTGCTCTGGTCAGCAATGGTAACTGATTGCGAAATGTTTCAGAAATGTTTTGTGTTAATTCTTGTATTTCTAGGGAAAGATTATTATGGCCAATTAAAAGTGTCTTTATCTCAGTCCAATTATGTACAGTGCTGTTAAAAGGAACAGGAGTAATACAAAATTGGGTAGTATTCCAATCACATTTCAGCAAAGCTCGGGTATTCAACACTGTTAGCTAATCTGCCAACCAAGAAACCACTTGCTCCAGATTACCCACTCGTTCAGTCAAATGAGCATCTACTTCTCATTGCTACTGCCCCAACAAATGTGATTGTTCATGCCATTGTTGTACGAATTCTGCATTTTGTATACTCTAGGGTAGAGCTAGTCCATCAACAGTGGTGGTGGAAGCAATTGCTACAAGTCCCACCACCACTGCTACGACAACCCCAACCACTCTCCAGCTGCGGTGGACACGATCTTGCATTACTTTGTAAATTTGAGTAACCTCAGCAGATTCACTCCAGGCATGTGTTAAGTTCACAGGTAGCCAGGTTTCTTTTCGGCTCTTAGTATATATAAATCGGAATGAGACTCATTCCAATTATTATTCCACCAAGTAGTATTTATACAACTTAAGAATGTACAATTGTCCGTACAGTTAGCTACCCCTGTATAATTATCCCATTTAAAAATTCCTGTTAACAACAAATAAGGTTTTCTTACACATGCAATAGCATATCTAGAACTATTTCGATGCAAAGATATATGGAAAGTGTTAGCAATATTAGTAGTAAGATTTAAGGACATGTTTCCCATGAAAGTGAACATTGGTTTATCAACAGCTAGCAACTTCCAAATATGACTTTGTATTTGTATTAGCCAAATGCGGCATAGGGAGTGATAAACCACCATTATGCCAAATAATAGTTTCATTGCCATCTGTAGCGATGCTGTGATTACTCTTATGCCAGCGCAGGTTGACATGACTAAATTTAGTTTGAAAATCTCCATGTACACTCCAATCAGTAACAAGGTATTTACAACCTTCCCTTTTACTTCTAACAACAGTCGCGGCCCACTACCTCTACAACTAGTCCACTCTAGTTGGGAAACACCTCCGGACACATTGGGGATGGGGTATAAAGATAATGTAGTTGGCAGAGTTTCATTAAGTAATGCAGTATGATTATACTTGAAACTCTGAGCAACAATAAACATAGTAAAGGCAGAGATATGACTATGGTTATAGCGAACAGCCTAAGCCTCATGAAAAAGATGCAGACAATGTGGACTACTCCCAAGACATATAGGTAACCCTTCAACCCCAAATTGATATGAACTATTTACTGTGCCAGTGTCTAATTCAGGATCCTGGTTTAAAAAAGGTGATGGCATCCAAGCAGCATCATTAGTAAATACTGGGACTTCTCTGTCTCCCCAGGCCACACCTTGATAAAAGGGTGGAAAAGGGATATAAGCCCAGTATGTAAATTCTCCAGCGTTACCTGACAATTTACTACAGCCAGCGTAGCCAGGAATAAAGTCAGTGGGGTTTTGGGCTGCCCAGCTTGTTGAACAACCTCTTCAGCTTTCTGAGTAAGCTTTTTCAGTTGACCCCATGTCGAGGGCTCCGCACGTTGAGTCCCGAAGGTGAATGTTCTCTGAGCGCTCAGATTCAGCTCCTGAAATTCCTTGAGGAACTCTTCGGATCGGATCCTCTTCGCCATGGCACTGTTTCAACCATCGAGATGCAAACCACTCGTCTCCAGCACCTGTACGGACAAGAGCATAGCCTCGGCCCCATTGTAAAACTTTTCTTTTTAAATATTGTCCTTGTAATGGAGGATAATACACCCACAGATTACTGTTTTGCGGCTTTTCTAAAGGCTGTTGAAAATGTTTCACCACTGCAGACTGCTGTAATTGGCACCAATGGTTGAGAAAATTTAAAGTAAAAAGGGCTTTCAGAATTTGATATTTTGGGGAATCTCGCCCATCTCCCCCTTTTTGTTTTAAAAGTTGTAATTTTAAGGTAGCATTGCTCTTTCAATAATTGCTTGACCTTGACTGTTAAATGGAATACTAGTGGAATGATGAATATGGTATTAAGAAAGGAAGGCAGCCAATTTACAAGAGCAATAAGCAGGGACATTATCAGTTTTTAGTTTAGCAGGAACTCTTCTACCTGTAAAGCAAGTAAGTAAGTGAGTAATAACAGAGTCAGCCTTTTCAGAAGGCAATGGTGTAGCTTATGGAAATGTGACCAGGTATCAATTGTATGATGAACATATTTTAAACGACCAAAAGTAGGATCATAAGTTGCATCCATTTGCCAAATGTGATTTTGTTGAATGCTTTGAGGATTAAACCTGGACTTTAAAAAGGTGCACTAATAGGAGCACAAGATGGGCAGGCTCTGAGAATAGCTTGGGCTTGACGGCGTGTTATAGAAAATCACCGTTGTAATCTTAAACTATTAGTATGATGTAGCTGGTGCTCATTCTGAGCCCGTTGGACACTTTCAATAAGTAAGGAATCAATCTGGTTATTCTTAAAAGTTAAAGGTCCTGGCAACACCTAATGGGAACGAATATGAGTGATGAAAAGGGGGGCAGTGCAAGAAGTAAGAGCCATAAATAATAAAGAAGATAATTTTTGTAAAGGAGTTTGAGGAAATAATGGTAAAGAAGTTTGAGATATATATTAGTTACATATACAGCGTATTGGGAATCATTAACTATATTACAAGGGGTTGAGGCCAATCTTGTAGAACCATAAGAATGGCAAAAAGTTTTCCTTGTTGTACTGATTCAAATGGGTAGTGAGAAATTTTTGAATTATCTGATGTCCAGTATCCAGCTTTTCCATTGTTGGAAGCATCAGTAAAAAAGGTAGGATCTTTAACCGGAGTGTAAGAGATAGGATTATATGGCAATAAAGAATATTGTTGCAGAAAAACAAATAATTTATTACTAGAATAATGTGGAGAAAAAGAACCAGTATACTCAGCACAAGCCACTTGCCAACCCTCATGAGTTTCCAATAGAGATTCAATGTATTGATTAGATAATAATTTTTATAGGGTCAGCACCAAGCAACTGATGAGCTCGATGTCATCCTTTAATAATTAATTTAGCCAATTTATCAATATATGGGTGAATTTTCTTAATGGCTTTATTAGCCAAAAACAGCCACTCCAGAATATTATTATCTTGGTGTAAAACGGCCGTTGGTGAATGGGGAGTATGAAAAAGACACACACACACACAAAAACAATCTTTAAGATCTATAACCATTAATTTCCAATTTTGTGGGATAAGAACTGGATTAGGAAGCCCAGGTTGTAAAGTCCCTATAGGTTGAACACAAGTATTTACACCTCTAAGATCAGTTAATAAGTGCCATTTTCCACTTTTCTTTTTAATGACAAGCACAGGGGAATTCCATGCAGAAGTACTTGGTTCAATATGCCCCTCGGCCAATTGTTCCTTAACTAAATTCTTTAAAGCCTTAAGTTTTTCTTTAGATAATGGCCACTGTTCCACCTAAACAGGAGTTGTAGTTTTCCACTTCAATTGTAAAGCTTGAGGCTTGTGGACAGTGGCTAAGAGTTTGAAGGATTATAGCCCATTTTGAACATCATATTTTTGGCAGCTGAAGAAATATGAGGAATGCTTAAAAAGGCATCAAATTGTTGTAAAAGATCACGGCCCCAAAGGTTAATATTAATGGGAACAATATAAAAGAACACTTTTCCTTGTTGTCCTTCAGGTCCTACACAGGTCAGGGGCTCGACACTTTGGTAGACTATAGAAGCAGTACCTAGGCCAGATAGAGTAACCATACTTGTTTCTTTTTCCAATGATCAGGCCATTGAACCAAACATATAATAGATACATCTGCTCCTGTGTCGACTAATCCCTCAAAAAGTATCCTATTAATTTGCAATGAACATAAATGTTTTTGATCAGAAACTAAAGTTTCCCAGAAAACAGTTTTCCCAGTACTACCGAAATCTCCTTGACGAGACACATCTCTAGACAGGAAAGGAAAAAAAAGGCAATAAAAGCAATTGTGCAATATGTTCCCCTGCCTCTAGGCACATAAATTGTGAGACTTGTACTATAATAAGGATTTTATCAGTAAAATCAGGATCAATAATTCCTGTGACCACCATTAACTCCCGCATAGCGCTGCTGCTTCGACCTAACAAAAGTCCTACTTGTCCCTTTGGCAAAGGGCCACACACTCCAGTAGTTAACTTATATATTCCTCCATTAGGAGACAGAGTATAAGGTTGAGTAATAGCTAAGTCAGCAGCAGCACTCTGCTTAGTTGCAGCATAAAGCTGGGAAACAGGGGTATGGGGTGATACCCTTAAGGATGACTTGAAGTCACTCCTTGATGTTGTAAGCCATCTCTCACTGGGTGTTGTGGTAGGCCTGCATTGTAATTGTTGAGGCCCCAAGCCTGTGGGCCCCCAGTTCCCATTTCCCGGGAGGGGTGACAATAAATGTCCACTCTAACAGTTCTTGAACTGCATTCATTTGTCCAATGTCGACCTTTTCCACATCGTTTGCCCTCCCCAGAGGGTAACTTTTTCTCTTTTGCGGTTGGAAAGCCCAGTTTTTTCCGACATTCTTTCTTAAAATGGCCGGGTTTCCCACATTGAAAACATACACCTTGTTTAGAATTACACTTTAAGAAAGTGCTCCAGCGAACAATTGAGCATTGTAAATAGCTCCCCCAATGCCTGCACAAGCCCGAATATACTCATCAAAATTAGCTCCACTGGCCTTTAAAGGTCTTAATAATTTTTGTTGTAGCTTTCATTTCTTTCAAAAATTTAAATTGTAGGGCTGTAAAAGTCATATTCTGGCCACCGTTTGGGAACTGAGCATTGGGGCCAAAAGCAGCCCGTGTTATTGGGAATAGATCTAATTCCTCAAAATCACCCTTTTCCTTCGACTCCTTCTTTTCTCCTACAGGAGGAAAAGGCACAGAGAAAACCTGACCTGACATAGGCAAAGAGGTTGTAGGTGGAGGCAAAGGGAAATCTTTTTCCAAAGGAGCAGAAGGGAAGGTAACAGGGAAGGCTCGTGGCAGAGAGATAGGAGAAACAGGAGCAGCCGCACCTTGCAATTTTAACAACTGTTGTAACATCTCTAAAATACGTTGCAAATCAGAATTTCCTTCAGATGAAGGAGGCATTAGCTCTTCTTCCAATTTCTTGTCCTCAACAACCTGGGTGTAAATATGTTCCTCTCTAGGATCATTCCTCTCTAAAGCTTCAGATGCCTCACCTCCTGTGGCAGTATCACCATGCTCTGAGTCAGTTTCAAGTAACTCTAATGCCTGAGTAATGGAACTACACAAAGTCAGAAGCATCGTTTGCCCTCACTGATGAGCTCGAGGCAGGACTTTAACTACTTGTAACCATTCCTTTCGATTTAACTGCACTTTGGTTTGATATTGAAACTAATAACAATGTTGTTCAACATGGGCAAACAATCGCTTCAAAGTCTTCTTTTACTTCTACTCTTACAGACATCAACAGTCCCTGGAGTAACTGCAAATATTCAGAGGCCAGAGAGGTGGAATTCCCCATAATTTTCCCGTGGGTCCCCCTTCCTATTTTACCTGCCGGGGTGTTCCCCCTCCCGTTCCTTGCTCTCATGGAGCCACGGACCCTGCTCGCTGCACCAGATGTTGGGGTCCGTGTGTTTCTTAAACAAAGGAATGAACACACAAGACAACACAGGACGGACAAACATGGCGGCCACCCCGAACGGCATGCTCTGCTTTATTTTATACCATCGTTTGTGGAATGTTGCCAAGTCACAAGACACATTGTTGTTTTTCTGACCTTTCCCTGACTTTCTGGATTTTCAAGATGTTTATACATAAACCAGCCCCCAGGGTCTGCTGTTTGCAGCTGGCTCCTTTGTCCTCCTGTTTGCAGGGAAGGAACGCCCTGCTTCGTTTGCAAGAGCAGGACTTATCGGGAAAGTCTCATTTGCGAGCACGTAGTCCTCTACATCTCCCCCTTCTTATTTACAGGTTTGAATTTCTTTTAAAACCATCATCACATGTTGGGCTCGCTGGGATTCGGTGTTTGCCCTTCGGCACCATCTCCAGTAGACTGTGAAAATGACAAAGGCAAGAACAACAATCAATACATTACTAGAAACAGAAGTCAGTAAAGTTTTCACAGGACTCATAGGGTTCAAAGACATCAAACTTTGTGCAATATCAGTCATTAAATCTGCTCTGGTCAGCAATGGTAACTGATTGCGAAATGTTTCAGAAATGTTTTGTGTTAATTCTTGTATTTCTAGGGAAAGATTATTATGGCCAATAAAAGTGTCTTTATCTCAGTCCAATTATGTACAGTGCTGTTAAAAGGAACAGGAGTAATACAAAATTGGGTAGTATTCCAATCACATTTCAGCAAAGCTCGGGTATTCAACACTGTTAGCTAATCTGCCAACCAAGAAACCACTTGCTCCAGATTACCCACTCGTTCAGTCAAATGAGCATCTACTTCTCATTGCTACTGCCCCAACAAATGTGATTGTTCATGCCATTGTTGTACGAATTCTGCATTTTGTATACTCTAGGGTAGAGCTAGTCCATCAACAGTGGTGGTGGAAGCAATTGCTACAAGTCCCACCACCACTGCTACGACAACCCCAACCACTCTCCAGCTGCGGTGGACACGATCTTGCATTACTTTGTAAATTTGAGTAACCTCAGCAGATTCACTCCAGGCATGTGTTAAGTTCACAGGTAGCCAGGTTTCTTTTCCGGCTCTTAGTATATATAAATCGGAATGAGACTCATTCCAATTATTATTCCACCAAGTAGTATTTATACAACTTAAGAATGTACAATTGTCCGTACAGTTAGCTACCCCTGTATAATTATCCCATTTAAAAATTCCTGTTAACAACAAATAAGGTTTTCTTACACATGCAATAGCATATCTAGAACTATTTCGATGCAAAGATATATGGAAAGTGTTAGCAATATTAGTAGTAAGATTTAAGGACATGTTTCCCATGAAAGTGAACATTGGTTTATCAACAGCTAGCAACTTCCAAATATGACTTTGTATTTGTATTAGCCAAATGCGGCATAGGGAGTGATAAACCACCATTATGCCAAATAATAGTTTCATTGCCATCTGTAGCGATGCTGTGATTACTCTTATGCCAGCGCAGGTTGACATGACTAAATTTAGTTTGAAAATCTCCATGTACACTCCAATCAGTAACAAGGTATTTACAACCTTTCCCTTTTACTTCTAACAACAGTCGCGGCCCACTACCTCTACAACTAGTCCACTCTAGTTGGGAAACACCTCCGGACACATTGGGGATGGGGTATAAAGATAATGTAGTTGGCAGAGTTTCATTAAGTAATGCAGTATGATTATACTTGAAACTCTGAGCAACAATAAACATAGTAAAGGCAGAGATATGACTATGGTTATAGCGAACAGCCTAAGCCTCATGAAAAAGATGCAGACAATGTGGACTACTCCCAAGACATATAGGTAACCCTTCAACCCCAAATTGATATGAACTATTTACTGTGCCAGTGTCTAATTCAGGATCCTGGTTTAAAAAAGGTGATGGCATCCAAGCAGCATCATTAGTAAATACTGGGACTTCTCTGTCTCCCCAGGCCACACCTTGATAAAAGGGTGGAAAAGGGATATAAGCCCAGTATGTAAATTCTCCAGCGTTACCTGACAATTTACTACAGCCAGCGTAGCCAGGAATAAAGTCAGTGGGGTTTTGGGCTGCCCAGCTTGTTGAACAACCTCTTCAGCTTTCTGAGTAAGCTTTTTCAGTTGACCCCATGTCGAGGGCTCCGCACGTTGAGTCCCGAAGGTGAATGTTCTCTGAGCGCTCAGATTCAGCTCCTGAAATTCCTTGAGGAACTCTTCGGATCGGATCCTCTTCGCCATGGCACTGTTTCAACCATCGAGATGCAAACCACTCGTCTCCAGCACCTGTACGGACAAGAGCATAGCCTCGGCCCCATTGTAAAACTTTTCTTTTTAAATATTGTCCTTGTAATGGAGGATAATACACCCACAGATTACTGTTTTGCGGCTTTTCTAAAGGCTGTTGAAAATGTTTCACCACTGCAGACTGCTGTAATTGGCACCAATGGTTGAGAAAATTTAAAGTAAAAAGGGCTTTCAGAATTTGATATTTTGGGGAATCTCGCCCATCTCCCCCTTTTTGTTTTAAAAGTTGTAATTTTAAGGTAGCATTGGCTCTTTCAATAATTGCTTGACCTTGACTGTTAAATGGAATACTAGTGGAATGATGAATATGGTATTAAGAAAGGAAGGCAGCCAATTTACAAGAGCAATAAGCAGGGACATTATCAGTTTTTAGTTTAGCAGGAACTCTTCTACCTGTAAAGCAAGTAAGTAAGTGAGTAATAACAGAGTCAGCCTTTTCAGAAGGCAATGGTGTAGCTTATTGGAAATGTGACCAGGTATCAATTGTATGATGAACATATTTTAAACGACCAAAAGTAGGATCATAAGTTGCATCCATTTGCCAAATGTGATTTTGTTGAATGCTTTGAGGATTAAACCTGGACTTTAAAAAGGTGCACTAATAGGAGCACAAGATGGGCAGGCTCTGAGAATAGCTTGGGCTTGACGGCGTGTTATAGAAAATCACCGTTGTAATCTTAAACTATTAGTATGATGTAGCTGGTGCTCATTCTGAGCCCGTTGGACACTTTCAATAAGTAAGGAATCAATCTGGTTATTCTTAAAAGTTAAAGGTCCTGGCAACACCTAATGGGAACGAATATGAGTGATGAAAAGGGGGGCAGTGCAAGAAGTAAGAGCCATAAATAATAAGAAGATAATTTTTGTAAAGGAGTTTGAGGAAATAATGGTAAAGAAGTTTGAGATATATATTTAGTTACATATACAGCGTATTGGGAATCATTAACTATATTACAAGGGGTTTGAGGCCAATCTTGTAGAACCATAAGAATGGCAAAAAGTTTTCCTTGTTGTACTGATTCAAATGGGTAGTGAGAAATTTTTGAATTATCTGATGTCCAGTATCCAGCTTTTCCATTGTTGGAAGCATCAGTAAAAAAGGTAGGATCTTTAACCGGAGTGTAAGAGATAGGATTATATGGCAATAAAGAATATTGTTGCAGAAAAACAAATAATTTATTACTAGAATAATGTGGAGAAAAAGAACCAGTATACTCAGCACAAGCCACTTGCCAACCCTCATGAGTTTCCAATAGAGATTCAATGTATTGATTAGATAATAATTTTTATAGGGTCAGCACCAAGCAACTGATGAGCTCGATGTCATCCTTTAATAATTAATTTAGCCAATTTATCAATATATGGGTGAATTTTCTTAATGGCTTTATTAGCCAAAAACAGCCACTCCAGAATATTATTATCTTGGTGTAAAATGGCCGTTGGTGAATGGGGAGTATGAAAAAGACACACACACACACAAAAACAATCTTTAAGATCTATAACCATTAATTTCCAATTTTGTGGGATAAGAACTGGATTAGGAAGCCCAGGTTGTAAAGTCCCTATAGGTTGAACACAAGTATTTACACCTCTAAGATCAGTTAATAAGTGCCATTTTCCACTTTTCTTTTTAATGACAAGCACAGGGGAATTCCATGCAGAAGTACTTGGTTCAATATGCCCCTCGGCCAATTGTTCCTTAACTAAATTCTTTAAAGCCTTAAGTTTTTCTTTAGATAATGGCCACTGTTCCACCTAAACAGGAGTTGTAGTTTTCCACTTCAATTGTAAAGCTTGAGGCTTGTGGACAGTGGCTAAGAGTTTGAAGGATTATAGCCCATTTTGAACATCATATTTTTGGCAGCTGAAGAAATATGAGGAATGCTTAAAAAGGCATCAAATTGTTGTAAAAGATCACGGCCCCAAAGGTTAATATTAATGGGAACAATATAAAAGAACACTTTTCCTTGTTGTCCTTCAGGTCCTACACAGGTCAGGGGCTCGACACTTTGGTAGACTATAGAAGCAGTACCTAGGCCAGATAGAGTAACCAATACTTGTTTCTTTTTCCAATGATCAGGCCATTGAACCAAACATATAATAGATACATCTGCTCCTGTGTCGACTAATCCCTCAAAAAGTATCCTATTAATTTGCAATGAACATAAATGTTTTTGATCAGAAACTAAAGTTTCCCAGAAAACAGTTTTCCCAGTACTACCGAAATCTCCTTGACGAGACACATCTCTAGACAGGAAAGGAAAAAAAAGGCAATAAAAGCAATTGTGCAATATGTTCCCCTGCCTCTAGGCACATAAATTGTGAGACTTGTACTATAATAAGGATTTTATCAGTAAAATCAGGATCAATAATTCCTGTGACCACCATTAACTCCCGCATAGCGCTGCTGCTTCGACCTAACAAAAGTCCTACTTGTCCCTTTGGCAAAGGGCCACACACTCCAGTAGTTAACGTATATATTCCTCCATTAGGAGACAGAGTATAAGGTTGAGTAATAGCTAAGTCAGCAGCAGCACTCTGCTTAGTTGCAGCATAAAGCTGGGAAACAGGGGTATGGGGTGATACCCTTAAGGATGACTTGAAGTCACTCCTTGATGTTGTAAGCCATCTCTCACTGGGTGTTGTGGTAGGCCTGCATTGTAATTGTTGAGGCCCCAAGCCTGTGGGCCCCCAGTTCCCATTTCCCGGGAGGGGTGACAATAAATGTCCACTCTTAACAGTTCTTGAACTGCATTCATTTGTCCAATGTCGACCTTTTCCACATCGTTTGCCCTCCCCAGAGGGTAACTTTTTCTCTTTTGCGGTTGGAAAGCCCAGTTTTTTCCGACATTCTTTCTTAAAATGGCCGGGTTTCCCACATTGAAAACATACACCTTGTTTAGAATTACACTTTAAGAAAGTGCTCCAGCGAACAATTGAGCATTGTAAATAGCTCCCCCAATGCCTGCACAAGCCCGAATATACTCATCAAAATTAGCTCCACTGGCCTTTAAAGGTCTTAATAATTTTTGTTGTAGCTTTCATTTCTTTCAAAAATTTAAATTGTAGGGCTGTAAAAGTCATATTCTGGCCACCGTTTGGGAACTGAGCATTGGGGCCAAAAGCAGCCCGTGTTATTGGGAATAGATCTAATTCCTCAAAATCACCCTTTTCCTTCGACTCCTTCTTTTCTCCTACAGGAGGAAAAGGCACAGAGAAAACCTGACCTGACATAGGCAAAGAGGTTGTAGGTGGAGGCAAAGGGAAATCTTTTTCCAAAGGAGCAGAAGGGAAGGTAACAGGGAAGGCTCGTGGCAGAGAGATAGGAGAAACAGGAGCAGCCGCACCTTGCAATTTTAACAACTGTTGTAACATCTCTAAAATACGTTGCAAATCAGAATTTCCTTCAGATGAAGGAGGCATTAGCTCTTCTTCCAATTTCTTGTCCTCAACAACCTGGGTGTAAATATGTTCCTCTCTAGGATCATTCCTCTCTAAAGCTTCAGATGCCTCACCTCCTGTGGCAGTATCACCATGCTCTGAGTCAGTTTCAAGTAACTCTAATGCCTGAGTAATGGAACTACACAAAGT
Source organism: Trachypithecus francoisi (assembly GCF_009764315.1). Classification (NCBI taxonomy): domain Eukaryota; kingdom Metazoa; phylum Chordata; class Mammalia; order Primates; family Cercopithecidae; genus Trachypithecus; species Trachypithecus francoisi. The sequence goes on along the minus strand of NW_022681441.1, from coordinate 1,644,480 downwards.
CAGAAGCATCGTTTGCCCTCACTGATGAGCTCGAGGCAGGACTTTAACTACTTGTAACCATTCCTTTCGATTTAACTGCACTTTGGTTTGATATTGAAACTAATAACAATGTTGTTCAACATGGGCAAACAATCGCTTCAAAGTCTTCTTTTACTTCTACTCTTACAGACATCAACAGTCCCTGGAGTAACTGCAAATATTCAGAGGCCAGAGAGGTGGAATTCCCCATAATTTTCCCGTGGGTCCCCCTTCCTATTTTACCTGCCCGGGGTGTTCCCCCTCCCGTTCCTTGCTCTCATGGAGCCACGGACCCTGCTCGCTGCACCAGATGTTGGGGTCCGTGTGTTTTTTTTTTTTTTTTTTTTTTTTTGAGGCGGAGTCTCGCTCTGTCTCCCGGACTGGAGTGCAGTGGCCGGATCTCAGCTCACTGCAAGCTCCGCCTCCCGGGTTTACGCCATTCTCCTGCCTCAGCCTCCCGAGTAGCTGGGACTACAGACGCCCGCCACCTCGCCCAGCTAGTTTTTGTATTTTTAGTAGAGACGGGGTTTCACCGTGTTAGCCAGGATGGTCTCCATCTCCTGACCTCGTGATCCACCCGTCTCGGCCTCCCAAAGTGCTGGGATTACAGGCTTGAGCCACCGCGCCCGGCCATGTTTTCTAAACAAAGGAATGAACACACAAGGCAACACAGGACGAGACAAACATGGTGGCTGCCCCGAATGGCACACTCTGCTTTATTTTATACCGCCATTTGTGGAATGTTGCCAAGTCACAAGACACATTGTTATTTTTCTGACCTTTCCCTGACTTTCTGGATTTTCAAGATGTTTATACATAAACCAGCCCCCAGAGTCTGCTGTTTGCAGCTGGCTCCTTTGTCCTCCCTGTTTGCAGGGAAGGAACGCCCTGCTTCATTTGGAAGAGCAGGACTTAACGGGAACATCTTGTTTGCAAGCACATAGTCTTCTACAGTGGGCTCTGTCCAGTTTGAACTTCCAGGCGGCTTTGTTTACACTGTGAGGGGAAAATCGCCTACTCAAGCCTTGGTAATGGTGGACACCCTTCCCCCCACCAAACTGGAGCATCCCAGGTGAACTTCAGACTGCTGTGCTGGCAGCAAACATTTCAAGCCAGTGGATCTTAGCGTGCTGGGCTCCATGGGGGTGGAATCCACTGTGCTAGGCCACTTAGCTCCCTGGCTTCAGCCCCCTTTCCAGGGCAGTGAACGGCTCTGTCTTGCTGGTGTTCCAGGTGCCACTGGGGTACGAAAAAGAATTCCTGCAGCTATGTCAGTGTCTGCCCAAACAACCTCCCAGTTTTGTGCTTAAAACCCATGGCCCTGGTGGTGTAGGCACCAGAGGGAATCTCCTGGTCTGCAGGTTGCACAGACAGTGGGAAAAATGTAGTATTTAGGCTGAAGTGCACTGTTCCTCATGGCACTCCCTCATGGTTTCCCTTAGCTGGGTGAGGGAGTTTCTCCACCCATTGCTCTTCCTGTGTGAGATGACACCCCACCCTGCTTCGGCTGCACCCACTGTGTAACTAGTCCCAATGAGATAGGCTGGGCACCTCAGTTGGAAATGCAGAAATCACCCGCCTTCTGCGTTGATCTTGCTGGGAGCTGCCGACCGAAGCTGTTTCTATTCAGCCATCTTGCCAACTATCAGCAAGTCTTATATTTACTTTTTCACATGTCAAAAGATGTAGCTCTTTGGAATAAAAGATTTTCTCTTTGGAACAAAAGATTTTCGTAGTCCTTCTACATTTCATTACACTTATTATAAAGATGCATTCTTATTTGAAGGTGTCATTAAAAAATAAGCTTAATCTGATGAACGACACACTATAGTACTTTGTGCGATTTTGCTTCAATTCATTTTTGCAGTGGCTTGCATCGTTCAACAAATGATGCAGTGATTGAATTGTATATATTTGACTATTTCTGTGACCTATTCCCAGAATTCTAGACAAAGCATCTACTATACTAGGAGTTAATTTATTCAGCACGTTTTTGTTCCGTAAATTACAGTGATATAAAAATAAGTCATTTCCTTTGAGAGCATATCTTCTGCAGGACATCTGTCCTTTAAGGACTCACAAATTACAGTTGTATGTATATTTTATGATTAAAAAGAATCTAGTAAGTACTATATTCTATGAGCATGGTAGAAACGTTTGTGCCTTGACCCAACTGTATAACAAATATCCCATACCGTGTAACTTGTTTCAATACCTGTTTTTTTAAACCTTTAACTAAGTTTCTCTGCATTTTCAAATAGCATTTGCTAGCAGAAGAATGAATGTTGATTGCCAATATTAATTTACGTTTTTTGTTTTGATCATTTTGACCACAGCAGAAAGATGTTTCTCAGTGGTATGTAGATTATTGTGCTTTAACGATAAGCAAGGAATCTCAAAAGATGTATTTAAAAATATATCATTACGGTGAGTGGATATTTACAGATTACTGGATTAAGATGCATGATTGTAAAGATTGCAAAAAAATTGTCAAGATGTGTTTCATGTTAGAAAAGTTTGCAATATTATGTTTACTTTAATCAACTGTTTCTTTGCAATAACCTTTTTTTGGAGGGACTTGGTCTCTTTTTAACTTTTATTTTGAATTTGGGTGTACATGTGAAGGTTTGTTACATAGGTAAACTCATGTCACAGGGGTTTGTTGTACAGATTATTTATCACCTAGGTATTAAGCCCTGTACCCAATAGTTATCTTTTTAAAGCACTCATCTATTGTGCAAGGGTTCGTTTTGTTTAAACTAGGCAGGATCTGTAAATACACCTTTCTGAGCACTTGCTGTGGAACATTTGAGAGCACTATGGTCAACCCTCCATCCCTGGCTCTACCACTCTCCAGTCTGTTCTCTGGACTGAGTGAGGAGGTGCTATTACTAATACTGAATATATTACATATTATTTTCAAAAGTAGGTCTTGATACTTTCTTTTGATATTTCCAGTATAACTCTGTACACACGCATTTGTTGTGTACACATCACTTTTGAGACTCCCCTTATATAGCAGTCTTTGATGATGTGAAAATAAACAGAATAAAAATCAGGATTTCTGACCTTTGGAATGAATAAATGCATTTTAAATGTTCAAGCATGGGCAAAGATTTCACTGTGATTATTAAAAGAGATTGTTGAGATAATGAAGGACAATTTGTGCAATTTGTAGTGGACGATAGGATTATAAAGATTTATTGAAGCTACCTGGTTTTCACTCAGCTTCATTCATTTAGGTCCAAGATAATAAAATTGAAACATTTCATATTTAGATAATTTAGGGAAAGTCGGAAAAAATGCTGAGCTCTTTATAGATTACCTCTACTCAAAAAAATCACTTAATTAAAACAACCTTTATTTGCAGCCAAATAACTAAAACGCAGTAGTGCTTTAAAATGTCAGAATACTTCCCATGGGAGACTACTAAACTTGTTTTGATAAGTCTAATAGGGGTTAAACAATAATGAAATAGATTGGGAGGAGGAATCTTCATTCTATATCTGCTAAAAGATTAGGATCTTTGTTGTGGTTAGCACTGATTGTCAGGAATTTCATCAACTATAATATTCAGCTCCTACTTGGTGATTGGAGATTGTATATCAGAAGGAGCAATGCAATATTAAAATGGTGGACAAATACAAAATATTGCATGAAATGTGAGAAGCTGTATACAAAGGTTTTTGCCTTAATGGTTTATAGCAGAATTTCAGTTTGATTTGCTTATATATTAAGTAATTTTTACATAAAATAGAGCCTTCAAGCAAAAAGTGAGAAATCCAATATGGTGGTCTTTTTTAGATTCCATGTAATATACATCAGGGTCAGCTAACCCAAGGCATCCCTAGTTTATCTTCCTTGATTAAGAGGGAAGCTTATGGACTTGGACATTGTGATGAATACTTAAAGACTAAATATTCACATTATAATATTGTTGCATTCCCAAGACTCTAATTGAGCATGCTTTTGAAAAACCCACAGTGAATGGTTTGATGAATTAATTGAAAGAGATCCAAGAATTAGTTTGAGAGTCAGATGCAAAATCTCTAAGATGTGAATGCTTTTCTTTGCCACACAAATCCCTATTTAAGACTAAAGGATTTTCCTCCATCTGCTGGGAAGCCAGTTGACACCTCTCAACCATTAGTATTCTCTGGGAATTATCTCACTAAAGAGAGCCACTTTATACAGATTTAAACTCTCCTTCTGAAGTAGCACACATCCAAAACTGTGCCAATGTGCCAGTTCAAAGTCTTGTTGTCTGAGGTCTGGTTGTGAATGCATCACTGTTCATCTCCCCTAGTCTCCTTCCCTACTACTAATTTTGTTGATTCTGAGAGTGTTACCTAATAATTTTCATGGTCACTAATCTCCATCTTGTACTGGACTTCCTGGAGGACCCAACTAGGGACACAAGGCCAACTATCTGTACTTAAGTACAAAGTGGTGCAGTGAAAAATGTACTGAACTTAGAATGCCTTTTGAAGTCCTGTATTTACATCTTGGTTTTAGCATGAGCTGGTGGCGTGATCTTGGGCAACTTATTTCATATATCTGATTATTCCTTTCTTCATTTGTAAAATGGAAGTTATTAATATCAAGACAATATGAAAATAAGTATGATAGTGGATGTGAAATTTCCTAGAGAAATGCCTGGAGAACAGTAAGTGCTTACAAAAGCCTGGAAAAAAACTGTAAAGAAGGCACTAGTGTTCTTTGAAAATTGGCCCTCTGAAAAATACCTAAACATCAGGAAGGGAGGAGGTTATCCAGAAGTTTTACACTGTCCTATAGAGGCATTATGTCACATTATATGGTAGTAGGTATTATTAGTCCTAGTGGAGGAAGGAAAGTCAGGACAGGGATCAGAAACACTGGTAGATAGAAAAGCAATCTATTTCCTGCATGACTTTAACAGTCATGATGATTCTTTTGTGTTGGTTTTTAATTCAGATTATATACTTATTAAAGATGAAGAACCTGTCATCTCCCCCCTTCTTTTTTCCCCCTATTTCCAAGTAGTGGCTAGTGTAGTGACTTGAAAACAGTAGCTGCTCATTCATCATTATGTGATGAATTACAACTCTTTCAATAGAAGCAAAGAATTTCATAGGGAGATGCAGAAAACAGCATAATCCATTGCTCATTTTTTCCTCGGAGAAAATCTAAATCTGAATTTCCTTGAACTTGTTCTGGAAAACAAAATAGGAATACATATTATGAATAGTTCATAGAGTTCATAATTTCATGATAGATGATGTTATTGTAAAATGTCTTATGAGAAAAGTATTTAAGAAACATAACTCCACAGCAGTTAGAAACATCTAGATAGGAAACACATTAGTGGCTCCCTTTATCATCATAAGATGACAACAAAGTTATAATAAATAAATGTCTGAAAGTTTAGCCCCATCATCTATTTTCTTATAGTTTAAAAGCTGATTTTCCATCTTCTCCTGTTCTTGGGGAGGAAGGTAAGTAAATACTATGATATCTGAGTGTGTGTGTGTGTGAATTATTCCCTGAAGAAACACATTCATTTTTTAATTATCTTGTTTCCTTCTTAAACAGAATGTAGGCTGGGCACAGTTACTCACACCTGTAATCCCAACACTTTGGGAGGCCAAGGAAAGAGGATCGCTTGAGCCCAGGGATTTGTGACCACCCTGGGCAATATAACAAGATCCCATCTCTACAAAAAGTTCAAAAAATCAACCGGAAATGCTGGCATGCACCTGTAGTCCAAGCTACTCAGGAGACTGAGGCAGGAGGATTGCCTGAGCCCAGGAGGTCGAGGCTACAGTGAGCCATGATTGTACAACTACACTCCAACCTAGGCACCAAAATAAAACCCTGTCTCAAAAAACCAAACTAAAAACAAATGCCCAGAATGTAGATGTGTTTTTTGTTAGTGAGTTTCTTGTTCTGGGGGAGGAAACAAGATAGGATGGAGAGAAGTTGAGTTTTCAAGTTACATGGAACTGGGTTTCCTTGCCTCTGACTTGAATGAGCCATAAAACCATAAAGAGGACATTAAATCCCTATAAACTTCACTTTCCTTATCTGTATAAAAGACATAATGCCTCACAGAGTTGTGGTAAAATTAAATAAATTTATTGATGTGAACCACTTGGCACAAAGCAGATAATCCCTTTGATCGTATAATCATCTTTAAATTCCACAAAACCAGATGATTTTGAGTCAATGACAGCATTTGTAGAAGAAGCTGGTCTTTTTTCCAGAGAAGCATTATCGGTTACATTGCCAGCCACAAAATTGTTTTTGCAAACATTTTTATGTAGCACTCTTCTTTGCATCTGTCCTTAACAAATCATTTTGGCCTCCACTCCCAAATTATAATAAATGATTCCCAGCCCCAGGGGCATTGTACTTCCTGGATGTAATTGTTCACCTTGACTGGTTAAAGTATCTCCTTTCTACTTCAATACTCGTATCTACTGACTGATGTTTCTAAGGTTGACTCTAAGCAATTTTCATCAAAAGAAGTTCAATAGGAATAGTTACCATTTATTTATAACTTATTTGTGTGAACAGTCGTATTTTATTCAATATTTTCAACAATGTTATGATACAGTTTTTAAAAATCCCATGCTACTGATAAAACTATGGTTCAGTGAGTTTGGGTTACATGCCCAATGTCACACAACATGTTCACATCAAAGCAGGTGTTAAATCTACATCTTGCTGGTGCCAAAACTATGGCAGTTCCCAATGGGCCAGTCTGCTTCTTCTACTTTCAGGCCTCCTTAATTCTGATGATGAGTAAGATGTTGAACACTTCTTGTGCCTCTGTGTCCTCATTTTTAAGTGGATATACAAGATCAACTGTTCTATCTTTACAGGCTATGGTGAATGTCAATATAGGTATAAATGTTTTATAGGAAATAGGCTGGAGGCCTTAAACCTAAAACTTATTAATGCAAAGAGAAGAGATAAATGGTTTTTGAATGTCATTTTATGTATGATGACATTGCCTGTGGTTGATAACAGATCTGAGAATCAATCTGTTTCTTAACTTTTCTGTTCATAATTACCACCTCATTCTAAGCTCTTTGATGGAGAAAGGCTGGTTAATAATTGCTAGCCAATTTACAGGCTCTTATAACAGGTGGCTGCACAATGTGCTTATGTGGCCTCAGAAGGGGGCCAGCTCCCTGTCAAAAGCAGTGGACTCACTTTTCTTCAGTAATAATGGAACTGAATATGCTCAGTTTAATTGGTACTAAGTGCAGAGAGGCCTGGTGATTTTCTTTGTTTGGAAAAAGTAAGACTTTGCACAGTACCATAAAACAACTGCAATGCAACATGAAACAGGAGTGCTGTACTCTCAATTGCTCTTTATGAACTCTGTTTTCCATAACCAAATAAACTCGAAATTTTACTTTTCCAACTAGTTTTTTAGTTAAAAAAAGTACATAAAGTCACTATGCACTATTTTCATGGTATTTTTCTAAGCAGAGACTCATTCATCTACATGTAACACAAAGAGGATCAGGAGAAATGAATACTGCGCAATAGTCATGATTTCTAAAAGAGATGCAGTGTTCCATTACAGTCTCAGGGTCAGTTTGACTGGGGTATTAGCCAAGTTATGAAAACTAGGATTAAGATGGGCTATACTATGTGAGGCAGTCTGCCCAGGAGACAGTCAGAATCTCTAAGGAAGAGCTGTAAAGCTAACCTCAGTGAGACCAATTATAGACACCAAGTCTAAATTGCCAGAGGTGGGATCAAACACAGGCTGCCAAGAGTTTAGGGTCAAATGGGATGGAGTAAGATTAAGAACAGGTTAGAAACTATGAGAGAAGGGTCCAGGGAAAAGTTCAAGAATACCCTTGGAGTGTTCCTATACATATTTATCTCTATCCATCAGTCTGTGCATAGCATATGAGGTGTCAGTCTGGCTGAAATAAAATCAGAATACATATATTACTCATATATTTTCTCTTGAAAATAACTATATGTAAGCAGCTTCTTGCAAGACACAGCCGAAAGAACATGTGTACACTTTCTATAAGGACTCTTTAAGTGCCTTTGATTCCCCTTGTGTTGTCACTACATAATGCTAGGCACAGAACAGTTACCCAACAAGCATCCCCTATGGACTAAATACATCTTCACCTTAAGTAAAGCTCCTTTGAAATAGGTCTAGCAGCAAAAGACACATATACTAATATTTAGAATATATACCGTAAAAGCATTATACTAAGAGATAGAAAAAAATGCTTAATCTTCAAAGATTAATTTTTAACAGTAAGTCACCAGAGGAGCTCTAGATGGATGATTTTACTGACTAATGCAATGCACCTTCTAAATGGTTAATTTATACCTCATACTGTCACTGCATTGTTAGGAAGACTCAAAGTCAAGTGAAATTGGCTCTATCTACCATATATTTGTTCTACTCTAATATATTGTCAATATATTATTTAATGTAGGAAATACCCTTGGAGAGAGAAAATATTGGTAAGATAAGTAATAAATATAAAACAAGCCAGTTGAACCGTATCCTAAGTGGTTCATGGACAAGTGGAAAATAAACTTTGGTTAGCCACTTTTCAAAGAGAAACAAGCAGACTAAAGGGTAGTTCTTGAGATTCACAATACTCAAAGCTATGAACCAATTGTAATTAAAACAATTTAACATATTTTTGCATGTGTGGTCGCTAATTAGCAATAATGTTTCATTGGCCGCTGAAAGTTTTTCTTTTATGTCTGTTTATTCATATATATCCCATTCTAGGCTACAGAAACTATATAAGTCAACATGTTGACACAATGCATGTGTCATGTATACACAATGCATGTATAAATTAACCATTTAGAAGGTGCATTGCATTAGTCAGTAAAATCATCCATCTAGAGCTTCTCTGGTGACTTACTGTTAAAAATTAATCTTTGAAGATTAAGCATTTTTTTCTATCTCTTATAACGATGATTTTGAAAGTAATCTACATTTTCCCTTTTATTCTTTCTGGATCTCCCCAGTTCTCTTCAGTGAACAAGCATTACTATTGTAACCAGAACAAACATATGTGCCATAAAAATATTACTTTGCAAGGGAAATGATATTTTATGTGGATTTACTGCCATAGGTGTATCCTTTCGCAACACACCTCCTCCTACTAAATACGAGAGAATATAAACAAGTAATATAAGTGGCGTTGGAGTGGAGGGCGCTGTAAGAAACAGCATTTCAAAATGGCCTGCTGAGGAAGGAGCTTGTGTTTTTAGAGCTGGTCAGACAAGGAGTATGTTTATCAGCGACACGGTGAAATGGATTTTCTGCATTTGTGGGAGTAGAAAATTACTAGCAATTCTTCTAACTCTACAATTAAGAGTTAGAGATATGCACCGTTGATGTCCATCTGTGACAGACTGGATTAAGAAAATGTGGCACATATACCCCATGGAATACTATGCAGCCATCAAAAAGGATGAGTTTGCGTCCTTTGTAGGGACATGGATGCAGCTGGAAACGATCATTCTTAGCAAACTATCACAAGAACAGAAAACCAAACATCGCATGTTCTCACTCATAGGTGGGAACTGAACAATGAGATCACTTGGACTCAGGAAGGGGAACATCATACACCGGGGCCTATCATGGGGAGGGGAGAGGTGGGAGGGATTGCATTGGGAGTTAAACCTGATATAAATGATGAATTGATGGGTGCTGACGAGTTGATGGGTGCAGCACACCAACATGGCACAAGTATACATATGTAACAAACCTGCACTTTATGCACATGTACCCTAGAACTTAAAGTATAATAAAAAATAAATAAATAAATAAATAAAAAGAGTTAGAGATATACAAAAATATTTCTATATTTTAGAAGTCCAAAAAGTTTGGCATTTATCTCATATGTGGCATAGCTGGATGGATCTTGTAGACAAAACATCTATGTTCTGACAGTTATCTCTACAGGCCAGCCTCTAGAAAATCTGAGGAGTGGAAGAGTGGGTTCTTTCTTGACTGTGCTTTGTGAGTGTATGCAAGAGTGTGTGTGTAAGAGACAGTGGGAGCCATGTATGTAGTGTTCTGGTTGAGAGTGCTGGCTCTGGAGTCAGAATGTGCCATTTGACCTCGGGCAAATTACACAACATTTGTTTAAGTTTCAGTTTTCTCATTTGTTGAACAGGAAAAACTATAGTTCCTTCTTTATAGAATTATTCAGAGGATTAAATTAAATATTGCATACCAAACTTTTATACAGCATCTGGCACATAAGTTTCTTAATTATTATTATCATTGTTATTAAATGAAGATATTTATGAATAAAAAAACATAATGAGTCAACTATTGATCACAAGCTGTACCAAAAGGAAACTACAATAACAGGAAATAAGTAACTGGAAAGGGATACTTTATATTTTTTATTACCTTCCTTTGACATTGTGCATTTTTAATGTGTTATTCTTTTTCTAACTTATTGATCACTGATATTTAACATTCCTCATTTTCTAGTAATTTAAAAATATAAATTCCCCATTAAATGTACCTTAGGCTATATTCTAAAAGTTTTTCTATGTTGTATTTTGAAGTGTATTTAATTTAAAATATTTTGTAATATCCAATTGTGATTTCTTCTTTGACTCATGTTATTTACAAGTATGTTACTTTTTGCCTTAAAGTCTACTTTATTTAATATTTCTTTGGAGAAAAAGGCAATTGGTATGACAAAACATTTAATTAACAGGGAAATCAATACAATTTTCAATTTAATTCCAATTTCAAACAAAGGCAATAAAATTATAATACATGAGGAAAGAATTAACAGAACCATGAGAGGAGATAGACAAAGCTAAAATCATACTGGAAGATTTTATCACTATATTTCCAATTTGTTCTATCTCATTAGTGATATAACAAGAGAAAAAGGTCAAGAATAAGCAGAATAGTTTTAAAGTATGGCAAAATTGACTTAATTAACATATTAATTAACTGCCCAACAGTTGTAGAATATGCATTTCTTTCAAACATACATAGAACATTAAACAAGTTCTATAATATACTGAGCAATAAAGCAGCTCTCAAAAAATGTGATAGGATTAAAGCTATAAAATGGATGTTTCTGGATCACTGTTGAATTAACGTAGAGTTAATAATAAAAAGTGAATAAGCATAGTTAAAATTTGTGTTTGATAATATAATCTCTGGTGATTCCATAGATCTGTTTATATTATCTGTTGTTTCTACTGGATTTTGTTTATAATGTCTTTTCTTGTATAAATTATTTTTGAATATGTGCTGCACAGCGTATTGAAAACATTTATAGAAAGACTTTTTAGCTTATGTTAAAGTATCAGATTACCTTTGTTATGCTGTGGTAACAACCTCAATATCAGTAGGTTAACATGCAAGGGGTACCAGTTAATCTCCAGTGTTGCTATATTTCATGTGTTGATTTAATGATTCAGCTTGCTCTAATCTTATGATAACTTCATATTAATAGTTGCTTCCACAGTTGCCAAGATAGGGGGAAAAGTGTAAAATTGTATTATAAATACTTCTACCTGCAAATACACATGTCACTTCTATTTGCATTGTATTAGCTAAAGCAAGGGGACAGGCAAGTGCAATTGTTCCACAGGCCTAGAAGGGGAGGAAAACTGGTGGAGAGTAGGACTAATGTCTACTGCAGACTACTGTTCTGGTTACCAGATGTTAGGTTCAGTCTCTTTTCTACATGTCAAATACACAAACTCTTAACTTAAAGGTGACTAACTTGAAATCCTCTCCAAACATCACTGAGCTGAAAATCCAGGATTTTTTGGTGATACATGGTATTCTGTCCATTAGGGTGTGATGGATAGTAATATTTACATCAAATCCAAATGTGGATCTACTGATCCAGAGATCAATGAACTAAAAAGATAAAGTTATCTTCTACTCCATACCAATATACAGTGGTGAAATGGGGATCGGATCGTTACAAAAAGCACTCTCATTTTGAAAGAAAAAGAGTGGGAGACCCACAGAAGTAACTGAGTCATAGTAATACTGAAGTCATCCTGAAAATACATTTCAACAGGTCCCTATTTGGATAATTTTTTATTTAGACAATTTTGTTACCTGGGAAGACTTCCCCAGTCCACTATTCTCCATCGTCTCTGGCTATTCCCTTTGACAGTCCCCCCCGCCCCGCCCCATTTTATCTTTCTTGGCCATATATATGGCTAGGAAGAGAAACTGAAGAATTGTGTACCAGTTTTAAATACTTCATTGCCTAGACAAGTCACATGGCTACTCCCAAATTTGAAGGGATGGGGAAGAACAATTTTTTCCTGTGCATAAGAGATAATTAAAAATATGAGCAAGTAGCACTAATACTCTACCAAAGATGGTGTTTTCTTTTATTAAAGAGGATTTTCATTTACCTCCACAGCTTTGAGGTTGCCTCTGCAAGCAACCTAGGGTCACTTTAATCTACTTTCTGAAACTGAGATTTTCTGGGCTACTCAGATGAGATAATACAGGGCTGCAGTCTTTTCAAAAGTTGATTCTCATTCAACACAGCCTAAGAGTGGGTTGAAAGGTTAGGGATCTAGAAAAAGAAACTATATTAACTAACATGGAAGTGTAGGCTAGAAAATTAGTTTAGAAAGAGGACCATGGTATCAGCAAAGAGAGACATTGATGCCACACTGAAAGTTGCCATTTTCTCACTTTTCTATATAGAAGCCTCACTTGTTTTAGCCATGCCAGTGGGAGAGGATATGCATTAAGAGAAATTAAAGGCTGTAGCATCGAGAGTCCTTCCAGCTCAGGATTTTCAGGTGAAATACAGACATCTAGTAAAATCTGAATTTCAGATAAACAACAAATAATTTTTAGTATAAAAAGTATGTCCTATGCAATAGATAAGTTATATTTATGGTAAAAGAGCTTATCTGTTATTCAAATTTAACTGGGTGTCTTGTATTTTTATTAGCTGAATTTGGCATCTCTATCTAAGTGGAAAGATGTCTGGGGGAAAAGCTGCTGAATTGTTTGGACTCATGGTGTGAACATTTGAGAGAGATGTTTAACATTAGAAAGATTATGCCCTGTTCGAAGAACGGAAACATTTCAATTTGGCTGGAGCTTACTTTGAATAGGAGAAGCCATACTGACAAGACAGAATGAAAAGGGACAAAATCTTATTGTAATTCCCTCCAGACTAAAGATTTGAATATTGTAATTACTCAAAAATTCACAAGGGATAAGTGATAAAGTGAGAGTTAAAGGAAGGCAAATAGCATTCAGGAATGAGTAGAAATAACTGAATAAGGATTGCTTACTTATTGATACAGGGTTCTTTGCTTAGGTGTGATTTAAAATTATGGATCCATAATGTTTAAGTCAAAATGTTCCAGTTGTTATAACAACATTATAATACCTTATTATGTCACTTTTCAGCACATTGTTTAGAATATGACTACATTACTTTAAACTACAGTTGCCAGGAGAACCAAGACACTTCTCACATTTAGTTAATGCAGTGGCTGCTCAGACAAAACACAAAATCATTTGTAACTGCCACATAAATTTGTGACATGATGAAAAACATCACAAGCATAAATGGGTATTATTAAATTAAAACTCTGAAATTATCTGAAATTTAAAAACCTTGCTATGAGAAAAATTTCTGTGGGTTTGATTGATAGTTACCAAACATTTTACTTCTCTCTAGAACTGCTCTGGCATCTTTTCTCCCTTTTGCCAGTTTCCCTCTGTGGCCTATACCTGTCTGAGAGCACTTTTTTTTTTTTAATCATTCCTCACATTATGGCTAGTTGTATTCCAATTTTTTCTCAAACTTAATAAAATGAGCATCACTTTTAGAAGCAAAATTCTTTCTCTTCCCATATTAGCAAATTATTTTAATAAAAACATCACTTAAACATATTCAGATGTGAATCAATATCTTAAAAAAGACACATTTGTAAATTATAAATACTTCAAAAATACTATATTTTAAAATTAGCATCATTAATTTAATACTGTAGATTATATTATTTTGATGAAATTATTATATTCTTACTCAAGAGCTGAATTTAGTAAGGACTGCTAAGACAAGAGCCCTTTAAATTGCATGGTTGCTCTACTACTATGGTAGCTACGGCAACTCATTTTCTCAACTAGTTTTCTGTTTTCAAACTGCTGGGAAACACTTATTTGTTTAGGGCATTGTGATCTCACTTGTACTTAGCTGGCACAAATTCATCATCATGAATTATGTTCAGTTCCATTTCTCCCATCCCTTTTCGTAACAAAAAAACAGTAATCTTTGGTGACAACATGAGTGTAAATTGGACAGTAAAATCACACGAATAACACCTAGTACAAAGTTGTCATACGAACAATCTTAAAATAAAGACTATGTAAACTACAACAACATTTCAAGACATAGAGAGTACAACATGATATAAATAGAAACAAAATGTTAGTTAAAAAGTGTGGGGATGAAGTTAGGGTGTAGACTTTTTATTAGTTTTCTTTTTATTTGTTTATGTGAACAGTGTTAAGCTGTTATCAGCTTAAAATAATGGGTTATGATAGTGTTTGCAAGCTTCATGGTAAACTAAATTAAAAAGTACATTTGATACACAAAAAATAAAGAGTAAAAAATTAATTACCACGAGAGAAAAGCATATTCACTAAAAGGAAGACAGGAAGGAAGGAAGGAAGGAAGAGAAGACTTCAAAACCACCAGAAAACAAAAAACAAAATGGCTAGAGTAAGTCCTTACTTATCAATAATAACATTGAATGTAAATGTAAACGGACTGAACTTTCCAATCAAAAGACACAGACTGGCTGAATGAATTAAAAAAAAAAAAAAACAGTACTCAATGATCTGTTACCTATGAGAAACTCTTCATCTATAAAGAAACACAAACTGAAAACAAAGGGATGGAAAAGATATTTCATGCCAGTGGAAATCAAAAAACAGCAGAAGTCACTGTACTTATATCAGACAAAATAGGTTCTAAGACAAAAACTATAAGAAAAGATAAAGCAAGTTAGCATACAATGATAAAGGGTCAATTCAGCAAGAGGATATAATAGTAAATATATATGCACCAAACACTGGAGCACAGATATATAAAGCAAATATTATTAGAGCTAAAGAGAGAGATAGGGCCCAATACAATACTAGCTATAGACTTCAACACTCTACTTTCAGCATTGGACAGATCTCTCAGACAGAAAATCAGCAAAGAAACAACAGACTCAATCTGCAATATAGACCAAATGAACCTAATAGATATTTATTGAACATTTGAACATTTCATCCAATGGCTGGAGATTGCAAATTCTTTTCGTCAGCACATGGATCATTATCAAGGATAAATCATATGTTAGGTCACAAAACAAGTCTTCAAGCATTTAAAAATAGTGAAATAATATGAAGCATCTTCTCTGACCACAATGGAATAAAACTAGAAATCAATAACAAGAGGAATTGTGGAAACTACACAAACACATGGAAGTTAAACAATATGTTCCTGAATAACTGGTAGGTCAATGAAAAAAGAATGAATTGTAAAATTTCTTGAAACAAATGATAATGGAAACACAGCATACCAAAACCTATGGAATACAGCAAAAACAGTACTAAGAGGCAAATTTAGAGCTGTAAGTGCCTACATCAAAAAAGAAGAAAAACTTCAAATGAACAACCTAACAACGCATCTTAAGTAACTAGAAAAGCAAGAGCAAAGCAAACTCCAATATAGTAGAAGAAAAGAAATAATAAATATCAGAGATCAGAGCAGAGATAATTTAATTTGAAATGAATAAAACAATACAAAACATCAATATAATGAAGTTTGTTTTTCAGAAAGATAAACAAAATTGACAAACCTGTAGACAGACTAAGAAAAAAAGAGAGAAGACTCATCTAGACAAAATCAGAGATGAACATGTAGACATTATGACTGGTATTACAGAAATTCAATGGATCATTAGTGGCTACTATGAGCAACATATATGCCAATAAATTAGAACATCTAGAAAAAAATGGAGAAATTCCTAGACAAACACAACCTACCCAGATTGAAATATGAAGAAATCCAAAACCTGAACAGACCAATAACAAGTAGTGAGCTCAAAGCTGTAATTAAAAAGTCTTCTATCACAGAAAAGCCCAGAACCTGAGTGCTTCACTGCTGAATTCTACCAAACATTGAGAGAACTAATATCAATCATATTCAAACCATTCTGAAAAATAGAGGAGGGGGAAACTCATTATATGGGGACGGTATTACCTGGATACCAAAACCAGACAAAGACACAGCAATAAAAAGAAAACTATAGGCCAATATCACTGATGAATATTGATGCAAAAATCCTCAAGAAATACTAGCAAATAGAATTCAACAACACATTTTGAAGATCAGTCATCATGACCAAATGGAATTTATCCCAGGGATGCAAGGATGGTTCAATATATGCAAATCAATTAATGTATACATCATATCAATGGTATGAAGGACAAAAATCATATGATCTTTTTAATTGATGCCAAAAAAGTATTTGATAAAATTCCACATCCCTTCATGATAAAAACCCCCAAAAAACTAGGGATAGATGAATATATCTCAACATAATAAAAGCCATATATGACAGACAGACCCATAGGTAGTATTGTACTGAATGGGAAAAATTGTAAAGCCTTTTTTATCTAAGATCTGGAACATGACAAGGATGCCTACTTTCAATGCTGCTATTCAACATAGTGCTAGAAGTCCTAGGTAGAGCAATCAGACAAGAAAAAGAATTCAAGAGGTCAAATTATCTTTGCTGATAATATGATCTTATATTTGGAAAAACCTGATGATCTAACCAAAAAATAATTAGAACTGATAAACAATTCAGTCAAGTTGCAGGATACAAAAATCAATACATAAAAATCAGTAGCATTTCCATAAGTTAACCGTGAACAAATCCGAAAAAATCAAGAAAGTAATCCTACTTACAATAACTACAAATAAAATACCTAGGAATTAACCAAAGAAGTGAAAAATCTCTACAATGAAAACTATAAAACATTAATGCTAGAAATTAAAGAGAACACAAAAAAAGTGGAAAGATATTCCATGTTCATAGATTGGAAGAATAAATATTGTTAAAATGTTCATACTATCCAAAGCAATGTACAGATTCAATACAACCCCTATCAAAATACCAATTACATTTTTCATAGAAGTAGAAAAAAAATCCTAAAACTGATATAGAACCACAAAGGACCTCAAAATAGACAAAGCTATCCTAAGCAAAAAGAACAAAATTGGAAGAATCACACTACCCGACTTTAAATTAGTAGTATAGAGCTTTAAATTATAGTACAGAGTTATAGTAACCAGAATGGCATAAAAACAGAATTGATCAATGGAACAGAATAGAGAACCCAGAGACAAATCCATACATCCACAGTGAACTCATTTTTGACAAAGGTCCTAAGAACATATACTGTGGAAAGGACAGTCTCTGCAATAAATGGTTCTAGGAAAACTGGATATTGATATACAAAAGAATGAAGCTAGACCCTTGCCTCTCTTCATATACAAAAACCAAAATGAATTAAAAACTTAAATCTAAGACTTCAAATGATGAAACCACTAAAAGAAAACACTGGGGAAAATATTCAGGGCATTAGACTGGGCAACCTTTTCTTCAGTAATCCCCTGTAAACACAGGGAACCAACCAAAGAAAACATGGGCAAATAGGATCAAATAAAGTCAAAACTTTCTGCTCAGCAAAGAAAGCAATCAACAAAGTGAAGGGCAACTCACAGAATGGCAAAAAATATTTGAAAACTATCTATCTGACAAGGGATTTATAAACAGAATGTATAAACAACAACTCTACAGGAAAAAAAGTGAATAATTCAGTCAAAAATGGGCAAAAGATTTAAACAGACATTTCTCAAAAGAAGATATACAAGTGGCAAACAGGTGTATGAAAATGTGTGCAACATCATTGATCATCAGAGAGATAAAAATCAAAACTACAATGAGATATCATCTCACCCCAGTTAAAATGGCTTTTATCAAATAATCAGACAATAACAAATGTTGCCAAGGATATGGAGAAAAAGGAATCCTTGTACACTGCTGATGGGAATGTAAATGACGATGACCACTATGGAGAATAGTTTGGAGGTTCCTCAATGAATTAAAAATATAGCTACTGTAAGACCCAACAATCCCACTGTAGGTATATACCCACAAGAAAGGAAATAAGTATATCAAAGAGATATCTGAACTTCCATGTTTGTTGCAGCCTATTCACAATAACTATGATTTGGAAGCAACCTATGGATGAATGTATAAAGAAAATGTGGTAAATTCTCTCAATGGAGTTTAATTCAGCCATAAAGAAAGTGAGATGCTGTTATATGCAACAGCATAGACGGAAAAGGAAGTCATTATGTTAAGGGAAATAATCTAGGCACAGAAAGAAAAATAGCACACGTTCTGACTTATCTATGGAAGCTATAAATTAAAACAATTAACTCATAGAGTTAGAGAATTGAAGAATGATTACCAGAGACTGGGAAGGGTATTTGGTGGGTGAGGATTGGGTGGGAATAGAGAATGGTTAATGGGTAGCAAAACATTAAATGAATGAATCAGACTTAGAATTTGCTAGAACAATGGTGACTAAAGTAAAAATTAATGTAACTGTACATTTAAAAATAACTAAAAGAGTATAGTTGAATTGTTTGTAACACAAAGGATAAATGTTTGAGGTGATGGATACCCCATTTAGCCTGATGTGATTACTATGCATTGCATGTCTGTATCAAAATATCTCATGTAACACACAAATATATACACCTACTATGTACCCACGAAAATTTAAAAAATAATAAAAATAAAGAGTATGTAGACCTGTTTAGTAAAGATGTTGCAATTTAAAAAACAACAGCCATTAGCCCTAAAGTAATTAAAGTTCTTCAGTCTTTAAATAGCCTCTCGATGAAGTGCATAAAATGAGAACATTCTCCATACACAACTAAAATGTTGCCTCTACTTTTGCTGCTTTGAGGATCCTGAAGCGGATAGCAGCTTCTCCCTAAAACATACCATTTTCCATTTTGGATTCCAAATTCTCAAAATAATTTCTCAACATTTAGCCCATCTTATTTTTCTGTTTTACTCTTCAAGCTCATTATGATGTACATTAACTTCACTTCCTCATTTTATGTGGTGTTCTCCGGGCTTTACTAATTACCAACTCCTGTATGGAAAGGAGAATCTGGGCAAGTGTGAAAAAATCATTCCCCATTTGAAGGGAGGAGGAGCAAAATATGAAATATTCAGGTACTATTAATTTTTACTTCTTTTGAAAACATCTTGAGTTTTAAACCTACACTTTCACTTGGCCAGGCATTTAAACTCATTATATCTAGTATGGAACTCTTTATAGTCCCATAGATCTGCTCAGATTCTAAATTCCTGGTGAGTCCCAGACACCATGGGTTAGCAGTCCCCACATCAGCTATGGTTTTGTGATCCCTGTTTTATCTCTGCTCCTAGTCCTGACCCCAGTCTCTTATCTGCCCCCAAGAGAAAGGTAGGTGTTTACCAATCTGATGAAAAAAACTAAGGGCTTTTGGAGTTGGGCTTCTAACAGACCAAAATTAATAAGAATAGCAGAATGAAAAGCTGTTAGGAGATGAAGATAATAATATTTGATTATATGCCATGAAATGATTGTATTTTCCCAAGTCTCTGCCTTTATTAGCATTCCATCCTTCCTGTGATCTACCTAGCAGCGTTCCTGAGGGCCAATATCAGGTATGCAATTATCACAGCTTTGCTTTCCCATTCACCTGAGCTTATCCTATTTTCCAGTAAAATTTGCTCTATTTCTTCTCCTTTGTGTTGGCCCCTTTTGAACTCTTCTGCTACCCTCATCAAATATGCTTGTCCCAAGGTATCAAGACTATTTTTCTCAGTCCTAGTTCTCTAGCACTGTAAGTCAGCCCCATTTCATGGCAAATCAAACCTGAAATCCTCAGAACCCCTCTGGTTACTAAGGGAAAGTCCTAGTCTCTCTCACAGCCATCTTAGTTCTTGAGATTCCAGCCCCATTTTGAGATCTGTCGCCCCTGATTCTGGCTTGCCCAGCTTAGGCAATTCTATATTCAAACCAAACAGGCTCCAAAGTAAACCATTATATTCCTCTTCCAAATTTCAAAAGCCTAATGGCTTTCCATATTGATTTTTAATCTTGATTAATGATACTAACACACATTTAATCAAACAAACTAGTGACTTTGATCTTTTTCTTTTCTTTCCTTTACAACCCACATTCAAAGTCACTTTTCTGCTTGCTGTCATAACAAATCTGCTTGAACCCACTCAGTCAGGCCTTTATTCCCATGTTTTCTTTGAAATTGCTCCTATAGCTTCCATATTGACCAGCACGCCTGCATTCAAGGTTTTGAGAGTGCCATTAAGCTTTGCCATTCCCCACATACAAACTAGTATTTTTAAAATTTACTCTTTCCTGGGGGAGGGATACAGAGGCTTTCACTTGGTTTTCTCTATTGAAATAACTGTCATATCACAGACTTGTGAACCAGTGTTATAGTTCTCCTAATGAGAAAGCATTCCAATATACATAGGAACCTGGGTTATGATAATCAGATGTTGTCCATGGATCCTGTGGACACACTATGAACTACTCATTAACTACTGCTCAGAACTCCATTTACCACTAACCTCCATTTGTTCCCGACTCTAAAAGAGAGCTCTGGTAGCATTTTGCATCTCTGGAAATTAGTGTCGATTTGGACTCTGTGTTCAAAAGTCCCTGAAAGGTCCAGGTATTTCACTTTTCCTAGCATATGATTTGCTGAATAAATAGCTGTAGGACTCTTTGGTGATAAAAAAAAATTGGGGGAATTAACAATTTTTATGCTTGTTGTGGTCTTGCTGCAGTGTTCTTTTATCATAGGGAACTAATGTTTCCCTTGGTCAGTGAGTTCAGGATTTGTCTGAGAACTGGCCAGATCTAAAAGCTAGGCAAGGGATCATGACTCTTTACTAGGCCAATTACATTTAGTCTCATAATCATCAACTCTGGATTTCTTTTGATGATATAAATCAAGCAAATTTTTGTTGAATTCCTAATCTTGCCTCTAGGACCAATATTCTATAAACTATCCCAAAAGTTATTTGTGTATCAGGGCTCCTGACTACCACTCTGACTCTGCTGTTAATTGTGATAATTGACTCACCTTGTTTACTGACTATTCAGTGATACCATGTAGTTTCCATTATTCTGGGTCCCATCACCCTTATTACTATGAAGTAGCCCAGTCCTGCAATAGCATCTCCTACCATGAGTCCTGGCCTATTAATAACAACCACACTCAGCTTCTCAGTGAGGCCGGTGCCCCTTTCACCAGCATGTTCTTTGTCTATTATGTTACATGGAGTGTCCTCCGGGTCCTTCAAAGGAGCCTAAATATCTGCTGGGTTTTCTAATCTAGCATGACCATTTTTCTGAGCCTTGGGAGCCTTTGCTCCACGAACTGTCACCATAGTAGTTCTCACATTTCTACTCCATGAGCTGTGTCCATCACTTTTTCCAAGCTTTTAAGTGTCACTTCTGCAGCACATTTGCACTTTGTCTTGAGACCTTCACCATAGTGTTAAATTCTGTACCATGAGAATGTGTTCCTCCAGATAAACTCTCCCTTCAGTATCCAGAACACTTGGGGACCAGTTCCTTGTGGATTATCAGGCACCCCTCGCAGCCAGGTCCACATACAGTATCAAGCACCCTTAGGATCTAGTATTGCCCCACCCCCAGCAGGGTCCAGTCTATATAAAATATCCAGCCCTTGGCAATGCAGATTAGTCAAATTCCTATAGCTCCTTTCCTCCCTTAGCAGGCACAGCACATCTATGCCAGGGTTTGACAACTAAACATTAATTCTCAGCCAGGATGGTAGATGCTGAAAAAAAGGAGCATTGTATGATGTCACCTGCCTCATACGAAGTTTCTTTATAACCTTTAGTAAGGAGGAGTCACAATCTACTAAGAGAGGTGAGTGGCCTCTACTTCAGACCTAGTGGGTTCAGGGGATTTGCCACTGCACTCTCATAGATTTTCCAAGTTTTAATGTCTTACTATTTCCAGAATAGAGTCCTGGCCTTGAAGTAAAAATTCTACCAGGGCTGAGAATCCTCCCTCCACTGAAGCTCTGCAACACTTTGGTTAAGTCCAGCACCTGATCTTCAGCTTTGTTTTGCCTCTGGCTTTAGAAAGTGAGGAACTTCAAATGCAACCTACAAGACGCCCTGACTTTTACAATAAGTCTTGAATTTATGGTTAATCATATTGAGTCTGTCTTTATTTCTCTCTGATGAATCAGTGGTGTTCAGCAAGTCACCCTATTCCATTGTCCTCACAATGAGTGTGTCCCTCATACCTCTCAAGTGCCAATTTCTTCAGCTAGTGTGACCCCTTCCACCTGTGTCTTGTCACATATTACTTCTGGTGATAGTTTTGTTAATTGCACCATTACAGTAGGCCAGGGACTATCCATACTCCATCTATCTCTAGCAATGGGATTCTCATTGCCATGTTCTGACAAGTGATCAATTTTCCAGGAGTCTGCTTTCTAAGACCACTCCTGGCACTGACTATCTTCAACTGAGTTCCCTGAAAATATACTTTTAGCTGAAGGATTGTGTGCAGATGTTTATTGGTGACTGCTTCTGAGAGATACATGTGTAAGGGAGTTAGAAAGGTAGGATTGGGTAAAGAGATACATAGATCTGTAATGTTGTTGTTGCAGGGGAGGCCACAGCCAATTTTATAGTGGCTCTGAAGCTTTGGCATTGTCCCAAATTGATCTAAAGGAGTGGCGCTGGACTCTCACATGCTTTCATCAGATAGACATAGGTTATAGACATTCTCTGGGATAAGCCTTAATCTTGGATAAAGGCAATTCACAGTGAGGGCTTGCTGAAGTAGGCCATCAGCAGCCAATATTCTGAGAAGCTGGGTTTGGATGAGTAGGCCCTGGAGAATGGAGCTAAGAGAATCTCACAGAACTCACCATATCTTTTATCCTTTAGATTATGAGCTCTGCAAGATCAGAGAATGTCAGTTTTGTCAAGTTTCTTCTCTGTTTTATCCTGAGTCTAGAATAGTGTCTGGCACATAGCTGAAAATAATATAAAATCATTAAACCCTAACTATACTCCCCTTTAATTATCTTTCAAATTTGTATATATTTTCTATTTCTTTTTTTTTTTTTTTTGAGACGGAGTCTCGCTCTGTCACCCGGGCTGGAGTGCAGTGGCCGGATCTCAGCTCACTGCATGCTCCGCCTTCCGGGTTTACGCCATTCTCCTGCCTCAGCCTCCCGAGTAGCTGGGACTACAGACGCCCGCCACCTCGCCCGGCTAGCTTTTTGTATTTTTTTTGGTAGAGACGGGGTTTCACCATGTTAGCCAGGATGGTCTCGATCTCCTGACCTCGTGATCCGCCCGTCTCGGCCTCCCAAAGTGCTGGGATTACAGGCTTGAGCCACCGCGCCCGGCCTATTTTCTATTTCTACTGTTGCCTTAGCACATATCTCATCGTGTATTGACAAATTAATGCCAGAATTTCCTAACTAGTCTCCTTCTTTAGCTACTTTCTAAAAAAACCATTTAATGTAAAAGTCATCTGTTAATCCTACAATATTGATCTTGTTAAAAGCATTCTGTGGCTTCCAATTACCTATAAGATGAAAGTGTGTGTGTGTGGTGTGAGAGACAAAGCACTTTATGATTTGGTCTTGGGTTGGCTCACCTGAATGCTCTCCTGTTACTCTTCCCCCACATTACTACCCTGTGAAATAAACATCAGGTAGTGTATGAGCCTTAGAAACTCTTATATTATTAAGAGTTATTGAGTATGTTGTTTCTTCTCTCTGTTATATCCTTCTCATTCTTCTCCATCTGATAAATTTCAGTTATTCTTTATGATCAAGTTTATGTCATATTCTGATACGGTTTGGCTCTGTGTCTCCACCCAAATCTCACTTTGAATTGGAATCCCCACACGTCAAGAAAGGGTCCTAGTGTAAGGTGATTGGATTACTGGGGCAGTTTCCTCCATGCTGTTCTCATGATAGTGAGTGAATTCTCCTGAGACCTGATGGTTTAAATGTGTTTGGCAGTTTTGGCCTCACTTTCTCTCTCTTCTGCCACCATGTAAGATGTGCATTGTTTCCCCTTCACCTTCTGCCATCAATGTAAGTTTCCTGAGGTATCCCCAGCCATGTGGAACTGAGTCAATTAAACATCTTTTGTTTATAATTACCCAGTCTCAGGTAGTATCTTTATAGTGATATGAAAATGACTAACACATCCTTTGTATATGTTTTCTAATTCTTTGGGGCAGAATTAATGGCTCCTTTCTCAGTGTTCTAATAACATTTAGGACATAACTCCACTATAAGAGGCTATTCTAATTGCTTACTTTATATTTCTTTCTTTGCCCTGTTCTCTCTCACTAAAGTGGTGATAGCCCTCATGATGTGTAACCTACCTTTCTCTCATGCCTAGAACAGACTAAATGTTTGTTAAATGAATGAGTGAATGAGTCAATGACTATTGATTAAGGGTCAAGTATGTGCTTCTAGTAAGCTAAATGTTTTGCCTGAAATAGAGGATAAAAGGCAGATACCTACCTTACAGAGCCCATGTTCTTGGGATGAGTATTATTATGAGTTGAGAAAATTAAAGCAGAAAGCCTTTAATGACTGGAAGCTCAGGGAATAGACTCAAAGACTAATACTTAGTTGACAGAATCATGACTGGCCAGAGAAAATTTCTCTGTGGATTAATTTGTTATTTTTATGAAATAAGGCTGTAAGGATCATAGCTGAACTATCTTCTATTCATTTTTTCCTATTATGCCTTTCCACTGTGTTCTGCCATGGCATGTACTTAACCCAGTTACAACAGAACACTGTATTCTCACATGACAAAAGTGATTATCCTTTCAGTTGCCTCTGAGATAATTATAACAGTGACTGGAGCAGATGTTGTTTAAATTATTTTTGTGCATAATATTTTCCCTGATGGTCTTTTGAAACTAAAATACAGACATTTCATATTAGAGCATGATAGCTGAGATGATTGTTCACCTCTAAATCCAATGGCTCACAATTTACATACCCTGATGAAATATTTAATGCATAGCTCCAAATTCATCCTCCTGGGGTGTAAATTGGTGACATTACAGAGGGTTAGTCCAAACAGAATATGATACTAGTTGTTAGCTAACACTAACAAAAGTTACAGGGAATAGTCAGATTGTGGAAGGAGAATATGAGGTTGATGTAAGATTGGTATGTGGTTATATTTTATGCATGACTTCAGATATTGCTATATAGATATAGAATTTAGTTGAGGTTTCCAGTAGAGGAAAACAAAAGAAAAGCAAAGAAAGAAGATGTGTGAGAATGAAATGCCTTTTTTCCAACACAACTTTCATGTTTCAGGGAGGAAGGAAGCCTGCACATTACTTGCATATAGATTTGGTTTACGTGAGCTCAACAACAAAGTTCTGCCTGAACTCACACAGAGAGTGTCTGTGTGAAGATGTCATACGAGCCAACTTTGCTGTATCACTTTCCTAGTAAAAGGCAAGTCTAAGCTTGTTAATAATTAAAAGATAACAAAAACTAGAATGATACATGATTAGATGTGGTAATGCTTTTTAAGAATGCCATTTTAAATTGTGCATAATAATTGTTGGAGTTATGTTTTGAAATAATGCTTTGTTTGCATCTTCTTATTCAGCTTCCCCCAACTTCTTACTAAAGTGGAAAAATGTACACCATACCCTAAAACTAAGGCTATCATTAAAATCTCTGAGAAATTTTCTATGAAAAACAAAGCCAATTCATCAGGATAAAGAAAAGCATGACATTTATGCTTCTCCCACTAGTTACCTTGTGATTCTGTGACCCAGGATCTTTCTTGACCCAGAACACAAGGAGATCTGTCTTCTCCTCCAAGGGTACTATTACTCCTTCATATTTCTACATTCATTTGGATTTTGTACCTTTACGAAGTCCTTGAAGAAAGAAATGTATGCTGGGGACATAGTTTTAATGTGCTCCAGTCTTTCAGAGGATCAGGGAGTGCGAAGAGAGGATTCTTAGTATGAAAAATAAACTAAATTGATGCCTACTAAACATAATAATTCAATAGTCCTATATAACTCCAACTCTCCCTCCAGATCTAGATCAAGGGAGATTCAGCTGTCTCCAGATGGAGAAGTGTGCTATAATAAAAAATTAATCTAGTCTTTGTCCCTTGTTCCTGGGAGAGAAACTAAATCCTTGGAACTCCCAGAGTTATGGAGTTCTTTTTCATTTGTAGTAGGCCCTGATAGTTAATGTTAATGAGGTGACTCCTGATGGACCCTAGATAGCTTATGCTAGCGAGATGGCTCAGGATAGGGGTTGGCCATCCCAGGAAGACCAATTGTGTGATTAGAGGAGTTGAAGATGTTGAGTCATTTGATATCAGCTGACCTTCAAACCTTCAGGGAAGGCATGAAGGCTAGAGATTGAATCCAATTACATGGACTGTGATTCAAACAATCATGTCTATGTAATGAAACCCTGATAAAAACTCTGGACACTGAAGTTCAGTGGAGTATACATTTATATTCTGGTAGGGTGTCAAGTCCTGACTTACTGGGAGAGTGTATGGAAGTTCCTTATCAGATATCACTCTATGTGTATCCCTTATAATACAATGTATTCATGAATATAGCACTTTCCTGAGTTCTATGAGTCATTCTAGTGAACTACCAAAACTGAGGAGGTTAAGGGAACCCCTGAATGTATAGACAGTCAGTAGTATGGGTGGTATGAGGATCCCAAAGTTGTGGGTGGTATCTGAAGTAGTCTTGTGGATGATCGAGTCTTTAACTGTGAAGTCCAATGCTAACTCAAGGTGATTAACCTTAGAATTACATTTCATTACACCCAATTGGGGGTTAAACAAAATAACAGGTCAAAAGAACCAAGAGACATCCACACTTCTTGAGTATTGGCAAAAAAAAAAAAAACAAAAAGGCTTTGTAGAAGACCCACTGTCCTACAAACATCTTCCAGGACAGGACAGATCTCCAACTACCAATATGTGCGTTTATTTACCTTACAGCTTTCACCTAAGGTGGGATAATTCTCAAGTATGTAATGTGCACTGGTTCATATAGTTTTCCCATAGATTTACCTACAGTGTTAGCTGGTCCAACAATATATCTTTTATATGTTGTCTTCCTTTACCTTTATCATTCCGTCTCTTCTATTGGTGTTTCCTATACCTTCTAAATAAACTACAAGGCTTAGAATATTTTCCCCCAGAATCTGCTTCTGGGAGAATCAAAACTAGAGAAACTTCTGGACTGAGGGTGAGTGAGAGGGAAAATAACACAGGGCTCACTAAAAAAATGATTATGTTACATTGGAATGGAAACAATATCGTAAACAGGGAATGAATGAGCATAATTATGAAAAATTATAAAAAATGTTTTACTATGGAAACCTAAAGAGAAATTTGAAAACTGCTTGACAGTGTCAATACAAAAAAAGCTATGTAACATAAATAGGCAACCGTAGAAGGTACCAAATCATGAAAGCAAAGACAAAATGTAAAGGGAGTTCAGTGAAATAAGAATAGATACCATATTTAATAAAAATCCTGTAGCAGAAAACTAAGTGATTTAGAGCTCAAACTTAAAAAGATTATTTGGAAGACAGAAAAAATGATAGAGAAAAGTAATGTGAGATGAACTTTAAAAGTTAGATATGATAACTCTCAAATATTTGTGTTAGCTTTGATATCTCTTGACCTTTGAGCAACCAGCCATTGGACATTTCTTTTTGACTTTCACAGGGGATCTCCAAATTCTGAATTCATCAGCTTTCTTTCTGTGTTGCCTGTTTAAAGTTGGCTAGAAATAGAAACCAATTATCTTTAACATCTCTGTTATCTTCCAACACCCCACTCTAGGCTTCAACAATGAAGCAATCTAAGTTCTTCTGAGCCTATTGCTAACTATCTTTCAAATGTGTCCAGTTTTGCTTATGTCCACGACCCCTAATCTAACTAATCCAGCCCTCTATCTCCTCATGCCTGGACCATTGCAAACTTCTAATAAATTTACTGATACCAACCTTTTCATCCTCTAGTCTAAACTCTACACTGTAGCCAGGTGACTTTCCCAAAATATAGTTGTATGATTTCAGTGCTTAGGAGCGTTGTTGACTTCCATTGTCTTTGAGATTATACCTGCCATGCATAACTTGAAATGACCCTAAGTGACCTAGTCACTATCCTGCTCTTATCTTCATTAGTAGAGTTTCCTATAACATGAATCTCTATAATTCCTCAAATATGTTACACATTTTGTTGTTTACTGCCAAAGCCTTTTGGCATGCTGTTTTCTCTGCCTGGAACACTTTTCTTGCCTCTTTTACCGGACTAATTTTTACCTAATGCTATCTTTGACTCACTGACCTAGTTTGAGCCCTCCTGATTTATTGTTTCCTAGTACTCTCTCAATACTCTAGAATATCACATTTTATTGGAATGATGTCTTTAATTGTCTGTCATTTTTGCTGTTTCTTGAGTTGGGGAAAAAAACCATGTATATTTTTCTCATCACTATTTTCTGTATGCCTGGAATGATTCCTGGTACTATTCACTTAGTAAATATTTATTGAATGAACTATTGAGTGAGTGAAGGAAGGAATGAATGAGTAATATTAGAGCTTTAGCTTAGAGAAGTTACCTATTTCTAAAGGGATAACATTATTAGAATAGAAACTATAATCAAAGACAAAATTTCCTGTGATAGGGAAAGAAAATCAGTGCATGCTGATATACAAGATAATATGAAATGTCAAATGACATCTTTCCTGTTGTCTAAAAATTAGATATTGATGCTTTCAGCTTAGAAAAATAGCTGCTAAGCTGAGAGCAATACCAGCTCTTGGAGGCTAGCCACTACCAACAAGGCTTAATGAAGGATCTATTTTACATATTCAACAGTCACTCTGTAAAACTTTGGGGCTGCCTAAATTGTCCTCTACCTTACCACTTTCCTGCAAGGACAAAGTCACAAAATTGGGCTAATGTTGCTGGAAACCTTGAAAAAGAGACATGGAAGAAATGGCAAAGTTGAGGAATGAGTGCAGTGGGGTAGGGCAGCTTGCATTCCCACTCCTTGGTATGGCAATCTGTGAGTCAGATAAACAATGCACAGAGTGGTTAGGATTCCTTGTAATTCCTAGAGAAGGCTGTCTTCTAAATGACAGAATCCTAGCAGCAAGAACTGGTGAAATGCCTGTGGTATTGAATTGAGGTACATCAGGAGAGGTCAAGCCTGAACTGAATCTTCGTCACCATAAAACTGGGTATAGAAATATTTTACACCTTGGGGTGAATCTGGGGCAATAGAATAGCTAGGATAATGTAGCACATGGGCCAGTCATCTATAGCCAAAGGAACCCTAGTCAGAGGATTTGGGGCAAGAAAGTTCTCCCAGAGAGCATAAGTGATTTCATGCCGGGAATGAATGCTCAAATACTAAGTGCTGAGTGTGACTATCGAGGTGTACTAGCATCTGGATATCTACTTTAGCAACTAGATACAGACCATTGCCCTGCCTGTCATAGACAAGAAAACCATGTAAAGTCTGGAAGTGCTGATGCTTCATACTTACAAGTTAGTGTACAACCCAAGAATGGTATCAACCTGAATCTCTCCCTTCACATATATTGAATTCCTGTGTTCATTTGGGACAGATGTGACTTTCAGTTACATTCACACTAGGTATAAACTGTCTTCTCTGAATAATGGATGTTTTTTCACAAATTTGAAACAACTAATATAGAAAAATTTGGATTCAGAAGTCTTTCATCAATCATAAGAAAATTTCATATTATATTTGTCAATGAAATAAGGATTATTAAACACTTTAGTACTTAAAATTTTGAAAAAAAATTGAATGATGTCAGTCTTTTAACATGTACTTGTAAAGTCAAAAATTGTTGATGAAATTGCAAAAGTTTTTCATTAAAAAGTTAGGTCAAGACTGCACATAGCCATATCAACCATAAAAGCTATTTAAAATTCAACTATCTGATACCACCAGAAAATCACTCTAAATATAAGGCCACAAGGTGAAAAGTAAAAGGACTGAAAGAAAGGTAGCAGTTTGAATCCACGTTATCATCATATATGTGTATATGCCATAATGTTAACATTAAACAGAAAGAAAGCTGGAGTAGTTATAACAATATTACAAAATGTAGATTTCAGATCAAAGAGTATTATCATGGCTTAAAAATGTTATTTCCTAATGACAAAGCAATTAATTTATCAAAAGAAAATAACACTTCTAAACATGTATGCATGCAGTAACAGGGCTTCAAAATACATGAAGAAAATTATAGGAGTGCAAGAAAAAATGGACAAATCCATAATTGTAGTTAAATACTTTAATAGTCTTTTCCTAATAATTTATAGAGAGGCAGAAAATCAGTAATGACATAAAATACTTGAATGACACTGTCAAATACCTAATCTAAGTGACATTTATAGGATACTTGTTTCAGGTGTTCTCCTGCCATGGGTGTGTGCACTGAGCGCCTATGCTTCGCAAGCCAAACCAGGAAGGGTGTGGCCTGAGAGCCTAGGTTTCTGTCTCAGGTGGAAAGTCTTGTGGCTTGGGGCAGTTATGTATTCTGAGCACAGACTGCCTAGGATCCAGCTGGCTATTGCATCTTTCTGCCAGTAGAAGTCTGAGGGTGTGAGACATGCCATGTCAAGGGCATGGGACCTGGGTGGGTCTCACTGCCTCCAGCTGCCCCTCTCTCCTTGCATGACTCTATTGTGCAGCAGAGGTGATTCTACTTCTACCTGGTACATTACTCCAGCAGCCACCGTCAGATCCTTTGCTTGCACACACACTTGGGAAGCCAGAGTGCGAACTTGCCTGACCCAACTTCCACCCAGTTTTGCTCCTCGACCCCTCTTAGTAACAGAACACATGTAGGCATTTTGGGGAGTTTCATGGCCCCACCTATTGCCTGGGACAGCTGAGTACTTCCTTTGGGTAACATAGGACAAGAGTAAATTCTATGGCCACCTCTGCAGCTGAATCTTTGCTGCAAGTGCCACCTTTTGGTCAGAGGTCAATCAGCATAGCCCATTACAACATTTGCTTGTACAAAAACACAGTGTTTGGGAAGGAGAAAAGGTGTGCGTGACCTCTGCTAACACCATTGCCCACACCACCCCAGCTACTCAGGAGTGCCCAATACATTATTACTATTATTGGCAATTGAGAAAGTTACCACTTTAAGTCTACTTATAACCCAGGAAATCTTACAAAGTCCATGCCACTCCTCTGTGACCCACATGTTGGGTATTGCTGGATAGGTCAGCCTGGTCTAGCAGCACCCAACATTGTACCCATCTGAAGCTAAGATTGGACCCTAAGCCACTAGACATCCTGCAGACCAGTCCATAGCCTAAGGCATTCAAGAGCTTCTCCAGATGGCTGACTAGAGATTTCAGGGACCAGTTCTCCTCAGAAGGAAGAAGTAAAATTGCAGGGGAAAAATCATAGCCCAAAGAGGGTGTTAAGAGGAGAGTACTAGAGCCTATTGGAGAGTTCACTGGAAGAATCTATGGCATACAAAAAAGAAAGAAACAAGAAACTAGCAGAGATTAAACCCTGTGAGACTTGGGAGTCTGTGGAAAGGGCAGATGGGAGTGCTTTCAACCTCTCTAGTTCTTCTGGCAGACTGCAGTATCTGAACTCAAAGAGAGCTTCTTCGCCTTCATGGTTCCACCCTAATGGACTGTGATTGTGGAACTTCTCTAGTGCATTACACTGGCCTACCACCTCATTTAGGATCCCTTCCTTTTTGCCCTGAACTCAACCTGTAGTAGTAAACACCATACTAAGTGCATACTTGTTGTCAGACATTTTTCCACTCAGAGACTTTCAATCCTCAGGTCTTCACATAATGATCCCTTGAAAATGTTCCCTGGCACCAGCCTGGATTACAGCAGCCCCACAGTGGCTAAACCTAGAGGAGTAGCAAGACTCACATTAGTCTGGCCTTCAGGGATTGCCATTTTCAGGGTAAGAGAGACTGTACTAACCAAGGGAGCATGCTGTGGGACAAAATAAACCAAAAGGAAGCTTTTCTATGTACCAGAACTTCCTGTTCATGGGCAGGGAATGGCTGCACCTCTTTCAGCAGAGGCACAGATACAGTGCTGGGCTCTATGGAGTTCTGCTTCAGCAGTTGAACAACACCAGTGATCATGAAAGGACATGAAGAAGGGGACTTCTCCTTTCCCTTGCCCACCCTGCAGTCACAGCTTGGACTTCTCCCATGGGAGCTTGGCATGAGGGCACTTGTAGACAGCCTTTCTGGAGCATTTTGAGGTGATTGTGTCCCCATGAGAGACTTGCACAAGTGGTAGAGTCCTCCTTCGTCTCTACACAGAACATCAGCATTCCTGAAGATGGGCAGAGATGCCTGTCGGATCTGAATATCTGAAACATCAGGACCAGGGCATGACTGGGAGATGGATTGTTTTCCTGCTGGCCTGGTAGTAGAGCTGAGGCAGCTGCATTCCTTCTCCCTGTGAAGACCTCAGTGAGTTTCACTGGGAACTCTTCAAACTTCCTCCATCGGGGCCTGGACTTATGCCTACCACTGGGGTATTGCATATACGCAACTGCCTCCAGGATATTGCATACACACACCTGCTTCAGACACAGCTGGTTTTTACTCATGGGCAACTAATATTGGCCTGAAGGCTGAACTGTTCAACCCAGTGGAAAAAATACTGGAAGACACAAGAGCATATACCACTGGGAATGAGGTAAGCTTCATGAGACCTCTGCCATGCCAGCCCCACAGGAGATAGTGAAACTGCTCCTACACCCAATACACTGCTACTGCAAGCAGCATCTGAGGAAGACATTACACGAAGATTATCTATAACCAGGGAACTTATACAAAGTATTTGCCACTGAAAGCACCCAGAGCTAAAGCTAGGCAATCATAAACTATACACATTATAGTCACTTTCTCAAGGGGAAGGAAATCCCTATCCAATTAAAACTAAATTCAAAAATAATTAGAATAAAGAGTCTACTCACATAAGAAGCAATCAGAAAAATAATTGTGGCAACATGCAAAAAAAAAAAAACCAAAATCTTACAACACCCCTAAAGGATCACACTAACTTTCTAGCAATGGATCTAACCAAAATGAAATCTTTGAAATATCAAATAAAAAATTCAAAATATTTATTATAAATATTTTGCTCCATGAAATACAAAGGAAAGTTCAAAATGAAGATAAAGAAATTAAAAAGAAAAACAATTTGGGTTGCTGCCAAGATGGCTGAATAGAGACAGCTATGGTCTGCAGCTCCCAACGAGATTGACACAGAAGATGGGTGATTTCTGCATTTCCAATTGAGGGTTCATCTCATTGGGACTGGTTGGAGAGTGGATGCAGCCCACAGAGAGCGAGCTGAAGTAGGCAGGACATCACCTCACCCAGGATGCGCAAGAGGTCGGGGAATTTCCCTTTCCTAGCCAAGGGAAGCTGTGACAGACTGCATCTGGAGAAATGGTTCACTGCTGACCAAATACTGCACTATTCTCACAGTCTTAGCAACTAGCAGACCAAGAGATACCCTCCCGTGCCTGGTTCTGCAGGTCCCACACCCACAGAGTCTTGCTCACTGCTAGCGCAGGTGTCTGAAATCAACCTGCTATGCTGCAGCTGGATGGGGGTGGGGTGTCCGCCATTGCTGAGGCTTAAGCAGCTCACAGTGTAAACAAAGAGACCTAGAAGCACAAACTGGGTGGAGCCCACCACAACTCAGCAAGGCCTACTGCTTCTATAGATTCCACCTCTGGGGTCAGGGCATAGTAGAACAAAAAGCAGCAGACAACTTCTGCAGACTTAAACTTACCAGTCTGACAGCTCTGAAGAGAGCAGTGGTTCTCTCAGTATGATGTTTGAGTTGCAAGAACAGACAGACCACCTCCATAAGCAGGTCCCTGACCCCCCATGTTGCCTGAATTGGAAACTCCTCCCAGTAGGGGCTGACACACCTCAAACAGGCAGGTGCCCCTCTGGGATGAAGCTTCCAGAAGAAAGATTAGGGAGTAATAATATTTGCTGTTCTGCAGCCTCCACTGGTGATACCCAGTCAAATAGGGTCTGGAGTAGACCTCCAGCAAATTCCAACAGACCTGCAGCTGAGGGATCTGACTGTTAGAAGGAAAACTAACAAACAAAAAGGAATAGCATCAGCATCAACAAAAAGGACAGCCACACCAAAACCCCACCTGTAGGTCACCAACATCAAAAACCAAAGGTAGATAAAACCACAAAGATGGGCAGTATCGTGGGAACCCGTTCCCAATATTTCAATGTAGGTTCTTTCTATTTTCCTTAAGAGTTGGCCAGTCTGAGAAATAATGAGAAAGAGTACAAAGAGAGGAATTTTACAGCTGGGCATCTGGGCTGTAAGTCCAGCCTACCTACATATTGGTAGGACCGTGATGCCCACCTGAGCCACAAAACCAGCAAGTTTTTATTAGGGATTTCAAAAAGGGAGGGAATATATGAACAGGGAGTAGGTCACAAAGATCACATGCTTCAAAGGGCAAAAGGCAGAGCAAAGATCACATGCTTCTGAGGAAACAGGGCAAAGACAAAAAGCAAAGATCACAAGGCAAAGGGCAAAATTAGAATGACTGATGAGGGTCTACGTTCAGCTGCATACGTATTGTCTTGATAAATATCTTAAACAACAGAAAA
This sequence comes from Trachypithecus francoisi, assembly GCF_009764315.1. Taxonomy (NCBI): domain Eukaryota; kingdom Metazoa; phylum Chordata; class Mammalia; order Primates; family Cercopithecidae; genus Trachypithecus; species Trachypithecus francoisi. The sequence continues at coordinate 1,609,531 of NW_022681441.1, read as the reverse complement.
TAGGGTTGGAGAGCAGAGAACTGATCTGACCTCAGATTTACCAGGGTGGGGTTTTTCCTCACCCTAGTGAGCCTGAGGGTACTGCAGGAGACCAGGGCATATTTCAGTCCTTATCTCAACTGCATAAGACAGACACTCCCAGAGTGACTGTTTATAGACCTCCCCCCAGGAATGCATTCCTTCCCCAGGGTATTAGTTATTAATATTCCTTGCTGGGAAAAGAATTCAGTGATGTCTCTCCTACTTGCACATCTGTTTATAGGCTCTCGGCAAGAAGAAAAATATGGCTATATTCTGCCCGAACCTGCAGGCAGTCAGACCTTATGGTTGTCTTCCCTTTTTCCCTGAAAATCGCTGTTATTCTGTTCTTTTTCAAGGTGCACTGATTTCATATTGTTCAAACACACATGTTTTACAATCAATTTGTACAACAGCGGTCCTGAGATGATGTACATTCTAAGCTTATGAAGATAATGGATTAAGAGCTTAAAGTAAAGACAGGCATAAGAAATTATAAGAATATTATTTAAGAACTGATAAATGTCCATGAAATCTTCACAATTTATATTCAGAGAATGCAGTAAAGACAGGTGTAAGAAATTATGAAAGTATTAATTTTGAGAACTGATAAATGTCCATGAAATCTTCACAATTTATGTTCCTCTGCCGCGGCTCCAGCAGGTCCCTCCATTCAGGGTCCCTGACTTCCTGCAACAGGGAGAAACCAGAACAGAAAAGCTGAAAATTCCAATAAACAGGGCACCTCTTCTCTTCCAAAGGATTGCAGCTCCTTGCTAGTAGGAGAACGAGACAGGACAAAGAATGAGTTTGATGAGCTGACAGAGTAGGCTTCAGAAGGTCAATAATAACAAACTTCTCCAAGCTAAAGGAGCGTGTTCTAACCCATCGCAAGGAAGCTAAAAACCTTGAAAAAAGGTTAGACAAATGGCTAACTAGAATAAACAGTGTGGAGAAGATCTTAAATGACCTGATGGAGCTGTAAACCATGGCACAAGAACTTCGTGACAAATGCACACGCTTCAATAGCTGATTTGATCATGTGGAAGAAAGGATATCAGTGATTGAAAATAAAATCAATGAAATAAAGTGAGAAGACAAGATTAGAGAAAAGGAGTGAAAAGAAATGAGCAAAGCCTCCAAGAAATATGGTACTATGTGAAAAGACCAAATATACATTTAATTGTTGTACTGGAGAGTGACAAGGATAATGGAACCAAGTTAGAAAACACTCTTCAGGATATTATCCTGGAAAACTTCCCTAACCTAGCAAGGCAGGCCAACATTCAAATTCGAGAAATACAGAGAACACCACAAAGATACTCCTTGAGAACAGCAACACCAAGATATATAATTGTCAGATTCACCAAGGTTGAAATGAAGGAAAAAATGTTAACAGCAACCAGAGAGAAAGGTCAGGTTACCCACAAAGGGAAGCCCATCAGACTAACAGCAGATCTCCTGGCAGAAACCCTACAAGCCAGAAGAGAGTGGGGGCCATATTCAACATTCTTAAAGAAAATAATTTTCAAGCCAGAATCTCATATCCAGCCAAATTAAGCTTCATAAGTGAAGGAGAAATAAAATCCTTTACAGACAAGCAAATGCTGAGAGATTTTGTCAACACCAGGCCTGCCTTACAAGAGCTCCTGAAGGAAGCACTAAACATGGAAAGGAACAACCAGTACCAGCCACTGCAAAAACATTCCAAATGTTAAAAGTCCATCGACGCTATAAAGAAACTGCACCAATTAAAGGGCAAAATAATCAGCTAACATCATAATAACATGGTCAAATTCAAACATAACTATATTAACCTTAAATGTAAATGGGCTAAATGCCCCCATTGAAAGACACAGACTGGCAAATTGGATAAAGAGTCAAGACCCATCAGGGTTCTGTATTCAGGAGACCCATCTCATGTGCAAAGATGCACATAGGCTGAAAATAAAGGAATGGAGGAAGATCTACCAAGCAAATGGAAAACAAAAAACAGCAGGGGTTACAATTCTAGTCTTTGATAAAACAGACTTTAAACCAACAAAGATCAAAAGAGACAAAGACGGCTGCTACATAATGGTAAAGGGATCAATTCAACAAGAAGACCTAAACATTGTAAATATACATGCACCCAATATAGGAGCACCCAGATTCATAAAACAAGTCCTTAGAGAACTACAAAGAGACTTAGACCCCCACACAATAATAATGGGAGACTTAAACACCCCACTGTCAATATTAGACAGATCAATGAGACAGAAGGTTAACAAGGATATCCAGGAGTTGAACTCAGCTCTGGACCAAGTGGACCTAATAGACATCTACAGAACTCTCGACTCAAAATCAACAGAATATACATTCTTCTCAGCACCACATTGCACTTCTAAAATTGACCACATAAATGGAAGGAAAACACTCCTCAACTAATGTAAAAGAGCAGAAATCACAACAAACTGTCTCTCCGACCAAAGTGCAATCAAATTAGAACTCAGGTTAAGAAACTCACTCAAAACCACACAACTACATGGAAACTGAACAATCTGCTTCTGAATGACTACTGGCTAAGTAACAAAATGAAGGCAGAAATAAAGATGTTCTTTGAAACCAAAGAGAACAAAGACACAACATACCAGAACCTCTGGGACACACTTAGAGAAGTGTGTAGAGGGAAATTTATAGCACTAAATACCCACAAGAGAAAGACGAAAAGATTTAAAATTGACACCCTAACATCACAATTAAAAGGACTAGAGAAGCAAGAGCAAACAAATTCAAAAGCTAGCAGAAGGCAAGAAATAACTAAGATCAGAGCAGAACTGAAGGAGATACTGACACAAAAACCCCTTCAAAAAATCAATGAATCCATGAGCTGGATTTTTTTGGAAAGATCAACAAAATAGACTGCTAGCAAGATTAATGAAGAAAAGAGAGAAGAATCAAATAGACACAATAAAAAATGATAAAGGGATATCACCACCAACCCCACAGAAATACAAACTACCATCAGCGAATACTATAAACACCTCTATGCAAATACACTAGAAAATCTGGAAGAAGTGGATAAATCCCTGGACATATATACCATCCCAAGCCTAAACCAGGAAGAAGTTGAATCTCTGAATAGACCAATAACAGGGTCTGAAATTGAGGCCATAATTAATAGCCTACCAACCAAAAAAAGTCCAGGACCAGACAGATTCACAGCTGAATTCTACCAGAGGTACAAAGAGCAGCTGGTACCATTCCTTCTGAAACTATTTCAATCAATAGAAAAAGAGAGCATCCTCCCTGACTCATTATACAAGGCTAGCATCATCCTGATTCCAAAGCCTGGTAGAGACACAACAAAAAAAGAGAATTTTAGGCCAATATCCCTGATGAACATTGACGTGAAAAGCCTCAATAAAATACTGGCAAACCAAATCCAGCAGTACATCTAAAAGCTTATCCACCACAATCAAGTTGGCTTCATCACTGGGATTCAAGTCTTGTTCAACATATGTAAATCAAAAAACGTAATCTATCACATAAACAGAACCAAATACAAAAACCACATGATTATCTCAATAGATGCAGAAAAGGTCTTCAACAAAATCCACCAGCCCTTCATGCTGAAAACTCTCAATAAACTAGGTATTGATGGAATGTGTCTCAAAATAATGAGAGCTATTTATGACAAACCCACGGCCAATATCATAGTGAATGGGCAAAAACTAGAAGCATTCCCTTTGAAAACTGGCACAAGATAAGGATGCCCTTTCTCACCACTCCTATTCTACATCATGTTGGAGGTTCTGTCTAGGGCAATCAGGCAAAATAAGTAAAGATTATTCAATTAGGAAAAGAGGAAGTCAAATTATCTCTGTTTGCAGATGACATGATTATACATTTAGAAAACCCCATAGTCTCAGCCCAAAATCTACTTAACATGATAAGCAACTTCAGCAAAGTCTCAGGATACAAAATCAATGTGTGAAAATCACAAGCAGTCCTATACATCAATAATAGACAAACAGAGAGCCAAATCATGAGTGAACTCCCATTCACAATTACTACAAAGAGAATAAAATACCTAGGAATCCAACATACAAGGGATGTGATGGTCCTCTTCAAGGAGAACTACAAACCGCTGCTCAATTAAATAAAAGAGGACACAAATAAATGGAAAAACATTCCATGTTCATGGATAGGAAGGATCAATATTGTGAAAATGGCCATACTGCCCAAGGTAATTTATAGATTCAAAGCTATCCCCACCAAACTACCACTGACTTTTTTCCCAGAATTGGAAAAAAACTACTTTAAAGTTCATATGGAACCAAAAAAGAGCACGCATATCCAAGACAATCCTAAACAAAAAGAACAAGGTTGGAGGCATCACGCTATCTGACTTCCAAGTATACTATAAGGCTACAGTAACCAAAACAGCATGGTTCTGCTACCAAAACAGATATATAAACCAATGGAACAGAACAGAGGCCTCAGAAATAACACTACATATCTACAACCATCTGATCTTTGAGAAACCTGACAAAAACAAGCAATGGGGAAAGGATTCCCTATTTAATAAATGGTGCTGGGAAAACTGGCTAGCCACATGCAGAAAGCTAAAACTGGATCCTTTCCTTACACTATATACAAAAATTAACTCAAGATGGATTAAAGACTTAAATGTAAGACCTGACACCATAAAAACCCTAGAAGAAAACCTAGGCAATACCATTCAGGACAAAGGCCTGGGCAAAGACTTCATGACTAAAATACCAAAAGCAATGGCAACAAAAGTCAAAATAGACAAATGGGATATAATTAAACTAAAGAGCTTCTGCACAGCAAAAGAAACTGTCATTGGCGTGAGCAGGCAACCTACAGAGTGGGAGAAAACTTTTGCAATCTACCCATCTGACAAAGGGCTAATACCCAGAATCTACAAAGATCTTAAACAAATTTATAAGAAAAAAGAAAACAGCCCCATCAAAAACTGGGCAAAGGATATGAACAGACACTTCTCAAAAAAAGACATTTTTTGCGCCAATAGACATAGGCAAAAATGCTCATCATCACTATCAATCAGAGAAATGCAAATCAAAACCATAATGAGATACCATCTCACACCAGTTAGAATGGTGAACATTAAAAAGTCAGGAAACAACAGATGCTGGCAAGGATGTGGAGAAATAGGAATGCTTTCACACTGTTGATGGGAGTGTAAATTAGTTCAACCATTGTGGAAGACAGTGTGGCGATTCCTCAAGGATCTAGAACTAGAATTACCATTTGACCCAGCAATCCTCTGACTGGGCATGTACCCAAAGGATTATGAAGCATACTACTATAAAGACACCTGCATATGTATGCTTATTGTAGCACTATTCACAATAGTAAAGACTTGGAAACCAACCCAAATGTCCATCAGTGATAGACTGGATTAAGAAAATGTGGCACATATACACCATAGAATACTATGCAACCAGAAAAAAGATGAGTTAATATCCTTTGTAGGGACATGGAAGAAGCTGGAAACCATCATTCTAAGCCAACTGTCACAAGGACAGAAAACCAAGCACCACATGCTCTCACTCGTAAGTGGGAGTTGAACAATGAGAACACATGGACACAGGGTGGGGAACATCACATATTGGGGCTGGTCAGGGACTGGGGGGCTGAGGGAGGGATAGCATTAGGAGAAATACCTAATGTAAATAATTAGTTGATGGGTGCAGCAAACCACCATGGCACATGTATACCTATGTAACAAACCTGCATATTGTGCACATGTGCCCTAGAACTTAAAGCATAAAAAAAAGGAAATGAAAAAAATTCAGGATATGGATGAAAAAATAACATAAATAGATAGATTTTTATAAAACAAAAAGAAAAAAAGAAAAAAGTTCCAAAAACCTATTTGAGGGAGAGATTGAGGCAAACTTCTCTGGTCTTACTAGAGATTTAGACATTCAGGTACAAGAAGCTCAAGAATTCCTGGAAGATTTATTGCAAAAGAACATCACCAAGGAATGCAGACATCAGGCTATCTAAAGTCAACACAAAGGAAAGAATTCTAAGAGCAGTGAAACAAAACATCAAATGACTTATGAAGGAAAACCTATCACAGTAACAGCAGATTTATCAGCAGAAACCTTACAAGCCAGAAGGGATTGGAGTCCTATCTTTAGTCTTCTTAGACAGAATAACTGTTGGCCAATAATTTTGTATTCTGTGAAACTAAAATATCATAAATGAAGGATAAATAAAGTCTTTCCCAGACAAGCAAATGCTGAGGGAATTTATCATCACTAGATCAATCCAACAAGAATGCTTAAAGGAGTTCTAACCATTGAAACTAAAGGTTGGTATACACCAGCATAAAACACTTGAAAGTATAAAACTCACAGGGCTTATAAAACATTACACAATGGAGAAGATATAGTAATTAGATAACAATCAACATGATGACTGAAACAGTATCTCACATGTCAATATTAACTTTTAATGTAAATGGTCTAAATGCCCCGTTTAAAAGACATATACTGGTGGAATGGAAAAAAACACAATCTAAATATCTGCTGTCTTCAAGAGCCCCACTTAACTCATAAATATTCTTACAGACCCAAGGTAAAGGGGTGAAAAAATATTCCATGCAAATAGGAAACAAAAGAGAGCAGGAGTGGCTACTATTATATCAGATAAAACAGACTTCAAATCAAAAACAGTACAAAAAGACAAAGAAGGCCATTATATAATAATAAAGAGACCAATTCAATAAGAAGATACAGCAACACTACGTATATATGCACCTAACAGAGGAGCTCTAAGGTTCAAGAGGAACTCTCAAAACTATACAAATACACAAAATTAAATAATTTGCTTCTGAATGATCTTTGGGTCAATGATGAAGTCAAGATGGAAATTTAATTTAAAATCAAATGAATAGCAACAGTGGCACAAATTATCAAAATTTCTGGGATCCAGCAAAAACAGTGCAAAGAAGGAAATTTATAGGATAAATGCTTACATCAAAAAGACAGAACAACTTTACAGCAAACCTCAAGAAACTAGAAAAATAAAAACAAACTATCTTCTCAGACTACAGAGGAATACAACTAGAAATCAATTCCAAGATAAGAGCAAAGCTAAATGAAATGGAAACAAACAAACAAACAAATACAAACAATCAATGAATTGAAAAGATAATTAATTCAAATAAGCTCAATTAGAATTGAAAGTGGAAACATTACAACTGCTACCACAGATACAAAAGATCATCTGAGACTAGTATGAACACCTCAATGCATACAAACTAGAAAATCTGGAAGAAATTGATAAATTCCTAGAAATATACATCCTCCCTTCCTTGAATCATAAACAAACAGAAATCCTGAACAGGCCAATACTTAGTGGTGAGACTGAATCAGTAATAAACAAATCTTCCAACAACATAAAAATGCCCAGGACCAGATGGATTCACAGCTGAATTCTATCAGGTATTCAAAGAAGAACTGATGCCAATCTTCTTGAAATGATTCAAAAAGATTGAGAAGGAAGGAATGCTCCCCAATTCATGTTATAAAGCCAGTATCACCTTAATACATAAGCCATGAAAGGGCACAATGACAACACAAATACCTACAGATTAATATTCCTGATGAACAGATAAATGTAGATGTGAAAATCCTCAACAAGATGCTGGAAACTGAATCCAACGACATATCAAAAAATATAATTCACCACAATCAAGTGAATTTATTTCTAAGGATGCAAGAATGATTTAACATATGCAAATCAGTAAATGTGATTTGACACATAAACAAAATTTAAAATAAAAACCATATGATCATTTCAATAGATGAAGAAAAAGCACTTGCTAAAAATTTTTAGCAGCCCTTCATAATAAAACCCTAAACAAACTAGACATAGAAAGAACATACCTCAAAATAATAAAGTCATATATGACAAACACATAGCCAAGATCATACTTTATGGGGGAAAACTTTAAAGCATTTCTCCTCAGAACTGGAACTAACAAGGATGCTCAATTTTATGACTTCTTTTCAACATAACACTGGAAGTCCTAGCCAGGGCAATCAGGCAAGGGAAAGAAATAAGGGACTTCCACATTGGAAAAGGAAGTCAAACAATCTCTGTTTGCTGCTGATACAATCGTACACTTAGAAAACCCTAAAGACTCCTCCAAAAGACTCCTAGATTCTATAAATGAATTCAATAAGATCTCAGGTTACAAAATCAACATATACAAATAGTAGCACTGCTATGCAGTAATATTCCCCAAGCTGAGAAGCAAATAAAAAACTCAACCCCATTTACAATAGCTGCACACAAAATAAAATACCTAGGAATACATACGACCAAGGAGATAAAAGATATCTACAAGGGGAACTAAAAAACACTGATGAAAGAAATCATAGATGACACAAACAGATGGAAAAAACATCCCATGCTCATGTATAGAATGAATCTATATTGTGAAAATGACCATACCACCCAAAGGAATCTACAGATTAAATGCAATTCCTGTCAAAATACTAATGTCAATTCTCACAAAATTGGTATAAGAAATATTAAAATTCATATGGAACTAAAAAAATGATCCGAATAGTTGAAGCTGTCCTAAGTAAAAAGAACAAATCTGGAGGCATCATACCACCTGACTTCAAATTATACTACAGGGCTATTGTAGCATACCAGTACACAAAGGTACTGGTATAAAAGTAGATATGTAGACCAATGGAACTGAAAAAAACCCTCAGAAACAAAGCCAAATATTTATAATCAATAGTTATTTGACAAAGCATACAAAACCATATACTAGGTAAAGGACACTCTGTTCAATAAATGGTGCTTGGAAAATTGGACAGTCATATTCAGAAGAGTAAAAGTGCTTTTCTCTCTCTCACCACATACAAAAATTAACGCCAGATGGATTAAATATTTGAATGTAAGACCTGAAACTTTAAATATGTAGAAGAAGGCCTAGGAATAACACTTCTGGACGTTGGCATAGGCAAAGAATTTACAACCAAATACAACAAACCCCAAAAGCAAATGCAACAAAAACAAAAATAAAAAGCTTTTGCACAGCAAAAGAAATAATCAACAAAGTAAATAGATAGCCTGCAGAATGAAAGAAAATATTTACAAAGTATACATCTAACAAAGGACAAATATCTAGACTCTACAAGGAATTTAAACAAATCAGCAAAGAAAAAAGCTATTGAAATAAAGAAAAAAAAATCCAGTTCAACAATAGCAGAATACAATTTCTTTTCAAGTGCATGTGGAATATTTATTAAGATGGAATATGATATGAATTATTAAACAAATCTCAATACATTGAAAATAATCCAAGTTATACAAAGTATGTTCTCTAATCACACTGGAATTAAATTATTAATTGATAATAGATATCTCAAATAGATCCAAATATTTGGGAACTAAGCAATACAATTTTTCTAATCTCAGAGGTTAAAAAGAGAAATAAAAATAGAAATTAGAATGTTTTCAACTAAATTAATGAGAAAACACAACACATCACTATTTTTTAGAATGCAGTGAAAGCAGTATTGAGATGGGAATGTATAGGCTTAAAATGCCTAATTGGAAAGGAAAAAAAGATTTCAAATAAATGACATCACCCGCCACTTTAGGAAACTGGAAAAAAGAGGACAAAATTAAAACCAAGGTAAGCAGAAGAAAGAAAATAATGAAATCAGATTAGAAACCAATTAGAAAATAACAAAAAAGGAAAATCAACAAAACCAAAAACATTTCTGTGAGAAGATTAATAAAATTGATAAATTTCTAACCTGGATGATCAAGATGAAAAGAGAAAAGACACAAATTACCAGTATCAGAAACAATTAAATAATATGATATATATTTTAAAAGAATAATAAATATTATGATAAACTACAAACGCTCACACAATAAAAAATAACCTAAATAATCGTACATCAAAAATTTATTTTTTAAAAAGATTTTCTAAAAAATTAAAGACTTTATTGTTATTATTATTATTATCATCATTTTTTAGCAGTTTTAGATTCACAGGAAAATTGAAAGGAAAGTACAGACATTTTCCATATACATCCTGCTCCTACACATGCAATATCTCCTACCAGGCAGGGACATTTATTACAATTCACAAACCTGCCCTGACACACCATTATCATTCAAAGTCCATAGTTTTCATTAGAGGTGACTGTACATTCTAGCAGTTTAGACAAATTTATAATAACATGTATCCACTATTATTGTATCATATAGAGTATGTGTAGAGGATTTCACTGCCCTGAAATCCTCTGTGTTCCACACATTAACCCCTGTCTCTCATCCACCCCCTGGAAGTCACTGATATTTTTACTGTTTCCATAGTTTTCCATATTGAAATTTAATTTTTATTAAGATATTTTTCCACAAAAAAATTCAAGCATAGATAGTTTCAGTGATTAACTGTACCAAACGATTATGAAAGTCATAATACCAATTCCATGCAAACGCTTCTGGAAAATTTAAGATATCTGCTGTCATTGCTTCTATTCAACGTTATACTTGATGTTTTATCAATTACCATAAAGCAAGAATTAAAAATGAAAAACGTCTAGGTTGAAGGGCAGGAGCAAAAGTCTTTTAATTTGTAGATAACATGATTATCTGTGTAGAACATCTGATGTAATTGACAAAAGAATCTTCCAGCATTAAAATGTGAGTTGGATGAGTTTTCAGTACACAGGATCAATATGCAAATTCAATTTTATTTCTATAAAGAAATAATGGGGTCAGTATGCAAATTTGATCTCATTTCTATATGCTAACAACAAATAATCACAAATTAAAATGAAAAACAGTATCATTTATAACATCAAAATATGAAAATTTTACAGATTAATTTGATAAAAGATATATAACATCTGTATACTACAACTACAAAATACTGCAGAGAGAAATTTACAAACCTAAATAACTAGAAAGATATATGCATTTACAGATCAGAAGGCTCAACACTGTTAAGATGAGTTTTTTTTACTAATTGATGTTTCAGTGAAATTCTAATCAAAATCCCAGCAGGCATCTGTTTTTTAACAAGGTAATAATATTTAAATGAAAAAAAAAAGGATCTAGAATAGCTAAAACAACAACTTTAACAACTCCATCAAGTTGGAGGGCTCACACTACCCAATTTCAATACCTATTTTAAATAAAAATAATGTGATATTAGCATAAAGAGAAAAATAGATCAATGGAATACAATAAAGAGTCCAGAAACAGACCCACACATATATCATTAACTGATTTTTACCAAATTGTTAAGATAATTTAAGAGGAGAATCCAAAATTATAATCTTTTCTACAAATGGTGATGGAAAAATTGGATAGTCATTTGGATAAATGAAGCTTTCCCTTTTCCTCATCTGACATACAAATATTAGCTTGAAATTGGTCATAGACCTTAAAGTAAGAGCTAAACCTATAAAACAACTAGAAGACAACTAGGAGAACATATTTGTGACCTGGGTTTGATGAGGATTTCTTAAGTACAATGAATAAAGCAAAAGGCTTAAAAAGAAAGAATTAATAAATTCGACTTACTGAAAATTAAAAACAGTTGCCTTTCAAAAGACATTGTAAAGAATAAAAAAGCAAGACACAGATCGGCAAAAATATTTGAAAAACATGTATTTATTTTGGATACCCACACTAGACACATCCTTGCAAAAATTTTTAATCATATAAATAAAAACAATAGCCAGAAAGTGAAAACCACCTGAATGGCCACCACAGGTGAATCCATTAACAAATTGCAGTATACTGTATAACAGAACACTACTTAACAATGAAAAGGAATAAAGTATTCAGACCTAAAACAACATGGATGAATCTCAAGAAAATTGGGCTAAGTTAAAGAAGCTGGACAAAACAGAGTATTTGGATTTAGCTCCATGCACCTCAAACCCTCTCTTGCCCCACTCACAAACTAAACTTATGAACAAAAGAACAAATTCCGGCCAGCTACTAACTCCTATACAATTATACATAACAGATTTTGCCTAGCATTTTAAGGACATAGTCTGAGGACCTAGTGATTGTGTATATAGCCAAGATCAATGTCACACAATAAGCCAACAGAATAAAATATTTCACATATTTGGGTGGGATCTTAAAACATATTACCCATGAACCATTCTTGAAAATGTATTTAAAAATCTACTCCAACACATCAAGCCATGCATTAATATTAAAAGTGTTAGAATGGCGAAGGCACAAAGGGACTCCTGGTGAATAAAAATGCAATTGAATACAAGGTTAAATTTCAAATAATTGTAATAAATTTGAATATTTTTAATTTAAAGAAAATATATGTAAAATTAAACATTTATTATCTGTGGGTTGAATTTAAAACTAAATTAGTGTTTTTCAAATTATGTTCTGCAAGAAACTAGTCTCATGAGATGCTTTGTAAAGAAGACTTCAGTGGATACATAATTTTTAGAGGCAATATCTACTCTCTCCTCTCTTGGATATTCGTACTGCATATGCAAAGGTTCGGAAAGCTTGCATCAAAGCAACCAGTTTAAATTTGTGTAAAGAGTATTTTCCAGACTTATTTGACCTTAGAAAATTGTTCTTTAAAAACACTTGGCCGGGCGCGGTGGCTCAAGCCTGTAATCCCAGCACTTTGGGAGGCCGAGACGGGCGGATCACGAGGTCAGGAGATCGAGACCATCCTGGCTAACACAGTGAAACCCCGTCTCTACTAAAAATACAAAAAAAAACTAGCCGGGCGAGGTGGCGGGCGCCTGTAGTCCCAGCTACTCGGGAGGCTGAGGCAGGAGAATGGAGAATGGCGTAAACCCGGGAGGCGGAGCTTGCAGTGAGCTGAGATCCGGCCACTGCACTCCAGTCCGGGTGACAGAGCGAGACTCCGCCTCAAAAAAAAAAAAAAAAAACACTTATTAAAATGTTAAGAAATAATCTCTGAAATGAAACATTTTGACAAAGACCAGAAAGATGATGTATACTATGATGAATTACGTATAGATTATATGTATTATCATTAATTCTATATTATAATATGTTATTATGTACAATAATATATAATTAATTATATATCTTATTTTATGATTATATAGTATATATTATTATATGAAGTAATATATAATTAATCATATACATTATGATCTTTCCACTCTTTGCTAAAATGTTTTATTTCAAATAAGGTTTCCTAACATTTTAATAAGTATTAGTAAGTACTGGTGAGAGTATGGAGAAAAGGTAATTCTTGTACAGTATTGGTGGATATGTACATTGGTATAACAGGAAGGAGATCCGTAAAGAAAAATAAAACTACCATATAACCCAGCAATCCCACTGCTCAGGATATGCGCAAAGGGAAGAAATCACCACCTAGTAAAGATATTGGCACTCACATGTTCCTTGAAGCATTATTCACAATAGCCAAGATATGAAAACAATGTATGGTCCACTAACAGATGAAAGGATAAAGAAACTATAGTGTGTGTGTATAAATAAATGTCTGTGTGCATGTACATACATGCATGCACACACACACAATGGAATATTACTCAGCCTTAAAAAAGGAGAAGATTGGCCAGGCGCGGTGGCTCAAGCCTGTAATCCCAGCACTTTGGGAGGCCAAGATGGGCGGTTCACGAGGTCAGGAGATCGAGACCATCCTGGCTAACATGGTGAAACCCCGTCTCTACTAAAAAAATACAAAAAACTAGCCGGGCAAGGTGGCGGGTGCCTGTAGTCCCAGCTACTCGGGAGGCTGAGGCAGGAGAATGGCATAAACCCGGGAGGCAGAGCTTGCAGTGAGCTGAGATCCGGCCACTGCACTCCAGCCTGGGAGACAGAGCGAGACTCCGTCTCAAAAAAAAAAAAAAAAAAAAAAAAAAAAAGGAGAAGATCCTGCCACTTGCCATAGAATGGATGAACCTAGAGCACATTATGCCAAGTAAAATAAGTCAGACACAGAAAGATAAATACTGCATGATCCCACTTATGTGTGGAATCTTAAAAATATCAAATATATACAGACAGAGATAGAGAACAAAACAGTGGTTACCAGGGTTGAGGCGAAGGAGTGACAATGAGGAGATGTAGGTCAAAGGGTAAAAAGTAGCAAATACGTTACTAATATACAACATGAGAGCTATAGTTAATAATAATGTATTGTAGCCAGAAATTTTGTTAAATGAATGGATGATAGCTGCTCTTGTCACAGAGGGAGAAATGAGTAACTAAGTGAAATGATGGATATATTAATTTGTTCCACTACAGTAACCATTATATTATGCATATATGTGTATATATGTGCACATATGTATCTTGTAACATGCTGTATACCTAAAATATGCATAATAAAATTTATTTTTAATAAGGGTAGATTAGTAAAAAATAACTGTGCTTAATTAATCATTCTATTTTGGGGCAATTAGCAGTTGTATAGTATTTGATGTTGATATTTAAGTAGATATATGTATGACAAAGGCAAATATGTATATACTCTGCCTCACTAATGTGGGAATACTGATGCATGTATTCACTCATTTATAGTTAATGCTTTGAAGTCCACAAGTCTTATTAGTGAAAATTTTATTAAATCCTCCTTCATATTTCCCCAGGTCCAATTTGTTCAAGAACCTGTCCGTTTGCTCATACGACCAAAGTGAGTTGTTGCAGGAGATTCAGCCTATTTCTACACACAAAAAGCAAAGAGGGAGTTGTTATTTGTGATCCCACTGCTGACATGACTTACCTCTATGTCTTACATTGTGTGACAGATGACACTATTTGTCCACTGGCTCAGACATGCCCTTGCTTGTTCACATCCCTTCACATCAACACCAAGATTTCCAGATTTTATACTCAATGTTGTTTCCTATGCCTCAACCACTGATACTGGAAACTGCAGAGTTCTCAGCTTGACCTACACCTGAACCTTAGATCATGAGCCTCACCTATGATACAGGTAATTGTATTGTAGGTGGTTATGGTCACCTTGGTGCAAATTGATTGTTTTCCCTTATTTTGAACTTTGGAAAGCAACAATGGGGAAGCTTCAGTCTCCTAAAGTTTTGTGTGCCAACTGGCCACTCACTTGCTAGAGCTGCTTACCACAGTCTTTAGCACATAACTTGGTCAAGGAAAAAGTCTTATGTGTCTTTACTCTATATCAGGGAGCCTGCCTTCATTATCTTTATATAACTAAAGGATACTACTTGTATTATTCTTTACGAAGTTTCAAATTAATTTTTTTCTCCAGAACTTTTATGAAAAAGCAATTTGTGTCTTTGTTGTAAAAATAAATTTAATTTCAACAGGGAAAGGCTTATGCTTAACTATATGCATGCAATATAAATGGTCACATGTGCATGTACATGTGTGTGCGGCATAGATAGCAGGATTTTGTTTTCTTACTGTGTCAGTCCACGTTCATACTGCTATAAAGAACTGCCCAAGACTGGGTAATTTATAAAGGAAAGTGGTTTAATTGACTCACAGTTCAGCATGACTGGGGAGGCCTCAGGAAACTTACAATCATAGTAGAAGCTGAAGGGGAAGCAAGGCACCTTCTTCACAAAAGCGGCAGGAAGGAGAAGTGCTGAGCAAAGAGGGAAGAGACTCATAAAACCATCAGATCTTGTGAGAACTCACTCACTATCATGAGAACAACATAGGGGAAACTGCCCCCACGATCCAATTGCCCCCACCTGGTCTCTCCTTGACATGTGGGGATTATGGGGATTATAATTCAAGATAAAATTTGGGTGGAGACAAAAAGTCTCACCATATCACTCACTTAAGAAGCAATCTAGGGGTAGACAAGCTAACAGTTATTGCACAAAATGCCATCAAGGTTCTAGGCACTTCTCATTCGTCTGCCATTCTCAGTAGATGAAATGTCTGCCATTGTTGCAGCAGTATGTCTGCTGCAGCAGCCTGGAGCATTATGTGCTCATGTCAATCTGTTCAAACATGAGAGGAGAAAGGGGCAGTCCTAGTGGTGAGGAAAGTCTTTTTTCATATTCCTCTTTAGATGGAGGGAGAATCTTTCCCAGAAGTTCTCCAGGAGACTTCCTTAAGACTTCATTGACCAGAGACTTTTCACATGTACCTTTCCTATGTCACATTACCACCCCAGAACTATGTCATATGGCCATCCCAGAAATGTTCAGTATGTCAGATTGTCACCCCAGGACTGTGCCCCATGGTCATCAATATGTCACATTGCCACCCAAGCATTACATCACATGGTCACCCCAAAACTGTGTCACACAACCATGTCAGAAGTGTGTCACTGCCATAGATTTTGTCACATGGCTACTCCAGAAATCTGTCCCATGATTTCACATTGCTGCTGCAGGACTCTATCACTTTCTACCCCACAACTGTGTCATAATGCCATCCCATGACTCTGTTAGAGGACCACTCTAAAACTTGGTCACATACTACCTCTAGAAGAAAGAAAGCTGGGAATACTGATAAGTGACAGTTTAGCTTCTCTTGTAGGGAGCAAGCCTGCCTGGAAAAGAAGAAAGGGGGAGAAAATGGCCGACTATTAGGTAGGCCACCAACCCAATGTTGTCTACCACTAAAATGCATGTGGGTGTGTCTATATGTGTGCGTGTGTATGTTAACAGCAAGAGTTAGAGAAACAAATAGAATTACCTTAAGATTCAGGGAACCTATTGTGTCACAGGTTGAGTTGAATTAGAAAATGGACAAATTCTGAATCATTATGAGAAGAGAAGAATGAATTTGCTAAAAGAGAAACAAGAGACAATTTACGGAGTAAGACAACAAACAGGTGGCTATAAACTATGTTTTCCGTGTTCCAGTTTCTCTGTACTCAGAGGGACTTCTAGTACCATCAGGAAAGAAGTGGGGTTGTTCCCCACCCCAGTGTAGAACTTCAGGAGCTAATTCTAGGATCTAGTCTGTTGTTTCTAGCAGGGTGACAACTCAATTCCATCAGTTAATCCAGCAGGGAGCACAGCAGATGGATGTGGTATATGCTTACCCACATTATATAGCTATCATTGCTAATGAAGAATGACACAGATTCTTCTTTTTAAAAATTTTTTAAAAATTGGGTTAGGGCTAGAATTTTAGCATACAAATCAGAGAAGGTTATCCAGATCAATCACCATCAGCCCAATGTGGAGGGAACTGAGAAATCCAGTTTGTTATCAGAGCAACATCTTGCTAGTTGCTCAAAGGTGACTCTCAGGACACAGTATTTTGCTTGACTGCTGACCTGATACTGGTCATCAGTGTCCTTAACTTTCTTTTAAAAATCAGGGAGTTTAATTGAAACTGCTAGTCATATTTATTTCTTGTGATGTTTCCTAATTAATTGACCTACCTGGCATTTTGACTTAAGTTAGTTAAATAAAAATTGTGAGTTCTTTAACTCATTTCTCCTTTTTTTGTGTTTTTAATGTTTATACAAAAAATCAGGAGTTCTTTGCTGCTGGAGTTGTCTAATCATTGTGAAATAAAACACTTTCAGTTGGTTACACACACAAAATCATGTAGACACATGTTCCAAAGGCTACTAAGAGGGCATGACATGTTTTTCTCAGTTGTGTTAACAAATTCAGGGTATCTTTGACATGGCCACAGGGCTCTCCAAATGTGTATGGAAGGGGCAGTATTCAAGGAAGAGTAGAAGCTAAGGTGTTGTTGTCTGCAGCATCCCAGGATCCAGTGCTTTTGCAAGCCAGCTGAGCACACTGTCTGAGAAAATTACAGAGCAATGTTCTTGCAAGGAGCAGGGACCAGCCCTCCCTCCTCCCACTGCCTAATTCCAGGCTACAGCCCACTGTGTTCTCCTTCGTTTCTCTTCAATGACAACCTGACTCTCAAAAGTGTCACTAATAAGCCAGTTCCCAATTAGCTGTGGAGGTTTTTCAGGGCTCTTGGCAATGTTCCTATAGCTTTTGAAGGCTGTTGCTGCCTACAAACCAAGGATCATTTCTGTTTTGCACGATTCAAAGGCAAGAGCTGCTGGGAAGGCAACACTCTGGTTTTATTATTCTTTGTTAGCAGAACAGAATACATTGCTTTTAATACTCAAATATGTTATTTGAGAAAAAAAATGTAAGTCTTTCTTCCTGAACCAGCTCTCTGTTTCTTATTTGTGCAAGTGCATGCACACAGCCAGCAGCCCAAGATGTTCTCACAGAAGAGCCCTCAGAAAATCCTGCACAGCAATTTAGAGACTGTAGGGTGTGATAAAGGAGGCCAAAAGTTGAGGGTTTGGAATGAGACTGCAAGTAAGGCAACCACAGGACCTGCCACCTAGCTGTCAATGAAACAGCGACAGCAGGTCCACTCTTGAGGTGACTTTGTATTTCTCTTGAGCTCTAAGTGCGAAGGGCAGTACCATTTGGGCATTTTAACAGGCACAATAGCGGGCAGCCCCAGTCTTCTTCCATGAGCTACATTGTAAATCACTAGTTAGCGTCTGTGCTTAGAATGTGCCTCGGACAAAGCACATTCTCTTTATCCTTGGAAGGTATCAGTGCATGGCTGGTTTGGCATCAATGGCCTCTAAATAGGGAATGGAATCTTGTTTGTCCTCAGAGAATATCTCAAGTATTCCTACCAGTAAATATCATGAGTCCTTTTGTATGCTTTCTCATCTCAGGCTTACAGAAGTTGTATGCAATTAATATTACTATCTCTGTTTTACAGATGATTTAGGTCTCATGGCCAAATCACTGGTAGAGCACAGCATAAACCCAAATCCAGTTAACTCTAAATCTCATGCCCTTGCTACTCTATCACTTGTAACCCACGGATTAAGCCATAGAGACCTTGTATCTGAGTTTTAATGAGGAGAAAAAGAGGAGAGACTCTTGGCATCAGTTAGGACCCTTGACAATTTGTACACCAACTTTTTAGGGGTGATACACCAACACTGTAAAGGTGGAATTAATGGCTTTTCTAATATTCTTAGTCTAATTTGACTGAAATGAGAAGTAGACTTTAGAAGTGGAAATACGTAATTCCTTAGCAAGGAACAATTTATATATTCCATGTCATTTATTCAATACTTAATGTATGCCAAGCATTATGCTAAGGGCCTTTAATGTAGGATTACCAGTAAGTGCTTAATAAATATGTTTAAAGCTTTTGTCTTTGCCCATGATCACTCACACATACGTGGAAAGACTGGCCGCTGCACCTGTGCGTGATACTTTTCTTAAATAACACTTTGCCTGCTTCCAGTTATTTAAATTATTTGTGTGAAGACTGTTGGCAATGTTGAGAGTATAAGTTCCAGGAGGGTGGTAGCTGTTTGTTTGGTTCTCCTTTGAATCCCCAAGGGCATGCAATCTTCCTGATGCATCATAGGCAGTGAGTGAACATTTGTTGACTGGCTAATTTGTTACACTGTGCTAACATACACACATGACGAGGAGTATGTGTTCCGATTCCAGTAGATTTGAGAAGAACCGTTGTTTCATTTGACCAGGAGTAGCTTCAGGGAAAGAAGCATATGACAAGAGGAGGGAGGAGGTTCTCCCTCCTTGCCTGCTTGCTGGTTGACTGATTTCCTACTAGCTTCATCTTGGGAATAGAGAGTAGAATTCAATACACCTTTTAAAACATGAATAATTTTGCCTTGCTCTAGTGTCTCCTATAGAAAATTGGAAATAAAATAAATTATGGGACTAAAAGAGATAAAAAATGGTAGTTTTCCCCTTTCTTGCAATCTTACATATTGCACCTCCATTTTCTATTCCTGCCATACCAAGTTCACTTTCTGCTCCCTACTGAGCAGCATGTTATAGAGATACAGAAGAAATTAGCAA
Source organism: Trachypithecus francoisi (assembly GCF_009764315.1). Taxonomy (NCBI): domain Eukaryota; kingdom Metazoa; phylum Chordata; class Mammalia; order Primates; family Cercopithecidae; genus Trachypithecus; species Trachypithecus francoisi. The sequence goes on along the minus strand of NW_022681441.1, from coordinate 1,589,648 downwards.
ATGAGGCGAAAAAATAAAATCTACTTCTGGCCCTTTGGCATGCCCTGCTTTTCTTAGTCCATGCTCCTTTCACCCTTTTGTCTCATGCTGTCATTGGCAGAACTGAATGAGAAAACAGTAAGGAAGAACTTAATCATTTACTTGCTCAACAATGAGGAGGCATATATTCTAGACAAGGCACTGTGACCACCAAGGTATTCAACTTTAGTAGAGGGTATTGGATACAGACATAAATATTGTGATGCCAGCCTGAATCTGAAACTATGAAAGTATTCTAAAGATGATGATTATGATGATGACAATGAGAGTAAAAAAGAGATGCAGAGAATGTCTACTTGTAGAGATTAGAAGATTTTTCATAGAGGAAGCAGGTAACATTTAAACCAGGCTTTGAAGGATTGGCATAATTTTTACAGTAATTCTGTTGAGGAAGAGGACTATTTCATAAGAATGAAAAATCTAATTTGTTGATCTTGAGGAATTCAAAGAAGTGAATGTTGTTAAAAGTAAGAATCAAGGGGATCAGCGTAAGGTAATGCCGCCCATCTACCTAGGAGTTTCCGAGCAGGGCCTTTGATGCCTGGCTGAGGAGCTGGCTGGTGAATCCAGCTGATGAACATGATTGGGGTGGTGAGTAGGGCAGCATGGAGCAGGGAGAGACTCACATGTTGGAGATCGAGCACCAGATTTCTCTTATGGTTGTTTACCTGTTAGGAACATATCAGTAGCCGGGCGCGGTGGCTCAAGCCTGTAATCCCAGCACTTTGGGAGGCCGAGACGGGCGGATCACGAGGTCAGGACATCGAGACCATCCTGGCTAACACAGTGAAACCCCGTCTCTACTAAAATACAAAAAACTAGCCGGGCGAGGTGGCGGGCGCCTGTAGTCCCAGCTACTCGGGAGGCTGAGGCAGGAGAATGGCGTAAACCCGGGAGGCGGAGCTTGCAGTGAGCTGAGATCCGGCCATTGCACTCCAGCCTGGGTGGCAGAGCGAGACTCCGTCTCAAAAAAAAAAAAAAGGAACATATCAGTAGATGTGAAAGAAAGTGAGAAAGATTTTTTAAAATTTGGGAATTTTAATGCATGCAGAGGTGACAAGGGAGCAGAGAAGAGTGGGGAGCACATGTGATAAGTTTATGCAGAAGCTTGTCTTCCCACCTGGACTATAAGCTCTCATTACTTTCCTCTGCTGCTCCTGCTGCTCCCTTCTGAGTGTGTGCTGAGTGGCAGGTTGTAGGGACAGGGAATGCATGTCCATGGGCCCCGCAGTATGCGGGGCCAGGGAGGGTAAATCCCTGTGTGACAAAAACCAGGGAGAGAGAGTACAAGTGGTGTCAAAAAGTCTCTCTCACGTGGCAGGGTCAACACAGGAAAAACTGCATTATGTCCAAATAAAAAATGAATGTGCCTCATAAAAATTAAACAAATATGACTGTTAGGGTAACAATACTCATTTGGGACTGAATTTTGCTTTTGTTTTTGAGACAGAGTCTCACTCTGTCACCCAGGCTGGAGTACAATGGTGCAATCTCGGCTCACTGCCACCTCTGCCTCCCAGGTTCAAGTGATTCTACTGCCTCAGCCTCCCGAGTAGCTGGGATTGATTACAGGCTAGTGCCACCATGCTCAGCTAATTTTTTGTATTTTTGGTAGAGATGGGGTTTTGTCGTGTTAGCCAGGATGGTCTCAATCTCCTGACCTCATGATCTGCCTGCCTTGGCCTCCCATAGTGCTGGGATTACAGGCGTCAGGGACCGAAATTTTAAAAATTCATTATTTTATATTTAAGCCACTCATCTCAGGAACATAAACTAGTTAATTACATCTCTTCACAATTAGCTAGGCCTGCATTATACTTCAATTACCTAGTGATTGTTTTCCACCTCTCTTTTTTACATAATGAACATTTTTGTCAGGTACATAATTATATTAGACTGAGTTATTAAGGGAAATTGCCAAATTTTCTTCAAACAAGTAACTTCAACATTGATCATGTTTTTATCTGGAATGCAGCTGGTGTGCTGGAAGAGCACATTATTCCCATATTTTTGGGGGGAAGTCAAGATTTTATTAATAGGTTAGAAAATCTTGGGTTCATGCAATTCCTTTCTCTAAGGAACAGCCCTTTGTAGACTTTATGAATCCTTACACCATCTCTGTGAGGACTGTGTAGACAAAGGTTTTCTATGTTTACAGGTAAAACAGTTGAGGCACTGTGTGATTCAGGGTATAGTTTTACAAAAATAAAATCAATTTCTCAATGCAACTTGAGATTTGTATGGCTGTATTCCTCACTTACATCGAAGCCCATTGCCCTAGGAACAGGAACAGGTGTGAAGAATGTTCACACTGAATTGGCTATGTAATTCTCCAGAGCAAGTGAATTTTCAATTCCCTAACGACTTGCAGCAGAATGGGAAGCTGGCATGGACTTGCTTTGAGCATCCATCTCTCACTGCTCTCTGCCACCTTCGGGCCCTCTGTGTTGCCTTCCACGTGTCCCTCTCCTAGGATTTCTTTCACTGCCAGAAGAGTCTCTTTACCTCCTCTCCTACCTACATTCCATCTGCAAATAGAAACAAATGCAGCGAGCACAGGAAGTTTAACTTATTAAATTTAACTACTTCTGTTGGAGGCCTGACTACTTGAAGGTTTTTAAAAAGAAACTAAACAGAGGTAAATTGTTACCAAAACTCATTCAATTTAAGTATAGTCAAGGTTTGATGCCCTAGACTCATAAGGATTCTGAAAATGTCCCTTCGAGTATTTGTGTTCAGTTACTGCTTCAGTGACGACAGTGTTCTGTTTGTATATAAAGTGAGGTTGAAGTAATACTGGTTCCTGGGGCACCTCATCAAGTACTCAAAATGTCACTGTTTTTTCTTACCATTTATTTTATAGCTCACCAGCCAATTTTCCAGCCAACTCAAATACACTGAATGAAGTCTTAAGTGTTATTTTATGAGATGGTTACCTGCTCACCAAATTTGCAACTCATCTTGTACTTTCTTTTATTATTTCAACTTTTATTTTAGATGTAGGGGTACATGTATAGATTTGTTATATGGGATGCTGAAGTTTGGAATATGGGTCCTGTCACCCAGATAGTGAGCATAGCATCTGATAGGTAGTTTTTAAACTCACCATGCCTCCCACCCTCTAGTAGTCCACAGTGTGTGTTATTCCCATGTTTATTTCCTTATGTGCTCAATTTTTAGCTCTCACTCATAAGGGAAACATGCAGTATTTGTTTTCCTGTTCCAGTATTAATTTGCTTAGGATTATGGCCTCCAATTCTATCCATGTTGCTGCAAAGAACGTAATTTCATTCTTTTTATGGCTGAGTAGTATTCCATGGTGTACATGTACCACATTTTCTTTATCCAATATACCATTGATATGCCCCGGCTTGATTCTATGTCTTTGCTATTGTGAATGGTGCAGCGGTGAACATATGAGTACATGTGACTTTTTTGTAGAAATATTTATTTATTTTGGGGTATATACCCAGTAATGGGATTGCTGTGTGAAATGGTAGCTCTGTTTTAAATTCTCTGAGAAATCTCCAGACTGCTTTCCACCATGGCTGAACTAATTTACATCCTCACCAACAGTGCATTAGCATTCCCTTTTCTCTGCAGCCTGACCAGCATCTGTTGTTTTTTGACTTTTTAATCATAGCCATTCTGACTAATGTGAGAAGGTATCTCACTGAGGTTTTAATTTGCATTTCTCTGATGATTAGTGAAACTGAGCATTTCTTCATATGTTTGCTGGCCAATTATATGTCTTCTTTCGAGAAGTGGCTGTTCATATCCTTCACCCAAGGGGGTGGTTTGTTTTCTGCTTTGACAAGGCTGATAAAAACAAACAACAGGGAAAGGACTCTATTCTTTTATGTTTTTTTTAAAAAGCAATTAAGTGAGTTGACTACAAATCTTTACTCAGAAATGTTTGAAACTGTCATACTTAAAATATGGTAAAAGTGATTAATACCTTATTTTTATATTTTATATGAAAAGTCTGCTTTATTTGAGATGAGAATTGACTTTGGTTGTCTATATTATTCAGAAAACAACATTTCTTATATAGTTTGATGAATTACAACAGAATTCCTCTGATTTTATGATGATTGTTCTCAAATTTTTATAGTATATATTCAAGGTGTACATGTGCTGTTCTAATACACATATACACAGTGAAATGATCACTATGGTTAGGCAAATTAACCTATCCATCACCTTACATAGTTACCTTTTTTTGGTGATGAAAGCACCCAAAATTTACTCTTTTAGCAAATTTTCAGTGTACAATATAATGATCTATAGTCCTCATGCTCTCTGTTAGATCTCTAGACTTAATCATCTCACATAACTACAAATTTGTACCCTTTGATCTGCATCTCTCCATTTCCTCCTCCTTCCCCCCATGTCCTTGGCCCTGGTAACCACTGTTCTACTATCTGTTTCTGAGTATTCAACCTTTCTTTAAATTCCACATATAAGTGAGATCACGTGGTTTTTTTCTTTCTGTGCCTGGCTTATTTCAGCTAGCATAATGTCCTCCAGCTTTATCTATGTTGTTGCAAATGGCAATATATACTTTTTAAAGATGAATTTTTTTTATTGTGCATATATACCACAAATTCGTTTATTTTATTTTGAAATTGAGTTTCACCGTTGTTGGCCAGGCTGGAGTGCAATGGCGCGATCTCGACTCACGGCAACCTCCGCCTCCCGTATACCACAACTTCTTTATCCATTTATGGACAAACACTTAGGCTGATTCCGTATCTTGGCTATTGTAAACAGTGCTGCAATGAAAATGGGTGTGCAGATATCTCTTCCACATACTGATTTTATTTCCTTTGGATATCTACCCAGCAGAGGGACTACTTGGCAGTTTTATTTTTAATTTTTGAGGAACCTCCATATTGTTTTCTCTCATGGCTGTACCAATTTCCATTTTCACCAACAGTGTACAAGTGGTCTCTTTTCTACACACCCTCATTTCCCTCACGGTTTCAAACATCTATTTGCTTCACTTTTAATGTTCATTTAATTATACAACACTTTAGAACTATAATTTTAAAATGTTAATCGTTTGGAAAGTGTTATCTATCTCTCTCATCTTCAAATATCCTCAACCCAGTTGATATCACCTTAATTCTTTCCTATTTGTGTTATATTTCCTTACTAGTTGCAGGTCTGAAGAAGCTTTATCAGTCCCTTCACTTATTCCTCATTTGTATTTGCAGTCTTCAATCCTCTCTCTCTGTGTAATATATTTAAATTATTCTTTCTCTTTATAGACTACCTTCTCATTCAGTTTTTCACCCCCTACAACCTTCGGCAATTAGTTTTACTTGATTATCTTGTCACCATGTTCTTATCTCCTAACCCTCTTCTTTGTAAAGCAATTATATGTTAGATGACCCATGGAAAGCTTAATTTAATTCTCTCTTTTTTTCCTACTATAAGATTAGCTTTAAGAGATGATTTTTTTAAAAGGTATCTCATTTAAAAAATGAGATCACAGCTCTTAAACTCAGTGTTAAAACCATTGGTGGGATGTGACAAGTTGAGTGTTCTATTAGTGGATTTGCTACTTGAGATGATTAACTTGCCATAATTTGTGAATAATTTACTCTTTTCTAGAGAAAAATAGACTTAAATGATTTTCCGCAATAATGTCATTGCTACATTCTGATTCATCCTGGAATTGTGGTTACCACATGGAGAATTGCACAAAATTCTGGGTACACTCAAGAGCTTCTTCCTCGTTCTTTCCCACCTCTATTTCTGCTCCTCATAGAAACAAACATTTGAAAGTCAGTTGTCACCATACAGTGGAAAGAAAAGAAGTCACTATTTTCTCTTTTGTACTTTCCTATATTAAATATCATCTTCAGTTTATTGATAGCATTATTCTCTACTCGGTGAAAGTCTCTATCAATAAGTATGTAAGTATCAGTTTATGCTATAGGCCTAGTTAGGATTCTTTGATTCTCAGTGGCAAAAGCTAACTTAGTCAAAAACCACTCGGTCTTACAGGATTGATGGGAAGCTGGAGACCCAATCTTGGATATAGGCAGATCTCAAGCACCCCTGAAAGCTGGGTGGCAGAAACCATAATGACCCTCTCTTGTAGGAGCAGCCTGACCTTGGAAAAACCTGATGTGAGCTAAGACCTGGGTGACCTGGTTCCTCTACTAGGGATTTGGATTCTGTAGAAAGACTTTTCTATTGACTTACCTTGAATCATGAACTTAGCTAGAGATGGCCAGCTTTCCCCATTTAGTCCTACTAAATTATACCCAATGGAAGGAGGTGATATTATTAGGAAGGAAAAAATTAATGCTGAGTGGTCAAAAAGCAAACACCACTGGACTAAGTATTTCCAAGCAGAAACCTCATTCCAATTTGGGGAAACCTACTTTGTAATCTTACATTTGGACATTCAGAATTATTCTGTATGGTGGCATTGTGATTCAGCAAAGTCTTGAAATCTAAACAACAATAATGATGGGAGCGGCTGAAGAGTTTCAGTAGAAAGGAGAGGCACAAGTGTCTGGTTGCCATTCTCACAGAGATCTCTGTGGGCCTTGGGTAGGCATACGTGGGGAGGACTGTGCTGTTTTTTTTAAAGTGTCTTGAATTCTATGGAGCTGCACTTAGCAAGGTAATGTTATGTTCAAAGTCTCTATATTCTTTGATCTTCAGGTTGGTGCAGGCTTAGGTGATGGCACAGGGAATGTAGTTTATTGCAGAAGGAAATCTGCTTGCTTTCGATGGCATTGATTACTCAGAAGGTGTGGAGTTAGAAAACAGCTTCCCATGATGAAAAAGTGCTAGTGAATTCTAAGAGCTGGATCTGGGATGACAACATTACATTAAAAAATTCTGCCCCTTGTTTTAAACCATAAAGAAGATCCAGACAGTTCAAAAATATACTGATAAAATTTTGATTCTAAGCTACATTTTTCTCATATTTAATATAAAGTAAATAATTTACTCAATAAATATTTATTAAGACATTGCCATGCTCATTTTACTTCCTTTTCTTTGTTCACCTGGATTTTATCAAAGTGCAGGTGAAAAAAATCAAATAGAAAAAATATTTAGAGATAATAACATCCTTTGTTATTATATTCTTTGTTATTACCTCTAGTAGAGGAAATGGTATATTCCTTTCTAATGCTAGACCTGCTGCTTAGAGACAACAACTTTTACCTTCGTTAGTTGGTTCTAATTCCTCTGGTTGTTACTTTCACAATTTTAACAAATATGCTTATGTTGCTGTTTCTTGTTGAGCAATTTAGATTTCTTGATCTGATAAATGAGTATTTGCCTCATTATACCATTATACCACCACCCCTTTCTGCGTTCTCCTAAAGAGTTAAACAGGAGTTTTCAGATTCTTTATTGATTGCTTTATAACTTCGAGTAATTTAATAACACTGTTACTGCTTCCATCAAATTATCTTAGATTCTCCTGAAGCCCACTGTGTAGGCTGATGACATTACTGGCTCTACTATTTCCTTCAGCTCTTCCCATCTTTCCTACATGTAGACTTCTGTCATCTGAAATTTTATTTTCATATTATCAAGGTTGAAAATATCCACACTGAAGTGTTCTAATCACTGCCTATAGTTTATTTCTAATAGAATTAATTTAAAAAGTTTGTATTATTTAACTATTTCAGACTGTGGAATTTAATTACTTCTAGAAAAGGTACTTTAATTACACTTGTTTTCTAGAGTATCTAATTTCCCATTTTATTTCTTATACTATTTAGCTTATCATAGCCTATATTTTCAATTCTGTATTTCAGACAGGTATTCTACTGACTTACCTTCCCCCCGACTTTGTTCCTCTCATGGGTTTCCCTCACCCTTTCCGTGGTCAATATTTGCTTTCCCAGTGCCAATATTTCTTGGATTCTAAATCCTCTTTAGTCTTGGTCATTCCATTGTTGCACTTTGCCCCTCCTTAAGTAACTTCTTAGGAAAAAGTGTTTGTAATTCAAAATATTTGAGTCTGTGCATGTTTGAAAATGTCCTTATTCTTTCCTCCCACCTGAGAAGGAACAGATGCTGTCAGCTGAAGGCAGGCGTGGTACTACTACTGATGCTTCCTATTTAACATGAACAATTTCATGGAACATCAACATCAGACAAGACAACTTTGTGGCCGGGTGTGGTGGCTCATGCCTGTAATCCCAAAACTTTGGGAGACTGAGGTGGGTGGGTCACCTGAGGTCAGGAGTTCAAGACCAGCTGGCTGACATGGTGAAACCCCATCTCTACTAAAAATAAAAAACTAGCCAGGCATGGTGGTGCATGCCTGTAATCCCAGTTATTTCGGAGGCTGAAGCAGGAGAGTCTCTTGAACCTGGAGGGCGGAGGTTGCAGTGAGCCAAGATTGTGCCGCTGCACTCCAGGCTGGTGACAGAGTGAGACAAATAAAAGCAGGGCAACCATAATTGTGTCTGAGCACAGAAAATAGCAAATCACAAAGACATCCAACATCTTCTTTCTTAGGTAGCATGAATGACTGCCACTTCCATACCAATTAAGCTTTAGACCTGCCTCTTCCATTTCTTCTGAATCTTAGATAAACATTCTTCTTACTCCTAGATTTCTCCTGACTCCTAGATGAAAATTATTAATATACCTAATCATAGGATTATTCCTACCTCCTGACAGCAGCCAAACCCATACTTCCTTGAACTTCATTCAAAATAATTCAGCACAAGCCTAAACTGTATAACACGAATTCTCCTAACATCCTCTTGCAGAGTCGCCCATAGCTCCACATGGACTGAGGTCTTCCTTGCTGCAGAATATATCAATTAACCCAATCCTGTTCAACTTCAGGTATGTCCCAGGTGATTGATTGGTGGACATTTATATATCTTATTGATAATTTAGCAGATATAGAATCCTAGGTTAAAAACTTCATTGTCTCAAAACTTTGAAAGTATTGTTCTGCTGTCTGCTAGCCTGAATCTTTCTCATATGAAATCGTATGCCAGTCTGGTTTTTGATCAATGATGTATGTTCAATGTGCTTGAAAGTTTGAGGGAAGAAGCATAGCATTAGGTAATATTTACTGAGTACATGACAGGCATTAAACAATGCATTCTTCACACTTTACTGTATTTAATCCTCACAAAAGCCAAATGAGAGAGCTACTACCTGAGATTTATATAAATGAAGTAAGTGGCTCAAGGTCACACAGCTAGTTGGTGGCAGAGCTGGACTTCAGCCAAGACCTGTTCTACTCTTAATCCCTGGCGTCACACAATTATGCTAATGACACTTCAGGATTGTCTCATGAGCATTCTGGCATATAGACTTACTTAGTGGAAAAGCTAAAACTACTGATTAAAATCAGGATTTGAGATTACATATGGGTTTCATTGGCAGGCAATTCCCAATTTACAAATGGGCTGTTTTAAAATTTCCTCGTGTTTAGCCAAATGTAATCCAACCTTAGCAAAAAGAAGCCAGCAGTAAATCTAGAGAGAGTAGAATATGATGAGCTTCTCTCCACAAAAGAAGGTTGGAATAATTTGAAACACTGACATTCCTGACTAGAATGCTGGACCACAAGAGAAATTTGCATTATAAAAACCTAGAAATTTCATTTTGAATGAGCTAAGAACCTTTGTATGGTTTTTTTATTTTAATTTTTGTACTTGAAATGCAAATATTTGGTTATAACAAGTGAGAATGCAAAATTATTAAATAAATCAAAGTTGATCGTTTACAATTAAAATACAAGAGGACCATGTAAATCAATGTGGAGTTGGAAATGGATACTTGCCAAAACTTGAGCTTTGATGGTGAAATCTCTGCATTTGAACCTCTCATCAGGGTTTCAGTCATCTATTGGATCAAGCAAAGTCTGAAAAACTAAACTCTCATCAAAGTCCCAGAAACCTTAATTTATTTCTCTTTTCACTCCAAGTCCTTGGGTGGACTCTAGTTTTCTGTGCATCAATGAAGAAAACAAACAGCCACTAAAAAAAGACACAAGCAACTTGAGTCAGCTTTGATGAAACCACGTTTATGCCATTTTTCGCCATAAGAAGGCCACAGCATACAGAGTTTGAAAGTGCAATGACTTTTTAGCAGAAGTGACCAGTGCTATATTGGACTTTAGGGTAGCCACAGAAAAAGACATAGGGTTTGGAATATAAGTTCTGGTATAAAAAACATAAACTACTACTTTTCTTAGAGCAACTCATCTCTTAGAGGGTGATTGCTTCAAAAATTGTAGGTCAACTATATCTTCTCATTACCTCCTATCTCTAAAAGGCCCCTTTCAATAGTTGGTTATGATAGCTCTTGGTTTCCGGAGTGAGATACCGTTGCAGAAAATTGTGTGTTTATATGTGGCAAGTGCGTGTGTGTGTGTGTGTGTTGATGTGGATGCAGAGAAAGAGAGAAAGAGGCTGATTAATTTCCAGAGTGCCTGTTCCTTTTTCACAGTTGGCTGGTAACTGTAGTGTGTGTTCCATGAGTGGAGGTGATGGTGTGGTTAAGATTGGGGTGTCTTTGTGAGTAAGCATTGATTTGCTAAGTTCCCTAGTGGTTGAGGAAGCTCAGGTTCAGTGCTAATGCAACTGGCAACTTCTGCTAATCCTCAACTGAGTGCACATACTCATTAAGAGAACAAAGGTACAAATTCCTGCTACCATCACAGGCAGATCAGTCAACCCTGTTTTATATAACACACATTTTCCTAGGGATACAAAGTTCCTGAAGAAGTCAAGAAAAAGGAGAGAGCAAGCAGCCTGTGAATCCCACACCATTCTGTTCTGTAGGAGGAAAATTCACAAGGATTATTCTTCCCCCAGGAAGAAAAAAAAAAGCATAATTATCATTTTCACTGGTTTCTTTGGGTCTCTGCATTACCAGGTTTGATTTTGCTCTTCTATTGGCATCTTGGGATTTAGAAGAAAGAAAACATGGTTTCCTTGAGAGTCAAATCTCTGGATATTTCTAATGCATTACAGCTCAATTTTACTAGCAGTTTCTAAAGCAATATGATCAGAACCGAGTATATTTAGATCAGCTGGGCCAGTCATCCCCTCCAGCAATGTGGTGGTGGGAGCTGGGGAGAGGCAGGAGTGAAAGGAAGGAACTGGAATGCATTGCAGGGAGAGGAAAATCCTGTTTAGTTTCTCCTGGTGAAAATGCTAAAATGCCAGAAGGGCAACGAACACATCACACATAGAACCACATATCTTGCTATTGACTAAAGTTCAGACTTCTACTTTTATTTGCCATTATCAACATGATTGACCAAAATCAAGACCAAAAAAGCCAACAAACAAAATAGATAGAATGGCCAATGCTCCCTTCTCTCAAACAACACCTAAATCTTTTTGCAAAATTAAGTGATAATTATTATTGCACCAAATAGAATTGTAGGCTAAAATATCTCCCCGTGGACATTTGTGACTGTTGTTGATATAGTCAAGGTGAAAAAGCAGTTACTGCATGATGTCCCATGCAGCAATATCACTGCTAGTAAAAGATGGTGCTTTTGGTCAACTCTTTTGTGAACTACTATTACTCATTTGTTTAAAGGTTCCTGGGAAAATTTCTTAGACTCACCTTGCTTCAGTGGCCTTCAATTTCTGTGAAAAGATGCTACCAATAATCATACCATCATTGTCTTTATATAATTGTCCTTTTTAATGTAAATGATTTGTTCAGTAAACTCCACTAGTAGTATAGTAGCAAGGTGTCTGATAATAGGTGTAGGAAAATCAGCTCTTAATAAGTCATTTCTGTGTTCAAATGCCAGCTTAATCACCAATAACTGAGCATGATTTTCACTTATATATTGATAAAATGGAGATACTAATAATATATACCTGGTGGTGTTATTGTAAGAATTTGCTAAGGTTATATAACATGGTTAAACTGTATCTGACATAGATTAAGTGCCAAATAAATGAACTGAGATTCTCCCCTTAATCTAGGTGAGTGAGCTTGAAATACAATAGATAGAATAGTTGTGTATTAGTCCATTTTCATGCTGCTGAGACTGGTAAGAAAAAGAGGTTTAATTGGACTTATAGTACCAAATGTATGGGGAGGCCCCAGAATCATGGCGGGTGGTGAAAGGCACTTCTTACATGGTGGCAGCAAGAGAAAATGAGGAAGAAGCAAAAGTAGGAGCCACTGATAAACCCATCAGATCTCGTGAGACTTATTCACTATCATGTGAATAGCATGGGAAAGACTCGCCCCCATGATTCAATTACTTCCTGCTGGGTCCCTCCCACAACATGTGGGAATTCTGGAAGAGACAATTCAAATTGAGATTTGGGTGGGGACACAGCCAAATTATATCAAGTTGAGATCCCAATTTGGGCTTAAGTAGATTCAGATTTTTATTAATTCTCAGTCAGCCATGTTACAACCTGCAGTGGAACATTAATAAATGTAGCAGATATCAGTGGATAATTAACTATGGAGGCTCCTGAAAGTGAACCATATTCTCCTAACACCTATATTCACATCTTTCCTAAACCTTAAGTTTAAAACAGAGTGCCTTAACCTTCCTGCTACAAACTGAAGTTCTTCTTTCAGAGAATATGGTATTATTAGGAAAAATCAAATTATCTCAAGCTCTTGTCATATTTAAAATATGTTTGACTTTTTGTTGATTGCTAGAAGAACAACAATAGCAACAACACCCACATTTGTACAAGGGGATTGAAAATGCTTTTGTGAACTATCTCTCAGATTTGAAAACCTCTGATAATGCTTCTACAAGGCACCACTGAGATACCTCAATGGCTATGAACAAAATTCTTCCCATTTTATTTTCTTCCCAGTATCTTGACTATTTAACAGAAAGGGTTCAGGTTTTCTAACTCCTATGACCTCAGATAGCCTGAGGTGATTTCATGACTAGGTAGGGAGCTTTTTGAAGGGCAGCCACACGATAGGAACCTATTAAATATTTGTAGAATTTATAAAGCTTCTTGAACCTTCAAATGCCTCCATACCAGAAAATGTCCATATTTCCAGTGATTTATGACATATTATCCTATTGAAATTGCCCTTCTTGCCATCTAATCATTTGCTGTAAAATATTATTCCCTTCTGCAAGCAAATCCCTGGCAGTATGCTTCCATAAAACTTAGAGGATTCAGACATAAAGGATATGTAAAACCACTGGTAACATAATTCTCTACAAATCACTGGAAGTCTGGGGTCTTGCCTCAGTGGTTAGAATTCACTGGAACTGGACAAGATGAAAGTATATTTGCAAGTAACACAAAACCTCTAAACATCATTGCAGAGTGTCTTTTCTCTTTTATAGATGCTGCTACAATCTAAGCATAACAATATGAGTGCCTCCTTGCTACTGAGTGAAACCTGTAAGAGAAAATTGGATTTCATTGAAATATGAGGTGTTCCAAACTCTCATTGCCTCTGTATCACTTTAAGAACAGCTACTCACTGCTCAGAGATACATTAATATCCTTCCGCTGTCAGTTCTTTGGGTTACAACTAAGCCAATAATGAAAATCACTGGAAGTTGTGAGTAACAGACGATCTTTGTCATAAATGCCAAAAAATTATTATGAGAAAAAGTTACATTTCATCAGCATTTTTCAAATGTTGTTTCTTTTTATATTTTTCTCCTCGAAGTAAAATAATTTCACCTCCATGGTAAGTTCTGTACTTTCTTGGCACAGGCTAAAACATGGAGTTGAGCCAAAAAGTTTGCAAAAATCCAGAAACTTCGTACCTAGGAAGGTAGCATTCAAGTGATCTAACATTAGCAATGTTATAGAATAATAAATTATGACTTTGTGACTTTTGGAGTTTACACTGCTTTGTCACATTTCAAGTAGTGACAGCTTTTGAAATATGCCCAGAATCTTGATGTTTACTTTCCATGAATAAATTTTTGCCACATATAAAGACTGTTCCTCTTTTTCAAAATCCTCAGTTGTCCCTGACATTAGTGTAGCCTTTTCTTGTTTCCTTTCGTTGTTACCTTCTCATCTCCTGCATTTTATTTGCACTAAATGAATTCAAGAGAAGAAAGTGATAGAACATGAATACAGCTTTATATAGTCTTTGACAATGTTAAGATTATTTATTTAAATATGTGAAGTCAGCAGTCTTCCCATTGTAATACTGACCCTTTTGCTCGTGTGTTTCTACGTTAAGACAGTCCAACAAATAGTAATTTACATTTACCAAGCCTCATGTCACTCCTCCTGAAAAGTACTGAAGAAGCAAGTTATTTATAACACCGGTCTAGGAAACTGTGTGATTGTGTGTAAATGAGAATGTGTGTGTGTGTATGTGTGCAAGCACTAAGTCACATGGCAACTTGCTTGAAGGAGTACTTGTTCCCTTAACACAAAGTAAGCATAACCAAGTTCTTTTGATATAGCAAAAAATGACATTCTCCTTTACTTTCTGAAGGAAATAGTGAACAACTCAAAAAGAGTTTACGTACTTTGCATTTGATTTCAAAAACAAACAATGACAATACAACCTTTAATCACTCCAAATTGTGTTGGACTTATTAATTGTATATAAGCAGAGATTTCTAAAATATACATACAAAGCAGAAATGTTTTATTAGCTGTCTTCATATTGTTCGTCACAGTTCAGACCTGTCGAAAGAGCATGTATTATGCAGAGTAAGCTGCTTACTATTTGTTTCTTTTTTCTTTTTACTATCAGATGAATCAACTTTGCATCTTTTAGCTGGAGAGCTGAAGGTCATCTTACGTTCCAGTAAGAGTTGTTGATTGTTTCTTCATAAGATTTTTTCACATATGTTCTCTTCTTATTTCTATTGCATCATTATTGTCTAATTTTTCAATGCTTCATTCCACAACTGTTTCATAACCTCCTATCTGATCTCTGTGACTCCAGTCCTTTCTCCAGTCTGTCCTTTGAAGTTATGGCCATATGCATTTTCCTGAAAGACTGAATCCATTATAGCATGCCTTTCAAACAAAAGAAAAGAACAACAAGCAAATCTCTTCAATGACTCTTCATGGGTGCAGGATAAAGTTCAGACTTTTCCAAAGTTCTGTGCTGTTACTATTTGTTTGTAAGTAGGGCTGGTGTAAATATTTATCAGTAAGTAGTAGGAGCAATTTGATGTGAACTATGACTAATAAGGCCAATTAGAATTTGTAAGTAAGATACGTTTATGTAACCAGAACTGCATATAACTCGATATAAGATAGACACAAATATAAATACTAGACCTTCCAGTTACTAGCTGTGTGACATAACTTCTTTGGATTGCAGTTTCCTCATCTGTAGAATGGGAATAATAATACTTAGTCACCAGGATGTTGCACATATATGTGGTTGTAGGACTGAGGTTCCTGTCTTCTTGCTGGTCATTGGTCAGAGGTTGCCCTAAGCTCCTAAGATTTGTCCTCAGATGCCACACAGTGGCCTTCTCAAAATGTGGCTGCTTATGTCTTCGAAGCCCATAGGAAGCGCTCTCTAGCCTGCTTTGCATGAGTCTTGGTGTAATGTAACAATCACACAGTGACTTTCCCATCACATTTACAGATTCTGCCCACACTCAAGGTGGGGGATTATTAGGGGGTGTATACCAAGAGTGGGATTATTAAGGGAGGAGAATCATAGAATTCTGTATATCAAAAGAGTCTATGAAAAGAAATATTCAAATACCACTAAAAGTATAGATCAATAAAACAGCATGAGGTATTGTTTTCAAAGCTTTCTAAAAACCAAAAAGCATTTCTTTGTGTGTAAACACTGTAAATCCTTGGAGGCTGTAAGATATTGTAGGAGTAAGATTTGAGAGTTGTTGGGGGTGAACAGTGGATGAAAAACAATTGAAAATATTATCATAATTACAATTCCTTTTTTGTCTGAAAAGTTTACTTTTTCTATTGTACGTATGGTTCACAGTCTACCCCTGGACTTTATGAAGTTTCTGTACAGTTTAATTTTAATTTAAAAACCTTTGGACAAGCGTGGAGAAAATGTATGAAATGAGGTTGGTCTCTCCTGCAGGCTCCTTCATACAGAGGTGGCCTCAGAGCCAGATGTGCACCCTTTGCTTATCTCTGCCAGTGTGTGTTCTGGGTTGAGGTCATATTCTACTCTTTCTAAGTCAACAGCAAAGTCAGTCTCATATGAATACGGAATAAGAAGAGAAATTCGGCAGGGCGCGGTGGCTCAAGTCTGTAATCCTAGCACTTTGGGAGGCCAAGACGGGCGGATCACGAGGTCAGGAGATCGAGACCATCCTGGCTAACACTGTGAAACCCCATCTCTACTAAAAAATACAAAAAACTAGCCGGGCGGGGTGGCGGGCGCCTGTAGTCCCAGCTACTCGGAAGGCTGAGGCAGGAGAATGGCGTGAACCTGGGAGACGGAGCTTGCAGTGAGCTGAGATCCGGCCACTGCACTCCAGCCCGGGTGACAGAGTGAGACTCCGTCTCAAAAAAAAAAAAAAGAAAAAAAGAAGAGAAATTCTTCCTCTGTTCCCCAGCAGTAGGTGTGGTTACAGGTGTCCAGGTAAAAGGGCATATGGCTGTTTTCTGGAGACTCATCTTGTGTGGTAACTCCACTTGGTGCCACCCTACTGAGTAGTGGGAAACCACTTTTAAGCAGTTCTGGCAGTGTCACTTCTCTGAGACCTATTCAGAAAATGTAGATGAAGCACCTCTGCTCTCCTTGAGATGAATAGAATGCCCTTGTTTTATTTTCTCTCCTCAGTAATGACAAATGCCTAAACTCCATAGTCTCTCACTTCATTAACATCCTATTTTTTTTTGCCCTCCAATTAGTTTACTTAGTGCCACCCCCAGCTCAGGTGTCAAGGAATTTTCCTACCCTCAAGTGCTGGCTCCAAACCCCAGTTTTCCTGACTTGTCACTTTCATATGTACCTGTCCAAGCAAAGATGCGTTTCTAGTACTTCTCAGCCCCCAGGGGTCAGACTCCACTTTCCAAGTGGTCTAATTGTTTTACCTCTCAAGAGGCCCAGCCCTTTAAGTTATAACAGATGTTATGTAATAGACATAGGAGCTCATGTCTGCCAGGAAGGAAACTCTTTCATTAAATGAGGTCATATGCCCAATTCTTTGGTGGCAGGTACTTATTACTGGACTAACAAGACCCTACTTAAATATGATTTATTGTCTGAAAATGTTAAAATCATTTCCTCCTTAGTAATGTAAAAAGTTCAAAATTTACATTTATTTTCAAAAATTCAGGTGTATTATTATGTTGCTGGTTGGCACTATGTTTATTAGGAATGTTTTATCTTGAAAAGATTAGATTTACAATGTAAACATAAAGCATCTTAACAGTCTTGTATGCCTATGTATATATTTGACTTTTTTAATATATCTAAATTGCCCACTTTTTCTTACATGTATAGCTATTGTCCTGTCAGTGTCACTGTTATCTATTGATGCATAACGAGCCTTACCAAAACTTAAACAACTTAGGTGGCTTCAAACAAGAACAGGATTTACTTATCTCACAAGTCTGTAATTTGGACAGGGCTTGGTGGAGACAGTCTATTTCTGTTCCACTGGGCATTAGCTGGGGTAGTTGGAAGGCTAGATTTGGGAATCGCCTGAGTTTCACTCACTTGCATTTCAGGTGCCTTGTTTGAGTGGAAGCAAACAGCTGGGGACTGAGGCTTCTAGGGTATCTCTGTCTATCTTTGTGTGGTCTTTTCATATGATTTTTCCAGCATGATTGCTTCAGGGTAGCAGGTAGCTGTGTGTTTTACTTGTCAGTTCAGACTACCAGGTGTACAGAGAAAGAGAGACAAAGAAAGAGAGCAAGAGAAAGCAAGAGTGTGCCAGAGGGACACTTTATAGCATTTTACTACCCAGCCTTGGCAACCGCACCATACAGCATCACTTCTGCCACATTCTGCAGGTTAAGCCAGTCATAAATGCTGGCCAGGTTCAAGGGTGGGGGATATGGGCTTCACACCCTGATTGGAAAATGGCAAGGACTGAAGAGCAAGTGGAGCTCTAAACATTCTTGGTGCCTTTTTTCAGAAATACAATCTGCCACAGTCTCATTGTTGGATTTATTCAGATTTGGGAACAGAGCTCTCGAAGAGGTGGATTAGAGGTGAGGATGAGAATTTAAGTTCCAAGCTGAGAAATGGTGTTGGTATTGTGAATTAGTGGAAAGTGTGGTGAGTTTGGAGTCCACAGATCTGGGTTTAAAACACAATTCCATGACACCCTGAATGCAAAGCCATAAGAGTGTTACTAAGTCTTGATGAACCTCAGACTCCCTATCTGTGAAATAACACTACTTGCTCCTCAGTATTGTTGCAAAGATAAAATTAATGTATAAGTAATAGTGCCTATTATACAATAAAGTTCTATAAAATATTTGTGTAACCCAAATATTAGACACTTGGCATCTTTAGTCTTCCAGGATTTGAGGGTCATACTGCTCTCAAAGTATTTCAAAAACTGTCTTGAGCTATGTGCAGAAAAGAGTTAGCAAAGCAGGCATGAGTCTGTTATCCTTAGAAAGTCTGCTTTCAAGGTTGGCTCTTGACTGGCATCTGGTAACTTGGATTCCAGGAAGCTTCCCAACATTTCATGTTAAGAATGACTCACTGTGTCTAAACTGTGCAAACAATGTAGTTTATGTTGAACACCTACTTTCCTTCTGAAAATCTGGAATTTCAATATGTTCTAGGCACAGGGTGCCTACATGGCCAACCCCCAATAAAAACTTTGAACACTGAGTCTCTAATGAGCTTCTCTGGTGCACACATGTTGTCATGACTTGTTACTGGAGGAATTAAATACATTCTGTGTGATTCCACTGGGAGAGGTCTCTTGGGAGCTTTGTTTCCTTTGGACTTTGCCTCCTGTTCCTTTTCCTTTGTTGATTTTACTTTATATCTTTTAACTGTAATAAATTATAGCTCTGAGTAGAACTATATGCTAAGTCCTGTGAACCCTTGCAGCAAAGCACTGAACCTAGGGATGATGTTAGGGAGCCCTGACACAAGCACCTAGCCCATAATTAGCAAGAATTCAATTCTCAGGGGACTCTTTTTTTCTCCTGGTAACCTCTTGTTCCAGTTTCTTACTTGTTGACATGTTTTTCTTTCTTCCTGCTTCTTTGCTTGGACTGCCCTTTTCAAAAAATTGAGAGGAAAACCAGCAGTAAAATGGACCTCTGTCCTCTTTATTTCAAAATAGCACCAGAAGGCAATGGGTGGAATAGGGTTTTTCTAAAGGTTGGAGGCAATGAATGAGGATTACTATACAGCCCCAGCATACAGTTTAATATGTACTATTGACATCCCACATTTAAGAACCCCTCAGCCAACAGCAGCACCAGAAAATTTTCTCTGACCATTGTGTTCTTTATAGATATTATTTTGTATCTTCCCGTCTACTCTTTGTAGTCTCTGCACAGGTCCTTCCTTACCCTTCAGCAATGCCCCCAGGACTTCCAGTTTCCTACTTAGGTATGCAGAGCTTTTGAGCTTGCTTCCTCTGCAAGTCCTGGACCCTGCAGATCCTGCCTGGGGCACATACTGGGGAAAACTCAAAATAATCAAAATAGCGAGACAAGATGTGGTTTTCTAAGGCAACAACAATTGAAGTAAGAATTTTATTTTTCCCACTGGACTTATTTTGAATGCTTCTATTATAATCATTTTTCAGTGATATAAATGTTGGTATTTTATATATATTAGTATATATGTATAGACACACATACATGCACACATATATATAGGATATATATGTTATATGATATATATATAGATTATATGTGTACACTATGTTTTTCAAGGAACGCATATTTGGTCTAGCAAATTAATATTACCTGTTTTATCATCACTGGTTCTTTTCCTGCCTTTAGTTGTAACTTGAGGTCACCTAAGGGAGGCTTAGAATTCAACTAATGAAAAAATAATGGATTCCACTATGTTTACATTTGAAGAAGCTTTGAGGAATGGGAACATTTTTCTGTTTCCTCTACCAATATTTTGATCAGCCTTTGGGCAGATTTTGCAATACCCTTCTTTCCTACATTTTTCTTTTCCTTTATTCTACCCATTTCTTGATTTAATCCCCTGCAATGCAGAGTGAAGGAGCAACCAACATTTACTGAACACCTGTAATGTACTAGGGATGACTCCAGGCTCTGTGTGTGTATGTGTGTGTTTGTATCACTTCATTTCATTTTCAAAAGAGCTGGAGAGACATTATTCTCAATGTTACATATGTGGAAACCAAGACTGAGAAGTTAATAAACTTGGCAATTGCCACATAATCAGTAAGAGGGGCAGAGGGATTTATAACTTAGGTCTTCCTGATTCTAGGACATTTACTCTTTTCTAGCCTATGCTGAAAGGGAAGGATACAGAACTGTGCTAAATAGTCCTTTTTTTTTCTTTTAAAACCTATGAAACATGACTATTTTTTATTCATGAGACATCCTCATCTGCAAATCTGAGCAATTCTTTTTTTCCTTTAAAGTAATCTTTGCATACGTTTTTCTAAGATGTTAAATCTCTATTTGGGGTTTTATTTTATGTGTGAAAAAGTAAAGACTCATGCATTAGCATACCCTTTTCCTCCACTGAACTTAATGTTCAATTAGGGCAATTAACTCATCAGGATGTGACTTGTTGCATATAATGTTGGCACTGCCTTCACCATGGATGTCACCGGTGTGCTCAGCCTTCTCACAGAAGCACTGCATTTGGCTCAGGTATTTTTAGCCCATCTTTGGATTTTTTTTAAACCATGTACTGTTACAAGGTGGGAAGACAGATTCACAGTTCGGTTTTGAGATGAAACTGGTGGTAACAAGTCTTTTGAAAATAACAGACCTGATGCTCCCCTTTGCATGTGTACATATTCCTGGGATATGCCTTGTGGGAGGGTTGCAGAGCAGAGAAAGCTGTCTTGCCCTCTGCCAGGGTTCTTTCAGTTGGTGCTAGTCAGGTCGAGGTCTGAGCAGAAGAGAGAAGCTCAGAGCCTGGGACAGTTCTGCTTCCTGACTTTACAGCTAGAAAAATTAATTACACAAGCCATATCGACTGCATGCCTCATATATAGCCAAATAATTAAGACAAAACAGAGGAGCTTGAGGCTGCAGTGAGCTATGATTGCACCAGACTGGCAGGTCTGAAGGGCCCCTGAGTCTGGCAGATGCAGAAAGAGGACAATGCTCCCAAGTGTACCAGGCAGAGATGATGCCTGGGACAGACCCCTACTCATAGGCTACAGATGTTTTGTTTACAGGTCAGCTTCCATCCTTTGAAAGTGTGACAGTCAGTGCCATTGATGTGTATTACTGTGAACTTACTAGAATCTTTGAGAATTTAGACATACAGAGCTGCAATAGCTTTATGATGGATTTGGAGTTAAGAGGACAATGTTTACACCTCATTTTATTCTACTCTTGTAAAGTCACTTAACTTCACCGATTCTTAGGAATCTCATCAATAAAATAGAGATCATCTCAATGCCTATATTCCAGGAGCACTGAAACTATACATTTCGAAGTGCTTTGGTATCAGTAATGTGCCAGGCATGTGTTTTTTGTTGTTATTACAGGTGTTGTTTTTCCTGTTTGGATATAGAGCTTCTGTTCAAACAAGTAGTGTTAGGCCTGCCCTAATTCCTTAAGGCTTTGGTAGAGAGAATGATGCCCCATCAGCCTACTGAGAAAACATTTGCCATCATGAGCATGCACCCTGAGAATAGTTCCTAGGCTTTCCCCAGTCTCAAGCTTTAATCTCAATTAGAGGTGTGAGAGCTCTGTGGAGAGTTTATAAGACCATTACCACCTCATTAGAGTCTCCAAACATACAAGTCACTGTTTCAATGCCCCGATAGAGAGAGAAGTAAAACTGACAACAGGCTTCAGAAAATCAATGACAAGACCTTGAGGCACAATTGCTTTCCTAATAAATTGGCATTGCCCAAGATGATGTGATGACAGCTGTGGGACACTCTCAGGGCTCATACATTGGTCGATTCATGCACTTCCTTCCTAAAACAATACAGTTCAAGTGTTTTCAGCTTCCTCCCCTTCTAGGGTTTCCCATTCTGCGTAACTTGGCAGGTGGCTACGCCTGAACCACTTTGGTTTTCTCACAAGTGAAGCTTGATGCCGATAAGCTTTAATGATTGACAGGACTGACTTTGGAGATCTGGTATACACTGTCCCCAGTTATAAGCTGTATGTCTTTAAATAAACTACTTAACCTCTTAAGCGAATTAATTAAGGTCAGATTGGCTCCTGTAACAGATACATGACAGAAACTTGACACAGTTGGGATTTATTTCTTACTTAAGTAAAACTCAAAACGGTTGATGGTTGTACCTGTTCCACTGGGTAACTCTCCCTAACTTGTACCTCCTCCATCTTTACCATATAATTCTCAGGTTTCTATGGAAAAGGAGAGAACATGGGATGGTACATGCTGAGTGTTAATGGTCCAGCCCTCATGGTAGCAAAATATTTTTTCTTCACACATTCCACACCAACATGCAAAGGTGGCTTCCCATCTAGTCTCCAGTTATGTGCCCAGGAAAAGAAAAAATAAGTTTGATGATTAGGGGAAAAAGCAAGATAAACATAGAAACAATCTCCCAAGAATTGTGAGCAATATGCATGATAATGGATGAGAATGTGACACACAGTTAATGCTTAATAAACATAGTATTATGATGATGTGCCAACTAAAAATTTGATATAATAATTTTCAAAACTGAAAGTCTAGATTAGTATTCATAGTATTTCAGTTGCCACAGGTGAAAATCAACATTTCATGAGTAGTAATTCAGAAATGATAACAGAAGCTCAACTTTATCAGGCATGCCATATGACAGTACTGTAGCAACATTTACATGAAAACTCTCTCAAGGCTGGGCATGGTAGCTTATGCCTGTATTCCCAGCACTTTGGGCGGGAGGATCTCTTGAACTCAGGAGTTCAAGACCAGTGCCTGGGCAACACAGAGCCCCTGTTTCTACTTAAAAAAAAAAAAAAATTAGCTAGGTGTGGTGGCACATACCTGTAGTTCCAGGTACTCAGGAGGCTGAGGCAGGAGAATCACTTGATCCCAGGAATTGGAGGCTGCAGTGAACTCTGACTGTGCCACTGCATTCCAGCCTCCATGACAGAGTGGGATCCTGTCTCAGGAACAAACAGACAAACACAATCTCTCTCTGTTAGGTATAATAATATTATGCTCATTCACAGAGAGGTTCAGAAACTTGTTTGGAGCCACCCAGCCAGTAAGTGACATAGTTGTGACAGACAGTAAGTAATGAATATCAGCACACTCATTGCTATTCTCTAGACTGGACAGCCTCTCCGTAAGCTCCAAGTGTAAGGAATTGTGCTCATTTCCCAGCTGAGTAATCTCAGAGCCAGAGGTGTTTTAAGTTAATCAGAATTTTCCAGGTGTGTTTCTAACATCTATGTGAACACAAGCTAGAAAGGCATAGGCCTGTGTTTATAGAAATCTACAAACTGCAATGACATGAGCAGAAATATGCTGTTGATAACATGCTTCAAACATGTGTATCATATATAAGTGTAGTTGAATACTTCTTTGATAAATTAATCATGTTCCCCATTTACTTCTTTCTTTTTTCCTAATTCAAGTAGGAAATTAGTTCTATTTAATTGCTTCAGCTGAAGATTGAGGCAAGGTAGAAATCAGAGGTAGATTTCTAATCTCTCAGGTTCTTTCATTCCAAAAGCATTTAAGCCCTTAGTGGACCTAAGCAAAAATGGAGGAAATGTTAGGACAAACATTAGAAAGAGGCTAGGGTCCACACAGAGTAGAAAAAAAAACATTCCTATGAACTGGAAAGAGAAGACAGGGGGCAGGTAATGGGAATAGAAGGATTGCTGTCTCCAAAGGAGAGGAAACCTGGGTTCTGTTTACTAGGCAGATTCCCAGAACAGCAGCTAGATTGAGAGTTTGCCAGGCCTATACAAATGAGACCATAGGCAGCCTCACAAAGATTTCTTCTATCTCAGGGTTGTACAGAAGCAACACACTGGAGTGCTTCTCAAATCTAATGTGCATATCGATCACCTGGGATCTAATTAAAATGCAAACACTGATTCAGGAGGCCTGGATTGGAACCCAAGATTTTGCATTTATTTCAAGTTCCCAGGTGGTAACAAAGTTGCACACTTAGAATAGCAATGGTCTACAGTGTCACCAGACTTAAATGGGCCACACGGACAGGAGAAAGCACCTAGGAGTTGTGTATGAGCTGAAACATCCTCTGTGACTGTTCGAATATCATTTGAGTCAATACCATCCAACACTTCATTCAAGAGCCTAGTGCAAGTTAGTTTCCCCTTGGTTCACTCTTCCCTGTGTCAACAGCCACTACCATCACCAGTGACATACAACAGAGTTCAAGGTCATTAGAATACTGAGCTTTTGCTCCACCTTCATCTGACTTATTCCATACGAACACCATTAGGACATGCTCCTGTGACACTCTTATGACCAAGCAAAGGAACACAGAGCCTTGAAACTCCAGTGAGTGGCAGTGACGGTGGAAGTCCCCCACACTCATACTAGGAAAGCAATCCCCAAACCATAATGAGCCACAAGAATAAAGCACTGGCTCAACAAACCAGAGTTTGCATTATGGCTTATACCTACCAACTTGCCAGGTGGTTCATCTTGAGAAATATGTCCAATATTACTAAACTTCATTTACTTCATTAGTAAAATGGGGCTTTTGTAAGAAGTAAATGAGGGAAGATTTCAGGTTCTTTCTACACAGTATGAGTGACAGCTGAGTCAAATGAGTCAGCAAGGGAAGGAGTTAGATAGATACCCGAGGTCTTCTTAAAATAGTTTAGAGAAGGCTTTTTTGACAACGCCAGTGATTAATCTCAGAGGTATGTTCAGTCAGTTTAGTTTGCAAAATGTAGAATTCCTTTCATAAAGGCATAAAGGCCTTAAAGTGGGGCCACTTGCAAGCCTTATTTCTCTATCAATGAACCGTTTGTCTCTCATCCTACCTTTGCCTTGAGGCTACTTATCTGTAAAACAAGTTCCCTTTTACTTCAGCTATGTAGTTCAAAGTCAAGACTATTTCCCTTAGGTAACCTTGATCTAAAGGAAAGTAATTACTTGATATCAAGGCTGTGTCTTAATGAGTCAGATTAAACAAATCAGATCTAGACAAAATTGCCAATAAATAGTGTCTCTTGCATCTCTGGAACACACTCTCTTGAACCTGCTCCTTCTCTGTTTCTCAGCATGCAGCACTTTGCTCAACAGATTCTGCCACATTTGGTCTCGGGAAGATGTATTTTGTCATAGATGCACAATCACTGACATGCTTCAAGTGGTATTTAAAAAAAAAAAATTTGCAATTTTCTTATCACATGAATAAGTTTAAAAAGTGGCCACAGGGATAGGAGCAACAACAAACACAGCATCAGTGGAGAATCCTATGAGCTAGTTTTTTCTTTCTTTCTTTCTTTTTCTTTCTTTCTTTCTTTTCTTCCTTCCTTCCTTCCTTCCTTCCTTCCTTCCTTCCTTCCTGTCTGTCTGTCTGTCTGTCTTTCTTTCTTTTTTTTTTTTTTTAGATAGAGTCTAGTTCTGTCACCCAGGCAGTGGTTCAATCTTGGCTCACTGCAACCTGGGCCTCCTGGGGTTCAAGCAATTTTCCTACCTCAGCCTCCCAAGTAGCTGAGATTACAAGTGTGTGCCACCACGTCCGGCTAATTTTTTTGTATTTTTAGTAAAGACTGGGATTTGCCATGTTGGCCAGGCTGGTCTCAAACTCCTGACCTCAAGTGACCCACCCACTTTGGCCCTTCAAAGTGCTGAGATTACAGGCGTGAGCCACCGGACCCGGCCAAGTGAGCTAGTATTTCTAATGAAGTACATTTCTAATGAGACATTAGAGACATGAGCCAATTCTAATGAAACATTAGAAATGTCTCATTTTCTCCTTTTCTAAGGGAGAAAAGGACAGTTGCAACAACAACATTAATGACTTGACTATGCAAATTAAACTTTCTCACACCATACTAGGGAAGGGAATACTTTGAACATTTTCATTTATAACAACAGCAATAGCTACACCAGCAATGGCCATTTACTAATTGTTAGTTATGGTCCAGGCACTATGCTAAGTCCTTTAAATGTAACATCTAGTTCAATGCTCACAAAATTCTTGCAGTGCTAGCACTAAAACCATATTACATTTTCCCCATGAAACATTTACTAATTTCCTCAAGTTACCAAACAATTTTAACTTAATAATATTGTTAGTAGCTAACATTTATTTAGTGCTTACTATGTGAGAATCTTTTTGTTAATGTGTCATATTTTTCTTATCATCCACTAAACCTAAAGCTCCATGAGGTTAGATATTTTTTCTCTCCTATTTCTTACTGTTGTATTATTAACAATGATAACAGTTCTAGGCATGGAGCAGATACTTGATAAATATTTACTGAATGAATGAATGAATCTCACGATAGCTTTTTATTTTACAAATGACAAAAATTTAAAAAGAGAGAGTTAAATAATTAGCCCAAGGCCACATAGCTAGTAAGGAGTGAAAATATGAACCCTGTCTGACTTCAATTTTTCATATTTAGCCACCATTTCATACCTCTGATGGTATAATTGGTGTAATTAATTGTATAACTATGATAGATGAAACTCTATATGTCCAGGAGTGCTGAGGTGATGCTTGCATGGCTTATGTGAGCAAAATCTTTGTAGTTTGCCTGCAGTTTTTTTGTTGAGACCTTGAGTTTTGAGTGATGTGCTGAAGAAGCAAGAGGCATAGTTTTATGAAAAAGGTATAGGAAGGACATTCCTGAGAGAAGAGAGTGAGTACAAATGGGCCCAAATTCAGAAACAGGACTTGTGTCTGGGTGTTAAGCAAGCTTGTACAACACAAGAGACAGATCTAAATGTGAGTAGAGAAGAAGAAGCTTAACTGAAAATGGATGTGCCAAATAGAAACCTTCTTCATGATTAAGAATTTAGAAGGAGCATAAGGAATGACTGAAGTCAGCCGTAGGCTTTTAGGCCAGGAAACAGTATTATCACACTATATTTAAGAAAATGGTTTTTGTGGTTATGTGCAGCATAAAGTTTTGAAGGTAGAGATACAGTTAGAAAGTTTTAGTGGTAGACTAAAATCCAAGGTGATTAAAATCTTTGCTGCAATTGTGTCTTGAAAACAGAAATGATGACATCTAGGGAAATGTTTCAGAAACAAAACAAAACAAAACAAAAATCCCTGCAGGACCTTTCTTGGCTTGGATATTGGGTGCGATGTAAAACTTTCTTAGCATTAATGTAATATCAGTACTTTGCTTTCTAAGACACGATAGAGAAGGTATATTCTTCACCAAGGGTTACATGAATAGGAGGAAATTAGCTTGACCAGTTATTGGTCACAAAGCTGGCATGTGCAATGGCCAGAATGTGGCTCATTTACAGGTTTTGTTAGGATAGCACAGTGTTTAATTAATTTCAATGACTGCAGAAACTCACCAGAGGCCCCTCTGTGCTGTTGTCTTACGTATAACAACATTACATAATAATTTTACCTACCTGGACTCAAAATGCATTTGAATTTGCAACCTCTGCCTTAGATATTTTTGAGATCCTTTTACAGCAAATTTACAATACTGTGCTTCTAAATGGTAGCAGAATTACAAAAATTGCCTTTGCCTTTCATCGTGTGGCAGCATGGTTACACAGCTCCCACACACAGCTCTTGCAATTATGCAAACTTTTTGGAGCAGAAGAAAATAGTGTTGTTTCCATGTCAGTGTGTGGGCTACAAAAAGAACATGAGGATTCTCTGATTCTCTTGAAATGTGAGCTGGGAAGGAGAATGCAGAAAAGTGGTAACAAACCTGTGGTCATGAGGTCTTAGTCAAGAATAATCTTTAAAGAAAATCTACCTCCATGAACAGAGGGGCATGACAATAGGTAAAATTAAAGAACAGGATTTGATGTGTTTTTTGGAGTCACATGAGTGACCAGCTGTGACTTACGGGCCTCTCAGGCAAACTCAGGAAAGCACCTGAGTTCGAGGAGGTTAATATCCAGAGAAGGCTAAGACAAACCATACATTTTTTTCACCTTGACTTAAATTTTAATTATATGGTTCCGTCTTTCTCAATTGAAGTAATGGACAGCAGGAAGCTGCCGATGGCCTGTAAAATCTGGAAGGTATAAAGATGTAGCCAAAATGAGGAAATGTGCAGAGAAATCAATGTGAAACAAGGTTGACACAAAAAAGATTTCAGGCCAATCAAGGGAGAGTGGCCAACATTTTCTCTCAGTGCAGAATGCACATGGAGTTTTAAAAATGATTAATTTGTCAAAATACATATCCTCTGGAAAGAGTCTTGAAGGCTGGTTGTGCATGTTCTCTTTACATCTTGGCAGAAGATCACCTGATTTCCTTTCCAAGAAAACAAGTGTAAAAGCTACTATTTTTTATTTTTCAGATGAAACTGAGCACATCTTTAAGTACATTTTGTAGAGTTTAAGCCACCCCCTCCCGCCCCCTTCTGTGCTGCATTGCCAGCTTTTGCATGGTACTTGAATGCCTTATTTTAACCCTGACTTTTGTTATCCATAGAACTATGTGAAACCACATTTTGTAACTTTAAGCACTGTCTTCACAGAGACTATGCAGCTTCAGAAATGCTGGGTTGGTACATGGAAACCTTGTGTTCAAAGATTATAATTATTTTGTACCAAGGCAATAATATGGGAGTATACAATGTAATCAAAATTCTTTCAAAGTACCCTATTTAGATATTCAGCTTTCTAATACTCTGAATGTTTACAGGTTATAGCCTTAGTATTATCTCAGGATCAAGGAAATTTTATGGGTAGCCAAATTATAACTTTCTTTTTCGGACAACAAATACACGATTTATCCAAGAAAAAAAGGAGAACATGGGAAACCTTTCATTTGAAGATAACTTTAAATGATAGCATCTTAATCCGTGGATCTAATACACTCTTATTTTCCAAATACAATCAACCCATATTGACTAACTATAATGTATCCAATACCATGATTAGTGCTTTTGCATTTATGAAGTAGTTATTCTCTCTATAGCCCTGTAGGGATAAATATCATTAGTAGTGTTCTCATTTTAAAAATGGAAAACACTGATTTTTAGAGGAATTTGCCTCAGATTACATGGTAATAAATGAGAGTGGGAACTTCAACTCCAACTTTAATATTTATTCCGTGATATACAGGCAAACCTTTGTTCACAATGTCTATTTTTCAAAAGAGTTTTCTAATAATCTCCTTTTGGATAATTTCAGTGCACTAGATTTCTGACAACCTTGTTAGTTTCTCTAGTTGTGTATTCTTTCTATGTGTGTGTGTATAGAAGAGCTAAAGGGGTCAACTATTTTGTGAAACAAAATATTCAATATTCTTTGGAAACATTTGCTTAATCATAATCTACTCCTGATTTAAGGATGTCAGCTAATTAAACAAAATAATTAATAAATTCAAGTAATATCTGTTTTTCCCCCAAACTTAATGCAACCAATGTAGTTTACCTCATCTATTGAATATTGCAAAAGCGTTTTTGCCTTGTTTATTTGCATCTGCTTTTGCCAATATATTTTGAATGCTGCTGTCAGCATACAAAATAAAGCCCCATTGTCACCATTTTATTCTTCTACCTAGAAATTTTAGTGGTTACAAACTATTCCCATGTGAGAGCTCCTAGCCTTCCCCGATTTCCCATACCTATTAAAAACATTCTTGCCTTTGCTTGTTTAACTTCTCCTCTTTCTTCACTCTCGAAAGTTTTCAACTTAGATCTAACAGAAAAGGTAAAAAAAAACTCCATCACTGATTTCACAGAACTCTAATTAAAATTAAACATTTTCAATTATAAATGTAAGTAGCAACAAACTACAGTAATATTAATAATTCCTGGGCTTTTCACCAACAGATATCATAGATATTCACTTCTGTCAGGCATACCCTTCTACTCCTAATGAAAAAGAAAACAAATCATAGATATTCATATATCATATTTTGATTATTACAGGTATCTCAACATACTATTTCTACTAATCATGACTTTGTAGTTGTATGAGTTATTAATCTTATCACCAGCTTTGTTACTCAAGATATTAATAAAGAATTTGTATTGCTATGATGTAGTTTTGTTTTTAATATTTTGATAACTGTATTTCAATATATTTAGTTTCCTTTGTGATCTAATCTATATTTTATTTTAGGTATTTAGGAACATTGTTCTGGCTGGGCATGGAGCCTCATACCTGTAATCCCAGCACTTTGGGAGGCCGAGGTGGGTGCATTACTTGAGGTCAGGAGTTTGAGACCAGCCTGACCAATGTGGCAAAACCCTGTCTCTACTAAAAATACAAAAATTATCCAGGCATGGTGGCATATGCCTGTAATCTCAGCTACTCGGGAGGCTGAGGCATGAGAATCGCTTGAACCCAGGAGGCAGAGGGTGCAGTGAGCTGAGATTGTGCCACTGCACTCTAGCCTGGGTAACAGAGTGAAACTATGTTAAAAGAAACAAAAAACAAACAACAAAAAACCATTGTTCTGAGCTAAGGCCCATAGACTTCACTTTCACCAGACTGTCTATTCAATGGTATAAAAAAGGTCACATGTCCCTACTATAGGGAGAGTCTAATGTTTTCTAGGGCCTACAAGATTGTATAAAGCAGAGATAATATATTAATAGAGGAGGGTGAACAGAAAAAAGGAGGAGAGATGAAGCCCAGGGCAAGGAAATCAGGGAAGTGTGGGGAAGATAATATCAAGTGTTGTATGAGTTGGTGTGGAGAAATAGAAGGTGAAAAGTTAGGGATAGGGAGAAAGTAAGGAAGGTAAGAAAATATGTGAAAAATGAAAAGGAGAATTTTGAAGGGTTGGTTTTATTGCAAATGGGATCTCCTTTGATTCTCTTAGAAAAATATTTAGAAATTGATTTGCTTTAGTTGAAATTTAAAAATTCTGTTTGTTTCTGGACTATCTTCTTTGAATATTCTCAATTCAGAACTGGGCTACAAGAACACTGGAATTTAATTGGGTTACACCTTTAGTGGCTTGCCGATGAACTCCTTCAAGAAAAAGTGATATTAAGTAGCTTGGCATAAAAGTCCTCCAAATTGTATCCACCTACTTGTACAAATGTACATGCCCTCAGTTCCCATTATCAGTCCCCCATTTGAGCTAATAAATACTTTTTACTATCTTTTGATCATCCTCAGTCACAGCCTACTAATGTGCCTCTGCCCTTTCTAGTTCTCTGCCTGAATTGCCTCATTTCAACCCTTTCTACAGTCTTCTCAATAACCTAAGCGTGACTCTTCTACCTCCATAAAATCTTGTGCAATTACTATACAACAATAGTCAGTAAACTTAATCTCGAAAGGATCAGAGAGTAAAGATTAGACTTTGTGGGCCAAAACAAGTCTTTGTTGCAGCTATTCAACTCTGTCCTTCTAGCACAAAAGCATTCATAGAATATAAGTAAGTGGATGAGTGTGGCTGTGTTCCAAAACCATTTTATATACAAAAACATATGGTAGGCCAGATTTGATACATTGGTTATAGTTTGCTGGTTCCTACTCTAGATCACAGCAATCTCTTCCTTTCTCTGAACTCTATTACTAGCTAATTTCATAACCTCACATTCAGTTCTATCACAGCCCTACCCTATTGGTTACACTCCTTACTATAAACTTCTTCAGGGATTAATTTGGAAATTTGGGTTCTATTTTTGAAGAAAGAAATGAAAAATTATTTCATGTCAGTGAGGCAGATGTGTTAGACCTGCACATATTGATGTAAATATTTCTAGTCCCCTATGTCTGTCAATAATTCAGCTTCAATCACATGTAATTGCCAATTTGGAAAAACCAGCCCCACAACTGTCAAGATACATTTAGAGCTTTACAAAAACACTGATATGGTTGACTTGCACTTCAGAGAAGAATTAATAACTTTTTATCTATGCTGAAATATTTTTCTGTTCTTCATATCTGTTTTGTAAAACTCATTAAAACTGAATTATCAGGAACTGAGTATTTCACTAATACATTTGTGTGAATTTCACTGGCAGATATACTTGTCATAAGTGCTGATTACTTTCCAGAAGGATAAAATTTGGGATCAAGAAGCTCAAGTTATAGACCCTGATCCATCTACTAACTTTGCTATTAACTCTGTACCACTGGGTAAGTCATTTAATATTTTGGATCTTTGCTATTCTGTAATAACAGTATAATACACTTATCTACTACCTTACAATGAACAATGGACAATGAATGTGAAAGTGCTTTGTAATAGGTAAAGTAATATAAATGGCACTTGATGATGCTATAATCACATTGGGGATCCTTCATTTAGTAGACATTATTATATTAGTTACAATATATATAAACATGTATAAATACAGTCACAAAATTGTTTAATACTTGCTATTCTAGAATAGAGTTTAGAGGAGTTCTAGCTCCATAGCGTTGGCATTCTGGAAGCATTGGTCCAACTGAAAGGAAATTGTTGAAGGTAAATTGAAAACATCAAGGTCAAATCAAGAACTCTCCCTTGCCCCACCCCAAATTTAAATAGATTCAAGACAGAGTGAAAAATCTAACTTGATGTCTATGACAGTACTTAAGGGGGATCTAGATTGAATACAGCAGATAGGAAACATATACGAAAAATACAGAAAGGACATACTTGGGGTGTGAGGTAGAGGACCAGACTGATTCAGGAGATCTTTCTGAGTGCAATCATCAAAGGCTGAAGACAGGCTCAGCCCTGGCAGGACTAAAGCATGAGGGGCGAACCACAGCTGGAAAAATGAACCATGGAACTACCCTCTTCTTACTCAGTTTTCAGAGGAAGAGGGCAGTCTTGGTGGGCAAGACAAGTTCAGAAGCATATTAGCTAGTAGGAGCCAGAGGCTATACCACTTAACACTTCCACATCTTCACAGAGATGGTGTGATACAATAGAGACACACCATCTATCTAGGGCTTTGAAGCCAGTTGCTTGAATCTCAAATTTTCTCCTTTCATTAGTTGTGTGATGGTAATTTTCTCTAAACTTCATCTCTTCATCTATAAGATACTGTAAAGAAATTGCCTAATACAAGGTTGGACAAGTAGATGGCAATAAATAAATATTAGTTC
The DNA here is from genome assembly GCF_009764315.1 of Trachypithecus francoisi. Lineage (NCBI taxonomy): Eukaryota > Metazoa > Chordata > Mammalia > Primates > Cercopithecidae > Trachypithecus > Trachypithecus francoisi. The sequence goes on along the minus strand of NW_022681441.1, from coordinate 1,556,390 downwards.
TTCTTAAGACAATCTGCATCTGGTTTTAAGACAGCAAAATATTATTTCCAACCTAATTTGCTGGTTTGGTGAAAATTCCTCAGATTTTGTTAGACTGGCGTGTCATTTTTGAGCAGACTTCAGGTGACTGGCTGAGCATTGTGTGTAGTTGGGAAGAATTAGATGGAATAAGAACATCTAGATTTTTTAAAAGCTTATGTTTTTTGTTCTTAATTATAGTTTGCACAAGACCAATTTATTGTTTTTAGGTAAGTACACCTATTGAAAAATGTGTTAATTTATACATATCAATTGCAACATATCAAATTCCATTCACACATTTTACATGTTGGCTTTGCTACAGCAGTCATTTCCTGGATTTGATATAAATTGAAAATTTGAAAGCGTAGTGTGAGTGTTTGTGTTATGTAATAATTTTCCATCTGTTAACTTAGAATTATATACATAGATCTTTGCATTTTTCTTTCCTGTCTCCTAGATATGAACTATAAATAGACTTATTAGGATTAACTTCTGTATTTATTTCCTGCAATTTTTGACGTTTATTTCCTTTTTTTGGTAGTATTCCTTTAAATTCCATAAACTTCATTATCAAGTTAAAATTATTATTTTCTTAAAAGCATCTCTGTGTGATATTTTTATGTTTTGGAGTACACATGTTTTTATATATATAAAATAGAGTATTAACTTTCACTCTATATTAATCAGACTGAATTGTTTTAGTTGAAGGCAATAATTCTTTCTTCTTTAAACAGATTGGCAGTTACTAGGGAACATTACATGGTTCGTAGAATCACTGGGAGAACTGGAGAAACAGACTCTAAGTGTTTAGGAGCAATAACAGAGCTTCATTTCTGAACTGGCCTGATTTGGTTGTTGCTGCCACCATTGACTTCAAAACAATTCCAGCACACAACAAAAATCGATGCCTGGCTTCCTGTTCTAAGGAGCTCAGTTCTAAATCAAAGTCTCAGGAGATTCATCTGATTGATGGAATTTAAGGCACATGTCTGCACTCTACCTATAAAAGAGCCTGGGAAAGACTTTTTCTTAAAAATTTATCTTAGGGAAGTGGAATTCAAAATATAGAAATCTATCAAAATGTGTGAGGTATTCAAAATTTTAGGAAAGCCTTGCATGGCATTAGTCCACTGCATTTTACACAGTCTTCTCAAGAATAGTGGAGACTATTGTTTTAAAAGTTTATTCAAAGGCTGACAAAAATTGTATTTACATCATTTTATTTCCATTTTTTATGACTGACATAACACTCTTTCTCTCCATGGCTAGAAGGTCCTAATGTAATGTCCATAATTGAATTTCTCATCCTTGCACACTCCACCTCCATGTATATACTGTCCCCTAGTGCATATACTGCCCCCATCATTGCTTTTTATCTTAGTAAATGCTATCATTATTCACTGAGAGGCAGCCTTGCTATCTATCTTTTTCTTTCATCTTTCTTCCTTACCTAATCACAAAGTCTTACAGATTCTGATTTTGAAATATGTTTCTAATGTACCCACCACACTGGGCATCTGCACTGTCATAGTTGTAGCCCAAGTGAACATCATCTTTTCCTAGATTACTGCAGTAATTTCTTAATTTATTTCCATGATTTTACCTCATGTTATTTGTTAAGATCCCCTTTCACCAAAGAAGATGAGTTCCTCCTTTACATACTTAGATGGCAACCCATGTATTTCCTACAGAACTTATCACAATTACATTTTTACATTTGTAATTTATTAACTATTGTTGTAAGTTTTAATATGTCCATGTTTCCCACTGAATTATAAACTCTCTGAAGGCAGGGACTGCAGCTGTGCAGTGACAGATTCCTTATGTATAATGCAGAAACTTAATAAATATTGGTTTAAAGAATGTATGAATGGGCTTAGCATTATGTACCGACCTTGGAAGATTATATAAGTTTTTTCAGGGATTTCTTTCTATGGCTTAGAAGACTCTAAATAATCTCTGCCCAGTGGTTGACCTTTGGGGGAATGAAACCATTTTTAAATTTGAATATCAATCCTCAAGGAAGTAACCAATGAAATAAAATAAAATACTGTAAAATAAAAGTGTATTCATTACAGCTGGACCAATGCATGCCCTTTTTTCATAAATGGGCCTCCATGACTATTTAACCAGAGTTAATGACAATGGAAATTTTATTCACTTTTTGGAATTTATATTTTGAATATCAGCTATGTACTAGGTAGGCAGAATGTCCAAAACTTGGAATGTAAATATGATTTAAACATCTTGAATTGCTCAAAATATTGTGGAAGAAATACTTTTTACAACCTCTCTGTTAGATTATCTAACAAATAATCTATTTCTAATGGAGAAGAAATAAAATACTTAATGGAATTATTAATTTTGCTAGCAGACTGAAGACCAGGGAAGGATCATCTTGAAGAATAACCATAGTTTCACCAGGAAAAATGTTTTTAAAAAGGCATTTCAGACAGTGATAATAGGAGAAGTGAAAGTGTAAATTTCCAATGAATGAAGATGGTTGTGTCTCCTGATCAATAACCAGTGAAATTAAACAACATTAAAAAAAAGAGCAGATATGCAGATATTCCTCAGGCCAGATGAGGGTAAATGGCTTGCCCACTCCATATTGAAGTGTTGTTCTACAGATACTGCTCTTCACCTACTGAAAACTGGTCCTGTGCTGTTCTTTAGATCACTTAGTGTTGATAGTTTTGTACTTCTCTGTTCATTCTTGTTGACTCCACTACCTTTGTGATACTCTACAGAAACTGTAATATGGTTGGCCAAGGAGAAGATAAGTTTCCTACTTCCTACCAACGCCCACCATTCCCTCTCATCCCTACCACACACAACTTCTTCAGAAGCACACATTGTAAATCTCATTCCTACAAGGCCAGAATAATATGAACTCAAGTTTTTAATCTTGTTTCCTTTTCTTCTCAAATCATTCACTAGCACTTGTAACAAGAGGGACACTGAATATGGAGTCAGATAGACCCAAGTAGAACTCCTGGCTTGGCTACTTGTGGCTTTAGGAATGTTACTTCTCTATTAGATGGTTTCTGCAACTAGAAAATGATGAAGGGAACGCTTCCTTACAGAGTTGGCCACCTGATCATATGGAGCAGCACAAGCAAAAGTGCACATAAAAGGCTGACAATATATGTTCGTTATTTTCATATATAGTTATGGCAACTCCATTGTAACCTAAGTAGTGCATATGGTAGGCTATACTGTCCCAAAACTATTGCTACTAACCATTATGTTAAGACGGTCTCAATGGTGCTTTAACAGTTCACATTACTTCAGTATTCTTAAGTCTACCTGACATGTGAAATCCAGGGTGCTATGGAGAAAGCCCCACAACCAGCTGTAGGTCTCTGAAAATAATTTATTTTCCAATCTGCAACTCTAAGGATGGAGATGGGGTGAACTTTATATTTCTCCACTGGGCCACAAGTGTGTTTCTTGTGAGATAGATGCTCAATATCTGTCAACGAATGACATTTATATGCACATCTTCTTCCTTACCCAACCCTAAGCAAATGCCTTATGGTGTGGCTGTGAATTAAATAACGTACCAACTCTTCCCAATAAAACGAAAACAAAGAAAATTGTGTTTGCCCTCATCAGTAAACCTATGCAAGCAAATTCCTCTTCCTTCTTCTCTTGTACTCTCACTCTCCCCCATCCTCCCCTTTTCCATTTATGAGGAATGAAAGCAAAGCAAGATCCTGCCCATTTTTTTGAGTTTATTGTTCTGACTGCTAGGCATCTGTGTCCTGCTGCTCCTTCTGTGTAGAAACCATTAAGCTTTTCTTCCATTTGCTTCAAGATGCTTTAAGAGTCATGTCAGTAGGATGTAATTAGAAAAGACAAGAACAGCAGGGAAAATGCCAGACAATTACTAGGAGACCCAGGGTAAAAACAATGTTGAGACAAACTAGTTTATATGAAAAGAAATTCTGATTACCACCATAGTTATTATTGGTATTTAACATTTATTGAGCACCGACATGGAGTTACACACTGTACAGAACATAGAATTAAACTTTTTTTTTTTTCTAGCCAGGAATTAACATTTAAAAAGCTGTGAGATTCTTCCAAAGCTGCTAGTCGCAAATGATACTCTCCTGTGAGAAAGGATGGAGGCTTCTAATCCTATGTAGTTCTGATGAGGAAATAAATAAGATAATAAACATGAAAATTAGAATTGCTTATAGTGAGCGCTCAATACAAATTAGTTACTCATAGGAGGAAGGTAGGCTTAATAATTCCTAATAGTATTAACTCAATTGAAGCTGTTGGCCTGCTTGAGGATGTTGCTTTCCCATATATAAAGTTGAACTCTTCAAATTGTGCCTTGCTGTTATAAAATCTCTGCAAATTACTGTAATTCAGTTTTTCTTGAGAAAGTGTTTAGACATTTTTATAGCATTTGAATATTATCAAATGTAAATATTTAATCCTGGGTAGGTCAAATAATATCATAATTCCTTCAAAGGCAAAAATTTGTCTTTTACATACGTGTAGATCTCATACCTGAAAGTGTTCCCAGTAAATAATAGGTGATGAAAGAGTGAATTAAAGAAGAAATGAATTGGCCGGGTGCAGTGACTCATGCCTTTACTACCAGCACTTTGGGAGGCTGAGGTGGGTGCATCACGAGGTCAAAAGATGGAGACTCTCCTGGCAAACATGGTAAAACCCTGTCTCTACCAAAAATACAAAAATTAGCTGGGTGTGGTGGTGCACACCTATAGTCCTAGCTACTCGGGAGACTAAGGCAGGAGAATCACTGGAACCCGGGAGGCAGAGGTTGCAGTGAGGTGAGATTGCGCCACTGCCCTCCAGCCTGGAAACAGAGCAAGACTCCATCAAAAAAAAAAAAAAAAAAAAAAAGAAGGAAAGAAAGAAAGAGAGAGAGAAAGAGACAGAGAGAGAGAGAGAGAGAGGAAGGAAGGAAGGAAGGAAGGAGGAAGGAAGGAAGGAAGGAAGGAAGGAAGGAAGGAAGGAAGGAAGGAAGGAAAAGAAAATAAAGACAATAAAAAATACTTAGAAATTAAACTACAAAAAAACATGAGTTTTGCATTTTCTATAAAGAAAGCTACTTGTAGGAAAAAAAGCCCTTCAGTCAGCCTCATCAAGCTGTGACTGTGCGTGCCACGAAACACAGCCAATATTTTCATGTGGTGATGAGATAACATGTAAAAGCCAAGAACCTTTTAATGTATGTTTGCTATTAGCCCAACTCTTGTTAAGTCCAGTTAATTCACATTTATTTGGTTACTTAGGAATGAGCTTATTCTTCTAAGTGCATTTTCAGACAAATAAAAATTACTCTTTTGAGTGCTGAAACTATTTTGGATAGATATCTTTCCAAAATATGTATACACCTCTTTTCTTTCTGAAGTAGAGCATAATCTGTTAAGTTTTAATCTGTATATTCTGGGAATCGTGCTGGAAAATTGAAGCAGATTTAGAAAATAACTTTCCACAAGCTTCACAGTCCAGGACATAGATCCTGAGCCTGTTGCCTTCCATCATGCAACAAGACATCTGAGAATTCAAAATTCCAATCTGGTTTTTCGGGTGGTTTTAAAGGATGCTTTCTAGGTAGGAAAAGATAATATACTTTATTTAATAAGTGGTTTTAAAAACTTGGATATATTCAAAATTAAGTGAAACTCTTGAATGCTACTCTTTCTTAGTTCTGCAGAGTATATTCTGTTGGCTCTGACTGCATAACTTTATGACAACCATCGTTATGAAAGGCACACCTTAGGAAAAACAGTTTAACAGGGTGAAATAATGAAGATTTGCCTTTTTGTCTGTTTGTTTGCTTGTTCTAGGCCAGACTTAAATATCTGTGATTGCTATTCACATAAAAACAGGGTAAAGTGACTTTTTTCTCTGCTCATGAATAAAAAGAAAAGAGATGGCTCTTATTTCCTCAACTAATTGAGTGAATGGAACTGGATGTCTCTACCAATGTTTGTAACATGATTTACCCTGAGCTTTACCACCTCCATTTCCTTCCCACACTCACTGGTAGTCATAGTCAAATGTAAATGGGTAAATGTAGACTTAGCCAAGAGGCGTATTTCTCCCAGTTGGTGACTTGCTTTAATTATGTCTGCTCTTTAAACTGTCCCTAAGATTCCAACTTAGGCCAAGCAATCCACTACTGCAATCATTAGCCCCTCCCAATATGAGTTTGTCCCCTCAATCTGGGCCTGACTCCTTTCCCTTTCTGAAGCTGAGCCATGGCCTGAAATTTATCTTTTGCAAATTGGAAACTTGCAAACAGACTCTAGTTGCCTCCTTTACTATTCAACAACACATTCTTAGATTATTATTTGCCCATGATGTAATATGAAGGAATAGAAATTATACTTCTCTAAATACAATTTGTTAGAGATTAAACAGTTTAAATGAACTATAAACACTTAGAAAGGGAATTGGAAAAACAATTCTCACAGAAAATGAAAAATGTGTGAAAATTATTTTTATTGCATTAGTTTCCACTGCTGCTGTATTTTGAATACTTGCCAAATTGTGTGGATAATTAGCATGGTTTCAAAGGCAAATATATTGATTAGCTTGTATGTGAGAAATAAATTTATTGTGTATGGCTTATTTCTTCTTGCATTCTTACATAAAGTAAACATAGACCAACTGACTAAAATATTGCTGCATGTTCTACCACAGGGTGACCCCAAATTCACAGAGTCATAGATTATGCTTAACTTTTTAACCCATAGCTAATTAATAGCTGTGACAGGCTTACATGGCAGCCTGCCTTAAAGCAGAGAAGTCTAGGTTGTTGACATGAAAGAAAAGCTGTATTAATAAAAGAAAAATATCTGCCTTTGATACAAGTAGAACATGTATACGGTTTTTGTTCGCCTTACTTTGACAAATGTAGAAGTATTATTGCTGATTCAAGATCCACAGCTATAATTACTGCCAAGATCATTCAGAAGTCCCAAAGGTTGCTGCGGGTTCTCACATTATTGCATTGTGCTCATTTGTGAATGCCTCAGGTGAACTGTTTTAGTCTTCCTTCAGTGGAACTACTAGACCAAGTTCTGCAGAGCACTATATGGTATACTTTCCCATGACTGATTCTCAGTAAAGCCTAGTGAATATGGTAAAACAAGTCCTGAACACGCCTGAGCATAGTAAAATAAACCCTGAGTGCTCTTGTGGCATTTGGGTCCATATCTTGATCGCTTTTGGTTTGTTTGGCCATAGGTTTCCACTGAGCCATCAAAATGAGCTTTAAGGTGGGGAATTCTATTTCAGGGTCAGCCATGTGATTCTTAACTGGAAGACTGCAGAAGGCAAGAATGCCCTTGCATTCCCTATGTCTTCTGCTCCAGACACTTCTACCGTTTGACCTAGAAGTTAGGAAAACATAAAACAAAAGTTGTACAAGAATGGAACTTGAAAGACAAAAAGGATGATTGTATCATCATCAGAAGTAACACATTCTGATTTAGGCATTGATGTGAGATTCAAGGGTCAGTGCCACTTATTGGATATAACAGTGTTGGAGTCAGGCAGACGTGTGTTTGGATCCTGGCTCTGCTCACTGCCAGCTGGCTGACCTTGGCCAAAACACTTAACATTTCTGCACCTTTGTATCTTTGGTATGCACAACAAAATGTATATAAAAACACTAACCAGACAAATTTATTGTAGGGTTAAATAAAATAAGGAACAGCACTTAGAATAGCTTAGATACTCAGCAAGCAGAAGTTAGTTTTCTCCATTAATATAATTGTAGTATTAATAATAAAGTTAAAATAAACCCCAATCAAAATTTAAATAAATTTATTCCCCCAAAATCTGAAAATGTTGTTCAAATGGCTACAATGTAAAGAATATCTATTATATTTCTGATAGAAACATCATATTTCAAAGCTTACAGGTAGACTCATGGGAAGGTAATCCACTTAGGGACCTGGTTTAGTCAAAAAGTCATTTCTGGGGATATTTTAATCTTTTAAGTCATTAATCATCTCTTCAGACAGGAAGCTTCTTGGACATTTATTATCTTAAGGGACATGTTTTGCTTATTCTGCCAATTTGAGGCAGTTTAGTGAACAATGAAATTTTAGAAATTGTGAAAATAATAAAATATACCTGGACTGGAGATTCAGTGAATAACCTTTAACAAAAATCTGGGCAACAGCTTGCTAACCAAGTTTGAAATACTGTCAGAGAACAGGAGACACAAGCTTTGGGTTTTACTTACTTTGTGACTCAGCCAACAGCATTATTTGTGATTCTCACGAGAATGAATATATGACATGAATGTGACCTTTACTTGCTATACATTTGACAAAGTCTTCATTGTGGTCTTTTTTTTTCTTCAGTGATTATGTATCTTCCATCTCCTTTCCCCTTCAGAGTCCTCTATCCAGGAATAGTCTATACTTTTCATTCCTGTTTCTAGCTGCATCAACTTTTTCTTCCACTATCATCTCTGAAAGTCTATGATACTGTACTGACAGCAAATTCCTGAAACTGGGATTTGAGACTTATTATTCCATGGTGATATCTCAACTTTCATCTGGCAATAGTTTATTACATTGAAATACAGAAGCCAGAATATTAACTAATGTTTATACCCTAACTCCACACAGATTTACCTTTGGTATCTCAACATTTTGTAAGTACACAGAGGAATAAATGATAAAATCAGAGCTATCTTGCTAATACTGATATGGGAGGGAGGACAGAAGTGCTAGGTAGAGAAAGGCAGGTCTCTGGTTAGGGCTTCACCCCCTGGACCTGTGCCCATGGACCTAGGTAAGGACAGGCACTCCTGCATTCGTGCCCGTATGTTGCATTTTCCAAGACCACGCTGACCCTCCATGCCCCCATCCTGTGCTTATAAAAACCCTGAGACCCTAGTGGACAGAGACACAAGTGGCTGGACGTCGAGAGGACGTCGAGGGGAGCATGCCGGCAGAAGAACACACCAACAGACGTTGGCAGGAAGGGAGGTCATCGACCAGTGGAACAACGCAGAGTTTGGCCAGGGCAGCTGGGAGAACAGCCTGGCTGCTGAGTGGCCCAACTCCAGGGGAAACCACTTTCCCACTTCCTCCTCTTCTGGCTCCCCCATTTGTTGAGAGCTACCTCCACTCAAGGAAACCTTGCATTCATTCTCCAGGTGTGACTGAGTTCTTCCAGTACACCAAGGCAAGAATCCCAGGATACAGAAAGCCCTCTGTTTTTGTGATAAGGCAGAGATTCTAATTGAGCTAACACAAGCTACCTATGGACAGCTAAAGTAAAAGAGCACCCTGTAACACACGCCCACTGGGGCTTCAGGAGCTGTAAACATTCAATCCTCTACACAGCCATGGGGTTGGAGCCCCACAACCTGTCCATCTGCATGTTCCCAATAGGGATTTGAGCAGCAGGGCACCAAAGAAGTGAGCCACACTCCCATCGCATGCCCTGCGAGGGGGATAGGGGAACATTTTCCATTTCAATACTGTCTCAAGGAGTTGGTAGTTGAAAGGACCATATAGAATAGTGAAAGCATTACTTTAGTAAATCACAAAATATATGCCTGACATTTATTTCCATGCAACACATTTATCAACATATTTCTAATAAGGCAAAACTCTAGGGCATTATAGCATCTCTAGGCTCATTTTTGGAATAGCTGTCTTTGATTTTGGTTGATTGTTAGAATTCTTAGTAACAAAGCACAAAGTTGCTGAATTACTTCCCTGTGGTCACATAGAACAAGGCAGGAGGTATTAGGAATAGAATTTGAGGACTCTTGATATTTAAGTTCTTGCGGTAACTATTAAGCACATATCCCCTTTATTAACTAATCAGAAGGCATATCTGGTGTCATTAAGTAAACCGTATGTTTATCAGGCAGAAAACATGCAGCACAATTTCTTTCCTTTTGCTGTCAGCGAGTGCAGTGTTACAATTTTGGAACAGAAAACATTTGAAATGCCATGAGGCTTTTGCAGATACATCAGGCTTGGAGCCCTGGAGAGGAAACTGCTACAGTTAAATGAGTTTACTAACCAGTACAAGCTGACATTTCACCCCCCTGCCTTCTGGCACATCCTATGGAAATAAGAATCAATCTGGACATGCAAATAATTTTAGAATATGTATATTATTGTAATTGATTTTATAATGCTGTCACCTATTTCCCATTCAACTCATCCTGTTTAGTAAAAATAAAGTAATATGTGGCCACAATGCTATGAGAAGCCACTGATTACAAGGTATAGTAACAATAATACCCCAGTTAGACTCTGGTGGTTTGTTAGAACACGGAACACCCTCAGCTTTGCTTTGAGCTATTAATTAACCAACCAGTCATTAACTGCTGCTAACAATTGATTTGGAAGGAATTATTGCTTAAATAGCAGGAGGTATTTAAGAGGAAAATAAATTAAAACAAAGAACTGCTTGATCCTGAGAAAAAAAAATAAGAGTTCTTGAAATATAGAGAATAGTTTCAAGGGCTCTGTAATTATCAAGTGATAAACAATTCGTTAGAAGCATATTTCTTTATTTTATTTTATTTTTCTAGAAATAGAGACAGTGTGTCTTATAATCAAGGACCCAACTGTCTTTGAATGATCCAAAATGAAATGATGCTATCAGAAGAATATCTGAAGTAGTAAATTGCTGTTTTAGTATGTTACCACAAACATTTACATAGATAACAATTATACTCTCTTGGCAACGTATTACCGAAATTTAGTTTGCAAATAAAATTTTTGAGTAAACAAAACAAAACAACAAAGTATCTATTGTCGTGAGCTGAATAACATGGTGCATTTAATGCATGATTTCAAAGCCAAGATTTTTACCTTCAATCTGTCCTTGGGATGGTTTACGTTAAGGCCATAGCCTCTCTTACGATTCTCCTCATTACCTTGAGAATAGGGTTTTCAGGAGTTATTGGTTTTGATGTAAAGCAGCAAAAGGAAAACTAATAGTATACCAAAGGAAATAAAGAAAATCTGTCGTTTTTGAGTGAATTATTTTCCCTTATACTAAAGTCAGTTTAGGAATTACCACGCCAATTATCCCAATAATTTTTTTAAGCAAAACCAAGTTTGCCTGCCTTGAATTTCAATTAAATTTATTGAGCATTCGCTGTATATGAGGAACAGAAGTAGCCTTTCTCTCTGTCTGAATTGCTAATGGACCAAGATTTTATGAGCAATTTTAATCTGAACGTTAAAGGTCAGAGATCCCCAAACTGTAAGATACTTGCTTTGTCCAGTCATTATATGTATAAAAAATATCTTCTGAAATTTAATATAGTCTAATTTGTCTTAGGACTTTAAGTGGTTAATCTTTATGATATCTTCTTAAAGCTGTAAAGCTGTAAGTGATGATTTTGTTGGAGGGTATCCTTTCTTAGAAGTATTTTGAAAATTTGGCGGGGGTTGATTCTTATGTTTCATGGTACGGGGAGGGGTCTTCTGACATTTAGCAGACAGGGATCTAGGGATATACATATAATGTAATTTTTGAGCATTTAATACATACCAATTTTCTTAGGAATGCAAACACTATGAAAACTAAAAATGAATTGTGTTTTGTTTTGTTAGGAAATGTACCAAGAATGATTTACAATTTTGTAAATGCACATCACTGACAATGATGCTATTTATGGTATTAGAGCTGCTAATATATACACCTGTGTCAGCTTGCATTTGTAGCTGTTACAGTCAAATATGTGTAGGTAGTCTTCATTTTGCATGGCATTAAGTTAACTGAAACCTGTGCATATTGAAGTTGTGTGTCCTTGCTTTGCACAATTCTGATATACTCAGTTTCAGTTAACACAGTACCATACAAAGTGAGCACTACTTGGAATGAAAGAGATTTGAAAATTTGAGATTTCCTTAACAGATTGACTTAAAAATAAACATTATTCAATAAATAGACAGAAAAACAATCCAGGAATATCACTACACGTAGTTAATAAAGTCTGTTTAAAATATAATCAATAAAGTCTGTTTCAAAAATTCTTTTTTTCTCTCATAAACTCTTAAATATGGAAGTCAGTAGGTGATAAATGTTGTGAAAGTTATGTTGACATAATTTATTTATTTATGTTTTGCATGCATCTTGATTTAACCTGACTTCTTATATTCCTTTCTTTTTCCAATCTACCATTAATTTCTAGTTGCCTATTGAGGTATATTGCATCCAGGGTTGTGATAATTAATTTTATGTGTCAGCTTGGAGGATATTTTTGGACTAAATTAACATTAAACTTGGCGAACATTGGGCAAATCAGATTGCCCTTCATAGTGTGGATGGGCCTCATACAATCAGTTGAAGGCCTGAATAGAACAAAGGTCTGTCTTCCCAAGCAAGAGAAAATTCTCCAGAAGACTGTCTTTGAACTTTATCAGCAGCATTGGCTCTCCTGGGTCTCCAGTCTGCTGTCACACACTGCAGATTTGGACTTGCCAGCCTTCATAATCACGCCAGCCAATTGCTTTTAATAAATCTCTTATTATGCACACATACAACACACACACACACACACCCTATTGGTTGTGTTAGTCTGAAGAACCCCCTGACTAATACAACAGTCTTTTTGTTTTTTTAATAAACATACAGTAGAGTTGGTGTCTTTTGTGTATGTGTGTGTGTATAGCAGTATGAGTTTTAGCATGTGTGTAGACACAGAACAGTTCCAAGACACAGAGTAGTTCCATTGCTCCAAAAATTCTTCTCAGGTTGCCCCTCAGGGAAGTCACACACTTCACTCCTGAGTCCTGGCAATGAGTGATCTATTTTCTGTTAAGGTCACTATAGGCTTTGTCTTTTTTAAGAATGCCATGTAACTTGGATCATACAGTATGTAACTTTTTGACATTGTCTTCTTTTACTCAGGATTATGCCTTTGGGATTCAATTAAGTTGTTGCATGTATCAATAATTTGTACCTTTTGTTACTGAGTGATAATCCACTATATGCCCAAAGGCTTTTTATATACAAGATATTTCTTCATGCATTGTCATATGTTGGGATTTTTAAAGTAAGAGATATCTTTTCTTTGATGCAGTTTTTACTATACATAACATGATACATAGAGTAAATTATTTTGATGTAAGTGTTATAAGAAAGGCTCAGCTAATTTGTAAAAATATACTTCTACATTATTACTTGCTTTTTAATTACTTAATTAAATTTTTAATCACTACTTTAATTAAGGTTTTTTTTTCTTTATCATAACAAATCTACTGTGTTATTAAATACCCTATCATTGATTCTAATTCCAGTAGCCTCTTGGACTTCTGCACTTACATTTTCTTGTACTTTTATAAAATTACATTGATGCCTTCAGATATAGTCTTGTCTGTCCATTTACATGTTGAAATGCACGTTATTTTATTATGACATTGAAACCACATTACCTCATCAATATATTTGATATCTCATTTTTATACTAATTAGGATGTTGCTTTAAATTTTTAGAAAGTTAAACTTATTGGTGCATAACATGTATGAATTTCATTTCAACATATAAATAACTAATTTTTCTAGATGTAGGGCATTAGGATAATTCTGAGAACATTGCTTAAGTCTTATGCCTATAGCTACTTAAATATTTCTTGTTTTTCCTTCTTTAGAGACATTAGAACCTACTAGTTCAGCTAGATGACCTCTCACTTACCTTCGTATTCAAAGAATTTAGAATATCTATTTAAAGGTATGAATGTGGGTTTTTCACTCATGGTCTATCAGTCAGCTGAGGCAGAGTAATGTTGCAACAATTAACAGCCCCTAAATCTTCGTAGCTTTCAGTAACAAAAGTTTATGTCACGCTCTTGTTACCTGACCATCCTGGAGATGCTCTTCCAGGGGGAACCCAACTGCATGGATGAAGGCCAGGAATATAATAGGTGTTTAGAGAATATTGACAACAGTGCTCAAAAGGAGGTAGAAAAGGGAGCAAATAATTTTTTGAGAAATATTGCTGTGGGAACATATGAAATCAGTTTTTAAGTTTAATATTTTTTTCAGCATATCTAACAAATGTACCTGTTGATAATTTTATTATCTAACATTTAAAAATGTTATCATGCCTTATATTTGCATATTTCTGATAACTTCTCTTACCTGGTATACTACTCCACCAATCTCCCACACTTTACTCAAAATTTAAAAGTCCTACAAAGGACTTTGCCATGAAAATGAACAATAATGGTAAGAACAATTGGCAATATTTGTTGAGTGTTTGCTCTGTGCTAAATACTGCCCTAAGTACTTTATAGGCATTAACTCACTTAAACATCACAACAAATCTAAGAGCACAGTATTGTCATTAATCCTCAAATTTGTTAATTAAGAAACTGAGGCATAAAGAAAACAAAATGATTATTATTTTAGATGATGCATTTGGATATTTAGAAACCTAAAGGAACAAACTTAAAGATAATAGAATTAATAAAATAACCTTGGTGTCAGGAAAATACCATAGTAGATAAGAGTATTGAGAAAGATTTACCACCTTCCCTCCGTATAGGCTCTTTAAGAATCTATTAAACCATAACCTCAACCTCATGACCTCAAACAACCAGGCCAGGGAAGTACACCTGGTCTGACGTCAAATAGAACACCTATTTTGAGAATTGAAGCCAAGAAACATGGAGACTGCGTCAATTTGTGATTGGAGTGAGGACTGTGTCAAGCCACTAGAACAACCTCAAACCAAATCCAACCACATGCTGGACAGTCTCATGACAAGCAGAAACTATGGGAAGGCAGAGAAAGTCAACTGTTAGAGAAACAGAAGAGAAAATTGAACTGACATTTAGCCTGAGATATAATTAAAAGGAGCTACTCAATTCAAGAATGTGGGGCAAAACATTCCAGGAAGAGTGACAGCAATTGCAGAGGTTCTCAGACAGAGCACACTTGGTAGGTTGAAGACACAGAAAGAAGGACAGAGAGGAGGAGCAGAGTGAGGTCAGGGAGCATAATTCTGGATGAGATCAGAGAGCTAGCAGCCAAACCCAGAGCAGGCTGGTGGGGCCCTGTGAGAGGCCTGGATTCCTTCATTGGGAAGCCCAGCCCAGCTCAGTTCTGTATCCCTTTGAAGCTGTTCCTACTGGCTTTGTTGAATGAAATCTCACCTTCTTTGAAACTTTCATAGCATATATACCTCTAGCAATTGGCATACAAAGTCTGAATCACAGATTTTTTTTTTAGTGCTTTATTTTCCTGAGGATATTAGGTCTTAGAAATCAGGGGTCATGACTCCTTGTACTCTCTACAGACAGTAGTGAGTTGGTATTAACTTGGTGTCAGTAAATATTTGTTGGCTCAAAAAGGGGATAATTATCAAGTATTCCTAGTCAGTGTCCAAATTTCCTTACTGCAGTCTCTCCATGAACATTTTAAACCCATGTTATGTGGCACAAAATTGTTAACTGAGGCTTCCCTTTATCAAGTTGGCTTCTCAGTGAACCTCATGACTGTGGATTAATAAAACTTTTGTTATGGGATTGTATGTTTGAGAGGCTGGAAAATGGGGAGCACCATATTGTAAATCCAGGCAAACAGGGGTTGTGCTTAATGGTTTATATACAGTTCTTATTTAATCTTCAAACAACCCTAAGAAGTCACAACTACTGTGTGGGAAAATCAGTCACCCAGTCAGGCTTGTTGAGCCCTGAGCCCATGTGCTTCACCACCAGGCTAAAGTTGCTCAGTTTGCCCTGATGAAAGAAGGTGATTTTCCTTTTCTTTTGTGCTCAGGCCTACTTACACATCCAGCACCTTCACTCTGGTGCAGGCTGTACTTTACAGATGGTGAGATTCTCATTTTACTCTAATATTTATAAAGCCAAATGATTCAGACTTTGTAAAAAATGAAATTAAACAGCAATCTTGCTCTTCTTGTAGCACCTTCCTGTTCTACATTTTTTTCTGATATTGACTAAGAAATTTTAATACACTCAGCTGTGCTTAGTGCTTACAATTGAACTACATATCACCAAACCAAACTGTTTCATGAGACTGTATTTACAAGAAAAGACATGGAGAATTGTGTGTATTTTTCTACTTCAGAAGAAAAATGTTCCATAAGATCTTCTGAAATCTTTGACAACAGCCATTATTTGGTTTTTGTGTATAGCTGAGGTTCACATTAAATATTTGAATGTTCGATAATAACTAGATAAATAATTATTGTTATCCAAATGGGTAGATCATAATGTGTAAACTTATCTTTTGTCTTTGAAAATGGTCAGCAGGGCCAGGTGTGGTGGTTCACGCCTGTAATCCTAGCACTTTGGGAGGACGAGATGGGTGGATCACCTGAGGTCAGGAATTTGAGACCAGCCTGGCCAACATGGTGAAACCCCGTCTCTACTGAAAATACAAAAATTACCCGAGTGTAATCCCAGCAGCTGCTTGGGAGGCTGAGGCATGAGAATCGCTTGTACATGGGAGGTGGAGGTTGTAGTGAGCCGAGATTGTGCCACTGCACTCCAGCCTGGGTGACAGAGTGAGAGACTCCATCTAAAAAAAAAAAAAAGACAGAGAAAAAAGAAAATGGTAAGCAGGATCTACAAGAATACTCTAGGTATAAAGTAACAGTTCATTTTATGAACAAGAACAATATGTCAACCGAGACTGTATTTTACAAGCTTCCCCAAGTTAGAAACAACCCCACCAGATTGCATATATGATTTAACTATGATTTCTTATCTATGATTATCTTATCTAACTTAACTATGATTTCCAATGGAAGTTGTGGTTTGGAAATCTTTCCTTCAGCCTAGGAGAACCTTCAGGGTGTTATGTTCTTGGCCCAGGGCTTGGCTTTGTGGCTGTTGTTGGCTGCAGATGGTCCTTGGGAAAGTTTTAAGTCTCTGCTTCTCATGTAGGCTTACCCACACTATAATATTTATGTGAAGCCTGAGGCTGAAAACATCAGTTTTAGCCAATAAAAGGTAAATAAAAGAATCATTTTTATGTTATAATATGCGTTAATATATGATGAAACAGAAAGCAAAAGTGGCACCGATTTTTAAATATAAATATTAGTGCAAATGCAATTGTTTTTGCCATTATTTTTAATGGCAAATATAACAACCTAATACAACAAAGGCTTTCCAACAAAAGTCACATTTAGAATGCCTAGGATCAGGTTCCAATTACCTCTGCCATTTATGAAGCAATTGACCTTACTGTTTAAGACCCAGCCTTAAGCAGACTTCTATGGTTTGAATCCTAGCTCTGTTCCTTCCTGACTGTGTGGCTGTGAGCAAATTATTGAACCCCATTGTGTCTCTAGGGAGGTGTCTCAGTTCCCTTTGCTGTAAAATGGGGCTCACACTAGCCATGCTTGCCCCCTAAACTTGTTATGGAGATTATGTAAGTTAATATGTGTAAAGTGCTGAGAGCTCTTCTGGCATATAGTAAGTGCTATATAAGTGTTTGCTAAATACATTAAATTCACTTAAATTGGGACCACAGTAGTACATGTTGAGAACATTTAATTTCTGCTGCCATAGGAGTACTGACCGAGAACAGCAGAAAGATGCCCAAGACCCTCTTTTGCTTGCTCCTGTTTTGCTTTCCTTTCTCCCCCTCACCCGGGGAACTTATCTGTAACTATATTTATATCATCACCCTCACCAAGCACCCATCTTTTGATTTCACATTCTTTGTTCTTTCAATTGTACCACATAGTCCAAAGGATACAAATGTGTCTCAGTTTGCTTCTCAAACTTTCATGTGTCTATAAATCACCTAGGAATGTTGCTAAAATATAGTTTCTGATTCCATACATCTGGACTAAGTAGCTGCACATGCTGCATTTCCAACAAGCTGCCAGGTGATGCTCTTGCTGCTGGTTCCAGGGTCACACTTGAGTAGCAATGCCCTAGTATATCGCACCATCTTTGCATATATATATATATAGTTGGCACCCATTTAAATGTGTGCTTCTACTTTGAGCTCCAGGCCCTTATAGGTCACCACACATTATTGTGGCTCTCTACTCTTTAATGTCTCATGAGTACGAGGAAATTGGCCACAACATAACAATGACATTTTACATGCCCACCCATCTGCTCCTTTTCTGTTACACACTGCTGGGAAGTGAGCAGAGAGTTTCTAAAACCTTGTCCCCAAGTCAATATGCTCCATGAAAATTTGGCCATAGAATCTTCAGAGAATTTGTGCTCCAAAGTTGCAGGCAGAGAACCTTTCCTGGACCCAGAAGCAGATGGCAGTCCTGTGGGTGGTGCCCCTGAGGGGTGGGAAAAGTATGATTCTCTGACAGTCACATAGAGGGGTTGCCAACCTGAGGCAGGGCTCTCAGCAGGAGTAGAGATGGGTTGGGCTCAAGAGGAGAGATGGAGCAGGAACTCCTTCCATGTGCTGCGCCAGCAGTTTTGGGCTCTGCGCTGGGCTGAGTTATTAACACAATCCAAGGAGAAATGTACACAGAGATTTCCCCAGTGGGATACTCACAGGAACACTCTTTCCAACCTCTCCACCCTCTTCCAGAGTTCTGTGAGAACACACCAACAATGCTATGAGGTTAATGAACCCATAAAATCATCATTAGTTTTTCAGCTTTTAAAATTATGTGCAATAATTGGCTCTTTGGATGCTTGTCAAGGGACCAGTTGCCAAAAACTTCTTCCCAGGAAAAATTTGAAATCTCACCTTCAAAATAATAGTTGTCCTTCAATACTTTAAAAATGTGAATATTGCAGCGTAACATTACAATATATCCCTTTGTAAGAAAAGTAGATATATAAAAATAGAATATAGATTCAAAAAACATGTATCAGGAGATTATGTACCTTCTATGCACTGGGAAAACTATACTGAACCTAATATAATATTTTCCTCCTTTGGAGACTTCCTGGGCCTGTCCAGAATAGCTGAACTTCGTGTATACTGTCAGGCTATATGGGTAGGTGCCCCAGGATAACAGGCAACTCTGTCCAGCAAGTGCCATCTGCTGCTCTTGGCAGTGACCAAGCCTGCAGATTGAAGTCCTTCTGCAAAACCTCGTCTCCCAGAGCTCACCAGCAGGGAGTTGGCACAGGTGACTCTGTCAAAACGTTCTTTCCTGTGCCCTGTGTTCTGAACAAGTTCTGGGAAAATGTAATTCATACATTACCATTTTTTGACCACTCTCTCTGATTATTGTTATGGCTTTAAAATAATCTCAAATGTCATCCAAAGTGCAAGAGGTCATGCCCAAAAGAGGCCAGAGAAAGTCACAAGCAAAAACTCCTTTGCCACATTGTAAGAGTAGCTTAGGAGTTAGGGTTTTCTCATTCCTGCATTCTTTTCTTGGGCCCATATTCTCTCCCCTTTAATTCTCTTCACTCTGACCCTTTCCCCTTTGAACACGATACTCCTCCACCAGATGACCCACATAAGCACTGAATCATTCAGCAGTGGGACAACTTTTCATTGAACTCCTCAGGGCCTTAGGTTTGGTGTTTATAAAATGGGGATAAGATAATAATCTTGCAGGATGATGTCAGTGAAACCATTTTAAAAATAAATGATCATATATTAACTTCTTCCACAATTATTTGATTAGGAAACAGAAAACAGAAAAGCTCTCCAAAGAACTCTAGGGATTCTGAAAATTTCTAAAAGAAGTTGGGGTTCTCTAAAATGCTGTAGCTACCAACATCCTTTCATTGGATTACACATATTCTGGAATAATTATATTTTCTTTGATTTGTTCCCTTCCTACTTCCCTCCTTTTCTGCCTGACTTTTCTCTTTTATGTCTCTCTTCTTCTCTTTTCTCCATTTTTCCTGACTATTTCTCTCCCCAATCTCCTGCTTCTCTTTCTCTACAGAAAGAAAACACAGAGAAGATCTTGCTTGGTTTGGAACACTATTTCTGAATGGGTGAATGAGTTAAGTGTAGACTGAGATCATCTAAAACAATAATAGTTTATACCCCTACTATGGTGGTCATTAGTGCAACTTGCCAAGAATTTCTGGTGCTCTGCATTCTGGGGATATGGTAGGATTGCACTCCCTAGGCCACTATGGTTGGCTGTGTGACTAGTTCTGACCAACAGCTGTGAGCAGATGAGATGTATGCTACTTCTGGGCAGGAAAATCTGATTGCTTATATGAAACCCTCCAGAACTGTATCTCCCTGGACCAGCAACTAGAAATGTTTGAGACGATACCTGTTCTATCAGCCCGGGCCCATGATTAATTACAAAAAACAGAGGTCTTAAGAGACACATAAGAAACATAGATTATGAGTGAGAAATAAACTTCAGTTACTTTAGGACCCTGAGATTTTAAGAATTAGTTTTTACCTCGGTAGAAGTTAACCTGATTCGACTGATGCATTTACAAAACTGTGAGCTTCTCTAGGGAAGAGAAGAAAGGAAAGAAAACTGTTACTATTTCTCTGAGGTACTTTCATAACAACAAATTGTTATGAATAACAAAATGATATTCTTCATTCTTGACCCAAAGGATTCAAGCTATAGTTTTCAATAGATTTTTGTTTGTTTGTTTGTGTGTTTTTTTTACTGCTTCATAGTATAATACAGCCTTTAGCATTTTTTAACATAATGTTTTTTTTTAACACAGAGGTAACTAAGATCATGAGCAACACTTCCAAGTTGAAGACCTAGGTCAGTAAACATAAACTCTCATGGTAACAATCTAAATCTTAACAGAGAATTTGAAGGAAAACAGTCACCATTTTATTTATCTACTGTATTCATTTTTCAAATATTTATTGAGCACCTACTTGGTCAGGTGTTATGTTATGTAGTAGAAAAATAGTAACCAATTTAGAGAAGTACTTTACTGTACTTTGAGCTGTTTTCCACATATTACCTAATTTTATCTCATAATAACAAAATGTTTGCTCTATTGCAAAGATAAGGAAGCTGAGACACAAAGAATTAAGTAATTTGTCAGACCGACTCAGGTGGGTAGTAAAAAAACTGGGACATAACCCCTATTTTCACACTGAAATCTGTGTTAAGTATTTCACCGTTACAAGAAAAGACCACTGGGGCAAAGAAGAAAATGGGAATGTGATTATAAAATGTATCATTATTTGCATACTAGTAAAAAGGAATTTTTGATGGTGAGTGTATGGAAGACTTATTTTGTGGACCCCTGAAATTGTAGACAACCCATAAAAGTCCCTGAAAGTAGTCAATGACCAAAAAACATTAAAAGCAACACCGTTCCACAATTATATAGCAATTATATAGCATAGCAAAGAGATACCAGAATTCCACTTTTTCGCATTATATTTTCCATGAATTCCAGCACTGATAAAGAAATAGTATCACATTTTCTTTTCTTATTTGTACTTATAAAATTAAATAAATAAAAATAATGTGAAAGGCAAGCCAAAAATTTTATTTGAAATTTTTTCCATGTTTTATTGATGGCAGTCCTTGAGAAGGGGTTCTTGAGTATTTTCTCTTTCATAGAATTATTGAATAATGGAGATGGAAAAGAACATAAGAATTAATTTCTTTAGATAAACTTATTTAATTGGTTCAAATAAATTTTGGTTAGGGTGTGTACACTGACACCCAGAGAAAGAAGCTATTGAGTCAGCGATGGGCCTGGGGCTAGAACTCAGGCCTTCAGATTTGCTCTCATTACTCTTGAGTCCATTTGAAGAAAAATGCTTCCTCCACCCTTTAATTTTTATTCAAATGGCACAAGAATAAATTTTAAAAAACTTTATTACACTTGTATCAAATTAAAATATGTGATAATTTAGGTATCTGAGCCATTTAAAAAAGTGTTATATTTGGAGTAGAGAAATAAGACTACTGAACTGCAACATCAGCACCACAGAAATTATACAACAATAACAAAACTCTCTGCTCTGTGTCTTCAGTTGCCATCTATCTACTTAATATATACACTAAAGTCCTCTGTAAATATCAATAAATAAAAATTAATTTACACATAAAATTTGCATTGCAATGTGATTGACATGCTTACGTTTATTCTCCCTTTTTACAAGCCAACAACACAGGAACTAATCTGGCATTGTGGAAGGAACTGAGAGCCAGGCCAAGAGTCAGGAGACCTGAAATTCATGTCTATTTCAACTCATTTAGTTGCTTGTTGTGAGACCTTGGGCGAGTCACTTTACTTCTCAGAAACTTGGCTCCCTTGTTTTAAAAATGAGGATACTGCACTCCATTCTCTAAGATGCCTCCAAGTTCTAACACTCTCTGATGGCCTATCAGTTCAGGCTCCTGGCAGGGTACAGAATTTTATTCAGATGGTTCAAATAAAGAGACTGCAATGAGGGGACTACTTTCAGAATTTTGAGCAAACAAATGATGATGAGGTGCTCAGGAACTAGCATAGTGGGAGGCTTTTGTTAACCCTAGATTTGGAGGAGGAGGTGAGGAAACAGAGTCATTAGAGCCCAAGGAGTGCTGAGATTCTGACTGAGGCTCTAGTCAGAGACGTGTATGGAGGGATGGAACTACTGCCAGAGGTACAGCCTCAAAACAGGGAGGAGTCAGGGAAGAAATATTCTGGCCTCTCTCTTCTCCAGTCTTCCAGTGCCCTTTCACTGCCAAACCCAACCAGTTTTCTTCCCTTCCCATGGAGTTTATACAACAATTTTATGTACCTCTTTCATACCACTTTGTTCATAATTCAGGCACCATTTCTAAAAACCATTACAAAACCAACATATTAAAAAATCATTCCCCTTCAAAGGAAAATAAATGAAAGACATTATTAAAATTTAGGTATAATAATGTGCCAAAATAATGACATATTGGTCAATGATGACCATTACACAATGGTGGTCCTATAAGATTACAATACTATATTTTCACCGTACCTTTTGTATGTTTAGCTGTATTTAGAAACACAAATACTTGTCATTGTTTTACAATCACCTACCGTATTCAGTACAGTAACATTCTGTACAGGTTGCTAATCTAGGAGCAATAGGCTATTACCATACAGCCTAGGTGTGTTACCATGGGCTATACCATCTAGGTTTGTGTAAGTATGGACTGTGAGGTACTAATAACACTTAGTGATGCATTCTCAGAATGAATCCACATCATTAAGTGACACATGATAGTAACTGTAAAAACAGCAGCGGTGGGTACTGTTTATTCTAATCAGGTTATGAGTTTGTCAGGTTTCACATGTAATCTGGAACTGGAATGTAGCTGTGTCAAATGTTGGAGTGTGTGTTTTGTGCACACCAGTAGATGACATGCATAAACACTGTGCAGCACAGCACCCATCTGCCTGGGATCCCTTCTACTGAAAAGTCCCTGTAGGGAGCATCTCTGGTGCCAACAGACAGGTTTTGCAGAGTATTGCATTTATTTCTTCCTTTGATTTAACTCCCTGCAGAGGTTTTTCCAGAACACAATGTCACTATTTCCAGGTCAGACAAGATTTTCCTGCCAAGCAGGGTGCCATGAAGAAAACCTCTCTTAGAGTGTGAGACAAAAGAAATCAAAGTGGAAACAGAAATGCCAGAGGACTAGAGAGTAAATGACAGGAGTCTCCATAGTCATCATTAGCATCAACGTTTGACATGCAGTGGCTTTAGTCAAGCCCACACAAAATACAGGAGTCATTGTCAGTAACGAGAGGACTAAAACAGAACAAATGTCACCTTGTCCTTGCATCAGCTCCAGAAAGGTACACACAGTGAGAATTACTCCTTTGTTGCATGCTTTTGGAGGGGGCTATTACTGAGCTGTGGAGACTGAAATGGAATTTGTTCACAGGGTAAAGCGTGAGTATCTGCTTGTAATAGGCACGTTAAGTTGGCCTTTAGAACCAGGAAATTGAGTCTATCTCTGATATCCCTCAGAGGTGAAAGGCACACAGCTTTTCATATGTAAATCTCATGATTTAACTTGTGCTTCACAGATACCACTTAACTCAGGCTTGGGGCTTCTTCTTTTTTTTTTTTTAAACTTCTTTTTTTTTTTTTTATTATACTTTAAGTTCTAGGGTACATGTGCATACCGTGCAGGTTTGTTACATATGTATACTTGTGCCATGTTGGTGTGCTGCACCCATCAACTCGTCAGCACCCATCAATTCGTCATTTATATCAGGTATAACTCCCAATGCAATCCCTCCCTCCTCCCCCCTCCCCATGATAGGCCCCGATGTGTGATGTTCCCCTTCCCGAGTCCAAGTGATCTCATTGTTCAGTTCCCACCTATGAGTGAGAACATGCGGTGTTTGGTTTTCTGTTCTTGTGATAGTTTGCTTCTAATTCTCAGGAGAACTAGCCGTGTTTGCGGCCTCCACAGTCAGTAAGCTAGATATACTTGTTCCTGTTCTTACACAGCATGGCTATTGTCCTTTGAGGGAGGAAGGAAGAATAATATGCTTAGTGTTTATATTTTCAAAATTGCTGCAGTTTTGAAAAATTCTACTGTGAAATGCGTACTGAATTATTTAAATATTTTTTTTCCCTACTTCCCTGAGCAATTGTCAATAGCTGACTGCCCTGGAGGTGGACCGTTCCATCAAAGAACAGTTGTGAAAATGTGTAAATCTGTAGTTT
Organism: Trachypithecus francoisi; assembly: GCF_009764315.1. Taxonomy (NCBI): domain Eukaryota; kingdom Metazoa; phylum Chordata; class Mammalia; order Primates; family Cercopithecidae; genus Trachypithecus; species Trachypithecus francoisi. The sequence continues at coordinate 1,531,793 of NW_022681441.1, read as the reverse complement.
TAAATGAGGATACTCTAATTCCAACTGTAAGACTAATAAGCAGGCAGTCATACAGCTCAGCATCTACCTGAAAAGTGCAAACTTATATTCTAGAATGTTCTCTATTTCTGTCCCTTTAGTCTTCTCCCTCGACTTCCCCATCCTGCCCCACATGTTTTCTTCAACTCTCTCTCCCCATGTGGCTTCTGCTTTGTCCTTTGCTCTGACTGCTTTCTCCAATCTTCCCCTCATCTAAATATTACTCATTTGAAGACTCAGTTCAAGCTCCTTCACATTCATGAACATTTTCCTGACCACTGCAAACCATTGAATGTCTGAATTCTGTTTCGACTTTTAGTCAAATATGTTAGTAGTACTAACACATTCTCTAATAATTTCAGGTGCTATTACATTATTTCCTTAAGCAGATGGCAAGCTGCATGATGCCTAGGGATGTGACTATATTATTTTTGTATTTACTATAAGAAGTAGCCTAGTGCAAGTTCCAGACTATTTCTTCATAGTATCATTATATTATTTACCTACATCTTCCTCTAATAATTAACACTTTTATAAACCTCGGTCCTGTGTTTGCAAGAGCAATAGATGGATAAGTATATCTGATAAAGAAATAGATTTTCTTGGGAGGCCGAGACGGGTGGATCACGAGGTCAGGAGATCGAGACCATCCTGGCTAACATGGTGAAACCCCGTCTCTACTAAAAAAAATACAAAAAACTAGCCGGGCGAGGTGGCGGGTGCCTGTAGTCCCAGCTACTCGGGAGGCTGAGGCAGGAGAATGGCGTAAACCCGGGAGGCGGAGCTTGCAGTGAGCTGAGATCCGGCCACTGCACTCCAGCCTGGGCAACAGAGCGAGACTCCATCTCAAAAAAAAAAAAAAAAAAAGAAATAGATTTTCTCTCTAGCCCCTCTATGTGAGTGTACAAGTATGAGTGTGTTTGTGTCTTTGTGTTTAAGCAGGCTATGGGAAGGGTGAGAGAAATGGAAAGATTACAGGACTGGCTGTTATTTGGATGACAGTAAGATCACTGCTCAGAAAAGAAAGAGTTAAACTTTTGACAGTTCTCCATTAGCCGATAGAGTAATTATCAATTGAATAAAACTCCTTTTTTTCTATCAAAGAAGAAAAGCCAAATTTAGATTTAAAAATGGGAACAATTTTCTATGTGTAATATTTTTCAGTTTTGGAACAGAATCTAATAAACGAAGAGGTGGAAATAAATTAGAAAACGGTAAATGAAAAGATATAACACTTGACAGTCAGTCTTGTCTTGTCCACATTTGATAACTATAGAAACTGTACAAGCTCCCTGAGGACACGGAAGGACAGTTTGGATATTTTAAGGATTAGATTATTTATATCTATCTATAAAAAATACATTGTGACATTTGGATTTAATGAATATAAAACACTAGTGATAAACACTTGGTGAAAGAGTTAGGTTAATTTTGGAACCTAGAGGGATAATTTTGTTTAGGTCTTGAAAGCCAACGTTGGATCCTGGTGGTGTACTGAATGTATCTAAGGAAATTACAGAATCTAAAAAGGCTACATTTTCTCTGACCCTGTGAGTATTCCCATTTTGTATGACAAAATGTCTCATCCTGGAATGCGGCTGTTGAAATGAGTTACCTGACCCATATAAGAAAATATTTTTTCCTCTATCTGAATCTGTTCTGTAGCTAAGTATATTTTCACCTATACACAAACATATCTGCATATTTGTCTATGTGCGTGTGTGTGTCTGTGTAGATGTACAGTTTTTACTCGGTATCTTGAAACCAAGTTTGGAATCTTTTGAAAATGACATAATTAGTTGTTCGTAATTTGATTTCTAGGTTGTTGAGAGTGTTTCTTTCTAGGCTGAAGGCTAACATTTTAGACCCACAGAGAAGAATATCTGGTTGGATATGTTTACGTTACCAAGATGAACAGAAATGCCCTTAGTCTCTGTGGTGTCGTTTGCTAATTAGGAAAAGGCACCCCCTCCGTGTAGGTATATCCCTGTGGGCCACAGCTTGGCTCCTGGGCATGGGTGGATTTCAGCCCCCACTCCCCCCCTGCAGCCTGGCATCATTGCACAATTCACATACTTTACAAGGGTATGTGGAGCTCTAAATAGTAAGATGTGAAATGGCTAGCAGCACTAGAATAAGTCTACAGGGGGTTTTGCGTGAATATTAAATATAGAGACCATGATTATTGATAACTTAATGACCAGTCCTAGATATTTAAACCACCTTAGAGATGGGGAGGAGATGGATGAAAATGTTCTCAACCTTTTTAGCCAGACTGTCTTCTATTATGTTTCACTCATGGAGCTTATGTTTTGAGATAATTGGTCTAACTAAATAAATGTAATTATTTAATAACTGTTTGCATATATTGATCTCTTAACCAAATAGATATAACTGCCAACAGAGCTTTTGAGCAATATATATGAGTATTTTCATATTGGGTTCATGTGATTTTTAGGCCAGACAAAATAATTCTTTTATTAAAAAAGAATTTTTTATTTAAAAATTCTTTTATTTAATCCATGTGTCTATGCCCCAAGTAAATGTATGATTTTCACATGGTGTTTTGCTTTTGATATTTATTTATATATCCTGAAGTTTGGAAATTTTACATTAGAAATAAGTAAACAGTGCCACAGGGGACCTGTTGCTCTTAAACATATTCTATTCTCATTGTTGATAATCCTGAGCGGCAATGTAGGCAACATTAAACAGGCAAAATATGGGGATAGGGTTGCTAAGAAGTGAAGATCTCTCTAACTCTTTAATCTTCCAATGTGTAAATATTTGATAAAAGCATGCCCTTTTGTTTAATTTTTATTTTGAGAAGAGAAAGCATTTTAACTACATGTCAAAGAATAGACAGATGCAAACAAGCCATGACTGCTACTTGCCTGATAAAGGAAAAAACTGGTCATCTGGTCTGTTTATTGTTTTGTAAATTGAAAGGTATATAAAATAATAGTTCCAACATGTTCTAGTAAAGTCATCAGGATCTTAAATGAGTTGGTGAGACTTAAATGGAGAAAAATAAATCCCTAAGGAACATTTTTAGAGGCATGAAATATTATGATTGTGAATAAGAGTAATGTTTTTATTTATATGAATACATTTAAACAAATATATGTAACCCTAGTTGTGTGTGTATATATATATTTATATATGAGTGTGTATGCTTGTGTATATATCTATTCTAGAAATAGATGTAAGCATTTTAGAAAAAAATATAGATATGGTGGTGCTGAGTCTTTGTTTTAAAGAGAAAGCAAAGTTTTAATAACTGGTTTTTAATAACAGGCTTCAGTAATTGATTATATTTTTGCCCATTCTATTTTGGACAGATCATATAGCAATATTTCAAGCAGATGCTATCAGTACTCCAGCAATTATCCTCAGATTCTTCTAACTCTTTCTGTGTGCCCATCCTCTGGCTTCAACATGCTTGGCTCCTAGAGACTGGCATCTCTGAGTCTCTTTGAAGGACTGCCCTTGGGCTACTGGCACCATGGTGCCTGCATGCACAGTCAGCCAGCATCCATGGCGGTAACATGCCCTCAAGGATAGCCCTTACCAAGGACAGACAGGCACAGATTATAAAATCTCAGCAACCTTGCCCAAGGAGGAACAAATCTGAGGTTTAATTTAGGTTCCAGAGCTCCCCAGCAGGATGAACCTGAGATTGAACGTTTACCTGAAATTATACTCTTGCTAGTCTTCTCCTTCCTTCCTTCCTTCCTTCTGTCCCTCATCCATTCACAGGCTTCTCCTATACAGTACTATACTGATTCCAACTGTACTGAATCACTTGCACACAAACTCTTGTCTCATTGTCTTCTTCTGGGGAACCTAAAATCATATCTAGCTGTCACTGCGGTAAAAACTTCACAGGCACAAAGAGGTTTATTATGTCTTGGATGCCATGCTATTTTTAAGGTATTATAATGAAGTTACTCCCTCCCTACCCTCCCAGCAATGACTGGGAATCAAGGCTAATGTCTGGTAAAGCATAAATCAAGACAACTTTTTCCCCAGCTAGAACTACAGGAAATGGTGGTATTGTTTTTGATTATACACTTCCCAGTATATCAGTGAGAAGATTAATCCACAGAGGCATAAATGACCAGAATTATGAATTGAGGTAATTCTAGGCATAGGAGATCAAAAGAAATAGCCAGGGACCTTATGTTTCCTGTGAGAAGAAAGCAAGAGAGCTGGCAGATGCATGGTAAGGTTGAGACCTGAATTATGCCTGAAAGCAACTGACCGGAGGTAACATTTGGCTCTAGCCCTGACTCAGCTCCTTACTGTGGATTCCTGAGCAAGCTGGTGTGCTAGTTCTCCTAGACCTTAGTTCACTCACCTGAGGACTTGCACTGAATGATACATAAACTTCCTTCTAGATTTTAGTTTTGTGATTCTATTTGCACAATCATAAACAGCCAAAAGAAAAGCCATACATGAAGCTTCAGAAGCTGGAAAGTTTAAACACGTATCAGTTACTCGTGAATTACACTTTTCTGTGTCTGAGAGCATATGAGGAGCTTTGCTTGAGTAGCAGCAAAGGAGCTTGTTAAGAATTCAGAAGCGTAGGCGTAGTGGAGTATTAAATGGCTAAGAAAAAGACACCAGCTATCTCACTGGTAACTCAAAGCAGAATTTCGCAACTTAATCTCATTCCCACCAGGAGTCTATTACACATTCAAGACCTTGGAAGACTACAAAGTCAAGAATGGAAGGAACAGATTAAAGGGGGAATATTACTTTCAGAAGAAAAGAGAAAGAAACAAAAAGAACAAAATGCAGCTACTGTTTAATTTTAGTGAAAACTCTTTCTTAAGCCAAAGGAGTCTCACACTTCTCAGCCCACAATATCTGTGGGAATGTCCATGGAATTTTCTGTTTCCTCATCTTTAGTTTGTGAGAGGCATGTGCCTGCCCCATTGCAGCTCATAAGAACTCACCTGGCTAGCCATAAGTAGAAAGCTGAAACTGGATCCCTTCTTTACACCTTATACAAAAATTAACTCAAGATGGATTGGAGACTTAAATGTTAGACCTAAAACCATCAAAACCCTAGAAGAAAACATCGGCAATACCATTCAGGACATAGGCATGGGCAAGGACTTCATTTCTAAAACACCAAAAGCAATGGCAACAAAAGCCAAAACTGACAAATGGGATCTAATTAAACTGCAGCGCTTCTGCACAGCAAAAGAAACTACCATCAGAGTGAACAGGCAACCTACAGAATGGGAGAAAATTTTTGCAGTCTACTCATCTGACAAAGGGCTAATATCCAGAACCTACAAAGAACTCAAACAAATGGACAAGAAAAAAAAAAAATAACCCCATCAAAAAATGGGCAAAGGATATGAACAGACAATTCTCAAAAGAAGACATTCATACAGCCAACAGACACATGAAAAAATGCTCATCATCACTAGCCATCAGAGAAATGCAAGTCAAAACCACAATGAGATACCATCTCACACCAATTAGAATGGTGATCATTAAAAAGTCAGGAAACAACAGGTGCTGGAGAGGATATGGAGGAACAGGAACACTTTTACACTGTTGGTGGGACTGTAAGCTAGTTCAACCATTGTGGAAGACAGTGCGGTGATTCCTCAAGGATCTAGAACTAGAAATACCATATGACCCAGCCATCCCATTACTGGGTATATACCCAAAGGATTATAAATCATGCTGCTGTAAAGACACATGCACACATATTATCATTGTGGCACTACTCACAATAGCAAAGACTTGGAACCAACCCAAATGTCCATTAATGACAGACTAGATTAAGAAAATGTTCCACATATACACCATGGAATACTATGCAGCCATAAAAAAGGATGAGTTCATGTCCTTTGTAGGGACATGGATGAAGCTGGATACCATCATTCTCAGCAAACTATCGCAAGAACAGAAAACCAAATACCACATGTTCTCACTCAGAGTTGGGAATTGAACAACAAGAACACTTTGACACAGGAAGGGGAACATCACACACCAGGACCTGTTGTGGGGTGGGGGATAGCATTAGGAGATATACCTAATGTAAATGACAAGTTAATGGGTGTAGCACACCAACATGGCACATGTATACATATGTAACAAACCTGCATGTTGTGTACATGTACCCTGGAACATAAAGTATCATAAAAAAAAAAATAAAAATAAAAGAATTCTCCTTCGTACTACTTGTCAATTCCACAAATCCTGAAATGCATTATATGATTGGACTGGACCCATACAAATGTTGAATAGCATTTCAAATCTTTGAAGTGCCAATGACAGTGCTAACTCAAGTCACTATGAGTGTTCAGCAAAGACCCTGTAAAACAGTTACTCAAACCACCCTCATCCCTGCCCTTTGACTTCATCCTTATGGCTTCTGGAATGGGGACTAACTACATCAAGTCATTCTGTAGAACAAACTTGTAAAAGAAGTGTGAATAATTTTTTTCATATTATTAAGATATTTATAATCAGAAGTAGTTACCCAAAACTGTAAACCATTCGTATTTTCCAAAGATGTAATATAACTGTTCTGATATTAGGACATTAGAAGTATATGGAATTTAAATTTGTTTTTGTATCAATTTGCTATTTAAAATAAATACATTTACATGATACAAAATTTTGAAAGCATAAAATTTTCCCTCCTGCCCCTGTTCACCCAGTATTCCTCTGTGGAGATAACCAATGTTATCAGTTTATTAGTTTATTTCAGAGATATTTTATATAAGCAAATACTCTTGCGGGTGTACATTTATATGTTTTACATACTGTTATATACCTTCCTTTTCTCACATAATATACAATAGGAATTATTCTATATTGGTACTAAAAACCTCCTCTCTTTTTTAATATAACATTTCAACACTCCATGCTCTCTCTCTCTCTTACTTGCTTAAAAAAAAAAAAAAAAAAAACAGAACTGACTATCATTATTTATTTGTTTATTGTCTCTGACCCCCAGCTAGAATGTTAACTACATGAGAGTAAATAATTTCAACTGTTTTATTCACTGCACTCATTATTAATGCCCAGTACAGTGCCTGGCATATAGTAATTACACAATAAATATTTGAATTTATTCAATAAATGAATATGTTATACTTGATAACTATTGATAACTGTATTGTGTTGTATGTAATTAATTAAATGTGTTAAGTCAGTATTCTATTAACGGACATTTAAGTAGTGTCTGGTCTTTTGTTCTTATAGACTCTGCTGAGATGTGCATTTTGGTACATGCATCATTAATCCTAGAGCCACTTTATCCTTAGGGAAAATTTCTAAAAGTGAAATTGTAGTTTCAAAGAATGCAGAATTTTTTTTTTTTTTTTTTTTTTTTTTTGAGACAGAGCTCTGTTGCCCAGGCTGGAGTGCAGTGGCCTGATCTCGGCTCACCGCAACCTCTGCCTCCCGGGTTCAAGCGTTTCTCTTGCCTCAGCCTCCCTAGTAGCTGGGACTACAGGCGTATGCCACCATGCCCAGCTAATTTTTGTATTTTTAGTAGAAACAGGGGTTTTACTATGTTGACCAGGCTGGTCTCAAACCCCTGACCTCGTGATCTGCCGGCCTCGGCCTCCCAAAGTGCTGGGATTACAGGCGTGAACCACCGCATCCAGTCTGAAATTTTTAATTTTGATAGATAATGCCAAATTGTTGTCTTTGGAGGTAATACTAATTTTTACATTTACCAGCAATATATCTATGCATAAATACAATTGTCTTTATTTAAAGGAAAATATATTAAAAGTAATAGCAAAAACTGCAATTACTTTTGCGTCAACCTAATAATATTTATTTTTGAAGATACCAGAGCATTTAAAAGAAACTTCAACCCAAATTTAACAAAATCTAACAAGCTTCAATAAAGTAAAATTTCTCCTATTGACTGAACTCTTGATGTGGCTAAATCTTACATGATGTGTCTTCCTTAGAGAGAGGATTTTCCAAATATAAGCAGAGGCAAGATGAGAACGTGAATGGTAATAACGCTAGCCAGGCCCTGAAAGTCTAGGATCTGATAAACCAATAGCCTTTTCAAGGGTCAAAAAGTAGGTACTGGAAAGAAATTATGGTGCATAATCAAATAGATGACCACTGCATGGTTGGAACCAAGAAGTGATGGATTTAAAATGGCAACAAACCAAGGTCCAGGAAGACAACAGACCCAGGAGACATGTGGCAGTTTTAGAGGGTAATCATCTCACAGACTGAAGTGGAAGGGTATGATTACTGAAAAGGGCAAGGCAGGATTCTATTCTTGAGAAAATTGAATGGCAAAGTAAAGTAGAGACCTGCAAAAGTGACAGCCCAGCACATCAAATATGAATAAAAAGCAGCTTCAGCAAAATCATTTTGAATCCTGTATAAGTATTTTCTTTCTGCTTGCTGTTGGCCCTCCTACTAACTACTCTTCTCTTGTTTGTTTGTTTGTTTGTTCTACCCACTCACACACTACTGGAACAGAGTCATGGTGTTCATTTATCTCTGGATACCTGACCTGACATGGCCACAAGCTGTCTTTCTCTTGAGTCCGTTCAATCCTGATGCACACAGGCTCAGCAGTGAATCTTTGTATATTGGAGCCTAACTATGAGTACTGGATTTTTCCTGGAATATCTTCTGTTGATCCACTCTTGTCCATTGACTTTTGGCTTAAGCGGCTCAAGATCTTTTATTTTGGGAGACTCTATTTGTTACCATTTCACTCTTGGTCTCACTCTAGACCACCTCCCCTACCCGCCCTCTCGCCCAAAGCTAGAGAGCAACTTGCCCTGGACATACTCTAAGATAAATATTGATAGTCATTCAGGCTCTGGGGTAATATGACAGGTGCCCCATTATAGTGTGATCCAACATTGGCAAATACTGGTGATGGTGATGATGATGATGATGATGATGATGATGATGATGATAATGATGATAATAATAGCTTGGAAACTAGGCATTGTGCTGCTTTTTACAGAGTTTCAAATTTACTTTTAATAAAGCCCCAGCAAGTTAAGTATAACATTATTCCAATTTTACAGAAAAGGAAAATGAGGTAACTTGCGCAAAGGCACATAGATAGCAATTCAGAAAGCAAACCAGGCAGTCTGTCTCCAGGGCCAACCATTTTAAACTGGGTCACAGGATCACAGCAGTAGTGTAAGAAAACTTGACTTCTTGCTGATAACTTATTTAGTGACCTAGATTTCTAAAATTAACTTAAGAAGAAATGGGATTGGTCTCAGAGGCCTGGGTGTGCTGAAACTTCAAGCAACAACTAGATTTGACTTAACTGAGCCTCCAGTTTTTTTGTGACTAGAAACAGTAAGAAGGCTGCTGGTCAGTTTACCAGGAACTTTTACAGCATTTATTGGCAAAATGGGAAAAATTCTTATTTGTCTCACAGAAGATAGAGTGTCAGACGCTTGCTAGATACCCAACCATCCTACTTCCTCTTCTTAGACATGCAGAAGAGCCACGTTTCACAATCACCATTTCAGTAAGGTTGAGGCTACATGAACTGAGCTCTGGCCAACAAAATGAGAGTAAAAGTGATGTATCCTCCCTGGAGATCTGGCCTCTCAAACAACTTACGTGATCTCCATTCACGCACTCTTGTGCACGTCTTCTCTCTTTCCTCTATGTAACTGGAAAAACAGAGCTCCAAGATAACTAAAAGGAACACAGTGGAAAGAGGCTGGTTCCTGAGTCTTTCTCTCAAGGAATGTTTCTCAGGAGAGGGCCTGACCTACATGGAGCTGTGTCAAAAACAAAAAAATAAACTTTTTTTAAATCTTTATTTTTCTTTTTGCACATGTTAAACCACTTTAATTAGGATTGTTCATTACAGCAGATAATGTTAATTTGCTGTGACTAATACAGATAGCATATAAAGTTCTTCCTTGATGCAAAAGGGCAGTATAACTCTGTAGGGAAACCAGTCCCTTTCTGATTGGGTCACTTTCTGCTTGGGTTTAGGAAATAGTGGTGCTTAAAAGTTTAAAACTCAAGTCAACCAGAGAATCTGCTCTCTGTTTTACTCCCCTCAAACCTATTTCCCAGGAACTGGACCCTATTCCTACTCTTCACTGCCCTATTTCTCAATAGAATTATGAAATGTACCAAATTCCAAATATTATATGATCTAACATCTTTCAGTGCATGCAAAGTTATGGCATAATTTGATCTTGGATCAAAACCCCCTTTCCTTTCTATATGTTAGTTCTATGGATCATTGCTTTGTAATCAGGCTTGCATACCCAATCAATTCAGTCTATTTGATACAGAAGAGTTGAGTAAGGAGACTGGTGGGCAAGAACTTCATACCTCATTGTATTATATGTGTTAACAATAAAACTTTCAAGGACAAGTGGCTAGGCCAGAATGTCGTATGACTAGAGACAAACTATGGGTCTAGGACCAGGGGCCAAGGACACTTCTTATCTTGTTTCCATGGAATTACCTTTGCAAATAATATGCTTCTAGAAGTTCAGAAATTGTATGGGATGAACATAGAACTGTTCAGAAATAAAGAGATAAAACAGCTACCCAGCCTGATGGAGCAAATCTACCCTGAGGTCTTTAGAGTATTACAAGTGTCACACCTGGATTTTACTTACTTCTGAAGGTAAAGAATATTAATGAGGGATACAGGAGGAGGAGGAGGAGGAAGAGGAGAGAGACTTATGAAGTGCCCTGGAAAATATTTCCTGTTATTGTTCTTTGATATTTTTTTTTTTTTTTGAGACGGAGTCTCGCTCTGTCGCCCAGGCTGGAGTGCAGTGGCCGGATCTCAGCTCACTGCAAGCTCCGCTTCCCGGGTTTACGCCATTCTCCTGCCTCAGCCTCCCAAGTAGCTGGGACTACAGGCGCCTGCCACCTCGCCCAGCTAGTCTTTTGTATTTTTTAGTAGAGACGGGGTTTCACCGTGTTAGCCAGGATGGTCTCGATCTCCTGACCTCGTGATCCACCCGTCTCGGCCTCCCAAAGTGCTGGGATTACAGGCTTGAGCCACCGCGCCCGGCCTTTTTAATATAATTTAATCACAATGAAAAAAACTATTTTTTCTGGTTTTTTTTTAGTCACAGATGATAAAAAGTTATCTATGTCTAAATTTAGGAATGAATGCAAGTAAATTGTGTGATGTAAGTTCTTTCCCAGGTCAAGAAATGGCTACAAGTGGAATAACATCTTTTATATTCCTTGATGAGTGCATTTTCTTACTCCAATATTAGAATCAACAACAGGGTCAACTGAGTCTTACAGGGAAATACTTCAGTGGTCAGGAGATATATTGTCTATGCTAAATTGTAATAAGAAAGAGAACACTTGAAGGCAGAAGGGATATAATAAATTGGAACGTTAAAAAGCAATGAAGTCGAGGTTTAGAGAAGCAGTGCAAAAATTAAACTCTTTAATTAGCAATCATACCTTAAGTTGGAACATTTATATCAGAGATCCAGAAATGTTGACCTGACATTTGCTTTATTCTTTGCGACATGTTGACAGATGTCCTTGAAAGAGCACATTTCAAATATCACAAGTACAGATGTGATCAGCAAATTTGAGGTTTTATTGACTTATTATTGGCATCTTATTTGCTATCTCAGTTTTAGCTGCCAAGAGGCAGATTTGCTTATGCTTTATGACTCAACATTAGCTCCGTATATTGGGCATACAGAATTGTCTTCTAAACCATTCTATGAATATACTGTAATGTATTTATCCATCATACTGATGATGGGCATTTAAATCATTTTAAGACACTCACTATTATAGATAATCTCATAATGGGCATTGTTGTGTGTATTTCCCTGTGCACATGAGCAAGTTTCTTAAGAATATATACTTAGAAGTGTTATTGATGGGCTGTAGGTATGGACATTTGCAACAAATTTAATTAAAATTTGTTTTCAACATGGTTGTACCAGTTTGTTTATTCATATATTCACCAACATCTCAGCATAGTCTAACTTTGTAATGTTTGCCAATAGTATCACATTTTCATTGCTTTGATTACTGTTGAGGTTAAATTGAGAGTCATTACATATATTTATTGGACATTTGGATTTTATCTTGAAGAATCTATTTATATCTTCTGTCTTTTTTTGATCAGATTATCAATTCATAGAAGTGATTTTCTTTGTAGGAATTTGTAGGAGTTCTTTAAAGATTTGGAGGAATTCTAATCTTTTCCTAGTATCAACCTAAATAACAGACAGAGATGTCCCCTAAAAGAAAATGATATTAATTTGTGATTGAGCACTGCAATGGGAATTCAATGGACATATTCAGAGAGGTAAAGGTTTTTAAAGAAAAAATGAGGAAGAGTACACAGGTTGTTTTGAGATAATTATTTTTGTCTACAAGGATCAATAACAAGGATGTTGTCAGCCCAAGGTTGGACAGGAAGTGGCTGGGCAGATGTCCTCATAGAGTATTATTTTGTGTAAGGTTGCAGTGGTTTTTGTGCAAAATCATGAATTTTGCAGTATTTTATAATAGCTCTTGTTATCAGGTAACATGAGTGAGCACCCTTCTTCATGGACTTTCCCAGCTCCATTTGTCAGTTTGACACAAGTGATTCTGTTTTGCTTCTGACAAGTTTCACACTCATTACATGCATTGCATGTATCTTCTCCCACTCTGTGGATTTTACTTTGTTTATGAAAGCATCTGCTCTATAGGTGTTTATCATTTTGACATGGTTAATGTTCTTAATCTTTAATTCTGGAATTTGCACATTTGTGTCTTAATTAAGCGCTTTCTTTTTTCTTTTCTCCGGGGTGGTAGATTAGAGGCTTTTAGCATGCTTCGGCCACCTGGAAATAGCATAAAGATTAACTCCATGAGCTTTAATTTAAGAAGAAAAACAGGAATCCACCAGAATCATGAAGGATGTCCCAAATCCCAGGGAGGAGAACATGGGCGGAAAGAGCCAGTGATGGTGTCCAGCTGATAAAACTGAGCAAAGTCCTTTATATGATAGGCAGAGAGCCTCTCTGTGTGATTCACTTTTCCACTGGGGATCTGAGCAACCTAGGCCAAGGGAGAATACTTTGTTTCTCTCAAGACCTAGAGCTAAATTGGGAAGATGCTTGGAAATGCTCAGAGGGAGAAACACCAGGAAAACCTGCAGTCTCTTTTCTAGATCCTGGACCAAGAGCAGGGTGACATTTTTAATCTAACTGTACACAAAGTCAGTCATTTTTTGGCAACCTGGCAGCATACCATGCAGACAGTTTAATCTCGAGCCAGAGATTGCAGTGCTCGCTCTGGAGTGGAGTAGAGGCCTTGACAGCCAGATTTATGGAAAGTTCTTCAGCAGTGTGTGCTGGAATTGTGCTCTTCCCTGTTGCAGTTTCTTCTGGACTCTAAGACTTGTACCCAGGGCCAGCTTTTCAACCTGGAACTGGTCTGAATGTGTTGCTGGGCGCTTCAGCCTGCTCCCTGAGATTGTGATGCAGCAGGGACCTCTCTGCTCTACCCACAGGTAGAAGTCCTGGTATTTGGAGGAGCTTGGTTGAACCAGCGGCCTGAACTGCCCCACCCTTCTGTGCAGAGATTGTGGTGCTCAGAGCCCTCTCTGCTCCACATCCAGGCAAGTCTCCAGGCATTTGAGATACCCACTCACCTAGATCACCATTCTGAGCTGCATCATCCTTTTTGTTCATAGATTGTGATTCAGTAAGGCCTTCTCTGCTCCATGCCTAGGAAGGTCTCCAGGCATTCAAAGCATCTGCTTGCCCAGACTGGCATTTTAAGCCACCCCACCACCACTTTTCAAAGATCCAAGTGTAAGCGAGCCCTCTCCACTCCACGTCCAAACAGATCTCCAGGCACTTGGAGCACCCACTTGCCTGACTCAGAAGCCTGTCACTCCATGCCTCCTGTACAAAGATCCTGGTACAAGGGAGGTCCTCTTTGGTTTATGGCCAGGCAGAGTTTCAGACATTTGGGACACCAGCTCAGCCAGACTCACCACCTGTGCTATCCCTCCCTTCCAATACAGAGATTGTGGTGCATCAGGGCCTTCTCCACTCCATGACCAGGCGGATCTCTAGGTGTTTCAAGCACCACTCACCTAGAACAGCCTCAGTTGACCCATTTTTCCTGTGCATGGATCATGATGTAGTAGGGCCCTCCCCTCTCCATGCCCAGGCAGCTCTCCAGGTGTTTGGAGCACCTGCTTGCTTGAATTAGCTGCTGGACCTGCTGCACCCTTCCTGTGCAGAGATCCTGGTGCATAGGGGTTCTCTCTGTTACAAGCCCAGGCAGATCACCAGGCAGTCAGAAGGCCCACTGAAGTGGTTTGGCTCTGTGTCCCCACCCAAATCTCACCTTAAATTGTAATAATCCCTACATGTCAAGGGTGAGAGCAGGTGGAGATAACTGAATCATGGGGGCAGTTTCCCCTATACTGTTCTCTTGGTAGTAAGTGAATTCTTACGAGATCTGATGGATTTTTCTAAAGGGCTTCCCCCTTTGCTTGGCTCTCATACCAGTATGATTGTAAGTTTCCTGAGGCCTTCCCAGCCATGCAGAGCTGTGAGTCAATTAAACCTCTTTCCTTTATAAACTACTCAGGATTGGGCAGTACTTTAAAGCAGCATGAGAATGAACTAATACACTTATTCTCCTAAATTAACAGCCTGAGCTACTACACCCTCCCTCTGTAGAGATAGGAGTGCAGTGGGGTCATCTACATCCCATGCCTAGGCAGATATCCAGGTATTTGGAGCACCTACTCTTCTGAATTAGGAGTTTCAGTAGGTCACCCCCACATCCCCACCATGCAGAGAACTTGGGGCTGAGGAAGTTTTCCAGGTTCATGCCTAGGTGTTCCTCTGGGCACTTGGTGACCACCCACTGGATTCTCCTTCTGTGCTAGTGTTTGTGTCTGGCATCAGGAGACCTATAGGCAGCTCTGCCCAATCTTGCCTTACCCATCTTGCCCCCCACCACCCCAGGGCTAAGCAGGGAGCTCAGACCACTGTCACTCCACGGATCAGCCCATTGTCTGAGGAAACAGAAAGCTTTTATCAGTAAACAAGGACCAAGTATGTACCCAGCCACATTGCCCACAGTAGGATCTTACTTTTAAGCACCTTCTATTGGCCTGCAGACTGAACCACACAGCCTAGTGTAAAACCTGCTGGCAGAAGTGCCTAGGGAAGCAAATTCCAGAGACCCTACCCAACATTCTCTATAGTTACGCCCCGAGGGATAAGGTGAAAGGGAAATTTAAAAGAATAAAAATATAGGGAAAGAAAGAAAAATAAAAAATTCTAACCACATAAAAATAGTTATAAAAATTAGTAGTGTGGCCAGGTGCGGCGGCTCACACCTGTAATCCCAGCATTTTGGAGGCCGAGTGGGTGTATCACTGGCCTCCCAGTGGGAGTTTGAGATCAGCCTGGCTAACATGGTGAAACCCTGTCTCTACTAAAAATACAAAATTAGCTGGGTGTGATGGCAGGTGCCTGTAATCCTAGCGACTCAGGAGGCTGAGGCAGGAGAATCACTTGAACCCCGGAGGTGGAGGTTGAAGTGAGCTGGGATCATGTGACTGCACTCCAGCCTGGGCAACAGAGTGAGAATCAATTTCCAAAACAAACAGACAAACAAAAATTAGTAGTGCAAATAACCCCAGATGAGAAGGAATCAATGCAAGAATTCTGCAACCATGAAAAATCTGAAAGTTGTGATACCATCAAAATATCACACTATCTCTCCAGCAATGGTCCCTAACCAAAACGAAGACTCATAAATGACAAATAACCAACTAAAAGCACAGATTGCAAAGAAGTTCAATGAGATCCACTATATGGTGTAAAATCAACACAAAGAAACTTCTAAAGCAATCCAGGAAATGAAGGAAGAGATATAAACCTTTAATAGATCAATTAATTCTTCTGGAATTGTAAGGCTTGAGGAATTTCAAAATATAATTGAAAGCAGTATCAATAGACTGGACCAAGCAGAAGAAATAACTTCAGACCTTGAAATCCTGTCTTTTGAAGTAAGTCGGCCAGACAAAAATAGATAAAAAATAATTTTTAAGAATAAACAAAGATTTTGAGAAATATGGATTATATAAAGTGACCAAATCTATGAATTATTGGCATTCCTGAGAGAAAAGAAGAAAAAGTAAGCAATCTGGAAAGCAAACTTGAAGAAATAATTCAAGACAAAATTTTCTAATCTTGCTAGAGAGGTAGACATTCAGATACAAGAAATCTAGAGAACATCTGTGAGATACTATACAAAATGAATATCACCAAGTCATGTAGTCACCAGATCATCCAAGGTCAAAGCTACAAAAATTTTGTAAGGCAGCTAGAGAAAAAGATCACCCCAGGGTACCCAAGGAACCCTATTAGGCAAAAGACAACTTCTTCTCACAGGCCAGAAGAAATTAGGTGCCAATTTTCAGCAATGTTAAAAAAAAAAATGAAATTACAACCACAAATTTCATATTCCACCAAACAGCTTCATAAGTGAAGGAGAAATAAATATTTTCCAGGTAAGCAAGCACTAAAGGAATTAGTTACCACTAGACCAGGCTTATAAGAAATCTTTGAAGGAGTTTTAAAAATGGAATCAAAAGAGCAATACATGCTACCATGAAAACACAGATAAATACATATCCCACAGACACTATAAAGCAACCACACAATAGAAACTACAAAGCAACAAGCTAAAAAACTTCATAATAGAATCAAAACCTCACATATCAACATTAACCATGAATGTAAATGGTCTAAATACCTCCACATAGTAGGCTCAGAGTGGCAAGTTGGGTAAAGAACAAGACTCATCTGTCTGCTGTCTTCAAAAGATCCATTTCACACTCAACAATACCCACAGGCTCAAAATAAGGGCCAGAGAAATATCTATCACAGAAATGGAGAATAAAAAAGAGCAAGACTGGTTATTCTTATATAAAATAAAGCAGACTTTAAATCAACAACAGAAAAAAAGTACAAAGAAGGGCATTACATGATGATAAAGAGTTCAATTCAACAAGAAGACTTTACTATTCTAAATATATATACACCCAACACTAGTGCACCCAGATGCACAAAATAAGAACTTCTAGACCTCCAAAAAGACTTAACCAGCCACACAATGATATGGGGGATTTGAATACCCTAATGACAATGGTACAAAGATCAATGAAGCAGAAAACAAAGAAATTCTAGACTTAAATTTAAAACCTGACCAATTGGACCTAAATAGCCATTTACAGCATACTCACCCCATCAACCACAGAATATACGTTATTTACACCTGCACATGAATTATACTACAAGATTGACTACATGCTCAACCATAAAGGAAGGATAAATAAATTTAATTTATAAAAATCAAAAAGATACCAATCATACTCTTGGACCATAGTGAAATAAAAAGGAAATAAATACCAAAAACATCTCTCTAAACTACACAATTGCATGGAAATTAAACAACTTGCTACTGAATGACTTTTGGTTAACCAACAACATCAAGGCAAAAATCAAAATATTCTTTAAAATAAATGAAAATAGAGACAAAAACATGGCAAAAAGTTTATAGTGCTAAATTCCTACCTCACAGAGTTAAAAAAAAAAAAACCTCAAACTAACAATCTAACATCACACCTAGAGGAACTAGGAAAAAAGAAAGAAAGAAAGAAAGAAAAGCTTACCCCAAAGCAAGAAGAAAACAAAGAACTAAAATCAGAGCAGAACTGAAAGAAATTAGTCCCCAAAATCTATACAAAGAATCAACAAACCCCAAAGTTGTTTGTTTAAAAGACAGAGAAGATTCAGGCCCGGCGCAGTGGCTCAAGCCTGTAATCCCAGCACTTTGGGAGGCCGAGACGGGCAGATCACGAGGTCAGGAGATCGAGACCATCCTGGCTAACACGGTGAAACCCTGTCTCTACTAAAAAATACAAAAGACTAGCTGGGCGAGGTGGTGGGCACCTGTAGTCCCAGCTACTTGGGAGGCTGAGGCAGGAGAATGGCATAAACCCAGGAGGCAGAGCTTGCAATGAGCTGAGATCCGGCCACTGCACTCCAGCCCGGGCGACAGAGCGAGACTTCGTCTCAAAAAAATAAAAGAGGATTCATTAACAAAGAAAAAAAGAGAAGATCCAAATAAGTACAACTTGAAATGACAAAGGTGACATCACAACCAATCTTACAGAAATACAAAAGATCCTCAAAGACTACTATGAACACCTCTATACACACAAACTAGAAAATCTAAAGGAAATAGATAAAATCTTGGAAACACACAATCTCCCAAGATTGAATCAGGAAGCAATTAAAACCCTGAACTGACCAATATGGACTTTTAAAATTCAATCAAGAATAAACTACCAAACAAAAAGAGTCTTGGACCAGATGGATTCACAGTCGAACTCTATCAGAGGTACAAAGAGGAGCTGGTACCAAGTCTACTCTCACTATTCCAAAAAAACAAGAAGGAGGGACTCCTCCCTAATCTACTCTATGAAGCAAGCATTAAAACAAACAAAAATCTGGCAGAGACACAACAAAAAAGGAAACCTACAGGCCATACCCCTGATGAACATAGATGCAAAAATCCTCAACAAATTACTGGCAAATCAAATCCAGCAGCACATGATCAAGTAGGCTTTATTCCTGGGATGCAAGTTTGGTTCTACATATGCAAATCAATAAGTGTGATTCACCACACAAACAAAATTATAAACAAAACCTACATGAACATCTCAATAGACTCATAAAAAGATTCCAGTAAAATCCAACATACCTTCATGCTAAAAACTATCAAGAAACTAAGTATTGGAGGAAGTACCTCACAATAAGAACCATCTATGAAAAACCCACAACCTACATAATATTGAATGGATAAAAGCTGGAAGCATTCCCCTTGAGAACTGAAACAAGAAGGCATTTTCATTCACCACTCATATTCAATATAGTGTTTGAAGTGCTAGTCAGAGCAATTAGACAAGGGAAAGAAATAGAAGGCATCCAAGGAGGAAGAGAAGTCAAATTATGTCTCATCAGTGACACTCTAATTCTATATCTAGAACCCTAAAGATTCCGCCAAAAATCTTCTAGAACTGAGAACTTCAATAAGGTGTCAGGATACAAAATCATTGCATAAAAATTAGTAGCATTTCTATACATCAGTATCATTCAAGCTGAGGGTCAAATCAATATTGCAATCTTATATACAATAACCACACAGCAAAACAAAATAGCTAGGTATCCATCTAACCAAAGAGGTAAAAGATCCCTAAGAGGAGAACAATAAAACACTGCTGAATGAAGTCACAGATAAAACAAATAAACGGAAAAACATTTCCAGCTCATGGATTGGAAGAATCAGTATCATTATAATGTCGTACTGCTCAAAACAATCTACAGATTCAATGTTATTCCTATAAAACTACCAATGTCTTTTTTCACAGAATTAGAAAAAAAAACTATTCTAAAATTTATATAGAATCAAAAATCAGCCTGAATAGCAAAAGCAATCCTAACCTAAAAGAATAAAACAAAATTTATTGCCTGTGTTTTATTATATGAAAAAATTGTTTCCAGGACAATTTCAGAAATCTTTTCTCCTACCTGTTCTTCTATGATTTTTGTAGTTACAGGTCTGATGCTTAAGCATTTAATCCATTTTGAGTTGATTTTTTTTTTTTTTTTTTTTGAGATAGGATCCTGCTCTATTGCCCAGGCTGAAGTTCAGCAGCATGATCATAGCTCACTGAAGCCTTGAATTTCTGGGCTCAAGTGATCCTCCTACCTCAGCCTCCTGAGTAGCTGGGGCTACATGTATGTGCTACCACACCCAGCTGATTTTTCAGATTTTTATTTTTAGAGACAAGGTCTTGCTGTGTTGCCCAGTCCGGTTTTGACCTGCTATTCTCAAGAGATCTCCCTGCCTCAGCCTCCCAATGTGCTTGAATTACAAGCATCAGCCACCACACCTGGGCAGATTGTTGTAAATGGTGTAAAACAAATAACAATTTCATTCTTTTACATGTGGATATACAATTTTTCCAACACTCTTTGTCAAATAATCTATCCTTTCTCCATTGTGTGTTCTTGGCACCTTTGTCAAGAGTCAATTAACTGCAATATGTAGATTTACTTCTGGGCTCTCTGCTGTTCTATTGGTCCATATGTCTGTTTTCTTGCCAGCACCATGCTATTTGCATTACTATAGCTTTGTGGTATATTTTGAAACATACTATAGGTAGTGTGATGCTTTAAGCTTTGTTCTTTTTGCTCAAGATTGCTTTGACTATTCAAGGATTTTTGTGGTTCTATATTAATTTTACAACTGCCACTGGAATTTTGATAGGGATTGTAGTGAATCTATAAATCACTTTATATAATACAGGCGTTTAAAAATATTAATTCTTCCAATCTATTCATGTGGTATATTTTTCCACTTATTTGTGTCTTTAATTTCTTTCATCAGTGTTTTACAGTTTTCATCATACAGATCTTTCATCTTGGTTAAATTTATTTCTAAGTGTGTTTTGATTTTATTATAAATGGGATTTTTGAAAACTTATTTTTTAGATAACTCATTGTTAGTGTAGTATATTGAAGTGCTGATTTTTGTATGTTGACTTTGCACCGTGCGGCTTTACTGGATTGGTTTATTAGTTCCAGCAGTTTTCTTTGTGGAGTCTTTAGGGTTTTCTATATGTAATATGTCATCTCCAAAGAGACAATTTACCTCTTCCTTTTGGATTTGGATGCCTTTTATTCTTTCCCTCCTTCCCTTCCCTCCCTCCTTCCTTCCTTCCTTCCTTCCTTCCTTCCTTCCTTCCTCCTTCCTTCCTTCCTTCCTACCTTCCTTCCTTCCTTCCTACCTTCCTTCCTTCTTACCTTCCTTCCTTCCTTCTTTCCATCCTCCCTCCCTCCCTCCCTCCCTCCCACCATCCCTGCTTCCCTCCCTTCCTTCCTTTCTCTCTCACTCTCTCCTCTGCCTAATTGCTCTAGCTAAAATTTCTATTGCTATGTTGAAATAAATGGTAAGACTAGCCATCCTTATCTTATTCCTTACCTTAGAGAAAAAGGTTTCAGCTGTTCACCGTTGGGTATGATGATGGTGGTAAGCTTATCATATATAACCTTTGTTATGTTGATGTACATTCCTTCCATACCCAATTTGTTGTGAAGTTGTTTTTATCATAAAAGGGTGGTGAATTTTGTCAATTTTTTTCCTCTAGCAATGGAGATCATTATATGCCAAAACAGACAAATGAGATTGCATCAAACTAAAAAGCTTCTGCACACAAATGGAAGAAATCAACAAAAGAAAAAGGCCACCTCTGGAATGGGAGACAATAGTTACAAACCATCCATTTAAGAGGTTAATATCCAAAATATACAAGAAACTTAAATGTAGATTAAAATTATCATGAGATACCACATCACATCTGCCAGAATGGCTATTAAAAAATGACAAAAAGTGTTGGTAAGAATGTGGAGAAGAGGGAACCCTTGTACACTTTTTGTGAGAATGGAAGTTAGTATTATGATATGGACAACACTATGAATGTTCTTCAAAAAAATAAAAATAGGACTACCATGTGGCCAAACAATTTTACCACTGGGCACATTCCCAAAGGAACTGAAATCCATATCTCAAAGATATATGTGCACTCCCATGCTTATTGCAACATTAGTCACTATAACCAAGATATGGAATCAACTTAAGTGCCCATCAGTGTATGAATGGATATAGAATATGTGATGAAATACTAGTCAGCCATAAAGAAGGTGAAAATCCTTCCATTTGCAACAACCTGGATAAATCTGGAGAACATTATTTTAAGTGAAATAAGTCAGACACAAAAAGATGAATACCTCATTATCTGACTTCTATGTGGAATCTAAACAAAACTAAACTCAGAAGCAGAGAGTAGAATGCTGGTTGCCAGGGAAGTTGGGGAAAGGATAATATGTTAGTCAAAGGGCATGAAGTTTCAGTTATACACAGAATGAATAAGTTCTGAAATTTTATTGTACAGTATGGTGACTATAGTTAATAATGTATTGTATACTTGAAAATTTCTAAGACAGTAGGTCTTAAATGTTCTTACCACATACACAAACACACAAATGCTAAGTTAAGAGAGGTGCTGGGTATTTTAGTTAGCTTGATTTAATCATTTCACAACATACACATCAAAACATTATGTTGTATGCTATAAATGCTTGCCATTTCTATTTGTCAATTATACCTTAACTAAAAAATGAAAAAACAGTCTTGCAACTTCTTAAATGTAGTCTGCAGACTTTTACTACACAGAAAGTCCTCAGTTGTCAAGAGATATGTTTGAAGTGGGTGTGGACTAATTCAAGTCAAGAAAGTTATTCCCTAAAATTATATACAATACATGGGAAAGGGATACTTTCTCTTCTGAGATTGAGGGAAAATAATAATTTATTATTAATAGATGCTTAATGTTAACACATTAATATCAAATATCACATCTACTGCTATTTGGAGTAGTAAAGGATTTGTTGGAGGTTGTATGCTTAGTTGGACATAGAGATGAATAACACCATCATCAAGAATAACTGAATATTTAAAAAATTGAATGATAAAATTCCTTTGAAAACTGGCCTGAAGAGGAAATAAGTTTTACTTTAGAACCATTAGATATAAAAGCAAGTTTATGAAAGGGCACAAATTATATAGAACAATCAGATGTAAAGTTAAATTTGTAAAAGGGTACAGTATAATAAAACAGTTTTATAAAGGTTTTACCTTATAAAAGGGTAAAAACAATACTGTATGAAGAAAGTATAATAAAACTGCAGCTGCTGTTTAGCTGTGTGCTGTAGTCACTACTGGTGAGAATATACCATGTCTAGTGAGTCTTCAGTTATGTAGAACATAGGATAAACTGATAGTGAGTTTGTGATTGAGCACTGTGAAGATGTTTGATACATTTATTTTTAGAAAGACATACATGCAAATGTATGTCTATATATGTATAATGTATATTTACATGTTTTATACATATATATATATATTCCCATTGTGAATTATGTCTTTTATTTTAGTACGTCTTCCAAAATGTTTTTAACTGCATATATTAACACTATTGGTTCTTGGGTGTTGTTTTCCTGGAAAACTATAGATTCTCTCCTTGGTTCTAACATTATATTTCTGGATTTACTTGTAATTTCTTCATTACCAATAAAATATTCTGCATTCAAAATAAGTTTAAATTCTTTATTTTCAATTTTTAATTTCTTTAATTTATTTTCTTGTTACATTGACTAGGATCTCCAAAATATGTGGGAGGCGAGAATTCTACCACTGAACCACCAAAGCAACTCCTGTATCTCCTAATATGTGGAATACAATCAGTGAAGCTATCTTTATCTTTCTCTTAACTTTGTTTAGAATGTTTCTAAAATTTCATCATTAAATATGTTTGCAGTAGATATCTGACAAATCTTGTTTCACAAGTTTTGGAATGTTCTTTCCCTACCTGTTTCATAAGCATTCTTTGTCTTTTTATTAGAAGTGACTTTTGCAGAAAGCTTTTCCAAAATATTTGATATTTTTATATTGTTTATCTCTTTTAATTTGTTGGTCTGGTTTAATGTGTGAATGAATATTCTGATATAGAATGATCTATACATTTGTGAAGTAGTTAATAATTGATAATGGTATATTCATTTTCTTATATATTTTTGAATTTTTGTAGTAATATTTTAAGATTTTTGCATCTATGTTTATATGTAAGATTTACTTATAATATTTTGTTCTATTTGTATGGCCTCACTTCAGAATTATTCTAGCCTTGTAAAATAAATCAAACCTTTATGGAGTTCTCTATTCTTAAAAACTCTGCAAGGGCTATGAAAAGATATTGAATGATCTATGAATTCTTGAAATAGTTAAAAATTGATAATGGTATGTTCATTTTCTTATATATTTTTGAATTTTTACAGTAATATTTTAAGATTTTACATCTATGTTTATATGTAAGATTTATTTATAATATTTTGTTCTATTTGTATGGCCTCACATCAAAATTATTCTAGCCTTGTAAAATAAAGCTTTACCAATTTCTCTGTTCTTAAAGACCCTGAAAGAGCTATAAAAAATAGGGTTATATACAAGTTTGGTAAAAATAGCCTCTAAAATATATATATATTTTATATAAAATTATTACATAAAAATATATATTATATATAAAATATATAAAATATATATTATATATAAGATTTATATATAAAATATAATTACATATATAATTGTATATTACATGATCATATCATATATTTTATATCTATTTATATTTTATATATTTATATTTTATATAAAAATATATTATATTATATACATAATATAAAATATATTATGCATAATATATTATATATTTTATATATTTTATATATATATACCATGAAATGGTACCACATTTTCTTTATCCACTTGTTGGTTGGTGGGCATTTAGGCTGGTTTCATATTTTTGCAATTTGCGATTGTCAATTGTGCTGCTATCAACATGCACGTGCAAGTGTCTTTTTCACATAATGACTTCTTTTCCTCTGGGTAGATACCCAGTAATGGAATTGCTGGATCAAATGGTAGTTCTACTTTTAGTTCTTTAAGGAATCTCCACACTGTTTTCCTAGTGGTTGTACTAGTTTACATTCCCGCTAGCGGTGTAAAAGTGTACTCTTTTCACCACATTCATGCCAACATCTATTTTATTTTTATTTTTTATTTATGGCCATTCTTGCAGGAGTAAGGTGGTATGGTATCTCATTGTGGTTTTAATTTGTATTTCCCTGATAATTAATAATGTTGAGCATTTTTTCATATGTTTGTTGGCTATTCGTATATCTTTTTTTGGGAATTACCTATTCATGTCCTTAGCCCACTATTTGATAGAGTTATTTGTTTTTTCTTGCTGATTTGTTTGAGTTTTTTGTAGATTCTGGATATTAGTCCATTGTTACATGTTTGTGAAGATTTTCTCCCACTCTGTGGGTTGTCTGTTTACTATGCTGATTATATCTTCTGCTATGCAGAAACTTTTTAATTTAATTAAGTTCCATCTATTTATCTTTGTTTTTGTTGCATTTGCTTTTGGGTCCTTGGTCATGAACTCTTTGCCTAAGCCAATGTCAAAAAGAGTTTTACCAATGTTATTTTCTATAATTTTTATGGTTTCAGGTCTTAGATTTAAGTCTTTGATTCATCTTGAGTTCATTTTTGTGTAAGGTGAAAGATGAGGATCCAGTCTCATTCTTCTACATGTGGCTTGTCAATTATCCCAGCATCATTTGTTGAATAGGGTGTCTTTTCCCCACTTTGTTTTTGTTTGCTTTCTCAAAGATCAGTTGGCTGTAAGTATCTGGCTTTATTTCTGACTTCTCTATTCTGTTTCATTGGTCTATATGCCTGTGTTTATATCAGTACCATGCTGTTTTGGTGTAGTATAGTGGCCTTGTAGTATAGTCTGAAGTCGGGTAATGTGATTCCTCCAGATTTGCTCTTTTTGCTTAGTCGTCCTTTGGCTATGTGGACTCTTTTTTGGTTGTATATGAATTTTAGGATTGTTTTCTCTAGTTCTGTGAAGAATGATGATGGTATTTTGATGGAAATTGCATTGAATCTGTAGATTGCTTTTGGCAGTATGGTCATTTTCACAATATTGATTCTACCCATTCATGAGCATGGGATGTGTTTCCATTTGTTTCTGTTGTTGATGACTTCTTTCAGGAGTGTTTTGTAGCTTTCCTTGTAGAGATCTGTCACCTCCTTGGTTAGGTATATTCTTAAGTACTTTATTTATTTATTTTCATTTGCAGCTGATGCAAGAGGGACTGAGTTTTTGATTTGATTCTCATCTTGGTCGTTGCTGGTGTATAGCAGTGCTATTGACTTTGTGTACATTTATTTTGTATCCTGAAATGTTACTGAATTTATTTATCAGATCTAGGAGCTTTATGGAAGAGTCTTCAGGTTTTTCTAGGTATGCAATTATATCATTGGCAAAAAGCGACAGTTTGACTTCATCTTTACTGATTTGGATATGCTTTATTTATTCCTCTTGTCTGATTGTTGTCTAGGATTTCCAGTACAATGGTTAATAGAAGTGATGAAAATGGGCATTATTGTCTTCCTCCAGTTCTCAGGGGAAATGCCTTCAACTTTTCCCCATTCAGTATAATGTTGGCTATGGGTTTGTCATAGATGGCTTTTATTACCTTGAGGTATGTCCTTTCCATGCCAATTTTGCTGAGGACTATAATCATAAAGAGATACTGGATTTTGTCAAATACCTTTTCTGTGTCTATTGAGATAATCATGTGATTTTTGTTTCTAATTCTTTTTACATGATATATCACATTTATTACTTGCACATATTAAGCCATCCCTGCATCCCTAGTATGAAACCCACTATATCATTGTGTATCATCTTTTTGATATGCTGTTGGACTCAGTGAGTATTTCATTGAGGATCTTTGCATCTATGTTCATCAGGGATATTGGTCTGTAGTTTTCCTTTTTTTGTTATATTTTTTCCTGGCTTTGGTATTAGAGTAATAATAGTTTCATATAATGATTTACAGATGATTCCCTCTTTATCTTTGGAAATAGCTTCAGTAAGATTTGTACCAATTCTTTGAATGTATGATAGAATTCAGCTATGAATCCATCTGATCCTAGACTTTTTTTGTTGGCAATTTTTAAGTTACTGTTTCATTCTCACTACTTCTTATTGGTCTGTTCAGAGTTTCTATTTTTTTCTTGGTTTAATCTAGGAGAGTTGTATATTTCCAGGAATTTATCCATCTCCTCTAGATTTTCTGGTTCATGTGCATGAAGGTGTTCATAGTAGTCTTAAACAATCTTTGTATTTCTGTAGTATTTGTTGTAATATCTCCCATTTAGTTTCTAATGCAGCTTATTTGGATCCTCTCCCTGCTTTTCCTGGCTAATCTCAATTTTGTTTATCTTTACAAAGAACCAGTTTGTGTTTTATTTCTCTTTTGTGGGGTCTTTTTTTGTTTCAATTTCATTTAGTTCTGCTGTGATCTTGGTTATTTCTTTTCTTCTACTGGGGTTGGGTTTGGTTCATTCTTGTTTCTCCAGTTCATTGAGATGTGATGTTAGCTTGTTTATTTGCTCGCTTTCAAACTTTTTGATGTAGGCTTAATGCTATGAACTTTCCTCTTAGCACCACTTTTGCTGTATCTGAGAGGTTTTGATAAATTGTGTCACTAATATCATTCAGTTCAAATAACTTTTTAACTTGCATCTTGATTTATTTTTGACCCAAAGATCATTTTAAGAACAGAATATTTAAATCCCATGTATTTGTATAGTTTTGACAGTTCTTTTTAAAGATAATTCTCAGTTATATTCCACTGTGGTCTGAGAGGATACTTGATACAATTTTTTTTCTGAAGTTAATCAAGATTTTTTTTTTTTAGCTGAAGAAATTTACTTTTTTTTTTCTAGGTGCATAGATATAATTATATACAAGACATAATTATAGACAAGTTTCAATACACAGGAAAACTTTTCTGTCCACCTCTCTTTATGCTAAATAAATCATCACAATAATTTTTAAAAATTTAAAAATAATACACAGCTTTCTTGTGCTGAACATATTGTTGTGCACGAATATATTGGTACTGGTATATTACAGTTACTTACATTTTTTTAAAGAACAGCGTTGGAGAAAAATAAGCTATTTAAATATTGACTTTATATATAGAAAGTGCAACGCTGTTAATTGTTATATAACATGCTTCATAATTTCTTTCCTTTATCAATTTTAAATCAAGATAACTTGGACTCAAACTATCATATTTTTTCTGAAAATAGTACAGTACACACATGACAGCAGTGACTTGGTGAGATGATGCCCTTTGCTGCAGTTATGAAAGCAAACTTTACTATGTCAGGAACTGATTGCCAATAGATTAGTAATTTTCAATGTCACCCAGACCTGGAGGTTCAGGACAAGAGAAAAAGGCCTCTGACTAAGGCAAGCCCATGAAAGGATATCTGTTTCTTGGTTATCTGGGTATGTAAACAGTAATAATTGGAGCTGACTGCATTTCCTTCCAGTCAGCTCTGAAGTGAAAATTATGCATTATGTGTATGTGTAGCTACTTGAGCCAAACGGCCTTTCCAGGTTTCTTTTGTGCTTTCCAAAGACAACAATTTTCACTGTTACTCAAAATTCTGTGCAAAATGCAACTGATTAAAACTGGATATTGCTGAAGCCTACCACCTGTTTAATCATGTCCACAGGCAGCCCCAAACCATCTCAGTCAACATCACACCCAAACATTCAGCTTTTCTCAGACCAAATTAAAAGCTTAAAGAGAAAAAAAAAGATCAAACAAACACTAAAGATATTTTAAAAATATCTAAAACAACACAATACAGTTAAAACAATCTCCAACTAGATGTTCCCACTGAAAATTATTTGTGGTCCCTGAATTTGATTTTCTATGCAAAGGCATTGATTTTCAAAGAAGAGTGATAAAAATACGGTTTGGCATTATCAGAAACTCCAAAAAGTTTCCTTTTCTGCTGTGACTTTCACTTAAATGAAAATCTTACACTGAAAATGAACTGAAACTTGAAAATTCACATGAGATTTCTCCCTCTCCTTTGTTATCTCTTACACGACTTTTGCGTGTTTTTTTGCTCAGTTTAAACAATGACAGAATCTGTCCAAATGTCAAGCCGAAGTATTTTGAAAGCAGGAAGAGAAGCCTGTTTAGAGCACCCACCTCCATAGCACGTGAAATGCACTGAACACTTTAGCTATATGAGAACCCTGTAGGTTCATTACATTGCAATTAGGCTAGGCCACAAAACAAGAGGACAAACATGAGCTGTTTTTAAGAGTTTAATAGAAATTTGACAGCTATAACTTTATTCTACATTTCCACAATTTCTTCACATGGCATCTCATACAAAGTGAAAATTATTAGATAAACATGCATTAGTTTTTAGAAATGCATATGAATGCATGAAAAAATACATCAACTGAGAATGTCTTTTCCATCAGTAACATGGATCCAGACATAAGCAATATGCTAAAGATGGCTTTGTAATTGTATGAAACCACTCCCCCTCTCCAACCAAAGGGAAATGATTTATTTTAATAAGTAGATGAAATATTACTAAATTTTTAATCAAGAGCTTGTGGTCAAAGTTTTATATTATAAATGGTTGCATTTGATGCTTAAAATAGCATTCATGATGAGAATGTAAAGGAAAATCATTTTGTAAGCAATGGGAATCTTAATAGTTTAGTTGTTTAAGTTTACTGTTTTGTAGAATCAGAAAATTTACCAAGACGTTTTTTGTGACCTATCATATGTCCTCTCTTGGCAAATGTTCCAGGTGCTGATGAAAATAATGTATATTCTACAGTTGTTGGGTAGAATGCTCTGTAAGTATCTGTTAAGTCCATTTGTCCTAGGGTACAGTTTAAGTCCATGGTTTCTTTGTTGATTTTCTGCCTTGATGATCTGTCTAATGCTTTCAGTGGAGTATTGAAGTACCAACTATTATTGTGTTGTTGTCTATCTCATTTCTTAAGTCTAGTAGTAATTGTTTTATAAATGTGGGAGCTCCAGTGTTCGGTGCATATGTATTTAGGATTGTGATATTTTCCTGTTGGACTAATCCTTTTATCATTATATAATGTTCCTCTTTGCCTTTTTTTTTCTATTGCTGCTTTAAATTCTGTTTTGTCTGATACAACAATACCTATTCCTGCTCACTTTTGATTTCCATTTGCATGGAATATCTTTTTCCACCCCTTTACCTTAAATTATGGGAGTCGTTATGTGTTAGGTGAGTGTTTTGAAGACAGCAGATAATTGATTGGTGGATTTTTATCCATTCTGCGATTCTGTATCTTTTAGGTGGAGGATTTAGGCCATTTATATTCAATGTAAGTATTGATATGTGAGGTACTATTCTGCATGGTAGTTGCTTCCTAAATCCTTTTTTTTCCCGTTGTGTTATTGTTTTACAGGCCCTGTGAGATTTATGCTTTAAGGAGGTTCTATTTTGATGGAATTTTGAGGTTTTGCTTCAAGATTTGGAGCTCCTTTTAGCAATTCTTGTAGTGGTGACTTGCTAGTGGCACATTCTCTCAGGATTTGTTTGTCTCAAAAAGACTTTATCACTCCTTTATTCATAAAACTTAGTTTTGCTGGATATAACACTATTTGCTGATAGTTATTTTGTTTCATGGGGCTAAAGATAGGACCCCAATCTCCTCTGACTGGTAAGGTTTCTGCTGAGAAATCTGCTGTTAATCTGATAATTTTCTATTACAGGTTAGCTGATGCTTTTGTCTCCCAGCTCTTAAGGTTGTTTCCTTCATCTTGACTTTAAATAACCTGATAAGTATGTGCCTAGGTAATGATTGTTCTGCCATGAATTTCCCAGGTGTTCTTTGAGCTTCTTGTATTTGGATGCCTAGACCTCTAGCAAGACCAGTGAAGTTTTCCTCAATTATTCCCGCAAATAAAATTTCCAAACTTTTAGATTTCTCTTCTTCCTCAGGAACACCAATTATTCTTAGGTTTGGCTGCTTAACATAATCTGAAATGTCTTGGAAGTTTTGTTCATTTTTTGACTCTTTTTTGTCTTTGCCTGATTGGGTTAATTTTGAAGCCTTGTCTTTGAACTCTGAAGTTCTTTCTTCTACTTGTTGTAGTCTGTTGTTGATACTTTCAAGTGCATTTTGTATTTCTCTTAGTATGTCTTCTATTTCCATAAGTTGTGATTGTTTTTTCTTTATGTTATCTTTTTTTCCTAGGCAGTAGGTCTCAACAGTGGGCTTAAAATATTCAGTAAACTATACAGCAAATAGATGTGCTATCACTCAGGTCTTGTTGTTTATGTATAGAGCACAAGCAGAGTGGATATAGCATAATTCCTAAGGGCCCTTTAATTTTCAAAATAGTAAGTTAGCATTGGCTTAAACTTAAAGTTGTCAGCTGCATTAGCCCCTAATAAGGGAGTCAGTCTGTCCTTTAATGCTTTGAAGCCCTACATTGACTTCTCTACATATAAAAGTCCTAGATGGCATCTTCTTCCAATAGAAGGCTGTTTCATCTCCATTAAAAATCTGTTGCTTAGTGTAGCCACCTTCATCAATTAGCCTAGCTAGGTCTTTTGTATAACTTGCTGCAGCTTCTCCTTCAGTACTTGCTGCATCACCTTGTGTTTTTATGTTATGGAGAGGGTTTTTTTTTTTCCTTAAATCTCATGAACTAACTTCTGTTAGCTTCCAACTTTTTTTTTTTTTTTTCTGCAGCTTCCTCACCTCTCTCAGCTTTCAAAGAATTGAACAGGGTTTGGACCTAGCTATTGATTAGGCTTTGGCTGAAAAGAATGTTGTGCCTGGTCTAATCTTCTATCCATACTGCTCACACTTTCTCCATATCAGCAATACAGCTGTTTTGCATTCTTATTATGCATGTGTTCAGTGGAGTAGCACTTTTTATTTCATTCAAGAACTTTTCCTTTGGTTTTACAACTTGGATAACTATTTGGCACAAGAGGCCTTGCTTTGAGCAAGGTATTTCTTAAGCTTAAGTATTTCTAGCTTGAGATTAAAAGTGAGAAATGTGCAACTCTTTTTTCACTTGAACACTGAGAGGCTGTTGTAGGATTATGAATTGGTGTAATTTCAATATGGTTGTTCTTAAAAAATAGCAAGGGCTCAAGGGAGAGAGATGGACAGTGAAATGCCTCGTCATTGAAGCAGTCAGAACACACACAACATTTAATGATTAAGTTTGCCTTCTGGGTGTTCCAAAACAATTATGAGAGTAATATCAAAGACTGCTGCTCATAGGTCACCATTATAGATATAATCATAATGAAAATGTTTGAAATATTGGGAGAATTGTCAAAATGTTCCCTAGAGACACAAAGTGAGCACATAATATTGGAAAAATGGTACCAGTAGACTTTCTCAACACAGGGTTGCCACAAACCTTCAATTTCTAAAAATGTGTAATATCTGTGAAGCACAATAATGCAAAGGGCAATAAAACAAGGTGTGCCGATATGTGTCTTTGTGGTTAAAATGGGTTTCTTGTATACAACATATAATTGGATCTTATTTTTTATTTAACTATGATAATCTCTGCCTTTTAATTGGTGCATTGAGACCATTGATGTTTAAAGTGATTACTAATGTAATGTTCTTAATGTTACATAGTTGTTACCGCTTTCTATTTGTTGTCCTTGTTCTTTGCTCTTATTTTGTCTTCTATTTTTTATTCTTTTTGTGTTTTTCATTGAGCGTTTTATAAAATGTAATTTACTCTCTTTTCTTAGCATATCATTTGTACCTTTAAAAACATTTTTTTTAGTAGTCGCCCCAGAGTTTGCAATATACATTTACAACTAATCTAAGTTCACTTTCAAATAATACTATATGGACCGGGCGCGGTGGCTCATGCCTGTAATCCCAACACTTTGGGAGGCAGAGGCGGGAGGATCACGAGGTCAGGAGATCGAGACCATCCTGGCTAACACGGTGAAACCCCGTCTCTACTAAAAATACAAAAAATTAGCTGGGTGTGGTGGCAGGTGCCTGTAGTCCCAGCTACTCTGGAGGCTGAAGCAGGAGAATGGCGTGAACCCAGGACGCGGAGCTCGCAGTGAGCCGAGATCATACCACTGCACTCCAGCCTGGGCCACAGAGTAAGACTCTGTCTCAAAAAAAAAAAAAAAAAAAAATCAAATCAAATCAAATAACACTACATGACTTTACAGGTAGTGTGAGTGCCTCATAATAACAAAATAATCCCAATTTTTCCTACCATCCCTTTTATAATTGATGTAATTCATTTTGGTAAAATACCAGCATGCACAAGAATATATATGTAAATATATGTATATACACACACATAAACATATACAATGAAATACAATGTTGCTATTACTATTTTGAAGAAATTGTTATGTGAGATCAATTAATAGGAAAAATAAAAGTTTCATTTTACCTTCATTTATCCCTTTTCCATTGCTCTTCCTTTATGTAGATCTAAGTTTCTAACTTATTTTATTTTCCTTCTCTCTAAAGAACTTCTTTTAACATTTATTTCAAGACAATTGTTGTTGTCTGGGAAAATTGTTATTTCTACTTTACTTTTGAAGGTTAACTTAGCAGCGTACAGAATCTAGGTTGGTGGGTTTTTCTCTCAAAACTTCAAATATTGCACACCACTCTCTTCTTACTTACATGGTTTCTGAGATGTTCGATGTCATGCTTTGCCTTTCTATAGGTAAACTGTTATTTTCCTCTGCCTTTTTACAGGATTTTAAAAATCTTTGTTTTACTGTACTTTGAAAATGATACACCTAGGTGTCGTTTCTCTGGCATTTATCCTGCTGATGTTCTCAGAGCTTCCTAGATCTTTGGGTTGGTGTCTGGCATTAATTTGGCAAATTCTAGGTCATTATTGTTTCGAATATTTCCCTTGTTCCTTGATCTCTTTTCCCTCCCCATTTTGGTGTTTTCATTGCATATACGTCACACCTTTTGTAGTTGTCTTGCAGGTCTTGGATACTGTCTTGTGGTTTTCTTTTCAGACATTTTTCCCTTTGATTTTCTTTTTTGGAGGTTTCTGTGGAAATACCTTTAAGCTCAGAGATTCTTTCCTCAGCTGTTTCCAGGCTACTAATAAGCCTATAAAAGGCATTCTTCATTTCTGTGACAGTGTTTTGATATCTAGCATTTATATTTAAAAATTTTTTAATTATTTGTTTACATTACCCATTTGTTCTTGCATGTTGTCTATTCTATTTATGAGGGCCCTTAGCGTATTTATCATTATTGTATTGAATTCTCAGTCTGATAATTCCAACATCTCTGCCATGTCTGAGTCTGGTTTTGATGCTTACTCTGTCTATTCAAACTGTGTCTTTTTGCCTTTTATTATGCCTTGTAATATTTGATTGAAAACCTGACATGACGTACTGGGTAATAGGGATTAGAGCAAGTAAGCCTTTAGTCATGAGGTAGTAAGATTTGGCAATAGGGGAAGATTCTATAGTTCTATAATTAGGTTTCAGACTTGTAGTGAGACTGTGACCCTGGACTGTGAACTTCACACATACTTCCTTGTACCCTCCCCTACCTTAGGTAGGACAAAATGGTTAGCGTGAGTTGGGATTAGGTATCAAACTTCTCTCATATGGAAGGATGCTGGAGTTGGTTATTTCCCTTTTTACAAGTCAATTAGGCTCTGATAAAACCCCAGTCATTTAGGCTCTGGTTAGATAGTTTCCCCTGAGGGCAAACCTTGTTAAACAGAACAGAATGCTTCGGCATATTTCCAAATGGTTCTTTTTCCCTTCCTCCTGGCAGAGCATGAGAAGATTTTCCCCAGATCTTCATTGTGAGAGCCTGATAAATCTCTTGTAAGTAAAACTCACAAAAGTTCAGCAGCTTTACATGATTATATCTTTCTGGAGATTTTGTCTCCAAGATGTGTTCCACACTGAACCTCCAGCAATTTGTCAATTACAATTCTGATTTCCTTACCCTGGTACTGGTTCCCACAAAGATTTTTGTTTGTAGATTTCTGCTTGGGTAAGTTGTGATTCTCTGTATATTCTACTCTCTTTGGTTATGGAGCAGCAATTTGTCCTATAATTTCAATATTCTGACAAGTCTAAGAAGCATTGTTGAGTTTCAGTTTGTTCAGCTTTACTAATTACGACAGAGTAGCAACTTCTAAATTCCTTATATGCCAGTCTGAAAGCTAGAAGTCCTTAATTTTATTTTTATCACAAAATATTGGATTGTACATAGTTAATAAAATAGTCCGTAGTTTTCTTATAGTTTATTTTTTATAGCGAATAGGTAATTAAATTTCTTACATATTTTTCAATGTTGTAGACAACATTCTTGTACATCATAATTTTCCCTTGGATTGAATTTGTCTTTTTCCTTAAGTATATCCCTTAATTAATATTTAAGGATCTGTAGGTAGTGAAATCTCTTGATTTATTTTAATATGCAAACATTTCTTTATTTTCTTTGATTTTTTTTTAACGCTAGGAGGAACCCAGGTATGCAAGTGCATTCAAAGATCGACAAACAATGTGTCCTGTAATTCATATTAATTCTAATCAACTCATCAAACCATGAGCCAAGTGATCAACCACTAAGATTCAAACTGCCTTGACTTTCAGTTTTTAAATGTTTTATTATTTACTTAATAATTTCAACTTTTATATTAGATATAGGGGTCCATGTGCAGGTTTGTTTCATAAGAATATTGCATGATACTGAGATTTGGGGTACAAATAATCTTCTTTTTTTTTTTTTTTTTTTTTTTTTTTTGAGATGGAGTCTTGCTCTGCCGCCCAGGCTGGAGTGCAGTGGCCGGGTCTCAGCTCACTGCAAGCTCCGCCTCCTGGGTTTACGCCATTCTCCTGCCTCAGCCTCCCAAGCAGCTGGGACTACAGGCGCCCGCCATGTCGCCCGGCTAGTTTTTTGTATTTTTTAGTAGAGACGGGGTTTCACCATGTTAGCCAGGATGGTCTCGATCTCCTGACCTCGTGATCCGCCCGTCTCGGCCTCCCAAAGTGCTGGGATTACAGGCTTGAGCCACCGCGCCCGGCCCAAATAATCTTCTTACCCAGGTAGTGAGCATAGTATCCAATAGGTAGTTTTTCAGCCTTTGTCCCACTCCCATCTCTTCCCCTTCTAGTAGTCTCCAGTATCCATTATTACAATGTTTATATCCATGTGTACCCAATGGACATGTGATCCCACTTATAAATGAGAACTTGTGATATTTGATTTTCTGTTCCTGCATTAATTTGCTTAGGACAGTGGCCACCAGTTGTATCCATGCAGCTGCAAATAACGTTTTGGTTTTTTATGGCTGTGTTGTATTCCATGGTATATTTGTATCACATTTTCTTTATCCAACCCACTGTTGATGGGCACCTGGGTTGATTCCATGCCTTTAGTATAATGAATAGTGCTGCAATGAACATATGAGGGAATGTGTCATTTTGATTAAATGACTTATGTTTTCTTGGATATCTACTTAGTGTGTACCCCAAAAATCTGAGACAGGTCTCAGTTAATTTAGAACAATTATTTAGTCAAGATTGAGGACATGCACCTGTGACACAGCCTCAAGGTGTACTGAGGACATGTGCCCAAGGTGGACAAAATACAGTTTGCTTTTATACGTTTTAGGGCAACATGAGACATCAGTCAACATATGTAAGAGGAACAATGGTTCAGTCTGGAAAGGCAAGACAACTCTAAGTGGGGAGGGGCCTTCCAGGTCATAGGTAGATAAAGAGACACATGGTTGCATTCTTTTGAGTTTCTGATTAGCCTCTTCAAAGGAGGCAATCAGATATGCATTTCTCTCCATGAGCAGAGAGGTGACTGAATAGAATGGGAGGCAAGTTTGGCTTAAACTGTTCCTAGTTTGACTTTTTCTTTTAGCTTAGTGATTTTGGGGCCCCAAGATATTTTCCATTCACATTTTTTCCCCTTTTCTTTTCAAAAATCTTTGGCAGAAAGCATTTTAGAAGACAGTTAGTCTCTGATCTCAGGTTTTATCTCATCTCTTATGGCTAGGATGATTTATTCCTAGATGGGTAGGTCCTGAGTTATTAGGAAAGCTCATTTTTAGAAAATTCTGAAGTCTTATGTCCTATGAAGAGAAAATACGAGGAAGAAGGGAGAAAAACAATGATAAACAAAAGATCAATCCTGGAAAACTGAAATAGGCCACATTACTCCAAAGTCCATACATCAGTTAGGCAGATAAGAAAGTGGCTTATGTATGTCAATAGGTTGCTGTTATTTTCTTCTGAAGTTTAAGTTGTTCAGCTTCAGTTCACAGGACTTTACAAAAGCACAGCTTAGTTTTCAGTGACTCCAAATTAGAAAAAAATGTGGGGAAAAAAAGAAGGAAAATAATTGAAAAGATTATTTTGAAGACTTGTAGCCAAGAAAAATTAGAACTCAGTCCAAACTGTAGAAAATAATAAAAATCGAAAAAGTATTAGTCAAGACTAGAATCTAACAACAGGTGTACTATAGTTTTTGGAGCATAATTTTTCTCTCTTCAGTTTTCCACTTTTCCTAAAGACAAATCATGCTAGGCTGATTTACATTATTATACATGGCCTGATTTTTTGTATATAGTGCAGCAAGAATAATAATTTTTTTTACATATACTTTTAAATTGGCTTTGATGGAGTTTTGTTCCATAGAAGGAATCTTAGATAAGACATTTTTAAAGCTGATCCCAGCCTTGGATTTGTACTGTTAAATACCTGTGAGTTGAGTGATCCTCTCCTCTTAAAGTCCCAAGATAAACTTGGGGCTTCTGGGCTTGTCAGAAAGTGACATGCTTTACTTACCATAGGTGAGGAACCCTGTACAGGGACTGTAGACAAAGTATGAGGCCAGTTTTCCAAGGGGCTTGTATTGGCTCCCTAAGTCAAGTTTAATTCCTTACAGGAAAGCACACCATTCCAGTTAAAGCCTTGGTGGAATAACCAGTTATTATAATTGTGTCCTGTTACAAATGAAAATAGATTCCTATTTCACTTATGCAAATAATATTGCATATTTTTGATATTGATATTTGATATTGATATTGATATTTGATATTGATATTTGATATTGTATTGCTGCAATTGAGAATACTCACAAACAGTTTTCAAATTCTGGAGAAATCAGGTAGAGAGAAAAAATATGCTCCAAGTTTCATTCGTAGGCATACACTAACTTGTTAAAAGTTGTTAATAGTTCAGAAGAAAAGTTTCCTTGTCTCTGAAAAAACAAAAGGATCAGCAATGTTTTAAGCAAAAAGTTAAAAAGATTCCTTCAGTCTTTTATGAGTTCAGTTCATGCAGTTAATTCCTGTTCTGCTTGATATTCATGAATGTTTCAGCTTTCCATCAGTCCTGAAAGTTTTTTCTCTATTCTGATATTACAATTTCCAAAGTTATCAGAAACCTGCATTTAAGAGTGCCTGTTAGAGTTTTATAGCTGATTATAAAAATATCTTCTAAAGAGGACCAAAACTAGGCAACAATTCTTCATGGTTGACAGAAAATTTGAGGGCAGCCATAGTCAAAGACACAATTGACAAGGAAATTTGTTATCTCTGTGGTACACAATAATTTAACATAATAATTGTAATTATTACTGATAATGTACACTAAACTATATTAGAATTATAGGAGTTTCCCATGATTTTGCAACACATGCCAATAACATTTATACAAATACAGCCCAGGTCAGGTGTGGTGGCTCATGCCTGTAATCCCAGCACTTTGGAGGTCAAGACAGGCAGATCAGCTGAAGTCAGAAGTTTGAGACCTGACTGGCCAGCATAGCAACCCCTTGTCTCTACTAAAAATACAAAAATTAGCAAGGCATTTTGGTGTGTGCCTACAGTCACTGAGGCATGAGAATCATTTGAACCCAGCAGGGTGAAGGCTGCAGTGAGCCGAGATTGCACCACTGCATTCCAACCTGGGTGACAAAGCAAGACTTCATCTCAAAAAACAAACAAACAAACAAACAAACAAAGAGACGAACAAAGAAATACAGTCCAAAGAAAACCAAACACCATTTCATATTTGACAATGCTTTCTGTATAATTTCTATACCAACTAAGCCAAATTATGTCATTCTGGACCTTCAGGAAACTACTATTTTAAAGGATGAATTAGGTCAGAAAAAGACATCATTTATAATTTGATTTTAATTATTAATTGGCTTTGGAAAGTTTGCCAAATATTAAAGATTTAAAACACTTGATATTACAGGTTATTGTAAAATAAAGTCATTTATTTGACCAAAGTGGTAACTCAAGAACGTCAAAAAAAGTCAAAAACCTTCATTCTTTGAGAAGACACTTAATTTTCCAGACAATAAGCCCTAATAAAAACAGCATTAAACCAATTAAATTTGTTTTTCAAAATTTTATAAACACTATATAAAATTTTAATCTTGACCATAAGACAAAACTTCCATAAACCTTTTATAAACTTTATAACATTTATTAAAGAGTCAGTTAATGCTAACACAGGGGCCTATATGTTGGTCTTGCATCAGTGTGCTTTTGATATTAATGATTAATTTATAGAGAGGTTGAACTTATTTCATCTCTTAAAATTGGCCCTCACAATATCACGCAACCACCTCTTCCATGATAGTCACTGGGTCTTGAGGAATTCAGTAGCTTTATTTTCTGGCTCTATGTCTCAGGAATGCAGTTTGTTTTGACTGGCATCTTCTACCAGGCCTGAAGATGAGGCTTTACTTGCCATTTGTGTTTAAAATTTAGCAGGAGTTGGTGTCCTTTTAGACTGAGGAGTCAAAGCCCTGTAACTCAAGGTCACAAGTACTTTAAAAGCACATATATAGAGAGATAAATGAATATAATAGTCTTAATTAAAAAAAAAGTTAATCCCAGTTTTTTTCTTAAGCAAACCAAAACCTAGTTTATGACAACTTGATCACATACATTTTTTTAATGTATATCCTGCTATTGTGACTTACACAGACCATTCATGACATGGCTGGAGTTTCTCATTTGTCCTGAAGATTCCTCTTTTTTAAATAACCAGTCATTTTATTCTAGGATTAAATTTACCACACAATATCCTTGCTCATATAAAATTATTTCTCTTTTAAGCTTTATTATCAAAAAACCTTTTAATTTTTATAACTTTCTTTTACATCTCTCTCATTCCCTGGTTCCTTTTATTTTGCTTTATGTATAACCTTTAAATAAGCTTTGAATTAGACAAAAATTGTTCACTCTTTTAAAAAGGACACACTTTTTTTTTTTTTTTTTTTTTTTGAGACGGAGTCTTGCTCTGTCGCCCGGTCTGGAGTGCAGTGGCCGGATCTCAGCTCACTGCAAGCTCCGCCTCCCGGGTTCACGCCATTCTCCTGCCTCAGCCTCCCGAGTAGCTGGGACCACAGGCGCCCGCCACCTCGCCCGGCTAGTTTTTTGTATTTTTAGTATAGACGGGGTTTCACCGTGTTAGCCAGGATGGTCTCGATCTCCTGACCTCGTGATCCGCCCGTCTCGGCCTCCCAAAGTGCTGGGATTACAGGCTTGAGCCACCGCGCCCGGCCGGACACACTTTTTTAAAGAAAGAATGATTTCATATAAATATATTTTTATCGGAAAATACCCAAATAATGAAATATTTACTTAATATAACTTTAGATTCTAAATTATGATGATATTGTCTACAAGTATTTATCCTATTACATTTATCTAATTATTTTATTTTAATAGTTTACCTAGATTATTTATGAAAACTGTAGTAGTCATCATTTAAAGTTATAGAAACGTCATTGCAAAATTATAACTGAGACAGTGAAAAAGATTTGACCTAACTGACTCCATCTTGCTTTTAACCTCCAAGCTATCCCTGATCATTCTTGAGCGTAGGCCAGACTAATTTTGGGAAGAACTTATAGTTTAGCTTTGAAACAAAGACAATAACAAACCTTTCTGTCTGTGGACTAGACTGCTTAAAGCCACAGGATTAAAAGTTATTTTAATCTTACTAAGTTTAAAATGTAGCTACTTTTATTGAACCATTATCAATGTCTTATTTATTAGAGACTGCACAAGCAAAGATTATTCTGTTTTGGGCTGGGTTTATAGTTTTGTAACCCCTATGCTAAATTTTGACACTTTATAGTATTTGACAGGAATAAGTATGAAATTGGTTGACTAATAAATGCAAAAAAAATGTATGCTGGCAAATTGACATTGATACATGAAGTTATGATCTCATTATGAGGTTTTTAGCTGGTTGCTTTGTAGTTTCTACTGCATGATTGCTTTGGGGATCTGTGGGCTATGTACTTACATGTGTTTTTGTGGTAGCATATATTGTCCTTTTGAGTCCATTTTAAAACTCCCTTAAGGATCTCTTGAAGGCCAGTCTGGCGGTAACCAATTCCCTTAGTGCTTGGCTGTCTGGAAAAGATTTTATTTCTTCTTCACTTATGAAGCTTCGTTTTATGGGATATGAAATTCTTGGTTGGAATTTCTTTACTTTAAAAATGTTGTAAATTGATCCCAGTCTCTCCTGGCACACAGAGTTTCTGCTAAGAAGTCTTCTATTAACTTGATGGGGGGTTCTTTTGTTTGTGATTTGACCTTTTTCTCTAGCTGCCTTTAAGATTTTTTTTCTTTAGTTTTGACCTTGGATGGTCTGGTGACCATAAGCCTTGGTGATATTTATTTTGTATAATATCCCCCAGGTGTTCTCTGGATTTGTTTTATCTGGATGTCTACATCTCTAGCAAGATTAGGAAAGTTTTCTTGAACTATTTTCTCCAATATATTTTCCAGGCTGTTTACTTTTTCTCATTCTTTCCCAAGAATGCCAATAATTTGTTGGTTTGGTCACTTTACATAATGCTATTTTTCTCAAATACTTTGATTAGTTTTAAAAATTAATTTTTCTCTGTTTTTGTCTGACTGGGTAAGTTTAAAAGGCAGGTCTGTAAGGTCTGAAATTCTTTCTTCTGCTCGGTCCAGTCTATTGATAATGCTTTCAATTGTATTTTGAAATTCCTTAAGTAAGTTTTATAATTGCGGAAGCTCTGACTGAGTTCTTTTTAAGATGTTTATCTTTTCTTTCCTTTCCGGGATTTCTTTGGAAGTTTTTCTTTGTGTTGATTTCCATCCTCATCTTAGATCTCAT
Source organism: Trachypithecus francoisi (assembly GCF_009764315.1). Classification (NCBI taxonomy): domain Eukaryota; kingdom Metazoa; phylum Chordata; class Mammalia; order Primates; family Cercopithecidae; genus Trachypithecus; species Trachypithecus francoisi. Next base: position 1,489,979 of record NW_022681441.1, on the reverse strand, counting down.
TGAGCTTCTTTGCAATCCATGCTTTGAATTCTTCATTTGTCATTTCTGAGTTTTCATTTTGGTTTAGGTACTATTGCTGGAGAGCAAATGTGATCTTTTGATAGTGTCACAATTTCAGATTTTTCATGGTAGCAGAATTTTTTTACTGGTTTCTTCTCATCTAGCAATACTGGCACTACTAATTTTTGTAGTTAATTTCATGCAAACATGATTTTTTTTCTTTCTTTCTTTATATTGTTATTGGTTTTTTCTTTCTTTCCCTTAACTTCCTCCTAGGGAAAGTGACGGTAGAGTATGTTGGGTAGGGTCTTTTGACTTTGCTTTTACAGCTCTACGTACTTCTGTCAGTATGTTTTAAACAGGACTTTGCAGTTTTATGTACAGATCAGTAGATGATGGTTATGGGTAAGAGTCATCTGTGGCTAACACAGCTGAGTATGCACTTGATATCTTTTTTACTGGGAGGAACTCTCTGTTGCTTCAGGCAATTGGATGATCCATTAATTGCACAGAGGTCTGGATTCCCTGTTCAGCCCCTTTGGGAGGGCCAAGATGAGTGGTACTAGACTGGGCAGGCCTGATTCTAGGTTTGTCAATTACTGGCACAAGCACTAGCCCAGTGAGGGTGTCCAGTGCATGGCCACCAAGTGCCCAGAGGTCTGCCTAGGCATGGATCTAGGTAATCTTCTTGTCCTCAAGTCTCTGCACTGGACAAGGGGGTAGCCTAAACTCCAAATCTGGGAAAGTGGGTGCTTCAAATACCTGGTGATCTGCTTGATCTTGGAGCAGAGTGGGGTCCCGTGCACCACAATCTCTGTGTAGGAAGTGTGTTGCAGCTTAGGCTGCTGACCTTGATGAACAGATGCTCCAACTGCTTGGAGATCTGCATGAGTATAGGGCAGAGAGGGCCCTGCTGCACCATGGTCTGTATACAGGAAGGGTGAGGTGACTCAGGCTGCTGATCCAGGTAGTGAGTTCTCCAACTGCCTGATGGTTTGCCTGGGCATGGAGCAGAGAGGACCCCATTGCCCCATGACCTCAGGGGAGAAGGCTGTGGCATCTAGCAATGATACTTGCAGACTGGTTCTAGGTCTCCAAGCTGGCTCTGCCTGTAAGTCTCATTGTCCAGGATAAACTGCATATAGAAAGTTTTATTCAATAGTGTAGGCTCTAGATAATGAAACTGGCATGTTTATGAACAATAATATTTGATAACAATCTTATTTCCTTTTTTTGAGACAGAGTTTCGCCCTGTCACCCAGGCTGGAGTACAGTGACACAATCTTGGCTCACTGAAACCTCTGCCTCCCAGGTTCAAGCGATCCTCCTGTTTCAGCCTCCCGAGTAGCTGGGACTATATATGCGCACCACCACGCCTGGCTAATTTTTGTATTTTTAATAGAGACGGTGTTTCACCATGTTGGTCAAGCTGGTCTCAAACTCAATCTTAAGTAAGGGACATAGAGTAGCAGCTCTGCTCTGTGATGTTGGGAATGTTCTATATCTTTACTGTTCAATAGAATTTTGTGAAATAATGTGAATTTTTTATATTTGCACTGTCCCGTATGGTAACCACTAGCTGCATGTGGCTATTGAACACTTAAAATAGGTTTAGTGTTACTAAGGAATTAAATTTTTATTTTTATTTAATTTTAAATAATTTAACATGAATAATGATAGGTGGCTAGTGGCTACCATGTTAGTAAGTACAGTTCACTATTTTGTTTTAAAAGCAGAGATGTATTGACTGCCTTCTTCAATGCCCAATATACACTCAGTATTTAGTGATTCTTACATAAAGGAATGCATACATGCTAAAAGGCTAAAAATTGAATGTTTATGCAGGAGGGCCTAACAAATCAAGGGAATGCTTTACTACTTCAATATAAAATAAGCGATTATTCTTCCAGTTTGATCTAAATTATGTTACTGATTCAGTTTTTCCAGGGCTCTGAGGTTAAAACAAACAAAAAATATAGGGATTAAAGATTGAGGAGGCCTGGAAAGATCACAGAAATGTGATTCTGACAACTGGGAAATAATTTCATGTTAATTTTTTTTCTTAATATGGTTTTAGTAAAGGTCTGTACCAAATGTACGTGTAAACTGATTTAAACTTTTCTTTATTTAGAAACCTGATTCCTGGCCTAAAAGAGGAGCTATTTTATGTCTTTACACATAACATCAATTTTCCTTTCTTCAGTCAATGAGTAAAGAAGTTCATTTACTTCTAGTTTATTCAGTAAAGAAATTGGAACTCCCACTTGGGCCTGGAACACAAATTATTAAAAAAAAAAAAATGTAGTATTTTAATCAATGTCCAGAAAGCAAATGAGGAAAGCTAGTTTTTCAGGAAAAACAGTGACAACATTAAATTGGCCTCTTTATCAAGTCCATAGACTGACTTATACATTACGAACTTATAATCCTATAAGAGTAGCAAGAACAATATAGAATTGCTCTGGGGGAATGGTGTGCAAAGAGAAATGTTATCGGGGAGGTGAGCCAATAGCATGTATAATAACTACGCTCTTGTATTTGCATGCCTGCAAGAGTTTTACAGTACTCAGCCCAAACATGAACAGAGGCCCTCTGGCTCGATTATAATTTCACCAAGAGAGCCTTCTTCATGTAGCCAGCTTTCCTTTATTAAAATGTCTGAGATTTTTAAAGAAGTCAAGTTACTATAAAAACCCCAGTAAAATTTGTTTCTGGTACTATAAGTTATTTTGGATATCTTATAAGTCCATTGATATTTTTAAATTTTTTGCTGGCCAGTTCAATATATTTTTCAGAATGAGCTCATTACGCTGCAATAACGAGTAGCCCCCAGACCTCAAGGTTTAATACAACAAAGGTTATTTCCTGCTCATTTTTCACCTCTTATAGGTCTGCCATGGGGCTCTGCTCATTATAGTCACTTACTGCCCCAGGCTGACCCAGGCTACACCTTGACATATGCTTTCTAGTTGCCCAAGGCAGGGAAAATGGAATGTAGCCAATTACATAGTAGCCCTTAAACCTTTGGCCTAGAAGTGACACAGGTCACATCTGCTACATTCATCTGGACAAATGCATGTCATTTGGTGATACCTAACTGTTGAAGATGTGAAGAGGTATAAATCTATAATGGGCCTCACAAGAGGGGAGAAGCAAATATCTGAGTAGCCTGTAGGTGGCTAGCATGTACCAGGGTACAGTTCAGTTGGACACTAAAGGACATTCAGAAAAGAAATGATTCTATAGTCCAGTACATTTGAAAACTTTGAGTCAAACAAATTGAACTATATTTCTTCATTGTGTGATTGTTAGTATTTAATGCTGTGAAGTGGATTGTGAATAGCTAAGAACGTGTTACGATATGAAGTGTTTTCCAAATTCATTAAACTGTGGAACTTTTTTTCTTTACATAGCATCTGGAGAAACATTCTTTGCTTGGTGCTCTTTCCAAGATGGATTTCATGGGTACTTTCTGAGCCCCTCTTCAACTTATCTAATTTATCTTTATTTAATAGGATAGTTTATTTATTATTCATTAAAATGTTTGATGCAGAGAGATAATAAGTGAGAACTTTTCTAAATAAATATCATGAATGTCTAAATGAAGCTCTTTTTTTCAGAAAAGTTATACATTAGAATTTTAATGATGAATGTTAAAGTATATGGTGGCAGATAGACTAAGAGGCTTACTTCAAATTTCTTTGAGACTCTAAAGAAGTGTCCAAGGCTTTGTCTATACCACCTGACTATGGTACTTCTAAGTTTAAAGTCTGGGAGAGATTTAACTTTTAAGAGCCTGCCAGATTGCGAGATGTGGTTTATCTAAAACTTCAGTGAGATAAAAATTAATTAAAGTTTATTAACTCTTGCTCAGAATAATACATTCTGCTAATCTGGAGACAAAAATTTGTTAGCAACAGTTACATGGTATATGGAAACTGAATTAGATTATTTAGGGATAATAATAGGTTTTCACATCTTTTTAATATCATACTTTTTTTATTAAAAATTGATACTTTATTTCTCATATGAAGAATTACAACATATGAAATTAAAAATTAAGTAAAAAGAAGAGAGAAATCACTAATAATGACAAGTCATTCAAACAATGGAAAGTGATAACAAGAAATTCAAATGAGAAGTAATTAATGAGTCACCTATCCAGGATGTTATTCAGTTACATTACCTGTTAGGAATGCAGCTGTGTATCCATGAAGCAAGTTACAAAAATTTTATGTGAGGAGACAAAATCAGAGTCACAAAATCCCTATAGTAAGATTTATAAATTCCAGGCACATATTCAGTTTCCAATTACCCTTATTTTGTAAACAACTCTAACTAGGATTGTTATTTGGTTTATAACTATAGAAAATTGATATCAACATATGAAGGGTGGGAATTGACAAGTAGAATTATGTACTATGGGCAGTGAAAAGCAAACGGGGAGTCTAGACATGTGACTGAATATTCTACTGAGTTAAATACTCAAAGGAGACAACAGTCTGAGATGCTTCTGCCTAGGGTCAAATTTGCACTTGAGAAATATCTCTGATCTAGCATAGTAATTTATATTGATGATAATTATCTGTAGTCATCAAAAATGTTAATTATTTTCAGTGCAGTAGCTAGGACGTTAGGGACTTGTGTAGTATCTTTGAAGGGGCTTTGTATCTGAAACTACTAAATAAAAGATATATAAAAGCATGGATCCTATGTAGCTGTCTAACTCAACTATCCAAAATGATTCATTCCCCAAGTACTTTTTTTTCTTCCTCATCGTGGTCATGTAAAACATCCCACAACATTATGTTGACCCATAGGTGGCAATATTGGTATTGTGCAAGTCAAGCATAAAAAGATGGGGGTGAGTAAGGCAACATAATTTAATAGCGCAATGAAGAAAATGATTGAATCTGAAATCCAGCTTTGATGAACATAAAATAAGTTTACCAAATCTGGAATTTAGCCCTTACTTACAAAATACCCCCCACTGACTTATAGGTTTGGATTTTTTTTTAAAGTCGAAATTATATGTCCTGAAAAAATGTTATTGTATTTTGAACGTATTTTTGTTTATGTATGGTGGTTTGTTAAACTCTGTATTAAATCAGTTTTTCACAGCTACATTCCTAATATCTTTGTTCACATTTAGGAATATTAGGGCAAAATCCAAATTATACTGTCCAATATCTACAACTAGGAATTGTGTCAGCAACTTTGTGGAGGACTCAGGGACCACTTCTGGATGAATGAAGGCAGTTGGTCTCCAGAATGCTTAGTGAATTTCTGATGTCTGTTGAAATAATGATTATATATAATGTCTTATGTGGTGAAAGGACCCTTTGGCCCTTTAGGGCAATATGTTTTAATTATTTTTAAGCTAATTTAGTATTTCTTAAAGTTTGTAAACCCATGTGCCTATTTGTTCAACATAACAATCTCACAGCATCTCTTCTACCCCTTCCTAGATTCTGATACTTCACCTTGGAGACAGGTACAGTTTTCTTTTGAAAACTGTGTTCTTTAAATCATCCCTCCATTTTACTTTTCTATAATATGTATAAATATTTTTCTCATTTTTAATTATAAAATTATAACATTGATTATGCAGGCATTTTCTTTTTTGCCCTCCAGTAACTCTGATCTACTCCATCCCTCCGAGAGGTATGTGCATGTGTGTATGTGTTAGTGTGTGTGTGTGTGTGTGTGAGAGAGAGGCACAGAGAGACAGAGAGGGAGGGAGAGAGAGAAAGAGACAGACAGAGAAGCAGAGACAAAGACACAGAAAGAGAGACACACAATAGTGTGGCGTAAAAGAAACACTGACAAACTTTGAAAAATTTTAAGTGACAAAAATAAACATTATGCAGTTTCTCTCACCTTATAAACCTGAGACATATAATACAACAACTAGTATCTACATGTGGCTATTTAAATGTAAGTAAAGTTAAAAAACCTATTTCCTCAATAACAAGCCACATCTCTAGTGCTGAATATGCACAGGTGGCAACTTTATTGGATGGTGCAGATATAGAACATTTCATTATCAGAGATTGGTACTGAACGGTGCCGCTCTATACTTTTAAGTTGTTTGGGTTACAATCCTCTTATCTTCGTATTTCCCTACATAAAACTTTGTATGTTAGAGGCATTCAGAAAATACTTGCTGATTAAAAATAAAAGGCAATTTCTATTAAAAAGTCTAGAAAAAAATGTGAAAAGCTTCAGGGACTGATTTGATTATTTGGTTTCTTATTATAGGAATATGAAATATTACATATGCAGTATGTGTAAATACAGATGTATAATACCTGTGTTCATTGGTACTTCTAGTCTTATCTCTGGCTTCCTTTTCTAATTCCTTACAAAACCACCACAGAAAAGCCTTCTGTCCAAAGTTCTATGCTGCAAAGGGGCAAATTAGTCCCAACAATGGCTTTCCAAGCACACTCCAAAGATTGACCTGGCATTTGTTCCATGCTGTTCTCTTTAATTAACATTAATTAATTCACTCTTTTCTGGGTTTTCAATTTGCCTAGATAAGGCATTATAAATTAGAAAATGTAACACATTCAGGTTATAATGTAAAGGGCTCTGAGCTGATAGTTAATTAGCTTGATTCAGGAAGGATAAACCAAAAGAATGAATTTTTAATGCTAATTTAAAGGACATTAGTTGCTATGGGCAGAATGATTAAAATGCCAGTTTGAAGCAGGAAATTAGAATGCAGCAGCAGTGGCCATCAGAGATTATCAGTGGTTTTTGTATTTATGCCGGGATTATGAGACATTCTGTCACCTGCCTATAGAAAAGTTTGACAAGTTCTGGAGGGTCATTTTGGTCTAAGACACATAATGGGTAACTCTTAATTGTCTTATCTTTTAACATGTGTTCATCCAAGTTTCCTTAGAAATGCAATAAACTAGAGTTATATTTTAGAATGATATGTATTTACCTGGCTTGATGCATTCATCACAAGTAGCAGAGGGTTGACACTAGCCTCTCCTTCCAACCTTGTTTAACAACCGCTTACTGAGTACCAAGCACTGTCCTAGGCATTTTACAAATACTACCTCAGGTAATCCTCATAACAAATCTATGAGTTTTATATTATGATCATCCCCATATTTTGTTTTCAGAAAGAAAACTGAAGCACAGAATGTTTAATTAAAATGCTCAAGGTCACACAGGTGGTAGGTGGCAGGTCCTAGATTTGAACCCAAGTAATCTGGCTTCAGTGACTATGCTGTTAACTAGATAAGAAATCCAACTCAGCAGATTATTATCAGCTAAAAATGGCCTCTCAGTTAACTTTAAATGCACTGTTATCAACATTCAAAGATTATCCTCAAAGATGCCATCCTTTCTGAGGAACTCCCGAACACAGACATAGTGAAATGTGAGGAGATGAGGATCACTTACTCTATATTTAAAGATCCTTAATGAATCAGAAGATTATTGGGGATCAGCAAGGGGTCTCTAATGTTGCCAAATGACTAGCAAAAAAGCAAAGGCATAAAGTTTCAAACAAAATTAATCTTTTAAATTCAATCACTCAAACATTTTAAAAAACATTTACAATAAGCCAGGCACTAGTCTGGGTGCTGGATAGATATGGATGAAAAAGACGCCACCCCTGTTCACAAGGAGCTAACAGTTGAGTGTCGAGGGTTGGAGGGGAACATAGACAAAGGTAATTTTGTTACGGTATAGAGACCTCAAGAATGGATATTATATCAAGTACTAAAAGAAAAAAGAGTAGGGATAGATAACCCTTCTCCTATAGTGAGGAATAATGTTCAGGGAAGGTTTCAAGGGAGGTGAGATTTGCTCTGAGATGTAAGAATGAGGACTGAGAAGGTTGCAGCATCCCCAGCCTTGGCATTTTTGACAATTTGGATTAGATAATTTTTTGTTTGGAGGACTGGCCTGTACATTGGAAGATGTTGGATGGAAGTCCAGGTGTCTACCCACTAGATGCCAGCAGTGTCTTTCCTCAGGTTATGACCATCAAAAATGTCTTGAGGTGTTGTCAGATGTCCCCTGGGAGACAAAATTGCCCAAAGTTGAGAACTACTGAGCTGGGGGAAAAGGTGGTGGGAGGTGACTGGGGCTATTAGAAAGGGAAAGCTGCCTGTCAGGGAGAGGACACAATGGGGATGACGGCCTGGAGGTAAAAGATCTGGGTATGTATAAAGCTGCTGGGGCATGAGCATGAGGTACAATGTGGCCATGAGTGGTTTTGATGATGATAGAAGAGGAAAAACTGACTGGTGGCCTGGAGAGAACTTGTAGGAAGCACACATAGGCAGGAGATGGACTAAAGGTTACTCTGAATCATAAATCCAGCCAGGCTGCCTCATGAACTTATAAGGAAGCAAGGCCAGCGTCCACAACAGTTAGGTGGGGCACAAAGAGACTGAGTGACTCATTCTGAGCAAAGGAGTTGCACTCTCCTCGAAGGCAGGTTAGAGGCTTTCTAAGTTCAGACAGCTTTTTTTTTTTTAAGAGAGCCAGACATGGCCTAACATGAGGAGAGGGGATTGTGTTCACCCTAATGTTTTTGCTTTGTAAAGCATGAGACTGTGCGATAGGATATCTTCAGATCTGACAGCATCAGTGAATACAGCAAGGTCCCATTGAGAACTAAAATCTTTGATGAATGACCTGCCCTGTTTAAGTAGATTTTCCAAGGTATGAAAATCCTTAGTGCTTCAGTCTGCCCCCTTGAAACTTTATTTTTTTCTTATTTTACTTTATATTGGTTTCTTAGCATAAATGAAACCTAATTGGACCTTTCCTTGATAATTTAATGGTAGTTACTATGATCATTAGGTTGGTGTCTCTAAAGGGTGATCTAATTTATTTTGCATCATCGGGCAAGTCAAATGGACCAATTACTGCAATTGTGTTTTGTAATTTTTGGGTCACATTTTTATAGCTAGATATCAGCCGTAGATTCTTAAAACATTCTCATTTTGTTGTCTTCTGCCATAATTCAAAAATGTTATTGGTAATCTTTTTCTTTCTTCCTCAGAAACGTAATAACCAAGTGTGCTAGATTTACATTTAAAAATAGCTAACCTAAGTTCCAATAATGCCATAAATACTTAGATAATGTTTAATATACACCAGACAGTGTTCAAAATTGTAAGACTCTTCTTAATACTAAAAGTACTTAAGTCTTAGCGCATCAAGTTTTTACAACTGTGTCAGCAGTCTTTTCCTTTTACTCTGAAGTTCTTTTCTGTGTTCTGAAAAGTTAAGTGGCTAAAATTTTGATATTCAACTAAATGGGATTTTAAGTGCTCATGATATAAACCTTTTAGAAATCGCTAAACTCAGAAAGCAGTTGATACTTTTAGCAATCTAGAACTGTTCAACAGAGTAACAAGAAGCAAGATGAGATTCTGTAAAAGAAAAACACATTCGGCTGAAGACTTGTGCACACATTCCATTCAGGACCCCCGTTATTTTGACTTCTTTAAAGCAGGAAGCTACTTAGGCTCCCTTATCAAATGACTGAAGCATGCACATTCACAAACACAGCTTCTCAGTCCAGGGAGGTCAAGAAATTCAGCAATTTGAAGAAAAAGACAAACGCTTCAGGATGGATGTGCTCAAAAGACCTGGAAAGAAATGCCTGGAGGGTTGCCCTTTCTTTCTATGACACATCACAACTTCTGGCAGAAAATCAAGAAAGGAAACTGGGCAACCATGATGATTAGTCATAAGGAAGGAGACAACAGGCGTTATGAAGCCAACAGCTGCAGAACAATGGGAACCATGAGATGCTATTTTTGTTTGGTTTCAACAATTAATTGAACCTGACAGTGTACTCTGCCTTCTCTCAATCTCCTCTTACTAAAAGTGGAAAGTTTCCATGCTAAAAAAAAGATAGTTATCTTTTTCCTGCTTAAGAATGATGAAAATGTCATTCTGCTCTTTCATCTTCATGTGTTTATCTCAAAATATACTTATTACAAATATAAAAATATTCAGACCTGTAAATGACAAGTATGTGTTATTGTGTTTCCACTGCTACTGTTTTGCTGCTATTTAAAAGGCTGCCATTTGGAATCCTAAACTTGAAATTGTAATAAGTTAGGGACCTCCCTTGGCAGTAAATATGGAAAAGATTAGCCAAAGGCCTTTAGTAGCAGATGGCTTATATGGCGGCCTTTATATTGTTTGTGTTGTTTTTGTTTTTATTTATTTAAATTCCAAATTATGTCATCACAAAAATAAAGTTCCACCTAAGAATGATTTGGTTACCTCCTAATTTTTTTCTAGTATTTTCCAAACTGCTCCAAAGTGAAAGCAGATGGAAATTTTACACTATCAAATCAGAAAATAAAATTGTGAAACTTTTGAAAAAACTGTTGCCAACTTATTGGGTCTTGAACACATTGGTTATGGGTTTGGCAGTATCTTCCCAACCAACAGTGGTTCTTTGGAGCCTGTGGTTCTGAACAGTGGTTCTTCTGACTTAAGGGGATTTAGTACATTTTCATAAGCATAGACACTCTTTTGAGCTGAAGGTTTCAAATATCCAAGACAGCTTTCAGATAAATGAATGCAGGTACCTAGAAAGGTAACAGATAATTTTCATAGACATCTACTACTCATTAATGCCATGAGAAATATAGGCAAATTCAGGTGCATTATCTTAAAGGGACTATCTCAGAATTACAGAAAGTAGAGATAAATGGAAAGGTTTTACATCCTTGGGCAGGAGTCACGAAATGCCAGTGGGAGAAAGACATGAACAAGCAAGAGTGAATGTGAATATAGAATAGTTATATGGGATGAGGAAGATGTTTGGGAAAAACAATAGTGAGCAGGAGGTGGAGATGTGTAGGAAAAAGCCCCCATCAACTGTTTCTATGTCTTGTGCTTTCATCAGTGCTTCTCTACTTTTTAGCTTCTCTAACATCTGTGAGATTTAAATGAATTGTCGGTCCCTTTCTCCCAACCCACCAGTGTAAGCATAAAGACCATGGACACCTGCTAAAGGACACCTCCTAATGGACACCTGCTGCTTTAGACCTCAGCATTTATTCTACCTTTTCCTGCTAAATTTTCTTCCATTTGGGGTGCTATATTTTACCTATTGCATACAATCTGGTGTTATAGCATGTGATCCATACAATTTCTTGGAAATTTACTTTTGAGAACAGCATCAAAAATACTTGCAAGAGTTAAGGCTCATTCCCCTCAAAGATGGCACCCTGAAAAGACTGTTTACCAGTTCCTTCTATGCAGATTCCCCAGAGCTGAGTTTTGTCCTTCCATAGCCTCGTCCTTTACTTGAGCTATTCCTATGCATTCCCTTTCTATTTGCAAATTTCTTTTGCTATGATGACTGGAAGATTGGTCCATTTTCTTGGACAATGATTTATGTAGCCAAAGTGCAATTTTACTTGAAATATTCTGACCTCAGACTGATGTACATAGTGTCCATTATCAGTGGTCTCTGTATTAAAGAATGTGTGTGTGTGTGTGTGTGTGTGTGAGAGAGAGAGAGAGAGAGAGAGACAGAGAGACAGAGAGAGAGAGACAGAGACAGAGAGAGTAGAGAGACAGAGAGAGCATAAGGGAAAATGACACCAATTAATCTTGGAATGTCAAGGCTTAACTTTGATTAAATAAATGATAGACTTCTGATATGTAAATGTCCCCATTTTATTGCTTGCTCTATTGTAATCAGTACTCTTTTGAAAGTAGTCTTGCGTAAAATTCTTTGTGTCACTCTATCATCTTGCAAAATCAGTGGGGTTCAACTGGGTAGACCAATGGGCAATTGCGTTAGATTTCTGTCATTTGCCACTTTTGAATGATGTCTTTTAATTTGTAGCTATTCCAGGTAAAGTATTGGTGAGCTTAGGCCACTTATCAACTTTTTTCTCTCCTTTATTTGTGTTTTTGATAATAGCTATACATTTTCAAACTAGTCAGTAATTTGAAGCATATTACTTTTTTTTTCATTTTACCACTTTTAATGTAGTTTGCTTTTATCTTAAATATATCTTAAGTATATTAAAGTCTTACCACCTGTCCTTTTCTTGCTATTTTAAAATTATATTTTAGTTGAGTTTTGTCTCTTAATAGGATGGGCTTATGTGAATTATGCTCTTTAGGTTCTTGCAGATGCACCTGAAAAAGTTTTATTTATTTATAACCTCTATGCTCAATGGACAGTCTGACTAAGTATAAAAACTCTGACACAATTTTTTTCTTGAGTGTTTTTCTTTCTTTCCTTGGAGATATTTTTTTCACTGTCTTCTAGTAAAAAAATGCTGGGGGATGTCTGACCAGCTTGATTTTCTTTCACCTAAAATTATTTTGATATTTCCTTCTGCTGCTCAAAGATTCTTTATCTTTAAAATTAAACATTTTATTCAGATTATGTCTCAATGTTGACAATCCTGTGTTGTAATGTACCCCTTCCCTGGTTTATAGCTTTCTCTTCAATAATCAGATTGAATATTCTTTAAGAAAGTTTTCTTGAATTAAAATTTTAAATATTGTTTCTCTTTCATTGATTTTCTTTGCGGTCCTAATTATGTGAATTTTGGATGTCTTTGGCCTACCTTTTACTCATCATATTATTTCCAGTACTTTCTATATCTTTATTTCTATTAATTTTCATTTGATTTTCTCATTTTTCTCACCTACATCTCTTATTGTGCTTTCTATGGTATTAGTATCTCTTTTGATTCTGTAATTTATTCTTTATTTCTAATTTTCTTTTTCTTCCATTTTCCCTTAAATCCTATAGTTTCCCCTAAATCCTACAGTTTTACTGCATATGTCTAGACATCGGCTTCTCTTGTCCAGTCATGTTATCCTGAGTCCTGGTATTTCCTTCTTGGCTGTAATTGTATCTATATTGTTGGTGAAAGGTTGTGTTGCAACTTGTATCTTTTTGTGGCAACATTTTTTTCTGTTAAGTTTTTTTCTTTTATTAAACAAATACCTTTTGTTGCTATTTCCTATTTTATGGTATCTTTGAAAGGATTGTATCAGCTTCCTAAGGCTGTGACAAAAAATCTACAAAGTGGATAGCTTAAAACCACAGAAATGTACTGTCTCACAGTTCTGGAGGCTGGAAGTCAGAAGTCAAAATGCTTTCAGGGACATGCTCCCTTTGAAAGCCATTGGAGAGAATCCTTCCTTGCCTGTCTTAATTTCTGGTAGTTTGCCAGCAGTCCTTAGCATTTCTTCAGTTGCAGCTGGAACATTACAATGTCTGCCTTTTTTCACCACATGGTGTTCTCTCTTGCATCTCCATGTCTTTTCTCTTCTTATAAATCTATCAGTTATATTGAATTAAGAGTACACCCTACTCCAGTATGACCTCATCTTAACTAAACACATCTGCAACAACCCTGTTTCCAAATACAGTCACATCTCAAGGTACTGAGGACAAGGATTTCAACAAAACTTTTTGGGGGACACATTTGAACCCTTACAGCATGCTGTAGGGTTTACTATTACTCATATTTGAATGAATTAAAATTTCCAGACAAAATATTAGCAGGAGACTTTTGTGGGGGTCAGAGCAGGAATCTAGGGAGTGAGACAGTTTGCTAGGAATCTGGGGCTAGGGAGATGGACTGTTTCATTATAATGAAATTTCTCTGCCTAGCCATGCCTCTGATACTCCTCTGACCTAGCTTTACTAAACACTCCTATTAAGAACATAGTCCTTGCTTCCGAGGTATCCTTTTGTCTTTTGAAAGATGGTGCTTTCTTACACCAAGAGGATCCAAGAGGGCTTTCAGTATCTTATGTCACAGCAGCTGCAGTGATTGTGCTCTTTTAGTCCTCAGCCTTGTCACAACAGTTTCTATTTAAGAGGGACTTTTTCCTTATAGTAGTTCATATTTGCTGCTCGTTTCTGAGATCTGTCCACTCTAGACCACCTTCGTCCTCCACGCTTCTCTCTACCGTGCCGCTATAGCTTTCCGTGCAGATTTTGCTGGTTTTCCTTGCTGTTGCCCACACAGGCAATTTGTAGTTTTCAAATTTTCTCTGTCTCTTAGTTTCACTGAAGACGTAATTTATAGGATCCCCTTACCCTCACCTCCTCCAGGATGAGAAGAGAGTAGATTTGGCATTAAGTTACCATTGTGTTTCTACTGGAACAAGGAGCTCTTCAACTGCTTTCTTCCAAGAGTAAGGATAAATAGCAACATGGATTTTTTTCTTCTCCCCCTCTATCCTCCCCCTTTTTCTTCTCATTCTCTCTCTACATTTTTGGAAAAATAAAATACTAAGCTAGGAGCAAGATTTTAATTGTTTTAGATCAGCATTATCTGTGCTGTCCAATGTGGTAGCTGCTCTCCAATGTGACTATTCCTTGCTTAAAATGTAGCTATGTGCCTTAGAAACTAAATCATGAAATGTTTTCCTTTATTCAATTAGCCTTAATAGCTGTGTGTGGCTAGTTGTTATCCTATTAAAGGATGCCATTTTAGACAATGCAGGGAGGCGGAGGCTAGGAGAAGGAGAGAACAAGGAAGGAAATAAAGAGGACGCCATAGTACATGAAGTAGTGGAATAAAAGAGAAATAAAGACATCTAGTTGTGATTATATAGAATGTTGCTATTTAATATATGATACAAAATTTTCTATCTTGTTCCCCAACTAAAAGTAAAACTTCTGCTTTTGCTAATGCTTTTAGGAAAATATTTTCTGTTGGAAAAGGAAGAGAAATACTGAATTATGCTCCAAAGTGGCCATGAGTTTGTGGGACCTTGTCTTTTTGGGGCTGTCATATTGCCCAATAGTCTTTATTAAAATCTTATTGTTTCCTTGGGAACAGGGTGCTTGCAAGTGGGAAAGCAAGGATTATCCACTAAATTGGAGTCCCAAGGGTTTGAACTAAGACAATATAAATCTACAGAAAGGAGCTAAGGTTCTTTGCAGTTTTGAATACAACAATCACATCACACACAAAAATAGAGATTATAACACAAAAATGATCTCCTGGAACATGGAAGCTCAAAAAATAAATCCTTTCAGTGTTAAATACACAAAAATTTTTTTTTCATCTTTGCAACTTAAGCATTTTAGGTACAGAACTAATATGTAAAACTATAATTATTATGGTAATAACATGATGATTTTTACTTACCTTCTGGTCACAGCAAGTGGGGAGCAATTTCATGGTGGTGAGTAATGAATTCATCAGAAAATCAAACTTTTAAAAATAAAGAGTCTGAAACATGTAACTGTGAATATAAATGGCACACAAACTAAATATCTACCAAATTCAGTGTGTTATAACCATTGACCCAAATATACTATAATCTATTTAATCAAATTCTGAAAGCATATACCAATAATGTGTTTCCTATTTGTTTTTGACACGCAGGTCTTCATTTTCAGCTGGCACAATCACTGGTTCCTAAGAACAAATGCCCCCAGTGTATAATCTGTCATACATGGTAAATCAATCTGCCTTGGTTTACTCTAGATTGACACAACACTTGGAGACTATTATTCTAAGTGAAGCAACTCAGGAATGGAAAACAAACATTGTGTGTTCTCACTCATAAACTGTGAGGATGCAAAGGCAGAAGAATAACACAATGGACTCTGGGGACTCGGGCAAAGGATAGGAAGGGAGTGAGGGATAAAAGACTACAAATTGGGTTCAGTGTATACTGCTCAGGTGATGGGTGCACCAAAATCTCACAAATCACCACTAAAAAACTTACTCATGTAACTAAATACCACCTTTTCCCCAAAAACCTGTGGAAATAAAATCACACATATCAAACTAATCTTCTATTTTATAACACTTGAATGTAATGTAATTGTTTTCTATTCAAAATATCTTATATACTCACATATACATCTGGATCAAAATATATAGCATTTTATAAAATTGGGCCACTTTCACCAGTTATTCTGTATTTTGGAATATTTTTCTTATTGATTTACTGATGCTCTTGCTTTGTTTCTATGGCAATGCCTCCAGTTATTATAGCTTCAAGGTTTCTGAAAAGATTTATTTGTTCATCCCAGAGAAGTACAAGAGAGAAATGACTGCTATAAACTCTAGTCATCCTCATGCTCCTGAGTTTCCAACTGATAAACTCAAATGGTTTTCATTAGCCACATGGTTATCAAGGAACATTCAGCCAGTCTGCTTGTATTCCTCACTTAATTGCTACAGCAGGAAGATTTCAAATGATAGGCATCTTCACAACTACAAATGGTGGGGAAACAGATTATAAAACAAATTACACTTCAGTTTTAGGCAAGTTAATGATATTAAAGATTCTTTGAATCTATTTGATAAACTGGTTCCAAGTGATTTTATCCATTTTAACAGTATTAAAAATCACTACTCTGGAATTTGTAACCAGCCGAATTTTTATATTATAAATCCACAGAAACAAAAAGTCCAAATCCTCTCAACAAAAGAAGTAAACAAATAAGGCACATATGTTGCTTGTGAGGTATGGACTTCAGTGGGACTCACATGAATGTCCTAGTAGATTCGGTTCTGAATGTAGTCATGTTTTTCATTCTTCAAATAAATGAATGAAGCAAGCAACCCTCCCTGATTTTGGCATAAAATAAAAGCTCAGCCATTCAGACACGATTAATTTGAAGTTTAAAAATTATGTATTTAGTATTCAACCATGATTTACTTCTACACGTTCTGGGAGATAAAAGTTGACTAAGCAACATGAGGAAAATGACACAACCTATATGAAGGCTGTTTAAAAGAACATAGTAAGGAAAATAAGTTCAAAAATAATTAATGCATACATTTCAATCCTTCTTTACTTTTATTAGAGTAGACCTGGCATACTACCACATGCAAGGTTCATCTTTTGTCCTTTTCCAGATTCATGGCTTTAATGTTTGTTGGTACACTGGCTATTTCCCTTCACCCTCTTCCTCCCATTAGTCACTTCTACTTTCTGCCCTGTCACGTTTTGCTCCCAGACAAGCTTCTTGAAAGCTAAGCCTACCCTCACCATTCGTGCCTCAGCTCACTGCAACATAGCCTCATCTGCCATTTTTCCTCAATGAAGTCACAAACAACATTGTTATTGCCAAAACCAATGTATGTATTTAAGAGTTTATATTACAGTAGTTTATCCTTCCCTGTGGGTGATATGTTCCAAAATGCGGCAAGGGGTGCCTGAAAGTGCAGATAGTACAGAACCCTGTATATGCTATGTTTTTTCCTATGCATACATAACTATGTGAAAGTTTAATTTATAAATTAAGCACTTTGAGATTAACAACAATAACTAATAATAAAATAGAACAGTTATAACAATACGTCAGCATTACTACTCCAGTGCTTTGAAGCTATTATTAAGGAAAATAAGGGTTATTTGAACACAAACACTGTGATACTGCAACAGTTGATCTGATAACTGAGAAAGTGGCTAAGAGACGAATAGGCAGGTAACAGAGGCATAGACATGCTGGACAAAGGAACGACTCACATACTGCACAGGATGGAGTGGGATGGCACAAGATTTCATGATACTACTCAGACTGGCACACGATTTAAAACTGATGAATTGTTTATTTCTGGAATTTTCCATTTAATATTTTTCAACTGCAGTTTACCACAGGTAAGTGGGATGAAACCACAGATAAGGCAGGACTACTGTATTGGACCTTTCTACTGTAGCTCGCACACTGACTCATCAATTTTTCTTTAAACTTTCACGTTTTATGAGCTGTCATTCTTTGGCTTAAATCCTTCAATAAATTCTCATTATCTTTATAGAAAAGACTAAAGTTATTAACTTTGCATAGGGACAGCTTTCACATATAAGCTCGGTTATCTTTTCAGTTTAATCTTTTGTTACTCTTCGTAACAACCTCCCACCCCACCTCAGTACTCAGTGTAACTACTAAGCTGAGATCATCACAAGTCTTTTTGAATCTGTGCATCTATCATGTCTTCACTTGAGTATTTTCCTTTCCTGGGATACTCTTTCCTTAATCTTCTGGTTTCAGTTTAACCATCATTTTTTTTATAGCGTCTTCTCTGAGATCCCTGTCCTAATTTGTGGTCCTATCGGTGTACTTTGACAGGACCATGCATTATCCTTGCCATATCCCTTTCAGAGTGCACTGTAACTGGGCCTTTATTTTCTCAGCAAGTTTTAGTATAATATCAAAGAAGAATATCTACAGTTATGTGAAAAGCCTACGTAAATACCCTTCCCTTCTGCAACTACTTATCTATATGAGGCCAGTATTACTTCATATACTGCAAGTAAAACAACATGTCACATCAATTAACTGTACCTCAGGCATACAAGAATCTTCTGTCTTTTATTAGCCAGACAGATTTTCCAAAAGTTTAAACAGTTCCACTCTCCTAGATTACTTTTGTATTAGAGAATGTAGATTTAAAAAATAAACATATTTAAGATAATGTAATAGATTTATAGTTATTTTTAAACAAATACTAAATTAGTATTTAACATTCTTTCAGTTTTAATTTCTAATACTGTAAATGTTGATGGATATAACTTACAAAAAGTAAAGTCCTTGGAGATTCGCAATAATTTCAAAGGTGTTTTGGGGATTCTGAAACAAAAGGTGCTTGCAGATTACCACTGCAGATCTATTTGGGTGAACTGAGAATAGTGAGGCTTCTCTAAGAGCATGTTTATATACTTATTTAGGTCTTAATTTCTTTCAGCATTGTTTTATAGCTTTTAGTGCAGCTATCTTGGAATATTTGTTACTTTTTATCTTATTTTAGGTTTTCATATTATTGTAGTGGAATTTAAAATTTTCCTTTTTCCCACTGTTTTCTATTAGAATATAGAAATACAATCAAATTTTGTATTCTGTAATTGTGACATTGCTAAATTCACTTGTTAGTTCTAGAAATTGTTTTGTAGATTCCTTAAGATTTTGAAAGCAATCATGTCACCTACAATAAGAGAAAATTTTGTCTTCCTTTCCAGTTTTCATGCCCTTTACTTCTTTTATTTCTGAATCCACTAGCAAAATGTCTGACTGAAGCAGTGAGAACAGATATCATTTTCTTTTTTCTGAATATAAAGGGGAACTTTTTAGATTCTTACCATTCAATATGTGTGTTTGCTTTTTTGTTTTTAATAAATGTACTTTACTGGATTAAAGAAGTTGCTTCCCATTCATAATTGGAAGTTTCTTTCTTTCTTTCTTTCTTTCTTTCTTTCTTTCTTTCTTTCTTTCTTTCTTTCTTTCTTTCTTTCTTTCTTTCTTTCTTCTTTCTTTCTTTCCTTCTTTCTTTCTTTCCTTCTTTCTTTCTTTCTTTCTTTCTTTCTTTTTCTTTCTTTCTTCCTTCCTTCCTTCCTTCCTTCCTTCCTTCCTTCCATTTCATTTCATAAGGAGTGTTGAATTTCGCCAAATGGTTTTTCTACATCTTTCTGTATCTTTAGATGTATGTGTCAACTCCATGAGTTAATCATTTGGTTCATCTATTTCATTCAGTTAGTATAGAGAATTATATTGCTTGACGCACTTGAATGTTTCACCAGTCTTCTTTGTTTGTTTGTTTTGAGACAGAGTCTCACTCTGTCGGTCAGGCTGGAGTGCAGTGGCATAATCTCGGCTCACTGCAACCTGTCTCCTGGGCTCAAGCAATTCTCCTGCCTCCCAAGTAGCTGGGTTTACAGGCATGTGCCACAACATCTAGCTAATTTTTGTGTTTTCAGTAGAGATGGGGTTTCACCATGTTCGCCAGGCTGGTCTCGAACTCCTAACGTCAGGTAATCCACCCGCCTAGACCTCCCAAAGTGCTGGGATTATAGGCATGCGCCACCACGCCCAGCTTGTTTCACCAATCTTTACATTCCTGGTGTAGAGACCATTTGGTCCTAATATATCTACCTTTTTATATATTGTTGGATTAAATTGCTAATGTGCCTCTACATTAAATGATATTGGTTATTAATTTTAGGTCTTTGTACTGTATTCATCAATTTAGTGTCAGGGTTTTCTATTCTGTTTAAAGAAGTTGTAAGTGCCCCTTCCTTTTCTATTCCCTAAGAGAGTTCTGTTAATATTGGTATAATGTGTTCCTTAAATGTGTTGTTCAATTCACAGTGAAGTCATCTGAGCCTGAAGTTTTCTTTGTGAGAAAGTGTTTGATAACCAATTTGACCTTTCTAATAAATATAACTATGAACTTTTAAAAATTTCATCTCAGGTTAGTCTTGGTAAGCTGTATACATCAAGAAAATTGTCTACTTAAATCATAAAGTAGTTCCTAATATTTTGCTATTGTATAATAAAATGCATATTAATTTATTTCTGATACTAGTTTATCATAATTTTTTAAATTTCTGTTTTATCTCTTTATTTTTAATTATCATAGCTTGGGCTTTATTGATTTCATCAATCTTTTCAAAGAACAAAGTTTTCACTTTGTCAGTTATCTAGTTTTTATTATCTATTTCACTGATTTCTAATATCTTCATTTTTATCCTTCCTTCTACTTTTACTTAAAGTTGACTTTTATTCCTCTGTTTCTAGCTTTTATAGATAATATTGATTATATAAGTAGTTACAAATTTTTCTCTTAGGTCTGCTTTAGCTATGTATTTGGGTTTCTCCAGAGAAACAGACCTCATAATTAAAATATATTAAAAATAAATAAACTCATTAATTAATTTAACTAAACATCTATTATGGGAATTTTCTCATACAATTATGGAGGCAGAAAGTCCCAAAATAGAAGGCCATGAGAACTAGTGAAGCCAATGGTGTAGGTCTTGGTCCAACTCTGAAAGTCTGAGAACTTGGTAGTGCTGATGATGAGGGCATCCATAGTGTAAGTTCTGGTCTGAATCTGAAAACCAGGAATGCAGTCAGAGGGCAGAAGATGGATGTCCCGGTTCAGGGAGATGAATTAGCACTTCCTTCACCCTTGCGTTCTGCTCAGGCCCTTAATGGATTAGATGATGCCCATTCACTTTGGTAAGGTTGAATCTTCTTTACTTAGTCTAGTGATTCAAATGCTAATCTCTACCTGAAATATTCTCACATACACACCTGGAGTAATGTTTTACTAGCTATCTGGACATCCCTTAGCACAAATTGGCACATAAATTAACTATCATACAGTGCATCACATGTATTAAAATATGATGAATTTCAGAATATTTTAAATTTTCTTGTAATTTCTTCTGACCTGCTAGTAGAACTGTTACTTATTTCCAAATATTTGGGGCTTTTCTACATATCTCATGACTTATTTATTTCTAATTTGTTTTTACTAAAATGCATATTCTGTAACATTTATTGACATTTATTATGACTTGCTTTATGACACAGCATAACATTTTTTGTGAATGTGTCCTGTACATTTTAAAAGAATTATTTTATACATTTGTTGCATATAATGTTTTATAAATGTGAATTAAGTCAAAGTGGTTAATAGCATTGTTCCAGTCTTCTTCAGACATTCTTTCTGATTTTTTTATCTATATGTTCTATTAATTATAATCAATTACTATTACACCAACTAGTGAAAGAGGGATGTTAAAATTTCCAGATATAATGAAGATTTGTTTACTTTTCTTTCTAGATAGCTCAGTTAATTCAAGTTTTGAAATTCTATATTCAGGCTCATACACATCTATACCCTTCTGATTATTTTATCATTATAAAATGATCCACTCTTTCTCTGGCAATACTCCTTATTTGATGTCTATTTTGTCTGTTATAATGACTCCATTTTTATTATGTTTACTATTCAAATTTTATATATATATATATTTCCCATCTATTCATTCCTTTTACACCTATCTTTTCCTTTATATTTAGCTTACATCTCTTTTATAAAACATATAATTAGGTCTTGCTTCTTATCCAGTCTTAAAAACATTGCTTTTCAATATGAATATTTAGTTCATTTTACTTCCTTCTCTTAGTTAATAGTTTTCTAAATATTTCATTTTGATTTCTCTGCTGTACTTTCAGTTACACATCTTAGCATTTTTCAGTGTTTTCTGTAGGGATTACAATATAAATCCTAACCTATCACATTCTACTAAGTGTTAGTATTGTACCACATAAAACATAAGAATTGTGCCGCTGTATAGTTCCATTTGCTGCTCCCATCTTTTGTACTAGTGTCATGTATTGTGTGTATACATGACATCTATATGTTATCAACTCCATAGTAGGGTATTACACCATTTTTCTTAAAGAGGCATGTATCTTTAAAAGAATTATTTAAAAAGTATATTTTCTTACATATTTCCCATACCTGTTGCTCTTCTTTACCTCCTATAGATTCACATATGTATATGTTGTCATTTCTCTACATCCTGATGTAATTTACTTAGCAGTAAATCCTCATTTTTGTCTATTTAATAAATACCTTTATTTTGGCATCATTTCCAGAGGATATTTTTGCGAATATAAAATTCTAGGTTGACAGTTATTTTTCCTTTTCTTTCAGCACTTTAAAGATGTTTTTGTGTCTTATGGCTTTTGTTCTTTCTGATAAGTCAGTCATCAATGTTACCACCTTCTTCCTTCATGTAATAAGTCATTTTGTTCTGGCTGCTTTTGACATTTTGTTACTTTAACATAACTCTTTGATTTTCAAGATTTTGTCTGTGATATGGATTGTTGTTTTCTTTGTTTTTAACTTGCTTGGGATTTACTTAAGTTTTTGTATCTATAAATTGTTGTTTATCGTCAGATTGGGGATATTTTTAATAATCAGTACTTCAGATATTTTTCTTATTATCTCTCTTTTTTTCCTTATAAAATTTCAATTACATATATGTTGTGACCTTGTTTTATCAGATTGGACGATTCTTTCAATGTGTCTTCAAATTTACTGACATTTTCATTTTAGACACTATAATTTTAACTCCTAGAATTTTTATTTGATTTGTTTTTAAATAGTTCTCATTTATCTGCTGTGATTTCCCATCTGTTTATTGATTTTTATAATATTTTCTTTGTCCATCCTTGAATATATTTATAATAACTGCTTTAAAGTGCTCATATATATATACCAATCTGTCAGAGTCAGTTTTACTGACTGCTGTTTTCTTTTTCTTTCTTTCTTTCTTTTTTTTCTTTTTTGAGACGGAGTCTAGCTCTGTCACCCAGGCTAGAGTGCAATGGCACCATCTCTGCTCACTGTAAGTTCCGCCTCTGGGGTTCATGCCATTCTCCTGTCTCAGCCTCCTGAGTATCTGGGACCATGGGCACCCGCCAGCACACCTGGCTAATTTTTTGTATTTTTAATAGAAACGCAGTTTCACCGTGTTAGCCAGGATGGTCTCGATCTCCTGACCTCGCGATCCACCTGCCTTGGACTCTCAAAGTGCTGAGATTACAAGTGTGAGCCACTGTACCCAGCCCTAACTGCTGTTTTCTTGAATATGGGCCACATTTTCTGTTTTTCACATGTTTAGTGATTTTTTTATTATATGCTGAATATTATAAATAATATAGATACTTTGTATTCTGAAATCTGCTGCTAAAGAATGATTATCTTGATTTTAACAAGATATTGTCTTTGGCTGCAATCAAACTCTGAATTCTGTAATGCCTGCTGTAGGTATCAGTTGAAATCTTGACTCATTTATCTTACCCTTCTAGCTATAGTCTTTAGATTCTCTTTAATGTCTCCTTCATGTATATGGAGTTCAAGGTTCAGCTCAGGACCTAGGCAGATAATATACAGCATTAAAAGCTTTTCTTCATTTTTCCTTTTATTTTCTAGCCACTCTGGCAGTTCCAAATTCTGTCCTTTGACTCATCAAGCCAGTAACAATATGGCTTTTCCTTGGTCTTCAGCCTTGCCACACAGTAAGGACTGGGGTGTTCCCACAAGAGAAAAACTGTACAAATGCAAGCTCACCCAGTAGTCTCCTTGTTTTAAGAGTTGACATTCCTTCAATACTTGATCACTTTCAATTACTCTTTAATGCCTTCAAATATTGAAAGCGTAGCTACTAATAACTTTAAGTATCATCTCTCAAACAGTGATTGAAATCACTCAGACTTATTTGCTAAAAGGTCAAGAGTTCCTTTTGGAACAAACCACATATGTCACATTTTCATAGCAAGATGATATACTAGACAGAAAAGTCATTCTCTATGTTTGTCCCTTATGGCAGATAAAATTTTCATGGCTATACTTACGTGGGGCTAATAAATAGATAATCAAAGGTAACATTTAGAGTCCCTGCTCTGTGCTTGAGACTGTACTAGGTTCTTAATGCAGATTATTTCATTTAATTCCTGCAAGTATCCAATAGGTGTAAGTATTATTACTATATTTATTATATAGATGAGGAAACTGATACTAAGAGAAATTTAATGAAGAGCTGTTACACAACTGCTAAGTGGCAGAGTTAGAATTTAAAACCAAGGAATTTGTTTCCAAATTAACCCACAATCTCGTTAGTTTATCCCTGTCACTGCTGAAGG
Organism: Trachypithecus francoisi; assembly: GCF_009764315.1. Lineage (NCBI taxonomy): Eukaryota > Metazoa > Chordata > Mammalia > Primates > Cercopithecidae > Trachypithecus > Trachypithecus francoisi. Next base: position 1,465,525 of record NW_022681441.1, on the reverse strand, counting down.
GATGTCTAGAAATGTGTAGAAATTTGCTTTTGGGCAAAGCTGACAGTATAAAGTCCTTTCCTAAACAGAGTAGTTAGGTAATTTCTAAATTTTCTGTGCCTTCTCTGTGGCAGACACTTAATTCTGCTTGTACATTTAATTTTGATAACATCCCTATGAGGCTGATGTTATTATTATTTCATTTCACAGACAAGAACCCACTATCCCCGAGAGGTTATATAACAACCCCAAGGTCAGACTTTGATGGGAATAGGACTAAGAACACAAATATCCCAGGCCTTATTAATTTCATACTATCCCCTACTCCACAATACTGCCTCCTTTGTCCCAGGCTCCTCTCCATATTTCACTTGACTTCATTGTTACACTCCAGTTTAATTCATAACCATAGAAATGATGCCAAAGGCAGTAAAAAGAGCTCCCCTTTCCCCTTGCAAAAAAAAAAAAAAAAAATCAAAATCCTGTTAGTGATCTCTACTATTTTTAAATGGTGCCTGATGCATTCTTTAACATGCTTCCTCTTCTTCTTTTTAAATTAAGTACACATTTAGACTTAAAAGATAATACTTGAGATATTTTCATATGCAGATGTCTTTTTCTGCATCACAACATTGGTTTGCTTTACCTAAAAACATGAGCAAAGTCTCAGTGGCTTCCAAGGACATGAATTATTTAATATTTTACATTAGTTCATCTCATTTACTGGAGTGTCCCTGGGACATATTCATTTACACAGGAAGGATGTCAGGGGAAACATTTAAAAAACTATAATAATAATAATAGCTAAATAGAAATCTGAAATTATTGTAAACCACCCTCTATTCTCAGATTACATTAAAGTGTATGGCTATTTACAAAATTTTCATGAGGCTTTTAACTTGGCAGAGCTCATTCAAGATGTCTAAATTACTTATTTGCATCCTGCTCTGAATAAACTGACTAGATTCAATTACCTGATTCCTCACTCTGAATCACTGTGATCCGGGTCCCTAGTTAATATACTCCTTCTGTTGTTGATTATCTCATTTTTCAAGAGCAAAATTATAAAATCAAGTCTTGATATGCATAAATTGACTTTCCTCATATGTGCAATAATGTTGAGTTAGGGAAATTAACTTGAAGTAGATGGGAGTTAATTAGGAACTTCCCACTTGCCTCTATTTATCCTTCATCGTTGTTGTTAGTTTGTGCTCTGTCCATCCAGTGCATAGTCGTTTTCAGCTAAACCAGGAGAGTTAATTTCCTGTGTGTGTCCTTCTCACCACCACCTTGGTAACAGAGAATTGAAACTCTAGTCTGTTCAGTCTGTCATGGAGGATGATTTCCAAACCATTTGCTATCTCAGAAAACAATTCATTCTGACAAACCTCCCAGCCAAGTCACCACTCTGATATTATGCTTGCAGTCAACACAAAGATTAATAACCTGCCACGGCTAACTATCAAGCCTTCTGACTTAACAAAAATAGAGACTCCAGATTGTACTATTTGGCAAGATGTTCCAAATGTTAAGGTGAGCTCCTGTGTTAATTCTTCATTAAGATGGGAAATGCCTGGAGAAATTATTAATAATATCACTATCATCTTATCTAAAGGGGGCTATTAAATGGGAATTATCCTTTATCTCTTGTCCCAGAAAATCTTGTCAGGCCTTAATTAAGTCATCCATTAGCCTTTGCAAATGGACTGACTATATATTTACCTGTGAGAGATAACAGTTTCTAGTCAGGCTCTGTGGAAAATTGAGTTTTTAAATTTTTCTCTTTTTTTTCCTCCCAAAGTGTGTTTTTTTCTCTTTAACAGAATGAAACAGAGAATATACTCACATGTTTTCCTTTGGTGGAGTACTACATTATTTCCAGTCTCTAGACGATTTCAATTCAATTTTAAGTTTTCTCTTCATCGTGACCTGTCTCTTCCCTTAGGCACTCTTCACCTTCTTTATGACCTACTGAGACAGCCTCTTTACTGGCCTCCTCCTCACAGGACTCTCCTTCTTCCAGTCCATCTTTCATATTTCATTCCCATTTTATCTTTTATTAAAAAACAAACCTATCCTGCCATATTACCCCTTAAAAATCTCTGTTGACTCTCCATTACCTGGAAGAAACTCAAAATTTTTTAAAAATCATAAAAGAACATTTATAATCTGAAGCAAAAAATGATTTTGTGGCCTTCTTTCTTGGTGTCCAGTCATCAATGTGCCCCATGGGACAGCCCAGTCAAACTCCTCATTACCTTACATTCACTAGTTTTTCCCCTCTCTGTGCCTTCTCCATAGTTTTCCCACCATCAGCATGTGTAGAGACTAACTCTACTTTAGCACACTCTTATTCATTCATTCTTCAGAACTTGGTTCATAGAGATCCAGGTAAAATCTTTCTTATTATTTCAGCGAGTCAGTAACTCCTTTTCTGAACACTGTAGCTCTTTCTTCATAATCTTATAAAAGTATTTACCAATTGTTTTCCTTGTGGTAAGACAAGTTACTATGAGTTCTACCTCTTAATAAATTTTTAAGTGTAAAATACACTATCATTGACTACAGATACAATGGAATATCCTCAACCATAAAAATGAATGAATTAATTGCATTCACAGCAACCTGAATGGGACTGGAGACTATTATTCTAAGTGAAGTAACTCAGGAATGGAAAACTAAACATTGTGTGTTCTCACTCATAAGCTATGAGGATGCAAAGGCATAAGAATGACACAGTGGATTCTGGGGACTCGGGCAAAGGATAGGAAGGGAGTGAGGGATAAAAGACTACAAATTGGGTTCAGTGTATATTGCTCAGGCGATGGGTGCACCAAAATCTCACAAATCACCACTAAAGAACTTACTCATGTAAATAAATACCACCTGTTCCCCAAAAACCTATGGAAATAAATAATTTTAAAAAGTGAATTACCAACACAAACATTTCATTCCAAAGTGGTGAATGCTTTGCATTAAAATTTAATCTTGTAAATTCTGTTATAAAATGCAAATGAATGATTTGTTAGAAATACGATGTCGAACCAAATACTCAGTATTACTTTAAAGGGAGAGCAGGCCCTGGAGTAGTAGACTAGTAAATTTTAGTAAAAGTCAGAATGGATCCCTACAGTGGGAGGTTGTGGGCAGCCTGGAAACAGTATGACTGGGAGAGTGGGGTCAGGAGAGGAAATTGGTATTTCTAGGAGAGAGAAGAGCAAAGAAAAAAGGTATTAGAAGATATCAAATTCAAATATCAACTTATTTTTTACAAATATCAAACTTTTTTCAAATATCAAACTTATTTTTTTCAAATATCAAACATTTTTTACAAAATTTTTAGAATAGGCATTCTGATACTATAACATTTCTCTTAGTAGCTGATGATGCATGTTTTAAGCACAAATACCTAAAGTACAAATTTATAGTTTGAAAACCATATATTGCAAAAATGAAACTCTTATAGCAGCAATAGCTGACCTCTCTTGAAAGATGAAACAAGCATCATGATCTCTAATGTCGGAATTAAAGATCAGAATTATAATCAGTTTCAGAATAATCTTAAGATCCATAGCTAAAATATTGACTGGAATTTTAACGATGCTAATCAAAATCTCAGCTGTAATTATATCACTTTAATAAAAACTATTATCATAGTTGCCCTGCGAAGCTGTCACTGACCAGAGAAGAAGCATTAAAGGCATTACAATAATTGATACAACTGAAGAAAACCCTGCTCTACGTTAATAATTAATGCATTGCGACATATCTTTCCTTTCTTTTTTTTTTTTTTTTTTTTTTTGAGGCGGAGTCTCGCTCTGTCGCCCGGACTGGAGTGCAGTGGCCAGATCTCAGCTCACTGCAAGCTCCGCCTCCCGGGTTTCCGCCATTCTCCTGCCTCAGCCTCCCGAGTAGCTGGGACTACAGGCGCCCGCCACCTCGCCCGGCTAGTTTTTTTTCTTTTCGTATTTTTAGTAGAGACGGGGTTTCACCGTATTAGCCAGGATGGTCTCGATCTCCTGACCTCGTGATCCGCCTGTCTCGGCCTCCCAAAGTGCTGGGATTACAGGCTTGAGCCACCGCGCCCGGCCTATCTTTCCTTTCTGTAAATACAAATAGGATTAATTGACCTATACAAATAATTTCAGCTGCGTGTGGTGACACATGTCCACAGTTCCAACTACTCAGGAGACTGAGGTGGGAGGAATGCTTGAGCCCAGGAGTTCCAGGTTGCAGTATGCCATGACTGTATCTGTGAATAGTAAGAAGTTTCATAGACAGACATTTCAGAAAACATTAGAAAAAAGGAAAACACACAAATGATATGAGGCTTTAATTTACTTCTCTCAGTCCAAAACATTTATAACTTATGGTAAGAAACTTCATAACGTTTTGACAAAAATTTTTAAGGTCATTCACTAATATAATTTGTCCAATTGATTATTAAAAACGTTTTACACAGTTTAAGTTTGCATAGTCATTTATATGGACCTGCCCATAAAAGAAAGGATTGGTGAAAGAGAGAACTGCCCATAAAAGAAAGGATTCAGAAATGTTAAATGTCATAAGCAAGAAGATAAAGCTGACGACTATCAGACTTAATACCCTAATAACAGAGAATGCTTATTTTCACTGGTCAAAGGTACATTTATAAATATTGTAAGTATTCTGTGCCTCAAAATATAAAACTTCAATAAATTAAATAATAAAAATATTATAAACAAGTTTTTAAATGCCATAGGATGGGATAATATATCAGTTACAAAGTCATAAAAATAGAAACTGTAAAATGTCTATCTTTTTAAATTCAGCAAGTTAAAAAAAATGGAGACAAACTGTAGGACACAATGAATGCCTTGCTTAAAATAAAGCTTGTAGTTATGAATTCTTTTATCAATAAAAATTAAAGCATGGAGGTATAAATTAATCCTATGACTCTGAATTTAGAAAAATGAAAATAAAAAAAGAAAGTAGAAAAAAAGAATTAAGAGATATAAAAACAAATCTTAATGAATTAAAAGATATTTAAATGGTAGAACAAATATGTAAACAAGCAAATTTATTAATAGATAATATATAACAACCTAGTGTAATCACAAAGCAATAATGAACACATATCTAGAATAAGAAATAACAAAGAATTTTAAGAATTTTTTAAAATGCTATACAAATGTTATATGAAATTGGATGAAAGGGATAATTTTCTAGGAAAATATAATTTACAAACTGACCCAGAAGAGAAAGAAAAGTGCACATGCATTTTCACAAATATAGTTGTCAAAGGATTAATCTTACAAAAGCTTCATGTCTAGACAGTTTAACTGTGGAATTCTATCAAACTTTAATGAGTAATTAATTTGAATGCTATTTAACCTTTTTCTAGATGTAGAAAACACAGAAAAACTTTCTAATACTTTTTTGTAATGAAGCGAATATAATTTGCCATTGAATCTGAAAAGGGATAGTTCATCATGAAAACTACAGAAAAACATTTCTTATGCATCTAAATTTTAAAAAGTCAATATAAAATAAAAAATAGAATTTATTAGGTTACAAAAAGAGTAAAAAAACTTGAACAGAGGAGTTCATTTCACAGAAACAAGGATGTTTCAATATTAAGAAATCCATTAATAGAATATACTATATTAGCATAATACATGACCATCTTGTAGATGCGGAAGACATTTGACAAAACTTAAGCTATTTTGATAAGTAAGAATTATTACTTGCTAAATAGGAATTGAAAGATAATTAACAAGGGTTTTTTTTTTTTTTTTTAATTTGTGTGTCTACATATAATCATCCCCAAAGCCAGCATCATATATAATGGAGAAATTCCTGCTAAAATGAGGAAAACACAAAGATATTGACTATCCCTACTAGTACTTAACATTGTACTGGAGTTACAAGCCAATGCAATTAGACAAGAAAAATATATTGGAAATATAAAAGTTGAAAAAAAGACAAAATTATTACTGTTTTAAGAAAAATAATTGTAAAACTAGAAATGCAAGATAACTAAAAACATGAGAATTCAATAAGGTTGGGGATATTAAAAATATTCACAAATGGCTACCCTTCATGTATATATAAAAGCCTCTAAACAGAAGATCTGCTAGATCAGAAAACTGCCTACAGAACACCAATTAAAAATGTCTAGAAATTAACTTGATAAGACATATGCAAAAGAGAAGGGATGAAGATAAGTTGGCTAATGGGTACCAAAATTCAGTAGATAGAAGGAATTAATTTTAGTATTCAATAGTAGAGTAGGAAAATTATAGTTAACAATAGTTCATTGTATATTTCAAAATATCTAGAAGAGAAGAATTGTAATGTCTCCAACACAAAGATAAACATTTGAGATGATGGATATCCCAGTTACTCCGACTTGATCATTACACATTGTATACATGTATCAAAATATCACATGTACACCCAAAACATGTACAATTTTGATATAGTAATACAAAATACAAAATATACAGGAGAAAATATCTAAAACATTCTTGAAATACATAGAGATTGTATTAACAAACAGAAACACTTATGTACCTGGTTGGATTCAGCGTTATAAAGATGTTAGTTGTTTCTAAGTTAATCAATGTATTTTATCTGATTACAGTAAAAAATCTACTTTTTTGACAGAAAAGATGACTCTAAATATCATAAATAAAAAGAAACCAAGTAAAATGAAGAACACATTTAAAATAAGTAGCTTAAATAAAAACTAGTCCTACCAAACGTTAAAACATAGTATTATAATACAGTGCATCAATAATGAAAAGAAAATACATGAAAACACAGACAGTACAATAGGACAGAATGGAAAATCCAGAAAGAGAAGCAAATACATATAGGAATTTAGTATATATTAAAGGCTGCATCTTAAAATCTTTTTATTAAGTAAAATTAGAATATGGAACAACACATATTTGTATAAATAGCTAACATGCATAAAGATATTCCCCAATTCATAAATATTTAAATACAAAAATTAAAAAAAAAAGAAATGATAAGCATCTGAGAAAAATCTACTATAGAAGAAAAATCTGGGAAAAATCTATTACAACCTTAGGACAGGCAAGGCCAATTAAACTATTATTTAAAATCCAGGCTCTATAAAAGAAAAGACTGGTTGATTTTACTACATGAAAGTAGAATATTCTGCATGGCAAAAAAAATAATAATAATAATGTTAAAAGACAACTGACAAGAAAAATATTACAACTCATTCTACAGAAGAAGCACTAATATCCCCAATATTACAGTGTTCTTAAATCTTAGTGTAAGAAAAAAAAAAAACAATGAAAAGTAAGCTAAGAAAATGAACAGACGATTCATCAAAAATAAATGAAAATAGGTCTTACTACATGTAGAGATGCTGAAGATCTTTAATAATAACAGAAGTGAAAATTAAAGCTTCTGGGATAACAATTCTCATCTCTCATATTCATATAATCCGAATGATGTTTTGTGTAAACACTGTCAATTTGTGTAAACACTTATCCCCTTCTCACCCATTATAAAAAAACCACTTAAGTTAGTTGCATCTGTATGCATCAATTATCTCATTAGGCAAATATATATATTTTTATGTTCTTGCAACTTTCTTTCACTAGTGATAGTATACTATAAACACTTTTCTGTACCTTATCTAGTTACTTGAAAATATATCATGGGTAGCTTTCCAAATACGTGGTTATCTCACTTTTTTACAGCTACACCAAATCCCAATGAGTGTATGCCACACAGTTTATTTTACCAGTCCCTACAGATGGCACCTTTTTTATATAGTGGGACCCATAGGAAGAGATGGTCAAGATTATTAATAATAACAAGAGTAAAAATTTAAAACTTCTTAGATAACAATTTTTATGTTCCAGTTTGGTAATACCCTAAATATGTTTTTCTCTAAACACTTGTTGGTGAGATTGTGAGAAAATAAATTAAGCCAACCCCTATTGAAAACAATTTGACAATATCTACAAAATCACCTCTATACTAAATATTTTATTCATTTGTCAGAAATTATCCAACAGATATCTTTGCACTCATAAAAATGGTTTCTGTGAAATATTTGTTATTTTGCATTGTTTGAAACAAGAAAATATTAGAAATAACTCACTTTTCAGGCATATTTCCTGTTGGCATATGTATTAGTGCAACCAAGAAGGGACGCATGTTTGAACTTCTCTTTAAGAAATAACTTGGTGAGGAGTTCAAGACCAGCCTGGCTAACATGGTGAAACCTCGTCTCTACTAAAATACAAAAATTAGCCGGGCATGATGGTGGGTGCCTGTAATCCCAGCTACTTGGGAGACTGAGACGGAAGAATCGCTTGAACCTGCAAGACAGTGATTGCAGTGAGCCGAGATCACGCCACTGCACTGTAGCCTGAGTGGCTAAGCAAGACTCCATCTCAAAAAAGAAAAAAAAAAAAAAAAGGAAAGAACTTGCTTTCCAGCTGCAATAATGCAGTCAGCTGACAGCCCCCAGCTGTCCTTGGCTTCAGAATCCATCTCGTCAGTCAATCTGAAGCCACACTCTTTCCAGGAAGTCTCCAGCCTTACTGGCCAGGCTATTAGGGCCCAGCTATTGCTGACCAACAAAAGAATTCTCTAATGGGTGTTCTTTGCTTCAGAGCAAAGAGCTCCTTGTTGGGTTGGCCCAGAATTTGTTATATTTGCATTGCAATCTGGGCCTTCATTGTCCAACCTGCTTTCTTCCCTCCTGGTATACCCTCCAATAAACTTCTTGCCCTCCTAAATCAGTCAACTCCCTGAAGGACCCAATTGACCAACCGTCAGACATGCTCCAGTCAACCCAGATAACCTGAAAAACCTGCTAAATAAACTTATGGGACATTTGTATCCAGAGTATAGAATTAAGCCTCCCTCAGTCATTCTAAAGTTGACTGAATTACAGATATGGAAAAATCTACTTGCAATTTAACAAGCTTGGAAAGGTATAAGTTACAGACTAATTAACTAACAACAAAAAATAGGTTTCAGCTGAAAACAAAGAAAGTTAAAGAGGCCTAAAAGCACAATAATCTGGAATTCATTAGTATAGGGATAGATCCTAAAATATCACCAAGCAGGTTTATGTGTAATGACTGATCTTAAGGAATTAGGGCACAAAATAACAATGTACGTTCATACTGATGATCCTGAAGCATCAAGAAAATTTCAATTAACTGATTTCTTTGTTACAGATATAGAAAACATAAAGTACGTTTCAGAAAGTTTTTTTTCCCCTCTAAAATGTTTTAAATGTTAAAAGCCATGATAGTTTCAGAACCATCTTTTATGAATGGGATATGAATTTATATAGACACATTCACCAAGAATCTTTGTTAAGTAAGATATTGTGAATCACACCTTTTTAATCACATTTTAAAATGCATATCATGTGGTCTATGATGGAATAATTCATCTTAAAATCTAACAATGTCAAGACCAAGAATGAAAATCCTTTGGTGGCCTAAATGAAATAAAGTCTGTGATCAAAAAAATTTTTTAACAGGAGCAGAAAACCAAATATTGCATGCTCCCATTTATAAGTGGCAGCTAAACACTGGATACTCATGGACGTAAAGATGACAACAAAAGAAACTGAGGACTATGGTGGGGGAAGGAGGAGATTAGGAGTTGAAACCCTAACTATTGGGTACTATGTTCAGTACCTAGGTTACGGGATCATTCGTAATCCAAACATTGGCATCATGTGATATACGCATGTAAGAAACCTGTACCTGTACCCTGTGAAATTAAAATAAAATTGGAAAAAATAGTTTTTCTTTTTCTTTTTCTTAATTATACTTTAAGTTCTAGGGTACATGTGCACAACGTGCAGGCTTGTTACATATGTATACATGTGCCATGTTGGTGTGCTGCATCCCTTAGCTCAACATTTACATTAGGTATATTTCCTAATGCTATCCCTCCCCTCTTCCCCATCCCATGATAGGCACCAGTGTGTAACATTCCCCACCCTGTGTCCAAGTGTTCTCAATGTTCAATTCCCACTTATGAGTGAGAACATGCGGTGTTTGGTTCTCTGTCCTTGTGATAGTTTGCTCAGAATGATGGTTTCCAGCTTCCTCCATGTCCCTACAGAGGACATGAACTCATCCTTTTCTATGGCTGCATAGTACTCCATGGTGTATATGTGCCACATTTTCTTAATCCACTCTATCATTGATGGACATTTGGGTTTGTTCCAAGTCTTTGCTGTAGTGAGTAGTGCCACAATAAACATACGTGTGCATATGTCTTTATAGCAGCATGATATATAATCCTTTGGGTATATACTCAGTAATGGGATGGCTAGGCCAAATGGTATTTCTAGTTCTAGATCCTTGAGGAATCGCCACACTGTTTTCCCCAATGGTTGAACTAGTTTACAGTCCCACCAACAGTGTAAAAGTGTTTCTATTTCTCCACATGCTCTCCAGCACCTGTTGTTTCCTGACTTCAATGATCGCCATTCTAACTGGTGTGAGATGGTATCTCATTGTGGTTTTGATTTGCATTTCTCTGATGGCCAGTGACGATGAGCATATTTTCATGTGTCTGTTGGCTGCATAGATGTCTTCTTTTGAGAAGTGTCTGTTCATATCCTTTGCCCAGTTTTTGATGGGGTTGTTTGATTTTTTCTTGTAAATTTGTTTAAGTTTTTTGTAGGTTCTGGATATTAGCCCTTTGTAAGATGGGTAGACTGTAAAAATTTTCCCTCATTCTACAGGTTGCCTGTTCACTCTGACAGTAGTTTCCTTTGCTGTGCAGAAGCTCTTTAGTTTAATTAAATCTCAATTGTCAATTTTGCCTTTTGTTGGCATTACTTTTAGTGTTTTAGTCATGAAGTCGTTGCCCATGCCTATGTCCTGAATCGTATTGCGTAGGTTTTCTTCTAGGGTTTTTATGGTTTTAGGTCTAACATTTAAGTCTTTAATTCATCTTGAATTAATTTTTGTATAAGGTGTAAGGAAGGGATCCAGTTTCAGCTTTCTACATATGGCTAGCCAGTTTTCCCAGAACCATTTATTAAATATGAAATCCTTTCCCCATTTCTTGTTTTTGTCAGGTTTGTCAAAGATCAGATGGTTGTAGATGTGAGGAATTATTTCTGAGGGCTCTGTTCTGTTCCATTGGTCTATGTCTCTGTTTTGGTACCAGCACTGTACTGTTTTGGTTAGTGATCAAGTTGGCTTCATCCCTGGGATGCAAGGCTGGTTCAACATATGCAAATCAATAAACATAATCCATCATATAAGCAGAACCAAAGACAAAAACCACATGATTATCTCAATAAATGCAGAAAAGGCCTTCGACAAATTTCAACAGCCCTTCACGCTAAAAACGCTCAATAAACTAGGTATTGATTGGACATATCTCAAAATAATAAGAGCTATTTATGACAAACCCACAGTCAATATCATACTGAATGGGCAAAAACTGGAAGCATTCCCTTTGAAAACTAACAAAAGACAAGGATGCCCTTTCTCACCACTCCTATTCAACATAGTGTTGGAAGTTCTGGCCAGGGCAATCAGGCAGGAGAAAGAAATAAAGGATATTCAATCATGAAAAGAGGAAGTCATATTGTCCCTGTTTGCAGATGACATGATTGTATATTTAGAAAACCCCATCATCTCAGCCCCAAATCTCCTTAAGCTGATAAGCAACTTCAGCAAAGTCTCAGGATACAAAATCAACGTGCAAAAATCACAAGCATTCTTATACACCAATAACAGACAAACAGAGAGCCAAATCATGAGTGAAATCCCATTCACAATTGCTTCAAAGAGAATAAAATACCTAGGAATCCAACTTACAAGGGATGTGAAGGACCTCTTCAAGGAGAACTACAAACCACTGCTCAGTGAAATAAAAGAGGACACAAACAAATGGAAGAACATTCCATGCTCATGGATGGGAAGAATCAATATCGTGAAAATGGCCATACTCCCCTAGGTAATTTGTATATTCAATGCCATCCCCATGAAGCTACCAATGACCTTCTTCACAGAATTGGAAAAAACTGCTTTAAAGTTCATATGAATGCAAAAAAGAGCCCGCATTGCCAAAACAATCCTAAGCCAAAAGAACAAATCTGGATGCGTCACGCTACCTGACTTCAAACTATACTACAAGAAAAATATTGTTTTTCTAGCAGGAAAAAAAAAAAATTCTGGGATAAGTGAAAGAAACTTTGGGTGAAAATAACTGAGCATGCCTCCTTGATATTTGAACAAGTCACGAAGCCTAGGGAAGCAAACTAGCGTATTAAGTATTGGGTTTTTATTGCAGCACTATTTAGTTAGCCATTAAGTCTGTTTATATTATGCTTCCCTGATGGCAGTTCCAGAGTGAAAGAAATTAAGCCATGAGATTTCTTGAGCTTTGAGGATTTACTTTGGTGAACTAAAGTAATTAAATAATAGAAGTTTTATATTTTCAAAAACTCCGGCGGAAATTGCCTATATAAAACCTCCAGTTTAACAAAATATTTAAAGTAGGCACCTACAGAGAAAACGTGTATGTATGTGTGTGTCTGTGTGCATACAATGATGGTTTAAAGTTATGTGTTCACTGCAGCATATTGATGTTAAAGTTTTAATTCAACTCATATCAGCAAACAGTTTCTTCTGTCAAGCTCTGTGGTAGAAACTTGGGATATAGAGATAATTAAAACACTACACCTATTCTCGAGAAACCTATAGTTTAATTAAGTGAAGATGAATACATAAATCAATTATTAAAATGAGGTATAAAATATAAAATAAAAGGAACATGATCAAGATGCAGAAGGGTTGAGGCAGTAGAAGGAAGTGGAAAATGGGAGTGCTGCTGCAAAGATTTAAAGAGAGTGGAGTGTGTTGAGGGAGGGGCTTTCATAGGAATTTGTCGGGTAAACAAACCCGCAACACATTCTAGTATGGCTGCCTCTGTCACAGACATGTGAAAAACCATGACATTTGGGGAACTGCACATTCCACGTTAGCTAGACAATAACTTGGAAGGGAGATGGTTGGAGATGATCTGGAATGGGATGGGGTCTCCACCATAGAGGAACTTGTATGACTTGCTAAGAGGCAAAGGTGAGGAACTAAAATTTTAAAACATTAGTACTCTGATTATTAAAAACCTTGTTCATTTTGTTCTACTAGAAAATATTATTATTAAAATAATATTATGTACTCTTATTTTTAAAGCAATCTTTTTTTAATTTGGTAGGTAAAAATGCATTAATCTATATTCTTCTGATTAGAAATACTCGAACTTTTTTGAAAAAGAGAAAGGTTGTGAGTTACACATATTTTCTACTTTGAGAATGATATCGTTATACGATTTGCTCATTTCTGTGTCAGTGTTTAATGATTTTCTTATTTCTAGAAGCATTTTATGCATTAACAAGTCAACACTGAGTATCTGAAAATACATTCCTCATTTTTTAGTTGAGCTTTATTTTATATGTAGGAAAATTTAAAGATTTGTGTAGTTAAGTCTATTGTTCTTTCTTCTATTGTTTAGGAGGCTTCATCCACCCCCAAATTTATTATTCATGTCCAATTTCTTTTCTTATTAATTATAGGGTTTTAAGCAAAGAAATAAAATGATCAGACTTGTGCCTTGGCAAGATAACTGGCAGGAATACATATGGCACAATTTTTACATGTACCTGCTTTCATCTTTCCATTTTTCCTCACTTTCTTATCATACATTCCTTAAGACTGAGTGATGGACTCATCAATTCAAACTATCGAAGTTTGTTATAACCTCACATCATCTTATCCTTTTGGCTTTCCATCTCTTTTGCAATTCAGATTGCAACTGTCAACTACTCCCTCTTTGTGGCTGACCTTTCCTAATCATTATACAGGTCTCTGGTGCTTAGGAATCAATGTGACTAGAGTTCATTCTCTCCCACATACGTACATATGTTGGCAAATGACTGAAGTATTACTTGCTTTGAATAGGCAACAAGATGCAAATGTCTCCTGACATCAGTTGTATATTTAACAAGACGTCAGGGGGAACGCCTACTAGATACCACCATCTGTTATTTTTAAGGCAGTTGGGTTTATTGCCTATGTTCCTGAAGACACTTTCAGCCAGGCAGTTCGAAAACAAGTGCTTATTGAAGGCCCACAGGGTGCAATGTACTAGGTGCTTGTCAGTTGATTTTTTTACCATAGTTAAGTCTCTAGAAATGAAGAATTTCTTCAGAATTGACAAGGATTGATAAAAGCAACAAAAGTTAAAAATGTACATCAGCAATATGGCACAGGTAAAAGTAACAATCCTAAAAACTAACAGTACAGCAGAATAAAGCGTGTTGAAACTCCAAAGCACAGCATCCTTGTCTTCTAAGCATTGTGTCCATTTATGCTTAAACCATCTTTGATAATATTTGCCTTTTTACAGTATCTATTTATTTATGTAGATATGGGATCTCACTACATTGCCCAGGCTGGTCTAGATGTGCTGGGCTCAGGAGATCCTGCCACCTTGATGTCTTGGTTACAGGAGTGAGCCATCACATCTGGTGAAATTTTATCATTTAAACCTAAAAGAAAAGAACTGGAAAGGGCTTAGAAAAAAATAACACAATTCTTTCAACTTGCCTCTCTTTGTAAACTAACAAACCATTACTGGTTAACCCATTTTCTCAAAAGTTATCTTTTTTTTTTTTTTTTAATCAACTAGCAAGTCCTTTTTTATACCTCCTCCTATATCCAGCTTGGCCCCAGCTGCTTGATTCTTCCCTTGAACAGTCTTGAGGAGACCATGCTTTCACACCCTTCCTTCTAGTCACTTTTCCATTGGTTTCCAGCAATAGGAAATACTTTGCTGATAACTGCGAATCTCCTCATCTTCACAGCATTCTTCACAGACTGTCCTTTCTACAAATTCCACAAATACTTTTTCTTATTGCTCAAGAACTTAAAATATTTCTCCATAGCCTTTCAAATCAGGTGTTACAGTGTCAGTAAAAAACTGTTGAGATTTAGAAAAATCTCATAGATTCCAAGTCAGGTCTCGTCTTTATATGGCTGCTACATTAGGGTAGCATAAGTATTCCAGCTAGTGTTTTTTGTTTGTTTGTTTGTTTTTGTCACTTTGTCGCCCAGGCTGGAGTGCAGTGGCACTATCTTGGCTCACTGCAAGCTCCGCCTCCCACGTTCACGCTATTCTCCTGCCTCAGCTTCCCGAGTAGCAGGGACTACAGGTGCCTGCACCACGTCCGGCTAATTTATTTTTGTATTTTTAGTGGAGACGGTGTTTCACCATGTTAGCCAGGATGGTCTCGATCTCCTGACCTCGTGATCTGCCCGCCTCGGCCTCCCAAAGTGCTGGGATTGCCAGCTAGTGTTTCTTTAAGTATAAATGTATATGAAAATAACAGGAACATAACATTCATTGCTATTTTACATATACCCATGTTAATGCATAGGTTTACTTTGACAAATGAACACATGGAAACAATAAAGAATCTGTATCAGATATTTATTATTAAAGTCATTTTTAGTTGTTTTTTTAGAGATTGGGATGAGAAAATTAAGTAATTTTCAATCTCTGTTCCCTGGTTCAGAGAATGAATATGTTTTAACTACAAAATACACGATGGATCAGAAATAACATTAAACTGGTCAGTGAAAACTGACCAGAGAAATGTTGGATTTCCTACTGTAATGTCTATAACCCAGTACACCAACTTGGAATGCAAATGCAGATACAGCTTTTACATTTGTCTAATTAATTACTTTACTTGTACATACTGTGACTGCAGGAAGTCCGGCTTCTTCTCTTTTTGCCTAAAATTGTCTGCACCTTAGCATTCTACAATAAAAAAAGTCTTCTTTGACAGTCCTTTGGAAACATAACTGGAATCTCATCGGTCCACCAATATGGTGCTTCCTTTATATTATCACTTTTGAAGTGATATTGCAGATGTAAAAGACAATGCTTACAACTGGGAGGACCTTCATGGGTTCAGGTGACCATGGCATGCCTTATTATGTTATTCAATTCTTTTTATCTTAAGTTTCCATACTCAGCCATTTTACTGAAGCCTAATAATTCTGCAAGAGTGACTGGGCCCAAGGAATCTTCTGTTAGATGCCATATGCTATGTCAAGACCAATCCTTCATGTATTCATTCATTCTTTCAACAAATGTTTACAGAGTGCCTACTTTGTATGTGATGTGCTCACTGTGTTTTTTATGAATATTCCATTCTGCTCTAGAAATAAAAGAAACAAATATATAAGAAGAATAGATGAAACTAACTACAGGAGCAACTAATTTGCATACATATTTAGACAAAAAGCAAGAAGAGTGAATATGTATGAGTAATTCATAAAATGGATGTAAAGACCAAGTAGGCACTATGTATACCTGAGCCATTCAATGTTCTTAAACTATCCAATATTCCAATGAAATTAAACTGGCCACCCATTGGTGATTCGTTCTTGGCTCTTCTATTCTCCACCTGATACATGCAGATATAATCTATCGTTGCTCACTAGGTGATCAGGTAAGTTATAGCTGTGTTCATGCACATTTACCCCAGGTTTTTCTCATGTAGCAAGTTCTAGGCATTTTAAAGCTGCTTCCTCAACTCTGGTCCTCATAACCATACCATCAGTAGGAAAGAATGATGCAACATATAACAGAAACAGATAGACATAATCAGACTCACTGTGTTCTCAGTGGCTACTATTGGATCAAGGGAATTTCTCACCTCAACAACATATAAGTTGCTCCTCTAGGTTCTAGGTTCTAGGTTCTAGAGAGACAGCAATTAACCAAACCAACAGAAACTTCTGGCTTAATGTTGCTTGCATTCTAGTGGTGATGGAATTAACACCTGAATATGACCATAAGTAATCGACCCTCATCATGAATGGAATATCTACTTTACATAAATATATTTTTAACTCAGTGACGTTTAATTTCAGGATTTTGTTGTTGCTGTTGTCATTCTCTTCCATGGGGCCTTCATTTGTACCATTCTGACCCATTCCAATTCATCTGCCTAATTTTTGTTCTCAAGGGTTTGGGTTGGGACTTCTTTCCTTGGATAAGTGCTGGGATTCTGAGGTAAATCAATGTACCAATTCCTTAGGCTTGAGAGTAAGAGGCCTCTAGGCTAATTCTCCTAGGTCTGTTATATCCTTACACCCAGCTTAGCCAATGGATGGCCCTCACTTTACAATAGTAAAGAAAGAGGGGGTCATTTAAATGGCTCTTCTCTAAACCGAGACATGTTCCAAGGTAATCTAGGAATTCACTCTGAGGCACTGAGGAGGCCAGATAGTATTGTTTTCCACTTACGTGAGAGCTGTGGTCTGAATATTTGTGTCTTTCCCAAATACTGTTTTTTTTTTTTTTTTTTTTTTTGAGACAGGCTTTTACTCTTTCACAAAGGCCGAAGTGCAGACGCACTGTCAGAGGTGTTTGAATCAGGGCAACTCCATCTTGAATAGGGGCTGGGTAAAATAAGGCCGACACCTACTGGGCTGCATTCCCAGGTGGTTAAGGCATTCTAAGTCACAGGCTGAGATAGGAGGTTGGCACAAAATACAGGTCATAAGAACCTTGCTGATAAAACAGGTTGCAGTAAAGAAGCTGGCTAAAACCCACCAAAGCCAAGATGGCGATGAGAGTGACCTCTGTTCGTCCTCACGGCTACACTTCCATTAGAGCCATGGCTGTTTACAAATGCCATGGCAATGTCAGGACGTTACTGTATATGATCTAAAAAGGGGAGACATGAATAATCCACCCCTTATTTAGCATATCATCAAGAAATAACCATAAAAATGGGTAACCAGCAGCCCTCGGGGCTGCTCTGTCTATGGAGTAGCCATTCTTTCATTCCTCTGCTTTCTTAATAAACTTGCTTTCTCTTTACACACTCGCCCTGAATTCTTTCTTGCACAAGATCCAAGAACCCTCAATTGGGGTCTGGATAGGGGTCCCTTTCCTGTAACAGCAACAGCTCAGCTCACTGCAACCTTTGCCTCCGGGGCTCAAGAGATCCTCCTGCCCCAAACTCCTGAGTAATTGGGATCACAGGCGCACATCACCATGCCTGGCTAATTGTTTTTTAATGTAGAGATGGGGTTTTGCCATGTTACCTAGGCTGTTCTGGAACTCCTGGACTCAAATGATCTGCTCCCCTCTGCCCAAATTCTAATGTTGAAATCTAATCATCTTTATGGTGTTAGGAAGCGAGGTCTTTAGGAGACATCTAGGTCATGAGGACAGAGCCCTCATGTATGAGATTAGTGCTGTCATAAAAGAAGCCCCTGAGAGCTGCCTTTCCCTTCCACCATGGGAGGAAATAGACAGAAGCCATCATCTATGAACTGGAAAATGGGCTCTCTAAGGATACTAACCATGCTAGCACCTCAATATTGGACTATCCAGCCTCCAGAACTGTGAGAAATAAATTTCTGTCTTTTATAAGCTACCCACTTTATGGTATTTTGTTATAGCAGTCCCAAATGGACCAAGATAGTAAATTAAAACAATTAAACACATTTGTATTCGCTTCTCATACCTTTGCCTAGGTCTTTCTGTAAATAAGATATCGTTACTCCACCTTCAGATTTCTAAAATAAAAGGCTCAGAGCATATTGCTCAGTCAGGAGCTGGGTAATTTCTACTGCAGAGAAGCCACAGTGTGAATGCTCTATAAAAGGGGTGGAGGCTAGTGGAATATATATCTCCTTTGCTCACATAATTCCATAGTACATAATACCCAACTCAACCTCCTTTAATTGCTACACTCAGAACAATCCAAGCCACAGAAAGAGATTTTGCACCAACTTATATGTGTCTAAGAAAAGTTATTAAGATCACCCCATTCCTGTAGCTTCTCTTAAGAAAAATGTTCCATTCTTAAACTCCTTTAACATGTGGCCTAGAGTAGAATACTAGTGGGATGAGTTTGATCAGCACCACTTGTAATCTCTCTCCTTAATTTTATATAGGGCACTCTATTATCTGGGCCTCTTTACCATTTATAGTGAACCTTGTGAGTAGTTAAGGATAACTTGCCAAAGGCTACTATAAATTATTCAAGATAGCTCAAAGGCCATTTAGCAGGAATACTCTAGAATGCTAAATGGGTTTTAAAAATGTCTCTTAAGTCCTCATTAAAGGTCCTCATTTAATTTAATAAGCCTAACTTATTTTAGACTTTTGAATCTTTAAGTAATTGCGGTTTTTAAAGAAACTTTCTCCCTTCTTTGAAAGGCTTCTGTACCTTTTCAGTTTATTTATTGCAGTTTATATTAAGCATCTATTTAAAATTTCAGTGATAATTGCATTCTCAAGCCTGATCTGCTACTTATTTCTAGTAGCATTATACAAGATATAATGGGCCCAGCAACTTTCTACTTCCCAATACGTAGAGGAAGCATTTTGTTGGTTTCTTCTTCCTTTTTCACTGTTTCTCCATTTATGTCCCATATCAGTGAATTTCTGAACTGCTTTAAAAAGTCAGTTCACCCAAGAGAATAGTAATTACTTCAACTACACTTACATAATTTATTTAGCAACTGTTTGAATGTATCATTTTTCCATTTAACTGCTTAAAGTAGCTTTGGACTTCTAATTTTCCTGATACTTCAAAGCCACAGAATGTAGTGAAAATGGATTAAGCACATTTAGCA
This sequence comes from Trachypithecus francoisi, assembly GCF_009764315.1. Lineage (NCBI taxonomy): Eukaryota > Metazoa > Chordata > Mammalia > Primates > Cercopithecidae > Trachypithecus > Trachypithecus francoisi. Next base: position 1,445,852 of record NW_022681441.1, on the reverse strand, counting down.
ATGCTATTCCTAAATCTAACCTCCTCATTCAGGTATTCCAGACCTTCCTTGAGTGTGTCTTTAATTATCATACTGGTTTTGCCAGTTTAATTCTAGCCAGGAGAGTCTCTTGACAGTCCCCAACAAACACCATACTCATATTATAGCCTCTGAGTCTTATTTCACAAGTTGTTTGCTTTTCCCTGCAGCCTTTTATTTAAATTCTACCAAATCTTCTTGACTCCAAATACATATATGTATATATATACACATGACTTTATTTTCTATTACTTTGATATATAGTTTGATGTATTAAAATACCGTTTCATAATAAATTTTAAGGAAAATAGAATAAGGATTCATTTATATTCTCCAAAGTCATAGCATAGTGACAGGGACATACAGTTAATATATAAATAGTTTCTTACATATGGAAGAACAAGATGCTTTAATGACACCTTTTAAAAATCTGAGGAGTTACAGTTTGGGGAATTATGGTAGTGAAGAAAATAGCAAACTAAAGTAGCTAGAGCAGAATTTAGGAAAGGTACAGTCCAATAAAATTATGAAACACTTGAGCAGGTTATACAACTAAAGGAACTTAGGTCTGGAGATCCTTAAGAAAACTGTAGAGGTCTGTGTTTTAAAACACTGTGTGAGGTAGTAATAGTTGGGGTAGGATTGATGGTATTTTGATATCCCAACAGTGCTGTTGTATCATAGAAATCCTGAGAAGTCATTGTTTCTTTTGCCAGCATAGCAAAAATGGGAAAATGCATAACATCTCAACACATATAGCAAAGGCATCCTTGAGAACACATGATTTTAACTTTTAAACAAGAAGGCAGCAAAAAATAAAATTATAAAAAAATCAACTAAAAATAGAAAAAGAAAAACAAACGTGTTCCTCAGCTGCTTCAGGCGAATGATTCTATTCAGAACAGTGACAGATAGCCTCAGTCATACTTTTCTCCTCTGTTCAGATCTTCAGAAGTATGTTAAGACTTCTTTAGGAAAAAAATTGGAATTATTATGGTTTGCGTTAACAGAAGAGAAAATAGTATGACCCTGAAAGTGTGATTTTTCAGATTGAGGAGAAAGTTGAAAGACCATTCATGTGTCCTATTGTCCAAGTCAACCTTCCTACCATAGACTAACATCCCAGCCATGGGCAACAGAAAGGGCCCAGCCGTGTTATAAATAAACCAGACTCATGAAGCTGACTAGTATGCTAGGTGTATATTCACTAACTCACCTTTCGCTTTTCCATTTTCTTTTTTCAATATGATACTTTAACATTCTCAGGAAGGCCTCCCCAGCTGAGTGGCTGGTTGCTACAAGTTAGATTGTATTAACAGTTAACTCCCAAATCATCTCCTTACTACCCTTTAATAGCCCATACTAGTAGACCTCATTCTGTTTATCTATGATCTATGTCACTTCCTCTCTCTCTCTCTCCCTTTCTTTCTCTCTCTCTCTCTCTGTGTTTGTGTGTGTGTGTGTGTGTGTGTTTGTGTGTGTGTGTTCAGGAGTCAGAGAATGGGCAGGTGGAAGCTAGGGATGTCTCAGGTATGTTTCCTTTTCTTGTCCTTAGTATTCCTCTGTGGCCATCTGGCTCTGCACTCCTCATTTCTCCTCCATCCAAGGGCTACCATTAATACACTGAGTCATTTCCTGTAGGGTTCATGTTTCTGGTTCAAATATTTGTTATGCACTAAGTTGACTTTGATCGTGAATGGTGGCAGGAGTCAGCAGGGGAGGCGGACAGAGGGTCTACTCTCTCAGATGGTTGTAAATACAGACTATTAATTCCCTACAGCACATTTGATAACACACTTTAACCTCCTGGGGTTTTACTGAAAGCTCTAGGAGAACAGAAGGGAATCACAAAACAGAGTAACTTTCAAGTTGCATTTTGCAAGTCACAGTTGTCAGACTGTGGCTCATGCCCCTGGTGTTTCTTACAAGGTTCCTTCCTACCTAGTTACAAAGCACTTCCCCTACCTTCTCTAGTCAGGCCATTTGCTTGTGGCCTGCTTATCCCACACCAGGAATGCCCTAAAGATCCTCTAAAATCATTGTCCAAGCTTTGGACATTCTCGACACAGAGAAAAGATGATGTTTTCACTTTATCTGTGTCTTGAATTTGACTTCAATTCCTTATTTCTTCTTCTAGTATCTGTCTCTTTTCACAGTGAATGACTGGAAAAGTACAGTCTTTTAAAGGAGATATCACTGTCTACCTGCAGAATATGACCTTACCCTTTAGTCATAATAAAATGTATTTATGTGAAAATAAAAGTTAGTAATAAATAAAACATACACACACACACACACGTACATATATATGTATACGTATCAATGAAATCAAAACTATATATACACACACACACACGTATATGTATATGTGTGTGTGTGTGTATGTCTCTGTGTGTGGCTAGATTTTTTAAGGTCTGAGTTATCCAATCTTAAAAATAGAAATTGTCTATTTCACTCAGTCTTTCATTCAGCCAAGTCAATCTCTTCTAGAATGAGATAAAATTCTAGAGTGCTCCTCTTGGTTTTAGGTCCTAATCTCCTGTGAACCACCACCTAAATGTAAGCATCTCTCTGCAAGAATGAGCAAGATTTATGAGTCCCTGAGTGACCCAACAGCATATGTAGTAAAGGAACATTTCATGTCAGCAGAGATGAGACTCTGCCTATGTTAACATTTCTGTGTTAGCACACAGAACAGTTTAACCTTAAAATACAGTTTATCAAAAGCTTTATTTCAGAAGAGGGTCTTAGTTCTACACCAGCATAATCAAATACGGAATTCAAGTGTGTGCTGGACTGTCTCCTCAAAATCCATGTCTCTCCGAAACCAGTGAATGTGACCTTAGTTTAAAATAAGGTCCTTGTAGATATAATCAAGTTGGGAAGAAGTCATACTGGATTAGGGTGAGCTCTAATCCAATGCCTTGTATCCTTAAAAAGAGGGAAATTGGACACTAGGACACACAAGGAGAATATCACGTGACAATGGAGGCTGGGATTGGAATAACATCTCCACAAGCTCAAGAAAGTCAAGGATTGCCAGTAACTACCAGAAGCTAGGAAAGACGAATGGAACAGAGTCTCCCTCAGGGCCTCCAGAAGGAATCAACCTTGCTAACACCTTGATTTCAGACCTCTGGCCTCCAAAACTGTGAAAGAATAAATTCTTCTTGCTTTAAGGCACCCAGTTTGTAGTACCGTTATGGCAACCCCAGAAAGCTTTAATGCAGAGTACATTCATTACATTATAATATGCTCTGCAATTTAATTTAAATATTCACCTTGTGAGACATTTCTTGAGCATTACAATGAGCTTGTCAAGATTATTCAAGTCCCGTGAAGTTTTAAAGATGTTGGTTTGGCCATTTCTGCATCCGGTCATGATGAAGTTACTGGGTTCTAGACTAACCTTCTCGTCACACAATATTGGGCAATGAAATCAAAACTAGCAAGCAAGTAAAAGAATAATTATCATAACTAAGTGGGGTTTGTCTCAGGCAGTACTGTAGGGTTAATTTACCTTTCAAAAATATCAATGTAATTTACCACAATAAAAGAGAAAAATCACATGTAATTGCCATAGATGCAGAAGATGTACCTGACAGCCAATACCGTACTTCATCATACTTAGTATTGAAAGAATAAATACGTTCTTATGTTTGGGAGCAAGGCAAGATGTCCACTTATATTTAGCATATGCTAGGAAACTTAGTCACTGCACTGAAGAAATGGAAAAAAACATTAAAACAAAAGAAAGTAAAGGAATAATTAAATATCTTTAGAAAGACAACATGATGGTATGCATAGAATACAAACACTGTTGGAGCTAAAAATAAGTTTAGTACGATTACAAGGAAGACAGATAATATAGAAAAATTGAATGTGGTTTAATACTCTATCAAAAACAAAAACAAGAAATCTAAAAATTATCACTTCAAAAAGCAATAAACCTATAATATTTAGTTATAAATTTAACAAAAGATATGTTAAACCTCACATTGAAAATTATATGACATTTCTGAGGGAAATGGAGAGGTAGAATATGTTGATAGCTGAAAGACCCAATATGGGGAAGTCATCAATTTTGCTCAATTTGATATATAAATTTAATTCAATCTTTATCAAATTTCAACAGGCTTTTAAAAATTTTTGACAGAAGTTTAAAAAAAAACTTCTAAAATTATGTGGAAAGTTTAGAATGCATATATGGACCCAGCATAGCAAAAAGCACTGAAAAAGAAATGTCAGCTTTAGCCATTTATTTTTTCTGTTTATTAAGTGAATATAAAAATATAAAAATATATTTCTGTTTTATTATTTAAACATAAAAATGTATTTATATTTTAGTTTGCTAAAAGTACTAAATATTCTAGATACTGGGTCTGAAAAGATAATTAAGGCATCGTCATTGTCCTCAAAAGTTGCAGACCAATGAGAGAGACTGCTATGGTTTTAATGTTTGTCCCTTTCGAAAATTATGTTGAAATTTAATTGCCATTTTTAAAGTATTGGGAGACAGGGACTTTAAGAGGTGTTTCGATCATAAAGGTTTCATTCTAATGAATGGGCTAATGCCATTATTGTAGGAATGAATTCACTCCCTCTTGCCCTCTCTTGCTCTTCTGCCTCCCTCCAAAGGAAGACTCAGTAGGAAGTTCCTTGACAGATGCTGGCCCCTCAATCCTGGATTTCTCAGCCTTCAGAACTGCAAGCTAATAGTTTCTGTTCTTTATAAACCATCCAGTCTCAGGTCTTTTGTTATAGCAGCTAGAAGAGACAAAGACAATATTATGAATTGTCAAAAATAGACAATTTATAGTATTGAATTCTAAGAAGATTAACTGTAAAATTAGATTTAAAAAGCAGCTTTGGAAAGTTCGAGCAGGCTTCACAATGTATTTTCTAAGCTGAGACCTAAAATGTGAATACTTTTTATTAAAATTTCTTAATTGTGAGCAATTTTAGTAGCAGCTGGTCATCTTTTAAAATACAGATTAAATGTTAGATGTCAGGGTAGAGATTTCTGGGCTGGAGGAAGAGAGATGGTATATTCTACCTGCAGGAAGCCAAGACAGGAAGGAAAGGGAAGAAAGGAATTGCGAATGAATACTCTTAGCCACCACAGGAGCTCTTAAATTAACTCCAGTGATAAAAACAATTACATAAAATAACAGAAAAGCTTGTGGTAAAACATAGGAATAAAGGGAGGAATTCAGTTTATTAGGCATTTTTGAGTAATATGGCTACCGTGTGACAGACCAGTTGTGGGTTATATGTAAGATAGGAGAAAAAAAAGAATGAATACATTAAAAAATCCTAGAAGAATAAAAAGAATTGAAATCCCATTCTACTTACAGCATACGTTTTGAGACTTAATTGTCCTTTAATTGGGTCACATATTTTACTTTTAGTGACTAATCATTCAGATTAAATCCTTGAAGTCCTCAGCATCTCTGAAATTGCTCCCTTTCTTTCCATTCCTATTTCTGAATCCCTAATGCTTACCTTTACTACCTCATGGCTGGATTTTTCAAGTCTTTTTAATTATTTCCCCACCTCCAATATCCCTTTTCTCCTACTTCTTTCTCTACATTGCTACTATTATGTGTTGACTATACTCAAAAGAAGAAAATAGTGATATTCCAGTATTTGCTTGATACACTGCTAACTCCTTAGTCTGTTCTTCATTCAAAGTCTAAGATCTAATCCCAAGTCTGTTTCTGCCTAAATCTTATTTAGTACATTTACATGTACTCTCTTCTCCAGGAAAAGAGAGCCATTTCAGAGCTTCAAGTCCTTCCTTAGGGATTCCAGCCTCCACATTTGTGCTCAGTCTGTTTTGTTTGCAAGGAGTGGTCCCTTTCCTCAAACCAAGCACCCACCAAATCAAGCTCGAGGCTTCTCAAGGGATCTGGCTTCCATCCCATCTCTTCTGAGCTCTTCCTGCCCACCCATGCTATATGTGAAGTCTTCCTACACTCAACTTCCCTAGTAAGCATTGATCAGGTTATTTAAATAACATCGTTTATGGGCTGGTAGTATTAATGTTGCTTTGTATTTATTTAAAATACATTTTATTTCTCTAACTCGACAGAATGTTCCTTGAATTCATGGATTGTGTGTGTTCATGTAAATTTGGATTTAAATGTTGGTTCTAACATCTATGAATTACGTGTGACTTCATTCAACGTTTTTAACCTCTGAAATTTCATAAACCTCAATTATCCCTTCTCTAAAATGGGTTTATTTGTACTGTCCATTAATTAATTCTTTGCTCATTACTCATTTATTCAACATTTATTAAATATGTTCCTACCACACGTTGTATTATCTATTGCATGTAAAGAAGAGAACAAAACAAAAATAGTCCCTGTCCTCATGAAGTTATAGAGACATAAATAAAATAAAACAAAATCTAGAAGGGCACACTGCACATTTTCATTGTCTTCCCTCCTTAATAATATTAATAATGAAAGCTAATATTTACTGAATTATGACTATGTGCCAGGCTTGTAAAACACTGTTCTAAATGTTTTATCTGTATTAATCACCCTGTGAAGAAGGTATTATTATCAATACTAATTTTGAGATTACAAAAAAGAGGCCCAAAGACATTGAATGTTTTACCCAAGGTCACATACTCATGTATACTGGAGTCAGGAGTAAACACAGAAGTATGTACTCCAGCTCTCATGAACTCAACTGCTATATTATAATGCTTCATATCCTACAGAAAATCTCATATAAAGTCTGTGATGGTTAATATTTAGTTTCAACTTGATTGGATTGAAGGATATAAAGTATTGATCCTGGGTGTGTCTGTGAGGGTGTTGGCAAAGGAGATTAACAATTGCATCAGTGGACTGGGAAAGGCAGACTCACCCTCAATCTGGGTGGGCACAATCTAATCAGCTCCTAGCATGGCCAGAATGAAAGCACACAGAAGAATGTTCAAAGACTAGACTGGCTTAATCTCCCAGTCTACATCTTTCTCCCATGCTGGATGCTTCCTGCCCTTGAACATCAGACTCCAAATTCTTCAGCTTTTGGACTCTTGGACTTACACCAGTGATTTACCAGGGGCTCTCAGGCCTTCAGCCACAGACTGAAGGCTGCACTGTAGGCTTCCCTACTCTGAGGTTTTGGGATTCAGACTGGCTTCCTTGCTCCTCAGCTTGCAAGCTGCCTATTGTGGGACTTTATCTTGTGATTGTGTGAGTCAATTATCTTTAATAAACTCTTTTACATATATATATATAAAATCATATATAATAGTATATATATAAAATCATATATGATTATATGTATATATATGAAAATATCATATGTATATATATCCTATTAGTTCCATCCCTCTAGAGAATCCTACCTAATACAACATCCTTCTCACACAGTATGTGCAGTCATAGTCTATGGTTTGTTTCCATTATAAATTAGTATACCACTATCTAATAAAAATATAATTCATATAATTCAAGCCACAAGTGCAAGCCATATATGTAACTTGAACCTTTTTTAGTAGCGATGCTAAAAGAAAAAAAAAAAAAACAGATGACATTAATATTAATAATATATTTTATTTAACCCAGTATAGCCAACGTATTATCATTTCAACATGTACTTCATATGCAAATTATTAATGTAATATTTTGATTCCTTTTTTTTTTTGTTACTGTCTTCAAAATCCTGTGTCTATGCCGTACTTGTAATTCATCTCCATTCACACTAGCCACACTTCAAGTATGGAATAGCCACACGTGGTTGGTGGCTACTGTGTTGGGCAGAGCAGGATTAATATTATGGCTGACCATGTCAAGGCATAAAGCCTGTGAAACGAGCTATAGGGTCCAATATTGGAGCACAGGTATGATAAAAGAAATAGAGTCCTGAAAAATCAAGGTATATTTAAAATGATTCAATCTATTTACTAGTACTTCATGAGAGCTGTGAAGGGGCTCTAAATACATAGAGGGCAGCATAGTTTCTTAAACTTTTCTGTTAAGACCAGGCTACTTCCATTATGTCCTGCAGCTCCTCCACCGCCTCCCTCAGGTTCTTACTTCCTGCATTCTCTGTTATCTGCCCCCATCCCCTCCCTGTGACTTTTCTCTCCTCTTCATTTTCCCAGCCTTCTCTGACCATTTCATCAAACAAAACAACAATTTTGGCTAATTCTTCTCATTTTCCTACTTACTACCTTTGTGATTCCCTTTTCTTGTTGTAACATTGCAAAAGCCCAAATACCCCATCAGTCAGAGAACTCTCCTCAGATCCTGGGGGAACACGGAGACGCTCATTTTTTTTTTTTTTTTTTTTTTTTTGCTTTGGCTGATTGTGTTTGGAAGTGAAGGAGTAGAAGACTCTGATTATCTCACGGAAGAAAATAGCTCCTGTTTAATGGTGTTTTTCTTTTTCTCTGCTGAAATGCAGATGGAGTTGTAGCAAAGTTGAGAGGCACAATTTCCATCAGGAAAAGAGCACATATGTTCTTCATTCCTGTTAGGTTAAAGAAATAAAGAACAATACAGTGCACCAGACTTTCAGAGGAACCTCAGCCCAGACAACCGGCAAGTGACTGTTTTTTGCCTCTGATAGAAAGTGGCTCAGTGTTTTTCCCATTATCTAATCGGCAGTGAGGAAGGAAGGCAGAGTCTTGCAAATTGTAAAAAATCGAAATATAACCCTTTGCTCCTCCTTCTCTTTTACTTCTCTTTACCAAAAAGCAGTCATTAAGTATTTACTTTTTTATGGTCCTTAAAAACAACAACAAAAACTCCCTTGTTGAATTAAGGGTTCGGACTTAAATTCTGAAGGCAGAGAATATTGATGTGTAAGGACATGTGCACGATGTGTAGATAATTGTTCAGTGCACATTTATTTAGCTACCCTCTTGCGTGCTGTGGTCCCTAAGGGATGAGACCTTATTCTTTTCCTCTTTTACTTTTCCTTTCTTTGTCTTGTGTCCCTGACAAAGATTTACCTATCTTTCAATCTCAATTTTGGAAACTTTTAGGTAGGCTTTCCTGATTCCCGAACCCCAAGAAAAAATGGAAACTTCCCTCTTTTGTGCCAAATACTGCATACATGGTGACTATTAACACCATTAGAGTACATATTATTTTATAGTTTAAATATGTCTTGTTTATTTTTCTATCTCTGGCACCCAGTGCAGTGCTTGACATATAATGAGCCCTTCATAAATGTTTATTGAATGAATAAATGACTCTCTTTCTTTAAGCCCCAGACTCCCTTATCTCAAACTATCAAAGTTTTTCAAGTCTTCGTAAGTTAGTGCTACTTGATAGAAATAGTTCATTATTCTCTATTTCTTCTGGGTCTTTGCAGTATCTAGGATTAAGGATGTGGTCTGGAAAGAGATGAATAGGGATTTTAGATTGTAATTATTAAAAATATTAAAAAAGTTGAAAAGTCTGGCTTCTAGAATATGTTTATCAAATAGAGAAAAATCATGACTTTTAGAAGGGAAAAATTCCTTTTTTTCATTTTACATCCAATAGGGTAATTAATGAAAGAAATAAAGAGTAATATTCTCTATTTTAAATATTACACATACTCCAGACCTAGTGATAGGCATTAATTTGCTGTGTATTTTTTGCTTAATTTTTCTTACAAGGAATTTAATGTCTGAAAAAAGGGAAATCTGCAGACTTCGATGGAGATTACAGAGTTTAGCAAAGAATAAAACATGTTTTTATGACAATTAATAAAAGGGAGTTACACTATGAAAGAACTTTCCTTATATACGTGTACATGAATTCTCCTTAGGAGGCTGTGGAAACATTATTCTTTACAAAGTCTACAAAGATAAGATAAAAACAAATAAGCATATTACAATGAGCTGTCCCCAGTGACTGGAGTAGTGACCTAATAGGAATATCAGTTTCTTTCTCATGGTCCTCTCCCAGAAAAATAAATCAACTTTGGACTTGGAACACAGTCAAGATTGATATTAGTGTCAAAGCTGACTTCTACTTTTGTACCTCATAAATATTTTCAAAAGGATGCATAGGCAAAGGTATGTCTTAGTCAAAGACACCCCAGAAATGTTTACAATGACTGAGTGAAGCATATAATAAAGCATCTCGTTTGCAAGTGTAACAGTCATTTCCTTGCTGCTGGTAACAATCTGTATCTCCTGATAAGGCTCCCGCATCAAGTAATCTTCCCCATCTATAATTTTTGTGACTCCCAAACATGGACCTACTGACACTCTGCCCTGCATCTATCAGAGAAGAATAAATTGATAACATTGCTGGTAGGTTTACATGCTGCATATTTTCTCAGAGCAATCACTCAATTTATGTAAGGTTGCTAAGCCCATCAACAGAAATGGGTCTTCTTTCACAGCAGAGTTTGTAATGTAACTTTTTACTTTTCAGTTCATAGGAATATAAATGTAGGTACTGAGTAGTGGAAAGATGTGATTGATATGAAATGAGATTGCACTTTATCAGAAACAATAAGTTATCCCAGCATGCAGTATTGTAGGAAAGAACATGTGAGCAGAGGCTGTCTTATCTGATATCCTAATTGCAGTCAAAACTGGTCTCTGTAGGTGTGGTCAGTTTTAGACAGGATGGACAAGGCACTCCATTTTGGATAGGGTAGATAATGCACTCTCTAGGGCCTGGATCTTAGGGAGCCATGGAGTGTACAAATGTTGCCCAGATACCTGCTAATGTAATCACCCTGTCCCTTAATACTCAAGTAAGGGTATTCTGAACTCCCATTCCATACATTGCAGCAATCACATTCCAAAGATATCTTTGAAGTGTTTTCATCGTATCCATGTTTGAGCTTGTATGCTCACTGAAGTAGTTCAGTTTTAGGGTCTGTTTTTCCATACTACTCCATTTGTCTTTCTATTAAACTGTGTCAGTCTTGAAGTAGAATACAATTTCATTTCTCAGTTTTTATAAAGTGCAACTTGCACAACATTTGCATGTGTAAAAGACTACTGAAGGTAGAGATGGAGAACCCTAGTATGAGAAATGTGAATAGAGAATTCAATGTTTGGCACTTGTCTTTCTAAAAATATTTCCACCAGTCCACCTCAATGTTGCTTGACCCTGAAGTTAATTCCCACTGAGATTCTATCCCTCTTTAGCTTCCCACCTCCACAAAACTCCCCCAAATAATGGTGATTCACTCTTTGTTGACTCTCTAATGGCCCAAAAGGGTACCTGGAAAATAGTGGGTATTTAATAAATATTTTGTGAGTGAACACATGAGGAATTTCCAATGGGCAATGTAATTGGCAGAAACTTTCTAGAAAGCAATTTGGCAATATGTATCGAAAACATTATACATTTGTTATTTTCTCATCCACTATTTCTATACTTTTAGAAAATTATATTTTAAAATAGTCAAAACGCTGGACAAAGACTTAGAAAGACAAGGATGTGGTAATAGTCAGTTTTCACACTGCTGAGAAAGACATACCTGAGACTGGGCAATTTACAGAGGAAAGAGGTTTATTGGACTTACAGTTCCACGTGGGTGGCAAGACCCCACAATTATGGTGGAAGGTGAAAGTTACATCTCACATGGTGGCACACAAGAGAAGAGAGCTTGTGCAGGGAAACTACCCTTGTTAAAACCATCAGATCTCATGAGACTTATTCACTTTCATGAGAACAGTGTGGGAAAGACCAGCCCCCATGATTTAATCACCTCCCAGTGGGTCCCTTCCACAACATGTGGGAATTCAAGATGAGATTTGGGTGGGGACACAGGCAAACCATATCATATGTATATTTATGAGTTTTAATATAATATATCAAAATGTGGAAATAACACAAAGGCCCCAAAATAGAGGGATAGTGAAATAAATTATGGTACCTCCTTCCATAAGATGGAATATTATTTAGCTTATAAAACCATCATATGGGGGAAACATTGGTGGAAATAGGAACCATTACATCCATTCTGAAAATAAATCTTTCAGTGTGTAGTTAAATTAAATATTCATACAACCTATTATCCAGTAATTTCACTCTGATAAATACCACAAGTCAGTAAGTTACAGGTGCACAAATATAGATTGGCAGTAAAATAGCAGCCCATTCATAGGGAAACACAATATATGAGCTCCTGAAATAAACAACACAACTGAAAACTCATGAAATAACAATAACAGGGCTCATGGAAGAAATGAGATTGAGACAGCTCACTCCAAAGCTTTACAGTTTTATAAAAAGAACTCTAACACAGATAATAATAATTCTAATAAACACATGGCACCATTTAAAAATGTTAAATTTACAATTAATACATTTTTTAAAAAACACTATTGTAAAATATAAGTTCTTACACTGAAATAAGAAGAATGTCGTTTGGTGGAAAGAGTTTTGAAGAAGAGGACAGGATGAATTAAAAAGATAAAGACAGAGAAAACATCTTCATAAGTTGCAGATGGAGAAACAATTTATTCAGGTTTTGAACAAAATGTGGAAGTGCCAGAGAAAAATTCCTTTGACTTGTTGTTTTGTGCTTGCTTCTTTTGCACAATGATGGGGTAAAACCACGCAAAACATGTTCAAGACAGTGTCTGCAGTCAAAATGGGTCACAGGAAAAACATTGGTGAGTGGAGATTATGAATAATACTGTATTCCTGTGTGGCTTGCTTTGTTTAATTTGTTAGTGTACTTTGTGGTGGTGTACATTACTCTTTGCTAATATAATAAATTAACACATATGTACCTACAAGCTAACATTATATGATTTGTAAAGATACATTAAAATATATACCCAAGATCATACGGCAAATGTATTGTGTATATAACAAGAGTAGATGGGACCAAGAATTGATAGCAAAGGTAAAACTAAAACTAACCAAAAATGAACCTTGTATTGCCCAATAATAGAAGGCTTTGAATGGAGGTCTAATGTTGAAAAACTACATTTGTAGTAGAAGATTAACCAAAAACTATAAACTTGTTTCAATGAAAGAAAAAAGGTTATTATATATCTGTACTTGTTAATATGGAAATGTAAGTACAAATACTTGTGAGTGAAAACAAAGTTACAAAAGAATATTGCAAATGATTCGTATATCTCTGAAATATCTGGAAGTAAGTTTTAAACATGTTAATTGTGGTTATCTTTCAGTGTGATGGGTGATTTTTATTTTTTGCCTCCTAAAAAATATTTTATGAGGACTGTGTAGTTTTAAAAACTTAAACAGGAATAAACTATTTTCATATTTTGAAAAGTTAAACATTTTAAATATTATATGAATATCATCACAACTCATGTTGTGAGTCAGCTGTTTTTGTTTGTGTAAATATATTCAAACACAATAAGAGCCAGTGTGAGAAAAATCAATCTTCACTGAACAAATAAGCAGTACTTAAATACCCTAATTAAGGTGGCAGAGTGTTTCTTTTGTAAAATATTGACATTAATATATTTTAATCCATGAGGGAATGTTACATGGCATTTTTCTACCTCTAAAACTTTAAAAAAATATGAAAAATTATACAATGTGACTCATGATATTTCACAGAGATGTAACTGGTTAAAACTTTGATTAAAAATGTGCTATGTCTTTTGACATTTGAGGAATTTGGCATAAGGTTGGTAAATCAGTGTGTGAGCCAGTGCCCACATTACTTTGTGAACATATGTGCAGGTAATATCTTATTTATTGAGAGAAATCAAGTCATAGAGTAAGATCTTGCTATTAAAAAATACAGTGTGAACCTAGCTGAGCAGACAGATGGAAGAATTGCAAAGGCCTCCATGTTTAAACTACCCATCTGGGTAAATTACCCAACTGGAAAAAAAAATGGAAGCAATAGCCCCAAATTGCCTCCTGAAACATTAAAATCTTATTTGTGGAACAGGAATGGTAAGCTTTTGTAATCCCAAGCCTTCTCAATGAGCACTGGTGATTTTATGAGTAATAGTCACCATTCACCTGACTGAATAGTGCTGTAAATATGAAATAAGACGTTTCTATGGAGTAGGAGATGATATGATTGTCCTGACAGCAAGTGTGCTGAAGCAGCCTGGTGGAGACGTAAGTGTACTGGCCCTAGAGGTAGTCCTAGTCTACCTTTCAATAGCTGTGTGCCTTTGACTTGGAATCTCTTAGAGGACAGTGACATCCCTTTGTTCACATAGCACTGCTTATCCCCCCTCTTGTTAAAGTACCTAGGATAAGTTACATGAAAACAGTAAACTCTATTCAAATGCAATTTTTTATTATTATTTGAGAGACGGGCACTGGTGGAATCATGGCTCACTACAGCCTCGATTTCCTGGGCTCGGCTGATTCTGCCATCTCAGCCTCTGGAGTAGCTGAGACTACAGGTGTGTGCCACAAATGTCTGGCTATTTTTTTAATTTTCATTTTTATTTTTATCTTTGAGACAGAGTCTCACTCTGTCACCCAGGCTGGAGTGCAATGACATGATATTGGCTCACTGCAACCTCCACATTCTGGGTTCAAGCAATTCTCCTGCCTCAGCCTCCTGAGTAGCTTGGACTACAGGCATGCACCACCACGCCCAAGTAGTTTTGTATTTTTAGTAGAGACAAGGTTTTGCCATGTTGGCCAGGCTGGTCTTGTACTCCTAGCTTCAAGTGATCCACCCGCCTCAGAGTCCCAAACTGCTGGGATTACAGGTGTGAGTCACCATGCCCAGCGGCAATTTATCATTTTTATACTCAAAATTAACTCAGTAACACGGTAAGTGATGCAGTATATTTATTCATTCAGCAGATCTTGCTCTAGTCCTGAGCCAGTCACTGCTCAATGGTATGAGCATAGGCAAGTCATCCACTGCTCTGTGCCACATTTTCACATATGCTCATTATAATGTCACCTAATCAGCCTACTGCACAGGGTCAATACTGAAGGCAGTTCTACTTCTCTCTGCAAGTCTATGTAAAAAGGTTTTTATTAAAAATAAACATGACTTTACATACTTTGTCTACTTAATGTATGATAAGTATTATTCTAAATACTCTACATAAATTAACTAGTTTAACCTTCTCAACCCTTTGAACTAAGTACAGTTATTATTTGCATTTTAAAAGGAGAAAAAAAGAAGCACAGAGAGGTTAAGTAAATTGTTGAAAATCACATATCTAATAAGTGGCATAAAGAACCGGGATTTACATCTAAGCAATCTGATTTCAAAGCCAATTTCCTGTGCTCCTCTACTGTTCTGCATCTCTTACCTCACAAATCCTTTACCTCAAAGTTGACATAGATACAATTCTTAGAATTAATTAAAATATAAATACATACTTTATTTATTGGGAGAATAGTTTGTACCTAAAAAAAAAAAAAAAAAAAAGAGAGAGAGAAGAGACAAATCAGCAAGATGGCAGAATAGGAGTTTTCTACCATCATCTCCTCATAGAAACATCAATTTTGACAACTACCTATGGATGAGAATACCTTTATGGAATCCAGGAGCCTAGCAGAGAAGTTCCAGCACATAGTTGGGGCAAAAAATCTGAGAATAGATGTGTTGATAAGGGTAAGAAGAAGAATGTCACTTTATCCACATCACTCCTCCCCCAAGGTGGCCCAGCTCAATGCCAAGTGAGACCTTCCTCCTCGGACTGCGATTCCTCCCATGGGTAAAAGTGAGGGAATAATGAGTACCTGGCATCCTGAACCCACTTATTACTTGTCCCACCCTGAATACTGAGGTAATCAGCATGGCTGAGAGGTTAAGAGGGGCTGGGAACAGGAAAGACAGGCAGGGATCCATAGCAGGCAGGACTTAGTCCTCAACAAATGACCATGGAGCCTACAAACCACTTCACGGACTTCATAAGAAAGTCCACCCATGAGCTGCTTGGGACACCTCACCTAGAGATCCCCACCAATTGGTCCATGGGCACCCTCGATGCTCCATACAACTCACTCCCTATTTCTGCAGCCACCATCCCACATGCATCCCCATGGATGGCAAGTGTGAGCCTCTTCAGATGGCTTTTGAGTATGTGCAGACAGCTGGCCTGAGCAGGACTGGGAGAAGGCATACAAAGTGCACATTTCAGACAATACCCAAGGAAAAATAAATGAGAGGTTCACAGAACTTGGCCTGGCTTATTGGGATCAAGAGAAGGCATACAATATTAAAAATTTTCCCTTCCCACAAGAGGGAACAAGATGTGTGGAACAGATGCATGCACAGACTAGGTCTGAGAGAGCCTCAGGATATATCAATAATAAACAGATATGAACCCAATGTCAAAAAAACCTAAGTATACTAAGCAACTATTAACAGAATAGAAGTGATAAATACACAGTAAGACAATAATGCTAGGAATTTTAATATCCTGCTTTTAACAATGGACGGATCATCTTCACAAAAATCAATAAGAAAACACTGAAATTGAACAATGCTTTAAACCAAATGTACTTGACATATGGAACATTCTATCCAAGAGTAGCAGAATATACATTCTTCTCAAGCATACATAAATAGGATAGACCATATATTATGTGACAAAACAAGTCTAAACAAATTAAAAATTATGTAAATTATATCAAGTGTATTTTCTGAAACCACAGTGGTTTGAAACTAGAAATCAGTAACCAGAGAAAACCTGGAAAATTCAAAAATATGTGGAAATTAAAAACACACTCCATAGCAACCAATGCCTTAAACAAGAAATCAAAATGGAAATCTAAAAATACTTTGAGATAAACAAAAATGGAAACAGAATGTACTAAAACTTACAGGGTGTGGCAAAAGCAGTTCAATAGGATGTTTACAGTAATAATCCCTACAGAAAAAAGAAGGCTCTCAAACAATTTAACTTTGCACCTCAAGCAACTAGACAAAGAAAAACAAACCAAGCCCAAAGTTATCAGAAGGAAGGAAATAACAAAGATCAGAGCAGAAATAAATAGACAGTAGACAACAACAGAAAAATTTACTGAAACAAAGTTTTTTTAAAGATAAATAAAATTGACAAACATCTAACTAGACTAAGGGAAAAAAAGGATATAAAGTTCAAGTAAATAAAATCAGAAATAGAAGACATTTTAACTGATAACACAGAAATACAAAAAAAGAGTGCCATGAAGAATTATATGCCAACAAATTGGATAACATAGAATAAATGAATAAATTCCTAGACACATATAATCTACCAACACCGAATCATGAAGAAATAAAAAATCTAAACAGACCTATAGGGTAAGGAGGCTGAATCAGTAGTCCAAAACCTTCCAATAAAGAATAGCCCAGGATCAGACTGCTTCACTGGTGCATTCTAACAGACATTTCTAGAAGAATTCATAAACATTTTTCCTGAACTCTTCCAAAAATTTGAAGAGCATAAAACACTTCCAATCTTATTTTGTAAGACCAGCACTATCCTGGCACCAAATCTAGATAAGGACACTATGAAAAAGAAAATTATAGGCAAATATCCCTGATAAACATAGAAGCAAAAAATCCTCAACAAAATACTGGCAAACAGAATCATACAGCACATTAATGGATTATATATCATCATCAAGTGGGATTTAATCTCTGCAATGTAAGGATTATTTAACATATGGAAATAAAAATATACACCACATTAACAGAATAAAGAATAAAAATTGGCCGGGCATGGTGGCTCACTCCTGTAATCCCAGCACTTTGGGAGGTTGAGACGGGTGGATCACGAGGTCAGGAGATCGAGACCATCCTGGCTAACACGGTGAAACTTTGTGTCTACTAAAAACACACAAAAAAATTAGCCCGGTGTGGTGGCGGGCATCTGTAGTCCCAGCTACTCGGTGGGGGGGGGGTGTGGGGGGGTGGTGGCTGAGGCAGGAGAATGGCGTGAACCCTGGAGGCGGAGCTTTCAGTGAGCCGAGATCGCGCCACTGCACCCCAGCCTGGGCGACTGAGCGATATTCTGTCTCAAAAACAAACAAACAAACAAACAAAAGAATAAAAATCATATAATTATCTCAGTAGATGTAAGAAAAGCATTTAACAATATTCAAACTCGTTTAATGACAAAAACTGTCAACAATTTAGGTAAAGAAGGAATGTGCTTCAAAATAATGAAGGCCATATATGACAAACTCACAGCTAACATCATAATGGTGAAAGCTGAAAGCTTTTCCTTTAAGATTAGGGAAGACAAGGATGCCTACTTTAACAATTTCTGTTAAACATAGTGCTGGATATCCTAGCCAGAGGAATTAGGCAAGAAAGATAAAAGATATCCACGTTAGAAAGAAAAAATTAAAATTATCTCTTTTTGCATAGGACATGATCTTATAGGTAGAAAACCCCTTAGAATCCACCAAAAACTTTTAGAACAATAAATTAATTCATTAAAGTTGCATTAGAAAAAATCAACACATAAAAATCAATTGCTGTATTTGGTTTTCTGTTCCTCTGATAGTTTGCTAAGGATAATTCTTGGTGTTTATTAACAATGTTATTACTGCTTGGTATTTGTTAATGAAAGAAACTCTTGAGAAGTTTCTGTGCTTGAAATATTATCCAACACTTTGTCACATAAACTAAAATTGGCACCCTGCTACTCATGGGATTATTTGGTAGACGTGCAAAGCCTTGCTTGAGGTTATGTTGGTATGCTATACTGACGTGGAAGAAGATCAATCTTTTGCAATAAATGTTTTTTTTATAATTTGTGTTTTTTATATGGTTCACTAAATCATACTTCTTTGACTGCTGTACTATTTATTTCAGAATAAAAAAGTTAAAGATAATGTAATTGAAAATGTATTCCAGGAAATAAAAAAAGAGCTTAGTTGCTTTTCTATACTGTAACAATGAACTCTCTGTAAAAGATGTCAGGAAAATGTTCCCATTCCAATAACATAATAAAAATATACAGAAATAAATGTAACCAAGGAGTAAAAATGTTTACACTGAAAACTATAAACTTTGATGAAAGACATTGAAGAAGATGCAAATAAATGAAAAATTCAATCCTTATCAAATGCTATCAAAACATTATGATGCTGGCATAAAAACAGACACATAGATGAATGGAACAAAACAGCCCAAAAGCAACTATGACATTATATTCAAAGAATCAAAGGAAACCATGCTTAAAGAATTAAAGGAAGATGGCGAGGATGATGCTTCATCAACTAGAAAATATCAGTACAGAGATAAAAATTATTAAAAAGAATCAAACGGACTTTGTGGAGTCAAAAATTACAATAAGCACCAGAGAACCTCAAAAGTATTATTTTGGTATTTTTCTATAATTATATTTTTAAATTAACTTATTAAAATGTTTATTTATTTTCAAAATTATTTCATCCTTTATTTTAGATTCACGGTATACATAAACAGGTTTTTTACATGGGCCATATTGCATTTACATGGGTTTAGGTTACAAATGATCCTATCATCCAAGTAGTGAGCACAATATCCAATAGTTAGTTTTTCAGCTTTTGTCTCCTTCACTCCCTCCCACACCCCTCTAGCAGTATCTATTGTTTCCATCTTTGTGTTCATGAGTACTCAATATTTAGCTCCCACTTATAAGTGAGAACATGTGGCATTTGGTTTTCTCTACCTGCATTAATTTGCTTAGGATCATGACCTCCAGCTGCATCCATGTTGCTGCAAAGAATATAATTTTGCTCTCTTTTATGGCTATATAGTATTCCATGGTGTATATGTACCACATTTTCTATATCCAATCCATGGTGATGGGCACCTAGGTTGATACTATCTCTTTGCTACGGTGAACAGTGCTGCAATGAATATGTGAGTGCATGTGTTGTTTTGATAGAGTGAGTTTTTTTGATATATACATAGTAATGGGATTTCTGGATTGAACGGTAATTCTGTTTTAAGTTATTTGAGAAATCTCCAAACTATTTTCTATAAGTGGTTGAACTACTTTATATTCCCACTAACAGTGTATCAACACGTCCTTTTCTCTGCACCCTTGCCATTGTCTATTATTTTTTTTTTTACCTTTTAATAATAGCCATTCTGACTGGTGTGAGAGGATATCTCATTGTGGTTTTCATTTGTATCTCTCTGATAATTAGTGATGTTGAGCATTTTTTGACGTTTGTTGGCCACTTGTATGTCTTATTTTGAAAAATGTCTGTTCATGTCTTTTATCCACTTTTTAATGGGGTCATTTGTTTTTTCTTGTTGAATTGTTTAACTTCCTTATAGATTCTGGATATGTGACCTTTTAGGATGCATAATTTGAAAATGTCTTCTCCCATTCTACGGTTATCTTTTTATTCTGTTGGTAGTTTCTCTTGCTGTTCAAGATCTCTTTAGTTCAATTAGATTCCACCTGTAAATTTTTGGTTTTGTAGCAATCGCTTTTGAGGACTTAGTCATAAATTATTTGCCAAGGCTGATGTCCAGAATGGTGTTTACTAGGGTTTCTTCTAAGACTTTTATAGTTTGAGGTCTTACATGTAAATATTTAATCCATCTTGAGTTGATGTTTGTGTATGGTGAAAAGTAGGGGTCCAGTTTCATTCTTCTGCATATGACTAGCCAGCTATTCCAGCACCATTTATTGAATAGAGTTTCCTTTCCTCATTGCTTATTTTTGTCAACTTTGTCAAAGATCAGATGGCTATAGATGTGCAGCTTTATTTCTGGGTTCTATATTCTGTTCCCCTGGTCTGTATGTCTGGTTTTTTACCAATACTATACTGTTTTGGTTATTGTAGCCTTATAGCACAGTTTGAAGTTAGGTAATGTGATACCTTCAGCTTTGTTCTTTCTGCTTAGGATTGCTTTGGCTATTAGGGCTCTCTCTTTTTCTTAACTTCCTTTTCAATTTTAGAGTCATTTTTTTCTAATTCTGTGAAAAATGATGTTGGTAGTTTGATAGAAATAGCATTGAATCTGTAGATTGCTTCGGGCAGTATAGCCATTTTAACAATATTGATTCTTCCAATTTATGAGCATGGAATATTTTTTCATTTGTGTCATCTATGATGTCTTTCAGCAGTATTTTGTAGTTCTCTTTATGGAAATCTTTTACCTCCTTGGTTAGATGTATTCCTAGGTACTTTTTTGTAGCTATTTTAGCGTTATTGGTGTATGTAAATGCTACTAACTTTTGTATATTGATTTTGTATCCTGAAACTTTACTGAAGTCCTTTATCAATTCCAGCAGCCTTTTGGCAGTCGAAGGTTTTCTAGGTATAGAATTATATCATCTATAAAAGAGAACTAGTTTGACCTCTTATTTTCCTATTTGGATGCTTTTTATTTCTTTCTCTTGTCTGATTGCTCTGGCTAGGACTTCCAGTGCTATGTTGAACAGGAGTGATGAGAATGGGCACCCTTTCAACAGCAAATTTGAACTGGCAGAAGAAAGATTCGGCAAACTTGAAGACAGGTTAATAAAGATTATGCAATCTGAAGAACAGAGAGAAAAGAAGAAGAGAAATACAAAGAGATTCAGAGGTATATAGAACACTATTAAGTGTATCAACATATATGTAATTAGAGTATCAGAAACAGAGGAGAGAGCAATAGGGATAGAAAAAATACTTGAAAAAATAATGAAAAAACTCCCTAAATTTGATGGTGAACGTTAGCTATCCAAGAAGCTCAACAATTTTCAAGTAGGGTAAACTTAGAGAGATATATACTCAGGCATATCTTTGTAAAAAATGTTGGAAGCCAAAAATAAAGAGAAAGATATTGAAAAAAACAAGAGAAAAATGACCCATCGCATACAAGAGGATTCCAATAAGACTAATCACTGACTTCTCATCAGAAATAATCATAGCCAGAAGGCAGTAGAATAACATGTTTAAGTACTGAAAGTAAAAACTGTTAATCAATAATCTTTTATTCAGAAGAACTCTTTCAAACATAAAGACAAAATAAAGACATTCCCAGATAAACAAAAGCTGAGAGAATTTGTCAGTAGTAGACCTACCTTAGGACGTATTAAAGTAAATTATTTAAGCAGAAAGCTAGTGACCCCAGACAGTAATTTGAATCATGCAAAAATACAAATAAAACTAGTAAAGATCATTATACAGGTAAATTAAAAAGACAGTATAATTGTATATATTTTCTCCTTTTTTCTCTTGTTTGAGAAAAGTTAATTGCTATGAGAATTATCTTCTTGCTGTAAACAACTAGAATAATTGACAAAATTTATAAAACATGTGTTTTCAGACATTGGCTAACAGGAAATTTAAATCACGAACTAGAAGAGAGGAGATACAATGTAGGTGAGTTCTATTAGAATGAGAAATGCCCCCTAGTCCCCCTTGCAGGACATGGAATGGGAGTATGGTTCACTTCTTCAGTGCTCTGCTGCTCAAACCTCTAGGGGAGCATACAGACGGGCAGACTGTGGGGCTCCGACCCCATGGAAGTGTCTAGAGGTGAATGTTTACAGCTGAAGTCCCAGTGGGCATGTGCTACAAGGTGTTCTTTCAGTTTGCTGTCTATAGGCAGTTGTGTTAACCAGCTCCATTAGACCCCCTTCCTTATCACAAGGACAGAGGGATTTCTGTATTTCAGCATTTCTTGCCTTGGTGTACTGGAAGAATTGGATCACATGTGGGCTTGGAGAATGAGTGCAAGCTTTTATTGAGTAGCAGTAGCTCTCAGCAGACAGGGGAGCTAGAAGAGAGCCGGTTTTCCCCTGGAGTTGGGTCCCTGGTCAGTCCTGGCTCTCCTCCAGCTGCCCCGTCAAACTCCACCTCATTCTGCTAGTCAATGACCCAACGGTCTGCAGGTTGGCATGCTTTTCCACTGGCGTGCTCTTGACCAGCCCCACTTATGTCTTCTACTGACAACGTGTTCCTCATGATGTCCAGCGCTTATGTCTGCCTGCTATGGTCTCAAGGGTTTCTATAGGTGGGGCAGGCCAGAGTGGTCTTGGGAAATGTAACATTTGGGCGAGAAGGCAGCAGTGCCTGTCCTCATGTAGGTCCGTGGGGGTGGAGCCCTAGCCAGGGACCATGCCCTCCTCTGCCCAGCACTTCCCTTTCCCACTTCTATACCACTTAAAGGGACCATGCTCTTCCCTTCCCAGCACTCCTGTATCACTATAATTGCATGAACTTACTTCCCACAGGAAGTAATCAGAGTCTGGGGAAGCAAGACAGACACAATTTGTGAGCAGAGTACCAAAAAAAAAAAAAAAAAGAAAAAGAAAAAGAAAGCTGCTCTCTAAGGGGGTTCTCAGCATCTGCAGAGGGATACTTTTGACTCATTATATTTATCTGTATGTGGTAGGATGAAACTCTCCAAGGCTTGAGTGAGGGAAACACACCAGAGAGGAGTAGGTAGTATAGTTTTCTGAGTTTACACTGGGAATAGTTTGTGTTCTCACCAGCAAGAGTAGAGAGACCTCATAATAAGCAAGTCATTAGGTATAGTGTTCAAAAAGGCAGCACTTTAGTAATAATACTGTATTACTCCCAGAAGTAAAAACTGTTCTGGGCTCACTGCAACAAAGCTTAACATAGAAGTCTTGAAATTATCTAATTGATTCTCAGGGAATGTAATTCTTATCAGAAAAAAATCTAATGCATAAAAAGGAAAAAAGATCCCTGACAAAATCCAGTGTTCAACAAAGTAAAATTCACAACATCTAGCACCAGGTAAAAATTACCAGGTACGTAAAAAAAGCAAGAAAATATGACCTATAAGCAGAAGAAAAAAAAATCAGCCAATAGACTAGAAACAGAAATGACAGAATTGATAGAATTAGTAGACAAGGCTCTTAAAAGAACTGATGTAAGGCATATAAATACACTCAAAGATTTAAAGAAAAACTTAAAATTATAAGTATAGAATTACAAGATATTAAAATTCAAAATAGTAGTTTTAGAGATTAAAAATAGAGTATTTAACATAAAAAATTACACTGAATAGTATTAAAATCATATTTGAAATTACAGAAAGAAAGATTAGTAAACTTGAAGACGTAACAATAGGAATTATCCAAAATGAAGTATATAGAGGAAAAAGACTGAAAATTACTGAACAGAGTCTCAATAACTCAGGGTAACTGAAATAAGACAGGCACCAAAGCTGACATAATATGTACATACTGATTCCATTTATATGAAGTTCTAAACAAAGCAAGCCTATAGTTCCAGAAAGCCTGAGTAGGAACAGAGTGTGACAGCAGAGTTCCACTGGGGATTGCTTGGGTGATAAAGATGTTCTCAATCTTGATCGTGGTGAGTTTCGTCAAACTCTCTACAAAAAATGGAAATTTTATTGAATGTAAATTAAGTTTGATAGAATTTATTTAAATTATCAAAAATGTTTAGTAGACTTCCAAATGTTGGGGAAGAAGCAACAATAGATCTTATGGCAAAAATAAATAGTTTAGGAGAACTTTGAAGTTTCATGTTTTTTAAACAGAATTGTGTTACATTCTAAACTTGAAAAAGACAACTTCTCTCTCTAGCATAAAAATAATAGTTAAAAACAGTTTAGTTTAAAGTATCAATTTATTAATAAATTACTAATGTATTAACAAACCTTTTATACTTATATAATATATTAATTGTAATTTCTATTATTAATTTACTATTAAATTATTAATTTTAAGTGTTTTAAGTATTATTTTAAAGCCACTTAAAATTATAGTTAAAAATACGTAAAATTAATAATAATTACATAATTTAAAAATATTTATTAAATTTTATTTAATAAATTAATATAATAGCAAATAATATTTTAATTACTCTTTTATTTTTTAAATAATCTGTTAAATTAAGGCGATCTTACTTTTATTTATTTATTTATTTATTTATTTAGAGACGGAGTCTCGCTCTGTCACGCAGGCTGGAGTGCAGTGGCTCAGTCTCGGCTCATCGCAAGCTCTGCCTCCCTGTGTTCACGCCATTCTTCTGCCTCAGTCTCCCGAGTAGCTGGGACTACAGGCGCCCGCCACCATGCCGGGCTAATTTTTGTATTTTTAGTAGAGATGGGATTTCACCGTGTTAGCCAGGATGGTCTCCATCTCCTGACCTCGTGATTCACCTGCCTCGGCCTCCCAAAGTGCTGGGATTACAGGCGTGAGCCACCACGCCCAGCCAGGAGATCTTACTTTTAATTCTAGAGTCATTTAGTCAGCAATTCTTTTGATTTCCCTTAGGAAAGGGCTTGGCAACATGAATCAGAAACTACACAGATCCATCTTAGATGTGCTTTTAATATCAATTTTAGCACAAAATTCACAAGAAGTATTAATCCATCCTGATTCCTGTCTGTCTTATATACCTAAATTGATGTTGTCAAACAAGGATAATAACAGCTGGAAAAACCTGGCCAAACCTTAGCTTTATGCCATTAATAGCTTCTCATTGTCCATAGGGTAAAGCTCAAATTTCCCTAAAGGTCCTACATGGCGTGAATGAACTAACTTCCTGTTGCCTATTCAGCTACACTTTTCCCCTTTCCTTTCTTCACACTATGCTCAATTTTTGCCAGGCCATAGCACTCTATCTGCACCATTGTCTAGAGTGTTTCCACAACTTTGCTGCAATAATTATTATTCATGCTTCAGGCATTAGTTTAATGTGATTTTTTTCTTGATGACCTTTCTTGATCTCTTGATTAAATTATGTTTTTTGTGTGTGTACTCCCACCATAACACCCAGACATAAGATTTTCTCTGTACTCCCACCATAATGTCGTTTTATTGACATATATAACATTCAGTTCCCATTATTTGCCATAGTTATGCCCCGAACACTGAACTATCAAACAATGTATATTACTCCAAGGGGAAAAAGGCTGCCTCACTAACAGATGCCAGAGATGAGATTCAAGTTCACTACGACTGATTCCCAAGCCAGAGAGCTTCCTGAACTGCCCTACACTGCACTCTTTACTTTCTCCATACTCTGGTCATCTCTGGTAAACAAAAAGGCACAAATAAGAAAGCACAGCATCTTCTTGTTCAACTTCAGCTGGCAGCTTGTGCATTTGGTGACTCCAGCTTTTGGCAGCTTTTGGTCTGTCTAGCAATGACCTTGAAAGCAGCAGGTATTGATTTGAGAGCTACAAATACATTTTAGCAAGTAGATGAATTCATATAGGACCTGAGTAAAGAAGATCAACTATATGTTAAACTATTTATTTAATGTCTGTCTTGTTCATTGGTAATTTTCTCTAGGATAGGTACCATGTTTATCTTGTTTACCATTACTCTTATTTATATGTCTAACAAATGAGGCTGGCTCACATCAGGTCTTCAGTAATGATAGATTGAGTAAATTAATTAATTAATACATTAGAAGTCCTTCTAGGCCTAGATCAAGTAGGTTCTGAAAATAGCTTTCCCCTAGTTTTGGTGGCACCTCAGGAATAAATTTCACCTGTTTAGGTATCTACTAATAGTTGAGCTACTATCTAACTTTCTCTCTCTGTCATGATCCATGTTTACTCACAGGTCCAGGATCCAAGCTAGAGAACTCATCCATGCCAATATTTTCTTCCAAAGCTGAGGCTTTTTCTGTCATACCTTTCTCCCCCATTATTTGTGACCCAGCTTCATGCCCATACTAGTAAAAGTTTGCATGCATGAAATCAGAAAGTGACTCAGATTAACATAAACAGAAAAAGAATTTGTTAGAAGGTGTCAGATCACAAAAATTATGAGAAGGATGAAGAAAGAAGCTTGAATTATAACCAAAAGACTCAAGGCAAAGGTAAAAATCCTTTTGCGGGGACTTTCTGCTTAGGATACGGCTGCTAGTGATATCACTCTGCACCACTAACTACTCATCACTCTGCATGCTATTTGAATCTTCACTCCATCACACCTGCTTCAAAGAATTTCTCTCTCACTTTGCACCTTGGTGTCTCTGAGTTGTGATTCCTATGCCCAAGCTCTGACTGCCAAAGAGTAGGAAGAGGAAATACTTTCTCCCATTTGGCTTCTGTAGTGAAATGAAAGGTGACCCTTACAGAAAGGGAGCTCAGTTATGGGCAACAGAAACAACAAATGTCAAATACATAAGCTAACTCTGGAATCTCTCTGCTATCATGTGAATATTTGTGACACTCCCCCATCTTCAAATTCACATATTGAAACCTAATCACCAGTGTGATAGTATTAGAAAATGAGACATTCGGAGGTGGTCAGGTCATGAAGTGGAGCCCTTGTGAATGGAATTAGTATCTTTATAAAAGAGGCTCCAGAGAGCTGCCTTGTCCTTTCTGCCATGTGAAAACACAACAAGAAGCTGCCATCTGGGAACAAGAAAGAGCACTCACCAGACTCCAAATCTGTTGTCGCCTTGGCATCAGACTTTCCAGCCCCCAGAACTGTGAGAAATAAGCTTCTGTTATTTATAAGTTACCTGGTTTATGGTATCTTGTTATAGCAGGTCCAATGGACTAAGACACCCTCCTCCCCTAGAAATCTTGATGCTGAATCTCAAAGGAAACTTATCCTACAGTTCTAGACTATCACTGAGTTTGTACCAGGCCTCTTACATAGCTCCCTACCCCAGGTCCTCTTTCCTCCTCTCCCCATCTAAGATTGGGAAAACTTGGAATGTTGATTTTGACAAAATTAAATCAGATTTTAGGTTATTTGGTTGGAGTAGCAGGTACTTTCATCAGGAAGCTAGTCCTAGTCTAACTAAACATATAAAAGATCAATTTGTAGTATCCTGGCAAGGTCATTGTTTTTCCACCTCCTATTCCTTGTCCTTTATCCAGGAGAAAAACAGGTGTGGGGTGCAGAAAAACTGAGAGAGAAAAGATAGATATCTTCTTCTCCTCTGTCCCAGAGTATTTCATACTTTTCCAATATTGTCAAAATAATTTAACCTTTTTAAAAAATTTTAATTCTTCTATTGCATGTCTTTGATGGCTTTAAAAACCTTTTACAATTAAGCTGCAAATAAACATACATAATATAAAGCAATTAACTTTTATTAGTATAATTAAAATCCAAAATAAAAAGTCTTTCAATACCTAAATTTTGCTTACATTTTTAAACAACTGATCTTGATTGCAATTTTGTTGTGGATACACAGTAAACAGTAAATGTTTGAGGTTTGATGAAATTAGTTGAAAGGAAAGAGGAAGATAAAAATGAGTAAAATTATATATGTAAATAAATGAACGGAGAAAAAACTTGTTATTTAAAGGGATATTTTAGCGTGTCACATTTGATAGGTTTTGAAGGGAAGATGAGGGTTAAATAAAAATAGAGAGAGAGTAGTGGCTTAACAGCAAATGCAGGCATTTACGTCCAGCATAAACCTGCAGAGGTAGGGGAGCAGCTTAATGCCAGAGACCACCGCTGCTTACAGCCCGGGGTATTTATAATTTTGGTGGGGAGGGGCCTAGGCTGTATGGCCTGCTGCCTGGCAGGATATTGGTAAGATGTTCCTATGATTAGATGGTTCAGCCCTTTTTTTCAGTGGGATGTGATAGGATATTCCTTGTACCTTTGCCCAGCAAGATTTGATAGGGATGTTCCTTCAAGTGGGCCTTTGCTCTGCAGAGTATGATAAAGATGTTCATATGTGGCTAGGTACAGTTGCTCACACATGTAATCCCAGGACTTTGGGAGGCCAAGGCGGGCGGATCATGAGGTCAGGAGTTCGAGACCAGCCTGACCAACATGGTGGAACCCCATCTCTGCTGAAAATCAAAAATTAGCTGGGCGTGGTGGCATGTACCTGTAATCCCAGCTACTCAGGGGGCTGAGGCAGGAGAATCTCTTGAACCCGGGAGGTGGAGGTTTCAGTGAGCCAAGATCATGCCACTGCACTCCAGTCTGGGTGACAGAGCGAGACTCTGACTCAAAAAAAAAGAAAAAAAAGAAAGATGTTCCTGTGCCTTGTGGTCAGGTGGTTAGGCAGGCTATTTCTCAGGCCCAAACCCCTGTGGCATTTTCCACCTTGACCAAGGCCTGCAAAATGACAGGGGGTTTAAAAAATGGTGCAGTTCGGACTAACAGCATCCACCGAAGGAAAACATGATAGGCCCTTTCCAAGTGCACATTTTCTTACCCAGCAAAGAAAGATAATGTCCCTGAATGAAGGAATGGGACAGACACATTAAGAGCACTTTCTATAATCCCAGCACTTTGGGAGGCCGAGACGGGCGGATCACGAGGTCAGGAGATCGAGACCATCCTGGCTAACACGGTGAAACCCCGTCTCTACTAAAAATACAAAAACTAGCCGGGCGAGGTGGCGGGCGCCTGTAGTCCCAGCTACTCGGGAGGCTGAGGCAGGAGAATGGCGTAAACCTGGGAGGCGGAGCTTGCAGTGAGCTGAGATCTGGCCACTGCACTCCAGTCTGGGCGACAGAGCGAGACTCCGCCTCAAAAAAAAAAAAAAAAAAAGAGCACTTTCTGTAACAGGAAGGAATAGTTCTCAAGAATCACCAGGGCAGATTGGTTACATGCAGCTCCTAGGACCCACTTCTCTAGGACTCCAAATTATGGAGTTGCAGCCCAGGAGTCTGCCTGCAGCTGTCTCTCAGATACAATATGAGAAACTAGGCAATAGGGAGCAGACCAGCACAGGCTCGGATTTGATTTGCAGCTACAGCCAGTAGCTACAAAAGGGCAGGGTTTTGTAGTCTTGCTTCTTGAATTTTGTATTTCTAACTTATTTATTTGTTTGTTTGTTTACAGGAGAAAATGTTTCACTTCCTTCTACCCCCAAAGTTGGGAGAAGGTTTTAACAAAAGAAGAGCTTGGAGATCAGGGTGCCCTGAAATATTTTTTTAAATTGTTTTTTTTTTTTATTTTTTATTTTTTATTTTGTTGAGGAAAGTCTCCCCAGTCATAAATAATTAACCTAACTGGCATTTCGTATAGTGTCTTTCTCTTTTATTTTTTTCTGTGCACTGTAGATCCTTGACTACTGGGTACTGCTGGAACTGTAAATTGCTTATGGGGGAGTTGAACAATTTCTACCGTAACCTTATGTTACTGTAACATTTTGCACAATATGTATATAATTTCTAGTGAAAGCTTTTCATAGAACTGAACACTCTACAGGTATTCCGCCTACATAGCCATTTAATTTCATAACCCTGATAGATTTCCCTATGATGTTGCTAGGAGACCAAGACACTTCCAAACAAAGGATACTGAATGTATCAACCATGTGGATAGCTGCTCCCCCCAATTCATTTGCTGTGGCAAATATGGCTTCCTTAAGATCTGCTGTTTATGAAAATATAGTAACAACGGGGAAATTGCCTAGCATGCTGACTTAGGGGTGCGGTTCTCTTTTAAGTAAGATCACTAATTTTCTCTTTTCCCTATTTTATGACCATGAAATTGAAACAGGGCTATGGGGTTTTATTTTTCTCATGGGGCAAAGACTTGCGTTCTGCTGTTGTTCTACTACATTTTAGAACTATAGAAAATAGAGAAAGAACCAAATAATCAAAAATTTTAGAGTTGAAAATTGTTGAGAAATCAATTTCCCTCAATATTCCCTAAAATTCCCACTAATTTTCATTATTTCATACCTTTGGAGGTACATTATGTCAGGCATGGTATGCCAAGATTCTCTATTGATGTTATAATTTATATTCTAGGGTGGCAATCTAATTAGCAAAAATCACATCAGCAATTTTTATATTTTAAAAATTTTAGAAGTTTTCAGGAAAAGGTCTTGTTTACTATCAAATGAAACTCTGGGGAAGGTCAGTGAAATACCAGTGCAGCAGCCCTCTTATAGTTAGGTACAAATAGAAGCTGCCTCTGTGATCATTGTTATCGATGGAATGTTTGTGACCTCCCCGCTTCCCAACTAAATTCATATGTTGAAGCTTTAACCCCAAATTTGATGGTATTTGGAGATAGGGCCTTTGGGAGGTGATTAGGATTAGAAGGGGTCGTAAGGATGGAGTTGCTGTGATGGGATTAGTGACATTGTAAGAAGAGACTAGAGAGCTTATGCTTGTACACTCTATCTCTCTCTGTCTGACTGTCTCTCTCTCACCCTTCCATATGAGGGCACAGCAAAAAGACAGCTATCTGCAAGTCATGAAGACAGCCATTACCAGGGACCAAATTGAATGGCACCTTGATCTTGTGCTTTCCAGTCTCCAGAGCTGTGAGAAATAAATGCTTGCTGTTCAAACTATCCAGTCTATGGTATTTTGTTATGACAGTCTGAGCTGACTAAGATAACCAGAAACCTAGAACAAAACTGAGAGACTAGACAGTGCATGTTCCAGAAAAAAAAAAAAAAAAAAAAAGTACTTGATCCAGAAAAAAGTAGATAGCTAATGGGACTGTAATCTGGCAAAATATCTGCAGAAACTGCCTTTTCTAGTTTCAGCCCTCCATTGCTTATTATCCGCAATCTCTGCTCCCTCTTGACATTCATCTTTTGAATATGTCCCCCTTCTACTTAAACAGTTCCCTTTGGCCGGAAGACTTTATACTTGTTGAACTTCCAATGGACCTTTCAGATGTCAGCTCACTTGCTCCTTAGCTGGGGACATACTTGTTAAACAAATGACTTAGACGGCTTAGTACTTTCTTCTCTGGCACTCTGTCTCTCTGTTTCTGCCTTATTCCTGATCTGCCCCTCTCTACTTTCTGTACCTCATTCTAGGTAACTTCCAGATTTTAGTTTTATTTCCTTTTTTTCCTCTTGTGTTCCTCAACCCTGAAGTGATGACCTACTTTCAAAGTTCAGCGAATCCTAATGACTTCCAAACCCAAATATTCAGTCTCTCATTCTAGCTCTAGTCCTCTGTTATATGCCCTCTTTAAGATACAGTAACATAGAGGTTCAGCTGTCATTTCAAATTCTACTTGGTTAAAACAGATAAAACAACAAAGGCTTTTGGGAATCATAAATATTTAGTGCTATGTGACTTTGGGAAAATTATTTAACCTCTCTAATCTCTATTTTATTAGTTATAAAATTTAAATATTAATACTTGATTAATACTTATCTTTCAATACTGTTTAAGGAATTGTGAAAAAATATGTATGATGAGTGTGTATGTATATTGCTTAGTACTCAGTGTCTGAGACAGCAGCAAATAATAAGCTATTATTACTTTACATATTAGAATAAATTATCTCCTCAACCTTGTACACTTGTCTTGTCATTTTAGTTTTAAAACAACAAAACTCCCATTTAAGAACTCACTTAGGCTCAATATTTTAGAGTCATTTTTCTATTCCACAAATAAGTCAAATTGGAAATCAAATCCTGTTACTTCTTCTTTCGAATTGTGTCTCTAGTTCAACATGCTGAATTCAAAATGTTGCTCTCTTTTTTACCACCATGATGCAGATCCACACTCTTGGTCCTGGACCATATAACTAGTCTTTAATCAATTGTTCTGCTTCCAAGTCTCTTACACTGTGCCTGTTACTCATTCAATCTTCCCAGTGTGTGTAACTTTACCAATGCAATCCTGGAAATGCCTAGTATGACTTTTAGCAGAATCAAGTCCAGGTGTCTCTTCCCACTTTCAGTTCTTCTCTCTTACCTGTCTAACCTGTCCTGCTTGTGGATCGCACAGCCCCAATGATCCAATCAGTTCTTTCTTTTTCTGGCCTCTAATATTTTGTGCCTCATGACAGCCCCCATTTGTTTGCTCTTTATCATGCTGTTCCCTTCTGCCTAGAAGAGGTCCATGGCTCCGCTCTGTCAATTCTTTTTCTCAAAGCTCACATCCAAGTACTTATTCAAATTTCTGTAAATTTCTCCATCTACAACTCCATGATGATCTAACAATTACATATTTGGCATGTTCTTTAACCCTGGTTTTTTTCAGTATGACTTTATTCTATGGTCTTTGAATACAGGAAGTTTATCTTCTGATTTTTCTTTCCCTTTGCTGTGCCTAAGCAATTCTGAGTTTATACATATAATTTTTAATTTGTATTGTTTACTGTTACCAGAAACAGAGAGCTACTAGGTTGAATCACTTGAAATTATCAATATTTGACCAGTTTTGACCTATAACACTAACAATTTCATATGATTCAGCCTAATGACTTGATGTCCTGACCTCAAATGACTTGCGAAAATATCAAATGGTCTCTTTCTCATGTTAGAAAATTAATATTTGCATTTCAGAAACCAAGAACAGGTTACTCTCCTCATATCTCACTTCATATATTCAAAAAAGACATTTCTCATTGTTCTTTTAAATGTCAGTTCAAATTTGTTTACTAAATAAGTTGATGGAAGAAATATTGAAGGTGATTAATATACTTTAGATCCATACTTGTTTTATAAAGAGAGATTTCTATGATGTACAATGGAGTTATTAACATGTACAATAGAATCAGACAAACCAGGCCTCAGCTTTGCCACTATCCTGGGTAACCTTGAGCAGCATATGTAAACTTTTTGTTTGTTTGGTTCTTCGTCTGTAAAAAGGGGTTGTACTTTTGTTAAAAACACCTGCTTCTCAGAGTCAAGGTGAGGATTAATCTAAACAAAGCCCTTGGTACAGAGAAGGCACATAATAAGCAATCTGTGAATGTCAGTTGTTTTTATTACTTTTATTAATCATTTTAATAAAAGAGTACTTGATCTCTTACAGAGGTAACCTGATACCACTAAAAACAGTATCTTTCTGTTTATGTTATGGAGTAACAAGTCATCTTTTCATGAAATTTTTTTTTTTTTTTTTTTTTGGTGAGATTTGAGGCTTCTCAAAACCAGAAAAGAAAATAAATGAATGATCTCATCCTATAGAGTAAATCATTATAATTTCACATTGTGTCTCTCACCTCTCCTGGGTAGAGATGAGTTCAAAGAAGCAAAGTTAATTGAGACCTCTGCTACTCCCTTGTGTTTAGAAATATCCTGAGATTTTTACAATAGATCAATTATCCTTCCTATCTCTTCCATCTCCCACAAAAAAAGACTCAGAAAACAAGTTATCCAAGCAAAATCCAGTTCTTCTTAGACTATAAAATAATAATAAATTGAAACCATGATACTGAGCATCAGTGTTTATCATCATGATGAAAGAATTTGTCTGTTTGAAAAAATTTAATGAAGTGTTAGAAAATACACTTAAATTGCCCAATATTTTTATAACAACTCTGTATTAATATAAGGCTTATTTATATACAGCCCAATGTATTTATAGATTTAACAAGTTACTATGCCTAAGCCATTTGTTAGATACCCAATTAGGCTGACATCACCTCTGCTGATAAATCTATTTATTAATTCAACAAATATTTATGAAAGGGTTATCATAGGCTAAGCACATGGTAATCTGTAGCTTATCCAAATTAGGGCTGCCTCTCATCTCTGGGTAGGACTACTTTTATTCTTTTTATTTTATTTTAATGCATCAAAAATCACAAAATTTTAAGGGCAAACACTGGGCCAAAAGTTTTTTTTTAATGATGTTTTCATTTCCTATGTAAAATTGTGCCCGTGGACCCATTATTTGTGTGTTTCATTTCCTTAAAGATGATGTGCTGTAATTTAGGACTAATACGGACCCCAGAGCTGGGCTCCCTACCTTGGCTACGGGGTTGGAGACAATGGGGTTGCCCCTTACATTGTCAAAGCCCTTGTCAGCCCAACTAGGCAATTGTTCCTGGGGAGTGTTCTGACCCCTTTTATTATATCTTCTTGGCAGATATTAATGTTTCTTGGTGATCTTCAGACACAACATTCTTACCTCATCTGGTATTGATTTTTCTCTACTAAAGAATCAAAATTTCTCGGCCAGGCGCGGTGGCTCACGCCTGTAATCCCAGAACTTTGGGAGCCCGAGGAGGGTGGATCACGAGGTCAGGAGATCGAGACCACCCTGGCTAACACAGGTGAAACCCCGTCTCTACTAAAATGTAAAAAATATATCTGGGCGTAGTAGCGGGCGCGCCTGTCTAGTCCAGGCTAGTCAGGAGCCTGAGGCAGGAGAATGGCGTGAACCCGGCAGGCAGAGTTGCAGTGAGCCGAGACCGTGCTACTGTACTCCAGCCTGGGTGACAGAGCAAGACTCCATCTCAGAAAAAATAAATAAATAAATAAATAAATAAAAGAATAAAAATTTCTTAACAAAGAGGCGTAAAACAGATTTAATATATATTGCATAGTCTCTTCCTTTGTTAGAGCTTTTCATCCCATCTTTTGGAAGGGGCCTAGAAATCCAGAAATCTTGCTTGAGAACAATAGTTAGTAGTCCTTTAATTCTCTCTCTTCCTGAAACAAGGAAGAATTGTTACCTGGCAATGCCAGGGCTTTTAGGTCCCATAAATGGCACTTTCTAAAGGGTCTTTCATAGTTCATAGTTACATGTATTGGATGAAAAAATAAAAATCTGAGTCAGACGGCTCTGGTAAATGCAGCAGATAAGACAAATAAATGATCTCTGCCTTTAAGGAGTTTAGAGTCTGAGAAAAATAGGTTTCGAACAAGTGCACAGAAAGAAGGGAGAAGCATTTCTGGTAGAGGGGACAGTATTCAATAGAACCTGAGGCTCAAAAGAGCATGGTGGTTTTAAGGAATTAAAATAGAGTCCCTATGGCTAAAATGTAAAGTGACAAAGGAAAGAGGACCTGATCCTGATGTCTTCTGAGCTTTTTGCTGGACTTTACCCTAAAGGCTAATGCAGTCAGGGAAGGTTTTAAACAGAATAGTGAGATGTCAGACTTGTGTTTTTCAAGATTAGCCTGACTGCAATGTAGAAAAATGTGGGGAGGGCAGAACGGATGTAAGGGAGTCTGTTTATATGTTTACTGAATTTATCTTTTGTTTGGCTGACATTTTGTTTGAGATTTTTATTTGATTGATTTTCAAAAAATCAATTCTCAAGACTTTCTCTTTAATTTCTCATCTTTATTCCTCTAATACCCTTTTCTGAAAGAGTGTCTATTCTGTTCTCCAATCCTACTTCTCTTTCAAAGATCTTGTGGAAGAGCCCTCCCTTCAGACAACCTTTCTTGATCTTACCATTCATATATAATCTCGTGCTGTTTGCTATTTTGTATTATTGTAGCACTTCCTTGGTGTAGTATTTAAGGCTTTTATTTTAGATTATAGGAATAAATTGATGTTGTGAAGTGTTCACTGAAGCCACACAGAATTAGGTTTTACTTTCTAACTGTATGATTTAGGGCACACCACTTACGTGGAACTTCAGCTTATTTATATGTATAACAGAAGAAAAAAATACCTCTTTGTCATGATTACAATAATTAAATGAGAGAATGTATATAAAGAACCTAGCTTTTGAAATATTTGTGTATACATTGTGTACACCACTATATTTCAAAAACTATACATATATAGTTTGAAATATACATACAAATATATATATACACACACAGTATATACATAGTTTTTGAAATATAGTGGTTTCCTTACAAGGTGTTTTATTTCTTCTTCTTCCTTGTCTTTTTTAATTAATTGAGGAAGGAGATATCTTTTTCAGTTGTGCATCAATTTCAGCACATTGCCTACAGTAACAAATAAACAACTGATGAACTAAATGGACGTTATGTCATATAAACTCTTAATAAGGTAAGTTTCTTCACCCGGTAGAATGGTGACATAACTTGGAATTAGTAGTAGTCTTTTATCCCATTGTATCAGATATGGCTTTGCCCACATTAATTACTCTTATATATTTAGTGAATCTAGGAGAGCACTAAAAATTATGACCTTGAAATGTTGTCTCTGCCCTGATTTTCTATTCTTCAGTGATTCATTGTTCTAGAGGCTGGTCAGTTTTTTGTTTTTTGTTTTTCTTATATCTACTCTCTATAGATTTCAGGCATTAATTTATATTTTGCATTAACCCCTGAATAATGGATACAATTGAATTATAATGCACAATGAAAAATGCTGTGATAAAAAATGATAATGTAACTTTTTATTTTTCCTGTGTGAAAGTGGATTTAGGCAACTTCCAAATGTGAACTGAGTGAAAGATTACATGTAACATTACAATAACTAAATTATAACATTTAAATTACATTTAAGTTAAATGTAATTTAAACATTTGAAGTAAAACATTTAAATAATATCTATACCACAGATTGAAGAGCAAAGGTTTTTATCCTTGTAATAAATAGCAATGAAAATACAGCCATCTTTAGTAATCAGGATAAATAATATCTCTGATTTGTGAACTGGCTTCAAGTACTGGTATTAAACAATGGTAAAATATTAGTGTTATAAGGCTTAGAACTGATACAACTTCCTTCATTGCCTAGAGGATGGTTTGACAACTTTTATGGCATCCAGAAAAAACATTAAGTCTTCTGAGAAAACTTGCTATCATTTAATTGGGTATGTGAATGAATAGAAAAGAATAAAAATTTCAAAACAAAGTTTATCTAGTTTACTGTGAAAGATATTTACAATTTTAGATACAGAAATATATCTAACAATATTAATATTAACATCAATTTCTGGTAATGTGTACTAATTAATATTAGCATACATTTATTGGTTTAAGCCAATAAATGGTTTTTGAAATATTAGTATACATTTATTGGTTTAAACCAAGTGTTAAATTCACTTGGTTTAACACTTAGTACAGAATTTCTTTCAAATTCTGTTAGGAGACATTACTTCTTCAGAACTAATAACTTATGTAAGAAAATAGAAACTTGAAAAATTCGTGTATTTGTTAATGTCCATGCAAGCCATCATTCTTGATGGAAATCATCAAAGCATTTACGAGTTTTAAGTTATATCTAGGGTTAAATTTTGCTTAAATAAGATCCTCCATCTGCAAAGATGACCAGGAGCTTTCCTGATAATAGGTGTGCAATGAGATTATTTACTTCCCAATTTTTCATCCTTAGAAAAAAATTATGAAACTGAAGATATCCTACCAATATATATTTTCTTCCATATAGCAGATGGAAGACAAAAGTGCTGAAAGGGCAAATTTTTTCTAAGATTTGAGCATACCATGAATTCATAAATAATTCCTTTATTATGATGCCCAGAAACTAGTTTATGTTATGTTACACATGTCAAATTGCAATGGCTCAATATTAGACACATATCCAAATTCTTTCTGGGTTGTCAACCTTAAGTATTTTGACCAATGATATGAGAACAATAATAAAAAAATTGGCAAGTTATCTCATGGAAGACAGAATGAGAATTTGAAAAACAGAATCCATAGAGAAATATTGGTAAATAGAACAACACAAAAATTAAGAACTTCTGTTGATCAAGAGACACCAGTAAGAGAATGAAAAGGAAAGCCACAGAGTGGGAGAAATACAAAGGACAATAGAACAGTGACCAAATATTTGAATAGGGCCTTCACCAGAGAGAACATCCCACTGGCTAGTAAACAAATAAGGAGGTGATCAAATTGATTATTCATCAGGAAAATGCAAATGAAGATCACAGTGTGATACCACAACACCTTGAGCAGAACAGCTAAAATGAAGTAGGCTGAGCATACTCAGTGTTGGCAAGGGTGTAGGGCAACTACACAATGCTGGTAAGAAAGGAAATATTGGTACAACTTCTTTAGAAATTGTTTTGACATTTACTAAAGCTAAATTCATATATAGCTATGACCCAGAAATTTTACTTCCATGAATATACCCAACAGAGTGGACTGATATGTTCATCAAATCACAACTATATGAATGTTCTATTCCTAATAGCCCTAATTGAAACAAACCAAATATCCATTAATAGAATGGATAGTTACATGTTCATACCACAGAATATTACACAACAATGAGAATGAACTAAAACAGTATACTATTCAATGAATGAATCTCGCAAACAAAATTTTGAGTGAAAAAATTCAGAGGCAAGAGAACACGTATTTTTTTATCTCATTTACACATGGCGGAAGCTAATCTTTTGTGTTAATAGTCAAGATAGTAGTTATGTATGAGGAACTAGTGTCTGGGAGTGGCAAAGAGGGGGCGTTTTGAAGTGTTGGTAATTACCTATTTCTTCATCTTGGTGTCAGTAGCTTACTGTGTTTGATTTTTGTAAAGT
Organism: Trachypithecus francoisi; assembly: GCF_009764315.1. NCBI lineage: Eukaryota > Metazoa > Chordata > Mammalia > Primates > Cercopithecidae > Trachypithecus > Trachypithecus francoisi. The sequence goes on along the minus strand of NW_022681441.1, from coordinate 1,406,904 downwards.
TTTCACATTGTACATTTATGACGTGTGCACATAAAAAGTATACATAAAATAAAATTGCTGATAAGCCTTAACAAGCCACTGTGGGAGACTTATCTTCCAGTGCTAGTGTAGCAATTCATCTCCAGAGCTTAGTTGACATAACCCTTGGTACTAATGTGTGAACAAAAGAAGAAACAAAACAGAGTTATATGAGGGTCCACTGTTTTTAAGCAGATATTTTTTAAAATTTTGGGTGAATGAAAACTGATAAAAATGTTTCCCTGCTAATTCTATGCAGATTTTAAGCTATACTAAGAAGCAATAACAGTTTAAGAAATATTTGAGGCGAAAAAATTGTCCTCCTGTTTAGAGTTCTAAGACCAATCAAAACAATTTGGAGTTTGCAAACTTTGAAAATTACTTGTAGCAGACTAAAAGTATTTTGGCAAACTAAAATTTAGGAAATTTATTGTGGCAAAAAAAGACTTGTGGTTGCTTTATTCAATAAAAGATAAAAGAAATAGCAATAGACTTGGAATCAACCCAAATGTCCATCTGTGACAGACTGGATTAAGAAAATGTGGCACATATACACCGTGGAATACTATGCAGCCATATAAAAGGATGAGTTTGCATCCTTTGTAGGGACATGGATGCAGCTGGAAACCATCATTCTTAGCAAACTATCACAAGAAGAGAAAACCAAACACCGCATGTTCTCACTCATAGGTGGGAACTGAACAATGAGATCACTTGGACTCAGGAAGGGGAACATCACACACTGGGGCCTATCATGGGGAGGGGGGAGGAGGGAGGGATTGCATTGGGGAGTTATACATGATATAAACGTCATGCACATGTACCCTAGAACTTAAAGTATAATAAAATAAAATAAAAAAAAAAGAAATAGCAATAGTTATTTTAATATAAAAATTTATATTTCCTTTACACTGGACAAAATATGTCATCTCTGAAGTCTGTGATACTTTCAAAATAATGGCCCTCTTACTTTCATATCATTATCTTACATTTTAATTATCATTTCTACCCATTATATGATTTCTATCCTGTCCAAATTAATATACACTTCTAAAATTCCTCCATTCAGTATTATACTTTATATATGTACTGCTGTCTTAAAATCAATGTGTTCCACTAAAAATATAATAATTTTAAGTGGTAGATCTTAGTAACTCAATTGAAATTTCCTTTAAATGAATCTTTTCAAGATTTAAAAAATCCATCTTTTCTCTGGATCTGGAGGCTTAAACAGGTAAATGAGAATAGCCTTAGTGTTTCTGTTTGCCATTGTAGCCCTAGAACAGTACCTCAGAACATGTTGTATTCTTCGAACAAACAATTGTCGAATGAAATATGACTAACGTCCTGATCAGACTTCTGTCTCCTTTCTTCCATGTATCCTATTTTACTGCACTCTTGGTTGCTTTCAGTGACCTCTCCCCATCTACATCCATCAGTCTTTTGCCTCCTTCTCACTATTCAGAAATCTGCAGATTTATCATTCATACTTCCTATCTCCCACCCTATACATATCTGAAAGCTTCAAGAAATAGATTTGGAATCACTACAAAATAATAGGGAACCACTGTCTAGAATTGATTTGAGAATGTGCCTCTTTAAATATAGTACTCAGAATTGGATGTAATACTAATACTTAGGATGTCATGTGAGTAGCACTAGTCTAGAATTAATCCTCCACCTCTCTTACATGAGACAAGCCACTGTTTTAAAATAGAAATTATGAATTTAGATCTTCATCATCTAATTCAGTTTCTATCCACCAGTATCTACCTGGATATATTCAGCAGCAAGGAATCTGTTTCATGAGTTGGTTCCTTCCATTGTGGGTAAGCACTAGTTGCTGACTCCCTTCAGCCTTCTGAGGTAATGGAAATGGTATTTTTACATGAGAATCCTTCAGATATCTTAAGGGACCTATATTCTCTTTCCAAAGCTTTGTCTTCTTTAGTTTTTTTAACCATTCAGTTTACGACATGATTCCAAGTAATTTCCTGTTTTGCATCTTCTCTTCTAAACCAAATCTAGGTCAGTGTTTGTCTTAAAATATCATGCACAAAATTAAATTTAATACCCATATGTGGTCTATTCTATACCGAATACAGTGGCTGATTCTGTTCCATGACCTGGATTCTAAACTTTTTTTTTAAATTGCAGCTCAGGTTGTTATTAGCTCAGCACTGTGCTTTGCTGTTAGAGCTGACTTTAGTGACTGTGGCAGTTGTTTTTCTCATATATCCCACCTTTAAACCACTCCTTCTATATCTTCTTCACTGGGAAAGTCTTTTTTGTTTTGTGGAATAGCCTAAAAGTGCTCTTCTTCCACCACTCTTGCCTCTCTTTTTTTCTTCTGTTCTTTAAGAACTTTATGAAGTAATGACTTTACTCCTGGGATTTTCTTATCCTGCTTTTCTCTCACTCTCCCTATAGTGTGGTTCTGTATATTAAAGTATTAGCAACAATTCAAAAGGACAGACTAAAGCATCCATTATTTTAGCCCAAAGCCATCTTCTCAGCATCAGCATCACAGTCAGCACCCACTCCTTATTGCTGTAAACATGTAGAACGGCAGCCTCCTAAGCTATTTCCCAATGATCATATTGGAAGTTTGGCCTTTCCCTCCACTTTTCTATGCTGTGTTTTAACCAGAACCTAAAATTCTACTTGGACAAATCAAGCAGAATTAAACAGTTGCTTTGTGAAGAACACTGGTGTCAATACTCAAATAATTAAGTCATAGAATCATGAATATTAGGAGAAAATATTATCCAGTGTAACATTTTAATCATAGTAGAATTTCCTTTTAACCCTTCCCTGCTATATAAGCTTCCAGCTGCTGCTTAAAGAAGAGTAATGTTAGGGATCTCACTGTTTTTTAGGGTGGCTTATTTAATTTTCAAGAGTTTCATGCTGTGAGAATCTTCAATATAAAATAAATCGATTGCCTTTCCTGTAGCTTTCTACTGAACTTTCTAGTTATGTCTTCTGGTCCAAAAATGAATAAATCTCTTTCATAAGGACATACCTAAAAATGCTTTAAAATTATTTATGATTTTACCATGAGTTTGTTTCTGGAGAAGCCATTTGGTAATATAATATAAAAATAATAATATTAGTTAGTATTAAATACCTTCCTAATTTTATTATGTACAATTTCCTTAACTATCACAGAACACCTATGAATATTTATGAAGAGCATCATTTTACAGAGGAACACCCAAGTAATGGTCACAGGAATTAAAGAGCTTGCAAGGGTCAAGTGCTAGTCAGTGATGGAACTTGGTTTTAAACTCCATTATTTCCTGCAGCAGAGTTTACATCCTCAAATGCTTCACCATGCCATCTACAGTGTGATGTGCTTTCCAGATTTCTCACCATTCCATTTGATCTCCTTTAAATGACTTTTATTTGAGAGTGTGTGTCTTTAAATATAGTGCTCAGAACTGGATGTAATGCTCACAATATCATGTGACCAGAACTAAGTAGATAAATGTTTATTCCTTTGAACTTGCCTTGGAGTTTGACAAGGATAGTGTGGATATTAAAGATATTTATTTCACAAGCTTTACTGAATCAACGTATACTAGACCTACACTATCTATTTAATTTATCAGTTCCCAAATTATACTAATTTGTATGAATGGAAGTGACAATATGAACTATTTAATTTAAAAAGTAAATTGTGGAAAAGATTTTGAATAAATTCATTTCCCATTATTTTTCAGTCCACCTATTTTTAATGACTGCTGCAGATTAAAAGTCTTTTTAGACTTCCTCTAATAAATATATTGAAATAATTTTACAATATATGAAACTTGTAAATTAATTGTATTTCATTTCATAATTTGTTAAAAGTAACTTTACAATCTTATTTTGCTTTCAAATTCTATCTTCATATATGGTATGTCATAAAAAGAAAACTATTGATCAAAGTGTGTAAAATTTCGTAAGTTGAGGATTAATTAAGCTGGTTAGGATGGAAGTACACAGAACTAATAGAAAGTCACTAGAGAAGTATTCATAATGCCTGCTAGTGACTTATTCTTTCTAGAGAAAGTTTCTTCTTTTGTGTGACCTATGTGTGTCTATATGCACACACAAGTGTATACATAAACACACACACATATGCATTGCTGATTTATGATCTGTGAGTACTTTTGTGGTAGTGGAGCTTCATGATATCATATTGTAGTCATATATCAAAATACAGTCCCAGGAGAACTTGAATTCACTTAAATTGGAGTTATGCACTGATGATTTCTGAGGAGGACATGACCTCTAGATTAGACAATCAAAGCTTTGTTATTTTTTATCAGATCTGCCAAGAAAATCAATTACTTCCTTCAAAACAAATTAAACAGCAAACCTCTCCCAAGGACGTTACACACAGTTGTTTATGGGCTTTGAGACTGTTTTTATGTTCCAAAATACCCACTTTCTTAAGAATGCATCGTAAGAAATGAGTCCAACAAATAAGATGTAATTTTATTAGACAGGTACAAATTTAATATATAACCAATAATTGATTAGGCATTTGTAATTAAGGGTAAGAATTTCAACAGGACCATGTTTAATATTCTCCTTAATTTATTATTCCAAACCAGAAAATGTTGCATCACTTGTACTGTGGGCATTCATTCTATTAAAGAATTTTAGAGATCTACATAGTCAAAAAGTATTTTTCCCAACAGCAAGTATTCTTTCCTTCGAATCTGTAGCTTTATCGACATAATTATATATGCATATACTTACTTACTCTGAAATGATGCAATATCCCCTTCACAGCTCATCTATCGGTTTATTTCATGTTGTTGGCCAAAACTCAACACATAAAAGGAGCTGACCCATGATTAAGAATTTTATTTAATAAAAAAGAAAAGAAAAACAACACAAATAATTACATTATCATAATTACATTATTAATAAGTATATACAAACATATCATTATAATTATAAAATTGATAAACTATCATATGTTATTAATGGAAATTATATCTACCTAACATATGCTTTAAAGTGGGGTGTCTTAACTTCAAGCTGAGAGTTTGGAAACTGCAGCATATACGTTAAGTATGGGAGAATGAAAAAAAAAAAAACTAGTCACATTATTTTGCCTAAAGAGATTCTTCATATCATTCTAGAAATCCCATGCTATATTTGGATGCTTTTTGTGGCAACATAATAAGCAAAATAACCTTGCTCCAAAACCTACACCATTTTCTTTACACATCCTTAAGTACTGAACAGAAAAATTTGTAATGCTACTGCTGTTAGAGAATAGAGCAATGTGTATGTTCTGGTTGTGATATATCAAGGGATGCAGACAACATGCAGCAAAACCATTTAAATGGAACAACAGAAAAGTATGTATAAATCCATCTATACACACAAACACACATGTTTAGTTATATTTATGTCATTATATAAGTTCATTGTGTGCTGGTTAAGAACATACACTTTAGCACCAGAATGACCTGGGTAGAAATCTTTGCTTAAGTTACTTCAAATTCTTTGTTTCTCATTTATAAAACCAGGGAAAGACTTCTTTATACTTGCAAAACACTTAAAAACATGTTTACACATAGTAAAAATGTATAATGCTAGTTATATTATTAGAAACTCTGATATTAAATGGGTTAATGCACTGACATGATTAGCACAATATTTGACCCACAGTTGATGTTTTTTGTTATCTCTACATCACTTGTGCTTGACATTGTCAATGTGTGTGTGGCTTCATTTTGCACTAGCTTCAACATTCAGTGACAATGGACACTGCTTGAAAATGAAGATTCTCATGCTTATGACGTGATCTTGAACATAGCAATGATCATGACGATAAATATCTGTGTTTTGCTGTCTCAGAATATTCTAAAGTATGTACTGCCATATTTGACTTTAAAATATCCTTTGAGAAACCAGAGAAATTGTGTAAAATATGTATTAGATTAACACATTTGTGGAATACCTGTTGAGTAAAAGCATCCCAAGATACAGTACTTCCTCTGAAGGGATTTAAAATCAGGATGGCGATGCAAAGTATGAATACATAAACATAATGAAGTACTATTGAAATCTCAGACTTGACATGAGATATTAATGAAAAAAGCAATTATATCACTGAGGGCACATAAAGATTTATTCTCTGGTATTAAGTCCTAATTTCTCTTGCTAGCAAGCAAAGTTAATTTTTGTAGAATTACTTGAACAGAAAGTTCTGTGGTTCTGACTTCTGGGGAACTGTAAGTCTTGTATATCTTTATCATTGCTATTTCATTTCTATTCCTTCTTTTGAATAGTGAGTTGTTTGGGTGGAGGGGCTTGCATTAGCTCCACACTGAGTATAAACTCAATACTTCGACTGAATTTCCAGAGCTCAGTGTTGCTCTGGCTTGTCCTATATCTTAAGGCTTATAAAGAAAGTCTTTGTTAACTGCCAGATGGTATGTTGACCTAAGGAAATAAGCCTTTAGCCACTGGAAATCCATTGTGCCAAGTACAACATTCCTAAATGAATATGGAACCAGAGATCATTGTTTTTGGTCACCTACTCACCCAGAAGAGTTGCTGAATCCTGGCATTCCAGTAGGGCTAAGGATGGTGAAATCAGAAGAGACTCAGGAGACCACTTGAAAGTATTTTTCCCTACTTAATTAAGCAATAAAGACTTTCCAGGAAACTCTACTTCCTTAGAGTGGGAAGTTTCTATAATGTTGCTGACCTAAGATACTGAGAAAGAATGTGCTTGGGACTTTATTTTCAAAATATATCCAAACCATATCACCACCTTTCCCGCTTCATTCCTGACCCCAGCCATTTTGATCTCTCCTGAGCCACTTGAAATAGTCTCCTACTCGCTCTCTGTGTAGTCATTTCTACAACACTGAGCTCTGGAAATCCAGTGAAAGTATTGAATTTATACTCAGTATGGAGCTAATGCAAGCCTTTCCTCCCAATCAACTCACTTTTCAAAAGAAGGGATAGAAATGAAATAGCAATGATAAAGAAATACAAGACTTACAGTTCCCCAGAAGTCAGATGACCCTAGAAGACAGATGAATTGTTTTAAAATACAAGTCAGATTGTGACACTCTTCTAAAAACCCTCCAGTGGCTCTCCATCTCACTCTAAATAAAAGCCAGAATCCCTACAATGGCCCAGAATCACTAACTGGCATCATGTCTCTGTCTTATCACCACCTTGCCTTCAGTTGCTTTGCTCCCACAGTCCTGCTTTCCTTATTGTGCTTTTAATGTAGGACCTGCTTCCACTCAGGGCCTTTACACATACTGGGGATTGCTGCGAGTATATTGTGGAAATGCTTTTATGGCATCCAGCATCAAGATATCCATGCAGCTCTGCTGTGCTCTCCCCCTCCTCCGGGCATTTGATAAAATGGTAGCTTCTCAGTGAGGCTTTCTTTGGACACTCTATATGAAATTAGAACACTCCCCAACTCTAACAGCCCATGAACTCCCCTGTAATTTATTTTCTCCATTGTTATCAACAGATATTATCATACAGTTTACTTATTTATGCATTATCTTTCTCCCGCTATTGGAATATAAACTCTATGAATATATGCATATTTTTCTGTTATGTTCATTGCTAACTCAAACCTAGAAGAATGTCTGGTCCAGAGAAGAAACTCAATAAATATTTATGCTTAATCTGAAGGCAGATAGAAATATTTATTGAGTTTAATAAATAGAATGAATTGTGCTGTAGACTGACGTTTTTCTAAACTCTAACATCAAGGTGTCACCAGTGACCTTAACCTTGAAGTCTTATAGAAATGTCTGATAAAGCTTCTTTCCTCCAGCCAGTGAGATCTGAATAGACTGTAGCCTAGAGGCCCAATTTGGCATGGCATTTTAGTTCTAATTCTGTATTCTCTGGCTATTACAGTTTTTCTGATATTAAAACCAGCTACCTTGGACTGGCTTTAAGGAGCATTCTTATGTGTGTTGCCAGAAGGCAGATTAGAATAAGTAAATTTTCATTTCATTCTAAGCATTTGGTAGATCTTTTAAGTATACCAAATTAATAAGGATAATTTATTGATTTATTTGCCATGTATATATAATAGTCAAATTGATTTACCATGAAACCTCAAGAGAAAAGGAAATTAAAGAATGTAATTTCTATTTAAGGTATACGTAATTTAAAAAAAAGGTTGCAAACTATCTGTCAAAGTCTCATATAAATGAAGACAGAAATCCTTATGTACTTTTACTTTCTTATGAAATACTGCCATGTTTATAGTTGGTCTGAAGAGAAAAAATTATTTCCCTCAAGTAAGAAATAACAAATGAGGAATAGAATGCATATGATGTGTATTTTTGTTTCAAAAACAGAAAAATCAAGTGACAGAAAACAATGTGATGTATTTTACATCCAATTAATACAGAATCTTATTAAATTAGGAAGAAGTTCCTATTTTCATTATGAATGACAATCATTTATCATCAAAAATTATATTTATATACTTTCATCACAATTTTTGAGTTTCTAATCTGCTTGTTTTTATTTCTCACACTCCATTCATGACTAATCTCTTTCCAGCATGACCTTGGATACTACTGACATTGTCTTCTTTAAAACAAAATTAAGACAGAAAAATGTGTCAGTGACCATTCTCGGTGCTCTATCGAGTGACAGGGACTATCCCAGATACTTTATACACTGGATCACTGAAAATTCCACAAAGTAGATATTTCTATTCTCATTTCACAAATGCAAAGATTAAGATTTGGAGATTACAAATTTACAAAACAGGTGGTATAGCTGCAACTTTAATCAATCTATGGTTCTAAAGCCTGTAGTAGTTTCTTCAAACAAATGTATTTTTTTGGATGAAAATTATACCACACATACATGAGAGGACAGGGTAGATGAAAATAATATGTATTAAATGTTTACTATGTGCAAGTTTGCGTTCAATGCTTTTATTATTTCAAAAATCCTTTGTCAAAGCACGAAGGGTGTCGTCATTCCATTTTACAGATGAAAACACTGAGTTAGAAAGCGGTTAAATATAAACAACTATCAAGGAGTTTAATTGGGAGTCCCACTGATATCTGTTGCCTCCAAATGGCATACTAGTTATACCACACTAAAGTTGGGTGAAGTATGAAATAACGAGTATGCCTAAGATATGAGTATAAATCATTTTCATTGAATTAAGGCTACCTTTGTTCTGTCTCAGAGAGAAATGATAAAGATGAAAATATAAGTGAAATCAGAAACTTTTGTAATTATTTTTCTAGTAATTTTTCTGTAAATGATGATTCAGTCTTTATTGATATATTTAGAAACTGATTATCTCTCTTACTTTTTTGACTCTTCTTGAATATGTTCTCAATTCAAATCATTTACAAATGAGAAATTAATAAGAATATCTTTTCTGTTCTTATTTGGCCTAATTTAATTATATTTAAATTGGAATCTTTTCCCAAAACATGTAAGAGCTACATTTATAGGGAAGAAAGAAGAGGAAAGAGAAAAAATCTTTAAGTTGACAAGTCTTTATGCTTGTTGAAAATAACCTTATGATACTTATTTTTTTGTCTTTCAAATAGAAGAAAGTGCACAATCGAAGTCAGATATAGAGATTCAAAATGGCTGCTATTGTAATTGAGTATTTTCAGAGTGGTCAAGATGCTGTACTACATAACCCTGTAATGAGACACCCTGTGCCTAGAATAATCCTTATGCATAGGAGAGCAGAGCTAAGGTTGCTGTGAGAGTATTCACTCTGGAAATTATGATTTATTTGGGATTAAAATCAGATATTTAGCATTTCTGCAAATACGGCAATCAGGTTGAATTCACTTGGAAACAGGAGTGAATTAGAAATACCCTCTGAACTTCTCTCTTCTGGTTAAAAACAGTGAAACTGACATGGCTCTAATGGCCCTAGCTTTGTTTGGATCCCACACAAACTACGCATGTCTTGTTCCACACAGTCACTCACTTCAACCATGTTCTAGACATTCTGTTTTCAAGAGAAATAAGTATAAAGGAGAGAAAAACAAGCAAGATTTCCTGAGAGGCTTTTATAATTCCTGCAGATTCTGTGAGGTAGAGGAGATAACTTTTTCTTTCTTTGGAATTTTTATTTACAGACCAACTATGAGGAGTCGACCGACATTTCTTTATTATAGCTAGTTCCAAAGGAAAACTTAAGTGTCACAAATTTGTATGCATGCATTAAAAATATTAAATACAAGAAAATTGATAAATGGATAAAAATGTGACTACTTACAGCCTCTCTGTGGTTTTATAACTTCTTTACAAAGTAACTATTGTTTTCAGAACATTCAACAATGTTAGTGAAAACTCACAGTGTATGTGGACCTAGTTCAAATGCACTAATTAGTAAAGCTAATTTTTTTTAAATGTTGTAAAACCCGGCGTTGGCTCACACTGCATTCATCTGCCTTTGTTAGGTCACATCACATTTCTACGTGGAACTTTAAAGCAAAAACTTCTCAGCTAAGGCACTGCTGAATGAGGTCCTTATGTATCCATAAAAGACTGTGCCTTACTTAATGACTACATTTTGTGAGGGCAAAGGAGGTTATTGTTAATTTTCCCCCACTAAGTTCTATGGATATTTTTGGAGTGTTAAAGAGTAGAAAACAGTATAGTTGTATATTTACATCAATAATAGAAGCTGAATCACACACTGAACTCTATCCTAAAGTTTTCAAATTGTGGCTTTTGATTTCTCCTAAATAAAAGATGAACGTACAAAGCGAAAGAGGGATTAGGAATTGTGACACAGCTAAGGAATATTTTAGTGTACATATTAACATACTACCATGTTATCTTACATATAGAATGTGTATTTAAAAATAAGTCTTGACTTGGCATATTATCCAAGAACTGAACTTCATGCCTGGCTCTTAGAAGTATACAAGTTTACACAGCAAAAGAAACTACCATCAGAGTGAACAGGCAACCTACAGAATGGGAGAAAATTTTTGCAATCTTCTCATCTGACAAAGGGCTAATATCCAGAACCTATAAAGAACTCAAGCAAATTTACAAGAAAAAAACAAACAACCCCATCAAGAAGTGAGCAAAGGATATGAACAGATACTTCTCAAAAGAAGACGTCTATGCAGCCAAAAGACACACGAAAAAATGCTTATCATCACTTGCCATAAGAGAAATGCAAATCAAAACCACAATGAGATATCATCCCACACCAGTTAGAATGGTGATCATTAAAAAGTCAGGAAACAACAGGTGCTGGAGAGGATGTGGAGAAATAGAAATATTTTTACACTATTGGTGGGACTGTAAACTAGTTCAACCATTGTGGAAAACAGTGTGGCAATTCCTCAAGGATCTAGAACTAGAAATACCATTTGACTCAGCCGTCCCATTACTGGGTATATACCCAAAGGATTATATATCATGCTGCTATAAAGACACACACACACATATGTTTATTGCGGCACTATTCACAATAGCAAAGACTTGGAACTAAGCCAAATGTCCATCAATGACAGACTGGATTAAGAAAATGTGGCACATATACACCATGGAATACTATGCAGCCATAAAAAAGGATGAGTTCATGTCCTTTGTAGGGACATGGATGCAGCTGGAAACCATCATTCTCAGCAAACTATCGCAAGGACAGAAAACCAAACACCGCATGTTCTCACTCATAGCTGGGGATTGAACAATGAGATCACTTGGACACAGGAAGGGGATCATGACACACCGGGTCCTATTGTGGGGAGGGGGGAGGGGGGAGGGATAGCATTAGGAGATATACCTAATGTAAATGACGAGTTAATGGGTGAAGCACACCAACATGACACATGTATACATATGTAACAAACCTACACATTGTGCACATGTACCCTAGAACTTAAAGTATAGTAATAAAAAAGAAAAGAAAAAAAAAAGATATATGCAAGTTTAGAGCCAGGCACAGTGGCTCACATCTGTAATCCGAACACTTTGGCAGGCCAAGGCGGGCAGACAGAAAGGTCAAGAGCTCGAGACCATCCTGGACAACATGGTGAAACCCCGTCTCTACTAAAAATACAAAAATTAGGCCGGGCGCGGTGGCTTAAGCCTGTAATCCCAGCACTTTGGGAGGCCAAGACGGGCGGATCACGAGGTCAGGAGATCGAGACCATCCTGGCTAACACAGTGAAACCCCGTCTCTACTAAAAAAAAAATACAAAAAACTAGCCGGGCGAGGTGGCGGGCGCTTGTAGTCCCAGCTACTCGGGAGGCTGAGGCAGGAGAATGGTGTAAACCTAGGAGGCAGAGCTTGCAGTGAGCTGAGATCCGGCCACTGCATTCCAGACTTGGCGACAGAGCGAGACTCCGTCTCAAAAAAAAAAAAAAAAAAATACAAAAATTAGCTGGATGTGGTGGCGCGCGGCTGTAGCCCCAACTACTCGGGAGGTTGAGGCAGGAGAATCGCTTGAACCTGGGAGGTGGAGTTTGCCGTGAGCCGAGGTTGCACCACTGGCACTCCAGCCTGGCAACAGAGCGAGACTCCATCTCTTAAAAAAAAAGAAATATAATAAAAATAAATACAAGTTTAGATGCAGAAAGGATGCTTTTTCCTAAGTCACTGAGTCACTCATTCAGATACTGGCAAATGCTTAGACTACAAGATAAGCCTTCTAATTTTCATTTAAATAGTGGCAAATGCAAAGATTACAAGCTAGGTCTTCTAATTTTCATTCAATCTTTGATTTACTTTCTATGCAAAACCATACTTTTCATGTTAGATGCAAAATAAGCTATGGAAAGGTGACATGTTTGACTAGTTTTGTTCTTGGAACACTCTTTTAAATTGTGTGTAGTCCTCTTTTCTTAAATTTCTTTCTCTCTGAGAAAGAGAATAATTGAGCTCTGATTCTCATACATTACTCTGCGCAAGAGGCAAAAAGTCAATAAAGACATTATTATAATTCCAGCCTTAAGAACAGCAGTCACATGCTACACAGTGTGCACGGCTAGCCAGGTATCCTAAGGTTCACAGATTAAAAGAGTGATAAGCTGCACGCATATCAGGGAACCAATCACAAGACATGAGACTGGGAAATGGCAAAGGGAAGCTGACATTTCCAAAGAAAAATTGATGTGTCCAAACTTCTCTTTTTCCAGAGAAAAAGTTAATGTTTCACAATATAAATAGGAGAAGTAGCTAAGCAGCTGCTACACAGTGGCACTGTGCTCTCTCCAGGACCTCACCTGACTGCAATCCTGCCACTGTGTGCGATTTCATGACATGTAACAAGGCAGATGTTTGATTTTTCTTAATACTTTGCTTCTAGTTATTGCTGCCAGTTTGATTTGTTAGGCCTGCTGGTTTGGGTTTAGAAACAAGAATGAAAGAAAACAATTCATATCTCTGTAATGGCCCATTTGGTTTCTTTCCTTTAGGACTGTCAACCCTGGGAACTGAGTCCTTTACAATCACCTGCAGTCTCAGGTCCACCCCAACCTCGGTAACAAATCTTATTTATTGATAAGCAGGCTGGCAAAACTTTCCAACTTACGAGGAAAAATACAACAGCCACACTTAAGTTATTGGATTATGCATTCTCTCTGGTTGAAAAGTTTGTTTGTGAAACCAAATTAAGATCAGAAGATTGTGAATGCCACTTCACAGTGAAAGTAATTAGATGATTAATTAAAAGATAGTGACAAATACTATATAACAATCATTATTATTAAATACTCATATTTAAGAGATAAATTATATTTAATTGTAAAAGAAAATAGAGCATACGGGATCAGTGCTCACCAACCTACTAACGGGATGTTGGTGAGATCTTCTGGGTAGAGATTTAGGGCATTAAAGAATCATTCCAACTATTAAAATATCTTACCAGGAAGTCTTTTCTTTCTGAAGACAAGCTGACTCTCCAAGGAAAAAACTTGTCATCACAGGAGCAGGAAAGGGAATCAGACTTGACTTCCCTTTACTCACTACCTCTAATTGCTAAGTGTCCTATAATCTTTTCATGAAGTAAAACCTAGCTTCGGCAGTTGAATTTCAGAAGACATGTTTGGTTCTTTAATTAAAATATGAATGACATTTAACCCACAGAGTACTTCATCAGGGAATGCTTTACTTCTGCAAGCATTTCTTAGTTGTCTTTTCATTTTGCATTTGCTTATAAAGTAATCATCTTCCAAATCCTTTTGGATTTTGATTATAAATGCAAATGTAATGATATTTCTATTTGTGTCATCTTCCAAAGAGATGAAAAATGTTTATGAATATATCCTAATATGCATTCCTCTTGTCTCTAATAAATAACTGCAGACACATGGCCGCTCTGCCTTCATCAAAAGCAGAAGGTAGAGAACAAAGGATCAGATGATATCCCAAGGTGACAGTGTATCCAAAAGGTCACAGACTGATTAACTGCAGTTTCCTTACGCATTTCGATTTGGGAGTTGGGGTGCTTTTTGTCGTCATGTTAGTTTGTTTCAAAGTAATATATAGGTATTAAGTAATATTTTAAAATTTACTTATAGAATTCAAACATGAGAGAATATGGGCAGCAATTACTTTTTAAGCAAGTAGGGAATGCAAGAGAATTCTTAAGGTTTTCAAAACTGAAGGATTTGTCTGTAACAGCATTTATTTAAACCACCATTAGAATTCCACCTCTTTATTTGTTTCTAATTTCTTATTCTTTTTATATAGATCGTGAGACAAATATCTAAAGTTACATGATTTCTACAAGCTACTAAAGCAAATTCCCAGAATCCCAAGTTAACCACGTGTTCCCAAGAGGCAGTTCTTCTGGAATGAGATGATGGCATGGAATTGGTGAGAAAAGTGAAAATTGCTTTTTCTCATTTACAGAGTGAAAAGTCTAGCCATCCACAGACAAATGACAAATGCAGCAAGGTTTTCACAAGTCTTTTGGCCCTGAAAATAGGTAAACCATTAATCCTTATTATTTTATTTGTACCTTACCCCTATATGAAATGTAAATACTCTTTCCAGCCTCCATTACAGATGTTTGTATCTTAAGCTGAGTGTTAATGTTTATGTATCCCTTTTTATATTATAATGAATAGAAAATTTCCAAATTGCCTCATTACGTAGACAATAATTCAAATTACAGGCCCAATGTTGCAAAGTTAATAATGTCATCTTCATACTTGAAGGAAAGGAGATTATTCCTATTACACTATTATTAAACATTTAACAAAAAGAAGATAATCATGATAGAAAAATTCATATTTGCATGTTACCACTTTGAAGCTATTTATAGTTTCTCTTTGCTCAGAGAAATTTCAGGTATGTTTGAATGGATGACATAGATTTTTTTCCTCTTGCCCTTTATCATTTTTAATCTAGAGAGGATAATGTCTCACACAAAAATTTAAGTGGGTGGTTGCTATCGCTGAATGATTCCCGCCTGTCAGCCCATGGACAAGAAAGGAGTTGAATTTAACCTTAGTCTCCAAGGTTAGAGATAGATTAGATAAATGGGAAACAGCCACTCCTCCCACATCCTGTTCATGGAATGTAGGAAATGACTAAAATAGGGACCAAAGGAAATTTATTGCTTAAACATATCAAGGATTAGTTCCTCAGTACTTTAAAAATGAGTTCTAAACTCTGTTGTAAGAAAGAACTCTGATTTCAAAGACAGATTAAAGAATTCTGGAATTTTTGAAAAACAATTTCTCCCAATTTATTTTTGGAATTGAATAAACATGGAATGATATTTATTCAATGAAAACCTGTTATTTTGTTTTCTCAGGGTAAATAAAATTATTAAAAAGCTGCTGACTCATTCCCCTGGCTGCTGGGCAATTTGCTGTTTGCAGTTAATAAAAAACACTTCTAACACCGACTCCAAAATGTTGTTAAAGGTTAGTGTTGCTTTAGATTATAAACTGAGAATACAGACATGTGGACTTGGGTAGATTTTTGCATATCTAGCATGTCATACTGCATTAAACATAGATACTTGTTTGATTTTTTGATTTTTTTAAAAAATGATAATAGTAAAGAAAGAATAAAGGAGGATATAGTAGAATGATTCTTAAATGTACAAACCAATGAGGTTGAAGCTCTTCTTGCATATTCATAAGTCCACGGGTTTCTTATGGGCATAAGTCCACTTTCTTATGGGAAAGAAAGATTTAGATCTTTCTTTCTAAATCCCATCAATGTTGAAAAATGGATACACACCTCTAGGACACATGGACAATTGAAGGAGGACCAGCATCTTCATTCATTACTAATCAGGAGACCTCACATTTGCCTCAAGAGCGACAGGGCTGACAGTGGTTCCTTGCCTAGAACCTGCCTCTTTGTACCAGAACTATAAATAATTTTTCTACAGCAAAAGAGGGAGAATTTGAGCCCCTTCTTTATTTTAAAAGAGATTAAGTACTGATTCTTTTTATCATTTTTAGGATTCTTTATATTCCTCCTCCCATATTATCATCATTGCTCTTTTGTGTATCAATCCCACTTCTCTTAAGTATTTTTATTTTCAGCACAGGCCAGTGAGCAGTACATGAGGCAAGAAATGATACGATAATGACTGATAAATCATAATGGATGAAAAAGTTAGATTTGTTCTCAGTTTTTACTTTTAGAAAACAAGAAACATGAATGGAAAGCCCTGTCTGCATGGTGGCAACGAGGTGAGGAGATTAATTTTACTGTGTGATTTTTCAATTTTATTACTTGATAGTCCTCACACATAAATAGGGTGAGGGGATGTCATTTAATGTGTTGTAAGTGAAAGCAGTCACAGTCATATTAGAGCAACTCATGCTTAGAAAAAAACAAATTTTATTAGAACACCCTGTCTGCCTGACATGTTTCACTCACAGTTTACAGAAGCAAGGTGGGAGAGTCTGGTGACTGAAATCATTTTCCTAGGTGTATGCTTTCCACAAGGGTAAACAGAGAAGTAAGAGGATTATACGTGCATATATTTTCCTTATTTATTTACAAATATGCTGTTAAAGGAGGACACTGAGGAATACATTTACCTTTAGTTTCAAGTCCAGTGCAGTACTACAATGTTTCTACAGAGTTCTTGACTCCTTACCCATCCAAACTACTACTGCCTGGGTGAAGACGGATGGTGAGAGCCAGAGAAAATTCTGGAATTACTGTCAGTCTCTTACATTGATGGACAGGAGCATTAAAAGAAATCTCTTTTCAGTAGGTGTGGAATTCAAAATTACAACACTCAGGAGTCTGACCCCTCTCATTGTCCCTTCTTTTTCTCTCCCCAGTTCCCCACCTTTCTCTTTCTATTTCCTATAACATTTTCTGAATGAGGTACTATTGTTCTGATTCTGGACTGTTGGCCAGGAGTGGTGAAGGGGCATGTAATTTATTTTAAGAATCATTTGTTGCTAGCTAGTAAAGAAACTTGGCAGAAACTAAGAGGACTCATTGAGGGTCTGCAAATTAAAAATGTATTCACATTATGAATCTGCCAGAAAAGAAAGAGAAATATCATTAATAACATGAAAAGGTGTGCTACTTCATTCCTAAGATGGAATGTAAATCAGTGTGAGATTCAAGTTCTTATCATTCAGATAGGAAAAGATTATGTGTGCAATACTGCCAATATTGAAGTGGATGGGGAAATGTCTATAGGTACATTCTCTTTGAGTAAACATTTAGCACCATCCATCAAAGTTTAAAGTACACAAACTCTTGGTCCAACAATTCCATTTGTAAGAACATTTTAAAAATAAGTATACTAATTCAAGCAGGCAAAGATGAATGCAAGAGTGTTTAATACAACAGTTTGATATTAATTAAAAAACTGAAAAACCTTTATTGTCCGTGAACAAGGGGCTAGATAAATGAAGTATACCATAACCATTCAATGGGTTTTATGACAGATTGTAATATAACAGACCGATATTTTTCATTATGAAAAAATGTAAAAGCATAATGAGTGAAAGCAAGATCCATACACACATGAAGAGAGCTATATAAACACAAGAAAATGTTGACAGTAGCTGCCTCTGGGGAGTAAGAGTGAAGGTCAGGTGTATTTGATTTTTTTATCCTGAGCACATATAAATTTTACATTAAAGGCATGTTTTTAAATAAAGAAAATTGGAAACAAGGAAATAGTAATTTTTTCTTATGGTCAAACTTTGTTTTTCAAAAAATAGTTTTTGAATTGGATTATTGTCACAAAACATTTTTAACCAAGAAATTCATAATTTCAGTTATATAATACATTTCATACTAAACTTTTTTGCAGCCATAATAAGTAATGAAATAATGCAACCTACAGGAGCTCTAGGCCAGGCTGGTGAGGTTCCTGGAGACTGCAGCTTTGCTGACGCCTCAGGCACTGCTCATAACTACCTCCCCAAAGAGAGCTGGACTTCTTATAAAAAAAACTTTCTCAGCCACCATGACAATGTTCCAAAACCCCACTTTCTTCAGTGCATAATCAAGGCTATATTATATGCTTACAAAATACCATAAACACTTTATTCAATACTTCAGTGTCTTTCAGTTATTTGCCTACTGAGGAAAACAACATATTGAGTAAACACTTTTATTAAATGTTATTAAATGGGAATCTCTGTTTTTTTCATTTCAGGAAAATATAAACCTCATTAATGAAAGTTATATCAAACATTTATAAAAGGCTCTCAGGTTCAAGGTAGTGACATATAATTGACAAAATATTTCCAGGGATCACTTAATCTACTAATGATAGAAACTCATTTAAAGTGGAAACATTAGGAACTTCTAACATTATTCAGCTACTTAAGTCAGAAAGTAAATATCTCTTGAGTACACATGGACACAAAGAGGGGAACAATAGACACTGGGACTTACTTGAAGGTGGAGGGTGAGAGGAGGATGAAGATAAAAAAACTACCTTTTGGCTACTACCTGGGTGATGAAATCATTTGTACAACAAACACGAGCCACATGCAACTTACCCATGTAACAAACATGCACATGTACCCCCTGAACCTAAAGTAATGATTGGAAGAAAAAAATAATAATAAAGGTAAATAAGGTAAATATCCCATACTTTTGTGACTTTATTAAGGTATCTATAGGTTATACATTTTATATTTTTTAAAAGATGAGATCTCTCTATATAGATACAATATGTTTATGTCTTATAATATATATTTATATATCTATAAATATATAAGAATATATATTTCTATAACTATAAATGTATATATTCTATATAGAAAGATATGTAAGTATATATCTATCTATATATAGAGTAGAGAGAAAGAAAGCGATTCTGTGATTTGTCAGACAGAAGAACCAGAGAGAGAGAGTGATAGAAAGAAAAAGAGAGGGAGAAGAGAAAGAGAAATAACGGGGAGAGAAAAAGAGAAACAGAAAAGGGAATCCAGAGGAAACATGGCATATTTAAAGAAATAAAGAGAAAAAAGGGAATCAATAAATCAGAGCTATATTGACAATGTTTACTGGATTTTTAAAAAATCATTTGCTCAAAGCTCTTAATGTTATAACTTTAAAAACGGAAACCTAGAAGAGTTTCTCTGAAAGTATATGGAGTCAGGATGACGTTGAAATGACAAGAGGTCCTCCATTTACCTTCCCCACCTTTTATTGAATACTAATTATGTCATCTTAATAGTTAAATATCCAAGAGTAAAATTAAAAGACAGAAACTCAGCCTTGTTTAAGTAGCAAGAGTAGCCAAGGCTCAGAGTGTGCTGGTAGATGGACATTGTGTAACCTATCCACTCAAACTTGCAACGAATATTTTGGGTGTCTACTACATGCAAGACACTGTGCTGTGTTCTGGGCACACAGTGGTTAAGAGAAGAAATAAAGCTACTGTGCTCAAGGTTCTTTAGTACTACAATTTCTTAGCTGCTAGGTAAAGTCAATGTTTCCTCCTCAACAGTAATCAGGGAAATCTTACAGGCAGTCTTTCTTCTGTCAACCATTTTTTATTATTCTGGCAAAGTTAGAGAATCCTTACCTGTGCTGATTTGTTGCCCTGACTTTAAGTTGCTTCTCTCCAACACTAAAATTTCCAGAATAGACCAGGATAGAGGATAGACCTATCCTTTAAATTTTCTTCAAGTATGACTGTAAAGTATTAAACATTTTACTGAAGTGTAATACACATATTTTATTTTATTTTTATTTAGACATATCTAAACCCAGAACATTCAGTGAAACTTTGGCAACAATAGCACACTACCCCCTTTCCAGATGGACAAAGCCATATGCTTCAAGAGCCCCCTATGGTGTCAGTCTTCCTCTGCTCTACAGTGCAAATCAATTCAACACTAAAATCCAACACTAAAATTTGTGTTGGTAAAATCAGTGTTGATTCTAAATCTGGTTGCTTTGAAGTAACAAGGAACATTACATTCTTTCTAGGGTTGATAAGTGCAACTTCACATCCAGCATACTCGCAGCCTAAAAATATACCTATCTGGATTTAGATAATTTTAGGATTTTTCCGGAAGGAATTTTGGAGGCTGTTGACAGTTTAGAGAAAATGGAGTAGGAGAAGCTTTCCAGTGCCAAAAATTGTGTACCATGGAAAGTTACCTATTCACCTGGTTGAAATTCTTTACTCACACTCTATCACCTCTTATTCCTTTAACTATTTACTGTCCGCCATCCCATGTTTATGACAACTTTTATTTCAAAATGACTTTACTTTTATATTATTTATAAATGTTTGTAAATCGATTTTTTAGGCCACTATTGGCCAACTATTTATTTAATAGACTCAATTCTCTTCTGGAAGAAACTACTCAAGGAGAAAAAAGTGGGTTATTCTGTAAGGTGCAGTAAAATCATTACTCTCACTGCACCAAGAATGCAATTAAGACTAGTAATAAAGTTTCCACACTCTACAGTGCTTTTCTTTCTGCACAGGTTGACCCAGGTTGCAAATGTGGGTCTTTTTGTGTGAGATAAATCATGTGTGGGGAGAAGGGACCATTTGCTAGGGTTCTCCAGAGGACGGCAATTTAGAATATTCGGTCAGGAAATTGCTGTGTGGTGTGAAACGGAAATGTAGGATTGTGACTGAGCCTCTAATGTAAAAAATATGTGTCCAAAATTCTAACTAAGAGAGCTTTGGTTATTCATCTTGGTAAACTCTTCCATTTTTACCTTGGAGATTAGTTTACTTTAGGCAATTTTATTCAACTCAATAAACATTTGTTGAACATGTAGGAGGAACAAGAGAGTCCGCTTTGTTCAACAGGGCATTAAAATTAACAATGTTTGGAAAAGATTATTTTTGGGCCATATTAAATTAACTATATGATTAAGATTTTTGAAAATTAAAGAACTTTCTGGTACTGGAAGCTAAGGAACTCATTGGGAGAAACAGAAAATATACCAACATTTCTGTATCTCTATCAAAAGACAAGCTGTGTTGATTGCTAAAAGAGGAGCTTACAAATGTTACAGGGGGACAGAAGTGTAAGGTATTGATTTGAGAAATACACAGGATGAATTGAATAGAGGGTACAACTTCAACAACTGTAAAGCAAAGTTATTCTAGGCAGTGACCTCCAAAGAAAGACTTGTGAAAATTTTAATTAAGTAAAACTGAGATAAATTAGAAAGAAAATATTAAAATAACAAAATTTTTGGCCTAATAATTTGAAGTTTTCATTTTTTCTAATGTGCAAAGTATTTGTGTTCAGTGACATGTCATGTTTAATTTTGTGTCAACTTGACTGAGTCACAGGACGCCCAGATATTTCATCAAGCTTTATTCCATCTGTGTCTGTGAGAATGTTTCTGGATGAGATTAACATTTGAATCGCTACACTGAGTGAGCAGATTTCCTTCCCCAGTGCGAGTGGACCTCCTCTAATCAGCTGAAGAACTGAACAGAACAAAAAGGCCGACACACTTAAGAGTAAAAGGGAATTTCTTCTGCCTGACCGCATGAGCTAGAATATTGGCATTTTCTAGCCTTTGAACCTGGACTGAAACATTTGTTCTTGGATCTTCAGTCTACCAGCTTTCAGACTGGAACTTATACCATTGGATTCTCAAGCATCTGTCTTCAAACTGGATCTATATTATAGGTTATCCTTGGTCAGCTTGCTGATTGCAGATCTTGGGACATGGCACGAGCCAATTTCTTATAATAAATTTATCTCTCACTTTCTATCCATATATGTATATATATGTATACAGAGAAAGATAAATGTAAAATGTAAAATACTTTTTTACTTTTACATTTACATATATGTATATATAGATAAATTTATATATACCCTAACACAGATTTTGATGCTAGGAATGGTTCTAGAGGGACAGAACTTTAAGAATGAATTTTCTGAATTGGTCCTGGGCTTTCTAGAACTCTACTTCCAGTAACAAAGAGGGCTCTGATGATAGTCCAACATGTCACCATTGGAAACACTTAATCAGCCACTTAAAAAAGGCAAGAACCAGTTTGACTGTGTATATAATACTTTCAAACATTTTTGACAAATTCATGAGTATAACAAGATTAGCTGGTTGCTACTATTGTCTCTGATTAAAGTGGGAAAAGAAAAGGATGAGCTCATAAATGATCTGAAATATTCTATATATTCCCTCAAGGAGACCCTTATGTACTGTAGCTACAAGGCTAATATTGCTGAAAATCAACTGTAGAATCTCATCCTTCAATTGGCTTAATTACAACTGAAGGGTAATTCTCAGCCTCTTTGTGTGTCTACTGCTAATGCGAAGGTTCTTATGGGAGAAAAGGCCAGGAAAAAGTCTCTAGAACTGCTTATGCCTGGGAATATCGTAAACTATAGAAATATTGCATTTCTGGGGTGATTACAGAGATTAGTGTCACCATCAAGGACTTGGAAGATGCAGAGGTGATGATTCCCATTCTATCCCCATTCGATTAGCTTATTTGACATACATAAGACAGATAGATCCTGGAGAATGTCAGTGAATTACTGTAAGCTTAACTAAGTGGTGACTCCAATTACAACTGTGGTAGCAGCTGTAGTTTTATTGCTTGAGAAAATTAACACATCGTCTGGTACCTGGTATGCAATTATTAATCTGGCAAATGTTTTTTCCCATCACTGCCAACAAGACCCATCAGAACTAGTTTGCTTTTATTGTTTTATTTTCATTTTTACGTTTTATTTTTGTGATACATAGTAGATGTACATATTGGATATATGAGATGTTTTGATGCAGGCATGCAATGTGAGACAAGCATATCATGGAGAATATGGTACACATCCCCACAATCATTGATTATTTCGTTACATGCAATCCAATTACACTCTTCAAGTTATTTGTACATGTACAATTAAGTTATTATTGACTATAGTCACCCTGTTATGCTATCAAGTAGTAGGTCTTATTTATTCTTTCTGTTTATATTTTAGTACCCATTAACCATCCCTGCCTGACCACTCACCCCCAATCTTCCCACTATGTTTCTCAGCCTCTGATAACCATCTTTCTACTCTCTATGTCCATGAGTTCGATTGTTTTGATTTTTAGATTCCAGAGATAAGTAAGAATACGGGAGCAGATATCTCTTTGGTATACTGATTTCTTTTATTTTGGGTATATACCCAGAAGTAGGATTGCTGGATCATACGGTACCTCTATTTTTAGTTTTCTGAGGATCCCTCAAACTGTTCTCCACAGTGGTTGCACTAATTTACATTCCCAACAATAGTGTATAAGGGTTCCCTTTTCACCACATCCTCGCCAGCATTTGTTATTGCCTCTTTTCAATATAAACTATTTTAACTGGGATGAGAAGATACCTCACTGTAATTTTGATTTGCATTTCTCTGATGATCAGTGATGTTGAGCACCTTTTCATATGCTTTTTTGCCATTTGCATGACTACTTTTGAGAAATATCTATTCAAATATTTTGCCCTTTTTGGATTGGATTTTTAGATTTTTTTTTCTGCAGAGTTGATTGAGCTCCTTATGTATTCTGGTTATTCATCTCTTGTCAGATGGGTAGTTTGGAAGTATTTTGTCCCAATCTGTGGGTTTTCTCTTCACTTTGTTGATTGTATCCTTTGCTGTGCAGGAGGTTTTTAACTTGATGTGATCTCCTTTGTCTATTTTTGCTTTGGTTGTTTGTGCTTGTGGGGTGTTGCTTAAAAAATTTTTGCCCAGACCAATGTCCTGGAGAAATTCCCCAATGTTTTCTTATAGTAGTTTCATAATTTTAGATCTTAGATTTAAGTATTTAATCCATTTTGATTTGATTTTTGTATCTAGTGATAGGTAGGGATCTAATTCCATTCTTCTGCACATGGATATTCAGTTTTCCCACCATCATTTATTGAAGAAACTGTCTTTTCTGAAGTTTATGTTCTTGGCACCTTTGTCAAAAATGAGTTCACTGTAAGTATGTGGATTTGTTTCTGGGTTCTCTATTCTGTTTCATTGTTTCATTGGTCTATGTGTTTGTTTTTATGCCAGTATCACACTGTTTTGGT
Organism: Trachypithecus francoisi; assembly: GCF_009764315.1. NCBI lineage: Eukaryota > Metazoa > Chordata > Mammalia > Primates > Cercopithecidae > Trachypithecus > Trachypithecus francoisi. Next base: position 1,382,401 of record NW_022681441.1, on the reverse strand, counting down.
CACTATAGTTCCGTAGCATAATTTGAAGTCTGGTAACACAATTCCTCCAGCTTTATTTATTTATTTATTTTCGCTTAGGATAGCTTTGGCTATTCTGGGTCATTTGTAATTCCTTACAAAATTTATATATGTTTTTCTATTTCTGTGAAGAATGCCATTGGTATTTTTATAGAGGTTTCATTGGATCCGTAGATTACTTCAGGTAGTATGGGCATTTTAACATGAACATGGAATATTTTTCTATTTTTGGGTGTCCTCTTCAATATCTTTCATCAGTGTTTCATAGTTTTCATTATAGAGATCTTCCACTATTTTAGTTAATTCCTAGATACTTAATTTCATGTGCAACTATTGCAAATGGGATTATGTTTTATTTCTTTTTCACATTGTTCACCATTGGCATACAGAAATGCTACTGATTTTTGGATGTTGACTTTGTATCCTGAAACTTTACTGAATTTATTTACCAGTTTTAATAGTTTCCTTGTGGAGGCTTTAGGTTTTTTCAAATATAAGATCATATCATCTGCAGACAAGGATAATTCAACTTCTTCCTTTCTTATTTGTGTGTCCTTTATATGTTTCTCTTCTCTGCTCTAGCTGGGACTTCCAGTACTATGTTGAATAACAGTGGTGACAATGGGCAGATATTATTGTATTAGGACCTGTTTTTCTCTTTAGCACTAATAGTGTTTGCTTTACATACCTGGTTGTTCCAGCGTTGGTACATATATATTTAAGCTTGTTATATCCTCTTGCTAAATTGACCCCTTTATTACTATATAATGACCTTCTTTGTCTCTTATAGTTTTTGTCTTGAAGTCTATTTTGACTGATATAACTATAGTAACTCCTCCTCTTTTTTGGTTTTCCACTGGCATAGAATGTCTCGTTCCAATCCTTTATTTTCAGTCTTTGTGTTTCTTTATAGGTGAATTGTGTTTCTTATAGACAACAAATTAGTTGGTCTTTTTTTTTTTCATCCATTCAGCCAGTCTATGTCTTTTGATTGGAGAGTTTAGCTCATTTATATTCAATATTATTATTGATAAGTAAAATCTTACTCCTGTCATTTGTTATGTGTTAACCAGTTGTTTCGTGCTCTTCTCTTTCTTGTTTTCTTTCTTCCTGTCTTCATTTAGTGAAGGACATTTCTTTCTGGTGAAATAATTCTGTTTCTTGCTTTTGTATGTGTGTATATCCATTGTATGTTTTTTGGTTGGATATTACCATAAGGCTTTCAAATACTGCCTTATAAACCATTATTTTAATCTGATAACAACTTAACACTATTTGAATAAACAAAATCAAGCAAGCAAAAAGAAAACTAATGAAAGCTCTATTCCTTAACTTCGTCCTGCCACTTTTAATCTTTTTGCTTTTTCTATTTTTATCTAATTGTACCACATATGTCTTGGTTGTAGTTTTTATTTTTGACTAGTTTATGGTTTAGTCTTTTTGCTTAGGATAAGAGGAGTTTTATACCACAGTGACAATGTTATAATATTCTGTGTTTTTCTGTGTACTTACTATTACCAGTGAGTTTTGTATATTCAGGTGATTATTTATTGCTCATGAATGTCCTTTTATTTCTAATTGAAGTACTCTCTTTAGCATTTCTTTTAGGATAGGTCTGGTGTTGAAGAAATCCCTGTGCTTTTGTTTGTCTGGGAAAGCCTTTATTTCTCCTCATGTTTGAAGGGTATTTTCACCAGATATACTACTCTAGGGTAAAGGTTTTTTTCCTTCAGCACTTTAAATATGTCATGCTACTCTTTTGGCCTGTAAGGTTTCCATTGAAAAGTCTGCTGCCAGACATAATGGAGCTCCACTTGTGTTATTTGGTATTATGATTTCCCCCTTGCTGCTTTTAGGATTCTTTCTTTTTCTTTGACATTTGAGAGTTTGATTATTTAATGTCTTGAGGTAGTCTTCTTTGGGTTAAATCTGCTTGATTTTCTATAATCTTCTTCTACTTGGTTATTGATATCTTTTTCTACATTTGGGAAATTCTTTGTTATTATCTTTTTTTTTTTTTTTACAATGCCAAATTTATTAAGTAAATTATGGTATATAGTACTTTACCAGAATGATATATGCTGCAGTCATTAAAAATGGCCATTTATAAACTATAACAACATATGAAATATTAAAGTATGGCACTAACTTTTTTTTTTAATTTTTAATTTTTATTATACTTTAAGTTCTAGGGTACATGTGCATAATGTGCAGGTTTGTTACATATGTATATTTGTGCCATGTTGGTGTGCTGCACCCATCAACTCATCAGCACCCATCAATTCATCATTTATATCATGTATAACTCCCCAATGCAATCCCTCCCCCCTCCCCCCTCCCCATGATAGGCCCCAGTGTGTGATGTTCCCCTTCCCGAGTCCAAGTGATCTCATTGTTCAGTTCCCACCTATGAGTGAGAACATGCGGTGTTTGGTTTTCTCTTCTTGTGATAGTTTGCTAAGAATGATGGTTTCCAGCTGCGTCCATATCCCTACAAAGGACGCAAACTCATCCTTTTTGATGGCTGCATAGTATTCCATGGTGTATATGTGCCACACTTTCTTAATCCAGTCTGTCACTGATGGACATTTGGGTTGATTCCAAGTCTTTGCTATTGTGAATAGTGCCGCAATAAACATACGTGTGCATGTGTCTTTGTAGGAGAATAATTTATAATCCTTTGGGTATATGCCCAGTATTGGGATGGCTGGGTCATATGGTACATCTAGTTCTAGATCCTTGAGGAATTGCCATACTGTTTTCCATAACGGTTGAACTAGTTTACAATCCCACCAACAGTGTAAAAGTGTTCCTATTTCTCCACATCCTCTCCAGCACCTGTTGTTTCCTGACTTCTTAATGATTGCCATTCTAACTGGTATGAGATGGTATCTCATTGTGGTTTTGATTTGCATTTCTCTGATGGCGAGTGATGATGAGCATTTTTTCATGTGTCTGTTGGCTGTATAAATGTCTTATTTTGAGAAATGTCTGTTCATATCCTTTGCCCACTTTTTGATGGGGTTGTTTGTTTTTTTCTTGTATATTTGTTTGAGTTCTTTGTAGATTCTGGATATTAGCCCTTTGTCAGATGAGTAGATTGCAAAAATTTTTTCCCATTCTGTAGGTTGCCTGTTCACTCTGATGGTAGTTTCTTTTGCAGTGCAGAAGCTCTTTAGTTTAATTAGATCCCATTTGTCAATTTTGGCTTTTTCTGCTGTTGCTTTTGGTGTTTTAGACATGAAGTCCTTGCCCATGCCTATGTCCTGAATGGTACTACCTAGATTTTCTTCTAGGGTTTTTATGGTATTAGGTCTAACATTTAAGTCTCTAATCCATCTTGAATTAATCTTCGTATAAGGAGTAAGGAAAGGATCCAGTTTCAGCTTTCTACTTATGGCTAGCCAATTTTCCCAGCACCATTTATTAAATAGGGAATCCTTTCCCCATTTCTTGTTTCTCTGAGGTTTGTCAAAGATCAGATGGCTGTAGATGTGTGGTATTATTTCTGAGGACTTTCTACTCCTATTTCTTTCTCTACTTTCTCTTAGAAGCCAGTAACTCTTAGATTTGCCCTTTTGAGGCACTTTTCTAGATCCTGTAGTCATGCTTGTTTTTTACTCGTTTTGTTTTGTCTCCTCTGTGTATTTTCAAATAGCCTGTCTTCAAGCTCACTAATTCTTTCTTCTGCTTGGTCAATTCTGCTATTAAAGTACTCAGATACATTCTTCAGTATGAAAATTGCATTTTTTTAAGTTTCAAAATTGCTTCTTGATTCTTTTTAACTATTTCAATCTTTTTGTTAAATTTATCTGATAGGATTCTGGTTTCCTTCCCTGTGTTATCTTGAATTTCTTTGAATTTCCTCAACAGAGCTATTTGAATTTTCCATCTGAAAGGTCACATATCTGTTTTGCAGAATCAGTGCCTGTTTTTTAGTTAGCTCATTTTTTGAGATCATGTTTTCCTGGATGGTGCCGATGCTAGTAGATGTTCTTTAGTGTCTGAGCAATGAAGACTTGGGTATTTATTGTAGCCTTCACTGTCTCAGCTTATTTGTAGCCACCCTTTCTGTAAAGGCTTTTCACATATTAGAAAGAACTTGGGTGTTGTAATCTAAGCTGTATCTACTTTAGAGGGCACCCTAAGCCCAGTAATCCTGTGCTTCTTGCAGACTCGTAGAGGTATTACCTTGATGGTCTTAAGGAAGATCCAGGAGAATTCTCTGGGTTACCAGGCAGATACTCCTGTTCACTTCCCTTACTTTATCACAAATGTGCAGAGTCTCTTTCTCTCTCTCTTCTGGGCCACCTGAAGCTGGGGGTGGAGTGACACTAGCAGCCCTGTGGCCACCACCACTGTGACTGTGCTGGGTCTAACCTGAAACCAGCACAGTGCTAGGTCTTGCCCAAGGTCTGTTGTAACCATTCCCTGGCTATTGCCTATGCTTGCTTAAGGCCCTGGGTCTCTACAATCAAAAGGTGACAAAGCCAGTCAGGCCTGCATCCTTCTCTTCAGGATGGTGAGATCCCCTAGGCCTTGGGTGGGTCCAGAGGTATTGCTTGGGAGTCAGGGAGTAGAGTTGAAAACCTTAGAAGTCCACCTGCTGTTCTAGTGTATTGTGGCTGAATTGGCACTTAAACTATAAGATGGAGTCCTTCTCACTCTTTCCTCCCTTTCCCAAGGCAGAGGAGCCTCACCTATTAGCCACCACCACCCTAGGCCAGACTACCAGCTAATGTTCCCTTAAGGTACAAGGACTGTTAAGTCAGCTTATGGTGAGTGCTACCTCATTTGGGACTCACCCTTCGGGGCAATGGACTCCCCTCTGAGCTAGGGCAGATCCAGAAATGCAGTCTAATAGTCAAGTCCTGGAATCTGGGACTCAAAATTCACTTGGTGCTGTGCCCTGCCTGTGTCCATGCTATTACCTGAAACCAGCAAGTCTCAGAGTCTCACCCAAGGCCCTCAATGTAATATCTGGGTATCACTGCTGGTTACTGAGGGCCTAAGGGCTCTTCAGTTAGCAGGTGATGAATGCTGCCAGGACTAGCTTTGTTGCTTCAAGGCAGCATGTTCCCTTCTGGTCCAGGGTGTGTCTAAAAATGTCATCTGGGAGCTAAGGGCGTAAAGTGAAAGATAAGTTGTTGCATTTGACTCCTCCCACAACCAAAAGTGAGGCACAATGCCCAGTGAACCTCTTTGGATTTTGGAAGTGGGATAGTTAGTTTTATGTGTCCACTTGACCAGGAAAAGGAATATTACATAGCTGCTAAGGTATTATTTCTGAGTGTAACTGGGAAGGTGTTTCTAGAAGAGATTAGCATTCAAATTGGTAGACTGAATAAAAAGATTGCCCTCACCAATGTGAGTGGGTGTCATCTAATACGTCAATAAACAGCCTAGAAAAGTAAGGCAGAGGAAGGATAAATTTGCTCTTCTCTGGCCCTTGTGTATCAGCACTCCTTATTCTCAGTCCTTCGGACTCAGCCTGAGATGTACCTCATTGGCGCCCTTGGTTCTCAGGCCATCTGGTTAGGACTGGAACCGCACCATCAGGTATTCAGGGTCTCCAGCTTGCAAATGGAAGATCATGGGACTTTTCAGCCTCCATCATCACATGAACCAATTCTTCATTATAAATCTTTCTGCATATCTCTCTGTATTTTATTGATTCTGTTTCTCTGGAGAACCCTGAATAATATAGGAGATAGCATATTCCTTATTTGGGTGTGTTACTCCAGTTCACTTGCTTAATGATGTAAAAAGCTGCTCGTTTTGAGTGGGACCCAGAATAAGAGAAGGCTTTGCCACATATCCAGGCTTCTATGCAAGCTGCTTTGCCACTTGAGCCATATCATGCAACAGATCCAATAGTGCTTGCAGTGTCAGTGTCAGTTGCACTTTGAAGATTTGGCAGACCCCTGTAGGTGAATTGCAGTGCAGAATCTTAGGACTTTGAAGGAAAGTACTGATATTCTTTGCAGATAACTACTCCAATTTTGAGTAACAACTCTTATCCTATTAGTGGGCCTTAGTAGAGACTGAACACTCAACTGTGGGCCAGCAAGTTTCCATGTGACCTGAGCTGTACATCATGGAATGGATATTATCTCACTTACTGAACCACAGTACTGGGCTTGCATGGAAGCACTCCATCATCAAATGGTAGTGGTATGTACATGACTGAGTTCGAGCAAGCCCTAAAAGAACAAGTAAATTACATGAAGAAGTGGCACAAATACCCTTGTTTCTCACTCCTGCTATGCTATATCCTCTCTCCTAGCTTGCACCTATGGCCTCGTGGAAAGTTCCCCATGATCAGGTGACAGACAAAGAAAAGACCTGAGCTGAGTTTATAAATGGTTCCGTACAATATGCAGGCACCACCCAGAAGTAGATAGCTGTCGACCTGAAGGACAACAATGAAGGAAAATTTCCCCAGAGTTCAGAACTTCAAGCAGTGCACCCAGTTCTTCACTTTGCTTGGAAGAAGAAGTGGTCAGAAACGTAATTATATACTTACCTATGGCTGTGGCAATGATTTGTCTGTAGAGTTAGAAAGTTTAAAGGAACGTGATTGGAAAATGGATGACAAATAAATTTAAGAAAGAGATATGTGGCCAGACCTCTCTGAATGAGCAAAAACCTTGTGTCCCATATCAATGCTTACCAAAGGGGGACTTCAGCAAAGGAGGATTTTAATACTCAAATAAATAACATGACCTGTTCTGTGGATGCCACTCAGCCTCTTTTCATAGCCACTGCTGACATTACCCAGTGGTCTCATGAATAAAGTAGCTATGTTGTCAGAGGTGGAGGTTATGCATAGGCTTAGCAATACAGATTTCTATTCACCAAATCCAAACTGGATATGGCCACCACTGAGTGCCCAATCTGCAGCAGCAGAGACCGTGTCAAGTCTCTGATATGGCACCATTCCCCAAGGTTACCAGCCAGCTACCCAGTGGCAGGTTGATTACATTGGAACATTTCCATCATGCAAGCAAACTGTTTTGTTCTTATGGGAATCGACACTTAGGATACAGATTTGCCTTCCCTGCTTCTGCCAAAACTACCGTTCATGGATTTACAGAATGCTTTATCCACCATCACGATATTCCACAGAGTATTGATTGTGGTTAAGGAACTCACTTCACAGAAAAAGAAGTGTGGCAATGGACCCATACTTACGGTCTCACTGGTCTTACTATATTCCCCACCATCCTGAAGCAAATGGCTTGACAGAAACATAAAATGGCCTTTTGAAGACTCAGTTATAGCTTCATCTAGGTGGCAATATCTTACAAAAATAAGGCAAAGTTCTCCAGAAATCTGTGTATGCTCTGCATCAGCATCTAATATAAGGTACTATTTCTGCCATAGTCAAAATTTATGGGTCCTGGAATCAAGGAGTGGAAATGGGAGAAGCATCACTTACTATTACTCCAATGACCCACTTGAAATTTTTTTGCTTCCTGTTCCTGCAACCTTATACTATACTGGCCTAAAAATCCTAGCTCCAAAGGGAGAAATACATTTGCCAAAGCATACAAAAATTATTCAATAGAATTGAAAGATAAGGCTGCCACCCCTCCACTCTGGGCTTTCCATGCCTCTAAATCAACAGGTAAAGAACGGAGTTACTATGCTGGCAGGATCAGTTATTGATCCTGACTAGCAAGGAGAAATTAGACTACTATTCCAAAATTTAAGTAAGGAAAAGTATATATAAAACCCCTTAGAGTGTCTCTAGTGTTACCATGCCTTTAATTAAGGTCAATGCAAAACTATGACAACTCAATCTGGGAAAGACTCGTAATAACACAGACCTTTCAAGAATGAAGGTTTGTGTAACCCTACCAGGTAAGGAATCATGACCAGCTGAAGTGCTTGTAGAGGCAGAGGGAATACAGAATGGATAGTAGAAGAAAGTAGTTATAAATACCATCTACAGTCACATAACCAGTAACAGAAATGAGGACTAAAATTTCACGAGTATTTCCTTCTTACTGCATTAGAAATGTTGTGTGTGTGTGTGTGTGTGTGTGTATGTGTATAGTGAATATCTGTCTTCTTTCCTCTCTTATTCCTTTATCATAAGGAATAAGATACATATAATAAAATAAAATGTATTCACTTTATGTCATAGCATTTTAAAATTATCGTTAATTTTATATCATGGTATTTAAGTTGCAGAATATCAAGAGTAAATATAATCGTATTAGTCGTTCTCACACTGCTTTGAAGAAATATCCAAGACTGACTAATTTATAAAGGAAAGAGATTTAATTGACTCACAGTTCCACAGGGCAGAGAAGCCTCAGGAAACTTACAATCATGACAGAAGGGGAAGCTAACTCGTCCTTCTTCAAATGGTGGCAGTGAGGAGAAGTGCAGGTGAAGTGGGAGAAAAGCCCTTTGTAAAACCATCAGATCTTGTGAGAACCCACTCATTATCATAAGAACAGCATAGAGGTTACCATGATTCAATTAACTCCCACCGGGTCCTTCCAATGACACATGGAGATTATGGGAACTACAATTTAAGATGAGATTTGGGTGTGGACACAGTCAAACTATATCAATTACTCAAGAAATTTACTCCTTTTTCTGGGGCATGTTAGCATTTTCTGTTGTATACATAGTGATTGTATCATGTTAGGTAGAAATAAGGTTTTTATCTTTATTTGGGGAGTAAATATCATTCAAGATGAATACGAGTATCAGGTTGACAAAAGGGCAAACTTATTATGGTTAATTTCATGTGTCAACTTGACTAGGCCATGAATTCCCCAAATATTTGGATAAACATTTTTCATTCACATGATAATGAACACTTAAGTTGTTTACAATTTGGCTATTACAAATAAAGCTGCTATGAACATTCATGTGTAGTCTTTGAATGAAACTCAACCTTTTTTTTTTTTTTTTTTCCCTTGGGTAAATACCTAAGGATACATTGTACTTTGTAAGTACAAACGAAAAATTAAAAAGAATTAATTGAACGCACACAATCCTTTATACATACCACTACCACAACAACAAACATAAAAACAAAGCAAGCATTTAAATGACAGATTTCTGGTATGATCATGGATGATGTGCCTGTAAAAATCTAGACATTGTGCTGTCTACATTTCACCTTATAAAATAATTACAATCCACTACAAAACACTTATAAAATTGCCAAGTAGTCTACTTCAAGCTTCTTTGATATATCCACATTGTATGCTTATCTTAGATTACGGTGTACAGGTGCTAGTGATACCCAGGTTGTCGTTTTTACAGTTAATGCTAAAAGAAATTCTTGTCTTTTTTCTTGCTATCTACCTGCAAATGGGTTCTGGTTTCTTGTTTGAACAAAGTAATTAGAAAGATTTTGCTGTTGACACACAATCATGTTGGATGACAGTGGTTGAGATTTCACTGTACAGGGCAAGAAGTGACATTGTCCCCATTATTGAACCACCTTATAGTAATGCTTTAACAATAAGCATAACAGTCATAAAAGATTTATATGTATAAGTAAGAGAAGATATATTTATGTTGTTGAGATAAGAGATGTGATAAGGTATTCTAGGTAAAATTTTAAAAAAGCAATCATAAAGAAGCAAAAAGCAAAAGGACAGGATATATTTGGAAACCTGAGTACTTGAATCTTTCTGTAACATGTGATAATCAGAGGGAATAGTGAGAAAGAAGGCTGGTCATATGTAGAGAATACATTGAAGAGATTCTTATTAATTCTGTCAAGGAATTGTGATGGTATTTTATATGCTGAGGGATCTATCCAGTATAGGTATTGATGACCTGATGGCAAACAAGCCTTATCTGGTACCATTTGCTCATGCCCACATATCTTAAATTACCATTAAGTGTTTAATTATGATTCAGAAATAAAATTCAGAAAAAATTATTTTTCTTTGTTTTGAGTGTGACTGTTAAAATATATAAGATTGGTTTCCCACAATTGAAGTAGATGGGGGAGTTTTGCTATACATTTAATCTGCTTTTGTGACTCAGAAGTCCTTGAAATCATTCTTCACTCAGCAATTAGTTTCATCTTTTTATATAATGTCACTTTTATGTCAAAAACTGTCTGATGGATCCCCAGATTCTAACAATTTTCATGACACGTAATATCCTGCAAAAGTTGTCCTCATACCTTTCTAAGTGTTTCACATACCTACACGTTATGGTCTCAATTTATTTTCCACCACATTGGTGGAAAGAAGTGGAAAACCACTTCCTTCTGTTTATTAAACATGCCAAACTTTTTCCATTCAGACATTTTGCTTTACTCTTCTGAAAATAGTTCTCCCTTAGATTTTCATATGACTGACTACTTCTTGTCATTCAGAGAGGCTTTCCTTAATCACTCCATCAAATGTAGCACTACTTTGTCATTCTCTATCAAATCACATTATAAGATTTTCCACAGTACTTATAATTTCTGAAATCATTTATTCATTTATTTTTAGCTCTGTGAAAACAGGAACCATATACTTTATCTAAATTGACTAGACCTTTGAAGCATAATTTTGAATAAACGATCTAGTGAATGAGTGATTGGGAAGGTGTTAAAGAAAGATTTAGAAAATAAAAATTCCAGTATGTGAATGCAGTAGTTTCTAAATTAAAGTCTGTATTATTTATTTAATGCAGGCAAATGAGTATGATTCAATTAAAATTAAAGAAATGCTGCATAATTTATTTAACATTTAAACAACTCAAAATTATTTGGGATAAACTAAGATGGTGGCAGGAAACTAGAATTTAGAAACAAAAATACTTTTTTTAAAAGTTATTAATACCTAATAGATAATGCAGGGGAAGAATCATAAACAGAGTAAATTTAAAAATTGACTTTGAGTCCTCAATTCTGGATAACAGGGGAGATAATTATGTCATTAAAAGAGACTGGGAAAATCAAGAGGGGGCATGTTTGGATGAGAAAATGCAGACAGTATCGAACATATGTTCGATAATATTGAGTGTGATGGCTCAGTGGGATACTCAAGTGAAGATGCCTCATGTGCAGCTGAAAATATGGGCTTGATGGTTGGGGACACAGGTTTGGAGGCACAGATCTGAAAATCACCCTAACAGAGGTGATAATTGAAGCTGTGGGAGCTCGTAAGTTCACATAGAGTATTTTATCTTCACTCCTCCTAGATAGTCACAGAAGTAATCCCTGTGGAAAGACTTTCCTTGAGATATAGCTTTTTATGTGCATTGATAAAAACGTTTTTATTTAAAATGTGAAATTCCTGACCTATAGACACGGGAATTGGACAGTGATTTTTTTCCCAGATATTTCACAAGTGTTTGGCCTTTTATGGGGAGGTGGGGCAGGTCAGGGGAGTTGTTTTGCCTTCTGCTTTTTTTAATTTTTATTTTTATTTTTATTTCTGGGTTACATGTGAAGGTTTGTTATAAAGGTAAACTCATGTCATGGGGGTTTGTTGTACAGATTATTACAGATTATTTCATCACCCAGATATTAAGCCTAGTACCCATTAATTATTTTTCTGATCCTCTTCTGCCTCCTACCCTCCACACTCTGATAGGCCCCAGTGTTTGTTGTTCCCCTGTATGTGTCCATGTATTCTCATCATTTAGCTCCTACTTATAGGTGAGAACATGAGGCATTCGGTTTTGTGTTCCTGTGTTAGTTTGTTAAGGATAATGGCCTCCAGCTCCATCCATGTCCCTGCAAAGGACATGATCTCATTCTTTTTTATGGCTGCATAGAGTTTCATGGTATATGTGCATCACATTTTCTTCATTGAGTCTGTTATTAATGAGTATTTAGGTTGATTCCATGTCTTCACTATTGTGAATAGGTCTGCAATGAACGTACATGTGTGTGTGTCTTTATAATAGAATGATTTATATTCCTTTGGGTATATACCCAGTAATGGGATTGCTGGGTTGAATGGCAGTTCTGTTTTTAGGTCTTTGAAGAATCGCCACACTGTCTTCCACAATGGTTGAACTAATTTGCACCTTAACCAACAATGTATAAGCATTTCTATTTCTCCACAATCTTGTCAGCATCTGTTACTTTTTGACTTTATTTATTTATTTATTTATATTTTTTCAGACGGAGTCTCTCTCTGTCTCCAGGCTGGAGTGCAGTGGCGCAATCTCAGCACAGTTCAATCTTTGCCTCCCGGGTTCAAGTGATTCCCCTGCCTCAGCCTCCTGAGTAGCTGGGATTACAGGAATGCACCACCACACCTGGCTATTTTTGGATTTTTAGTAGAGATGGAGTTTCACCATGTTGGCAAGGCTGTTCTCAAATTCCTGACTTCAAGTGATTGGCCCACCTTAGCCTCCTAAAGTGCTGGGATTACAGACGTGAACCACTGTACCCAGTCACTTTTTGACTTTTTAGTAATAGCCATTCTGAATGCTGTGAGATGATATCTCATTGTGTTTTTCATAATTATTTATTATTGTGTTTACTTTTTTTTTGAGACAGAGTCTCATTCTGTTGCCCAGGCTGGAGTGTAGTGGCCCAATCTTGGCTCAATGCAATCTCCTTGGCTCAAGCGATTCTCATGCCTCAGCCTCCCAAGTAGCTGAAAGTAGCTGGGATTACAGGCATGCACCACCACACCAGCCAATTTTTTTTTGTTTTGTATTTTTAGTAAAGGTGGGGATTCATCATCTTAGCCAGGTTGGTCTCAAACTCCTGGCCTCAAGTGATCTGCTCGCCTCAGTCTCTCAAAGTGCTGGGATTACAGGTATGAGGCACTATGGCCCCATTGTAGTTTTGATTTGTATTTTTCTAATGATCAGTGATGTTGAGTTTTTTGGGTTTTTTTTCATGTGATTGTTGGTTGCATGTATGTCTTCTTTTGAAAAGTGTCTGTTCATGTCTTTTGCCCACTTTTTAATGAGATTGTTTATTTTTTTTTCTTGTAAATTTGTTTCTTATAGATGCTGGATATTAGATCTTTGTCAGATACATAGTTTGCAAGACTTTTCTCCCTTTCTGGAGGTTTTCTGTTCACTCTGTTGATAGTTTTCTTTGCTGTGCAGAAGCTTCTTAGTTCAATGAGATCTCATTTGTCAATTTTTGCTTTTGCTGCAATGCTTTTGGCATCTTAATCACAAAATCTTTGCCCATTCCTGTGTCTGGAATGGTATTGTCTAGGCTGTCTTCCAGGGTTTTAATGGTTTTGGGTTTTACATTTAAGTCTTTAATGCATCTTGAATTAATTTTTATGTATGGTGTAAGGAAGGGGTCCTGTTTCAATCTTCTGCATATGGCTAGCCAGTTATCCTAGCACGATTTTGAATAGGGAATCCTTTCCCCATTGCCTATTTTTATTAGGTTTGTCAAACATCAGATATCTGTAGGTGTGTGGCCTTTTTTCTGGGTTCTCTATTCTGTTCCATCGACCTATGTGTCTGTTTTTGTAGCAGTATCATACCGTTTTCATTACTATAGCTCTGTAGGATAGTTTAAAGTCTGGTAGTGGGATGCCTTCAGCTTTGTTCTTTTGCTTCGGATTACCTTGGCAATTCAAACATTTTTTTTAGTTCCATATGAATTTTAAAATAGTTTTTTTTTCTAGTTCTGTGAAGAACTTCAATGGTAGTTTAATAGGAATAGCATTGAATTTATAAACTGTCTTGGGCAGTATGGCCATTTTAACAATATTGATTCTTCCTATCCATGTATATGGAATGTTTTTCATTTGTTTGTGTCAGTGTTTTGTAATTCTCATTGTAGAGATCTTTCACCTAACTGATTAGCTGTATTCCAAGGTATTTTATTCTTCTGTGGTAATTATGAATGGGATTGTGTTCCTGATTTGACTTTTGACTTGAGTGTTATTAGTGTATAGGACTCTTGGTGATTTTTGTTCATTGATTTTATATCCTGAGATTTTGCTGAAGTTGTTTATCAGCTAAAGAAGCTTTTGGGTGGAGATTATGAGGTTTTCTTGATATAGGATCATGTCATCTATAAACACAGATAGTTTGACTTCCCCTATTACTATTTAGGTGCCCTTTATTTCTTTCTCTTGCCTGATTACTCTGGCCAGGACTTCCAATCATATGTTGCATAAGAGTGATGAGAGAGGGCATCTTTGTCTTGTGCTGAGGTTGTCTTGTGCTGGTTTTCAAGGGAAATGTTTCCAACTTTTGCCCATTTAGTATGATGTTGGTTATGCGTTTGTCATAGATGGCTGTCATTACTTTGAGGTATGTTCCTTCAATGCCTAGTTTATTGAGAGTTTTTAACATGCAGGGATGTTGAATTTTAACAAAAGCCTTTTCTGCATCTATGAGATAATCATGCATGTGATTTTTGTCTTTAGTTTTGTTTAGGTGATTATGGATAATCTCTAGGGATTTGCCTATTCCGTAACATTTCACAACACTTCAAAAAGAAATCTGCAACACAATTGTGTTTCTGCATCACCTCACTGTCTTCCTGATGTGTAACCTCAGTGTTATCCTCCCACATCTGATCATCTGCAGTTTCACTGAAGTCTCCTATCATTATACATACAGCTTATGTAAATCACATTTATGGATTTGCTTATGTGAATCACATTTATTGATTTGTTTATGTTGAACCAACCTTGCATCCCAGGAATAGGCCTACTCGATTGTGGTGAATAAGCTTTTTGATGTGCTGCTGGATTCAGTTTGCAAGTAGTTTGTTGAGGAGTTTTGCATCAATGTTCATCAAGGATATTGGCCTTGTTGTATCTCTGCCAGCTTTTGGTATTAGGATAATGGTGGCATTAAATAAATTGGGCAGGAGTCCCTCCTTTTCAACTTTTTGAAATGGTTTCAGCTCGAAACCAGATGTTTGTTCTTCTGGTAGAATTCAGCTGTGAATCCATCTGGTCCTGGGCTTTTGCTGGTTGGTGCTATTTACTACTGACTCAGTTTCAGAGCTTGTTATTGGCATGTTCAGGGATTTCTTCCTGGTTCAGCCTTGGGAGGGTATATGTGTTCAGGAATATATCAATTTCTTCTATATTCTCTAGTTTATGTGCATAGAAGTGTTTGTAATACTCTCTGATGGTTGTTTGTATTTCTGTGGGCTCAGTGGTAATATCCCATTTGTCTATTTTGATTGTGTTTATTTGAACCTTCCCTCTTGCCTCAGAAATAGCACCACACATCTATAACCATCTGTTCTTTGACAAACCTGAAAAAAACAAGCAATGGTAAACGATTCCCTATTTAATAAATAGTATTGGGAAAACTGGCTAGTCATATGCAGAAAACTGAAACTGGACCCCTTCCTTAGACCTTATACAAAAATTAACTCAAGATGGATTAAAGACTTAAATGTAAGACCTAAAACCATAAAAACCCTAGAAGAAAACCTGGGCAATACCATTCAGGACATAGGCATGGGCAAGGACTTCATGACTGAAACACCAAAAGCAATGGCAACAAAAGACAAAATTGACAAATGGGATCTGATTAAACTACAGAGCTTCTGCACAGCAAAGAAATTTTTGTCAGAGTGATCAGGCAACCTACAGAATGGGAGAAAATTTTGCAGTCTATGCATCTGACAAAGGGCTAATATCCAGAATCTATGAAGAACTTAAACATATTCACAAGAAAAAAACAAACAACTCCATCAAAAAGTGGGTGAAGGATATGAAGAGACACTTCTCAATACATTTATGAAGTCAACAAACATATTAAAAAAAACTTATCATTACCGGTTATTAGACCAACGCAAATCCAAATCACAATGAGATACCATCTCACACAGTTAGAATGGCAGTCTCTAAAAAGTCAGGGAACAACAGATGCTGGAGAGGATATGGAGAAATGAGAATGCTTTTGCACTGTTGGTGGGAGTATAAATTAGTTCAACCATTGTGGAAAACAGTGTGGTGATTCCTCAAGGATCAGGAACCAGAAATACCATTTGACCCAGCAATCTCATTACTGGGTATATACCCAAAGGATTATAAATCGTTTTACTATAAAGACACATGCACACGTATGTTTATTGTGGCACTATTCACAATAGCATAGACTTGCAAACAATCCAAATGTCCATAAATGATAGACTGGATTAAGAAAATGTGGCACATATACACCATGGAATACTATGTGGCCATAAAAAAGAATGAGTTCATGTCCTTTGCAGGGACATGGATGAAGCTGGAGACCATCATTCTCAGCAAACTAACACAAGAACAGGAAACCAAACATCACATGTTCTCACTCATAAGTGGGAGCTGAACAATGAGAACACATGGACACAGGGAGGGGAACATCATACACTGGGGTCTGTTGAGGTGTGAGGGGATGGGGGAAGAATAGCATTAGGAGAAATATCTAACGTAGATGACAGACTGATGGGTGCAGCAAACCACCACAGCACATGTATACCTATGTAACAAACCTGCACGTTCTGCACATGCACCCCAGTATGAAATGCATGGTAGAAGTACCACACTATCTCCTTCCATAGTATCTATGTGATCTTCTCTTAAATTAAGCATTTGAAATAAAGGCATAGCAAGGAGGTCTTAAAACACGAATATACCTTTTAGTAAAAGGGTTACAAAAGATTTGTAGAAATTTCACCTCATGGTCAAGTTGGTTAGGATTAGGTCTGGAATGATCTATAATAAGGTTTCATTTAAATGAATTAGGGTTAATATTAACAAACTAATACAGGGGCAAAATTTGGCTTTAAACAGGGTTTTCATGTCATAGTAAAGGCTAATAAAAGATTTTTGCCTTTTAAGTCATCACTTTGGCTAAATAATTTACGGTAATCTGGGAATTGTCCTTCCTAATGCCTGCCCTTTTTGGATAGTTCAGAGGACCCTTGAAACATTCAAAAAAGAGGTGGATTATTTGACATGTTTAGTCACCTGATATTGCCAAAATTATGTCCAATCCTCTTTAAGTTATATTTTGGTGACTACTACTAATATATATTCAAATATTGTATGGGATTTCTAAAATTCTAATGTCTGAGTATATGCTATCAATTATAATAATAAAAGGTAAAGTTATTGTAAACCACAGATACAAACAAACTTCTTTGTCAGTCATGTTTTTAACTGTAACTATCTTGGAAATGTTGCAATTCTCAGACAATTGTTGTCTTGCTTTGTTTCTTCTCAAAAGATGGTTTGTAATGAAGCTATATTAACAACTTTAACAGGTGTTCTCAAATGCACGTTTTTAATAGCTTTGAAGATTGTGACATTGGGATACAGAAAGAACGTATGAAACTCCTAAAGAACTGGCATGTTCACAAATATCAAGCAAAACAAGAGTTAACTAAATGGACTGCACTCCGAAAGAAAAGCAAGCCTTTTAAGTTTTGCTCAGAATACTGCTGGTCCTGGTTTTGTTTTGAGTCAAGGAAATTATTTTAAACTATTTATGGCCTTTGATAAAGTGTACTCCTATGAACAAAATTTGGAGCATGTTTATTTCTCTGCCTGGTTCCTCTAGAATTTGGAAACTATCGGTGAGTACTCTTGACTTACGGCAATATAGTTGTTTGCATCAGTGCAATAAGAATCCATTTTTCTTTGTCAACAGGACACAATTAGGAAAACCTGGCTATTTTACCAAGGCTTTAACTGAGAAGGTGTGTTTCCCTTTAAGGGATCAAGTTTGACATGCAGAGCCAATAAAAGCCCCTTGGGGAGAACTGGCCTCATACCTTGTCTACACAGTCTCTGCACAGGGTTCCTAACCTGTGATCAGTAAAGAATGTCATTTTCTAACAGGCCTAGGAGTTCCGAGTTTATCTTGAGACCTCAAGAGGAGAGGATCACCCAATTCACAGGTATTTGAGGATGTAAACCCACGACTAGGCTCAGCTTTAATAGTCTTATCTGAAATTCCTTGTGAAACAGAATTTCATCAAAGCCAATCCAAAAGGCCTATGTAGAAATAACCATTCTTGCTGCACTTTATGCAAATAATCAGGTCAAGTCTAAGACTACAGTTTATTTATAATTTGTTTTTACCAAAAATGAGGACTAGAGAGAAAAATCGTGCTCTAAAGCTTGTCATACATTTGTCATTAAGCCTTTGTCTCACTAATTGTTTTTGGCTTTGCATCTACATTTTAGACTAACTCTGCTTGTTCCTGTGAATCAAGACATGATCTCCTGCAGCTCAGAAGAAAAAATAAGGGATGGGTAAAGTAAAAATCTGGATCAATATACTAGTTCTGGGCAAGTATCCTGCAAATTCTACCAAGTAATAAAAGTGAGCAGGGTGCCCATAACCTGGAGGTTTCTTTGTTTAGGAAAATAAAACCAAGGAACTTCATAGACCCCCCCAAAGGGGACTTCTCTATCTTGACAAGTAAAATGTTAGACGGAAATTATCTATCACACCACACTTATGGAAACTGCTATACTCACTCGATTATTTGCAATAGGGTTATACGTAGTAGCACCTTCTAACTGAAATATTAAACAAAGAGTTTCCATCGCTGTTGTATTTTGCTTAATTATTATTTTTATAGCAGGGATAATACTTACAAAAAGGAAGCATGAAAGTTTTGCTATCACGGAGTCTGCTAGGACTTTTTATTGGGTTTAGTGATGCAATTTTAAATGAAACACACTGCTTTTGGATTAACACCTCTAGTAAAGTAAAGGATAATCTACAGCTACTTAAAAATCAAATCAAAATTATTGACAGGCTCAGGAAAAATGCCAGCTTCAGCCCCGAGTGGCTACAATCCCTCTTTAATAAATTCCAGTCTTCTTTATGCACTGGTTAACCCCTTTATTAAGCCCTCTCTTGCTTATATGTCTTGTATTGATATTTGGACCCTGTAAATGCAATACTATAACTCCATTGTTTCTACTCACCTAGAAGCAATCAAACTCCAATGATGCTATAAACTGAACCACAAATGGACACTCCATTTTCTGAGGACCCTTAGATCGACCCCAGGAGGAGCCCTAACTGCTGTTCCCCATTCGATGCCCCTTTTCAGCAGGAAGCAGCCAGAAGAAGTCATCACCCAAAATCCCCTAACAGCAGTTAGTGTGGCATCTCCACAGGATGGAATGTTGTGGGAGTTATTAAGAAATTATTTTAGACAGATAGAGAGGAAAAGGGAGTCCTTGGGAAGTTTTCATTTTTTAAAGCATCTCCAGAAAAGTTTCTTGTAAAGTCCCAGCTCTTAGAACCAGGCCAGCAATCTTTGCTATGCAAATGCCAGCCACTAGAAACTGGGTTCACCCAAACATGGTATTCCTGTGACCTTCTTGCCCTTTCCCCACATGTTCCTGGCAACATGGCCACCCCATGTATTTCCACGTGTGTAGAACATCATGGTGCCCTGCATTTGCATATTAAAAGGCTAAGGTGGGAGGGCCAGCATTTTCCTAGGGCTATGTGAATGGCATGCCTAGTCAAACCAATACCCTGAACCCTATGCAAATCAGACACCACCCCCTCCAACCTCTGTAAATATACCTAGCTGGTATCTGTGGCAGGTGGGGCTCTCTCTCCCAGCTTTAGAGCCCCTCTCCCTCTGTCTCTGTACAGGGGAGCTTCTTCCTTCTTTCCTTCCTGCCCCTTCTTGCCTATTAAACTCTCTGCTCCTTAGAAAAAAAAAAGAGTGCACTCTAAACAAGTATACATTCTTTCAGTTAATATCCATAATCACTTCACATAATAAACAGACTTGAGAAATATAAGCTTCCCTTCCAAATCCCAGTTTATGACCTGTTAAAGTTATGTTGCTGTGAGCATCTCAAATCACTGAAACTACCTCAGTACTTAGGAAAGTAGCTGAGGTCAAGTTAGGTTTTTATATTCATAGAAAAGAGTGTTGCTTTTATAGTTTTGTAGGTATAAACCATGTCTGATGTTGTAGGTACTAAGAAAAATGTTATTAAGAAAATTAAGAAAATGAAGCTGAAAGTCAAGTTAGGTTTTCATAGGCATAGAGAAAAATGTTGCTTTCATGGTTTTGTAGGTATAAACCATATCTGATATTTCAGATACTTAGGATGTTTTTAAGAAAATGAAACAGAACCAGTACATGTAATTTCTTTAGACTTTCCAAGGGATCTTTCTAAAGCACCAGACGAGGGGATTGAGGAGTTTTGACAGGTACAACATGAGAAACAGATCACTATTATGTATTTTTAAAGTAGTCACTAAAAAATAATTGTAAAGTTTTTTTAAAAAAGTAGTCAATATTTTGTCCAAAAAGTTGCAGGCCATTTAAAGATGTGCCTTGAGGGTAGTATTAATAACTTCTAAAGAAAAGTGAAACTCTTAATTCAAGATGGATTAGAGACTTAAATGTTAGACCTAATACCATAAAAACCCTAGAAGAAAATCTAGTTAGTACCATTCAGGACATAGGCATGGGCAAGGACTTCATGTCTAAAACACCAAAAGCAACGGCAGCAAAAGCCAAAATTGACAAATGGGATCTAATTAAACTAAAGAGCTTTTGCACAGCAAAAGAAACTACCATCAGAGTGAACAGGCAACCTACAGAATGGGAGAAAATTTTTGCAACCTACTCATCTGACAAAGGGCTAATATCCAGAATCTACAAAGAACTCAAACAAATATACAAGAAAAAAACAAACAACCCCATCAAAAAGTGGGGAAAGGATATGAACAGACATTTCTCAAAAGAAGACATTCATACAGCCAACAGGCACATGAAAAACTGCTCATCATCACTCGCCATCAGAGAAATGCAAATCAAAACCACAATGAGATACCATCTCACACCAGTTAGAATGGCAATCATTAAGAAGGCAGGAAACAACAGGTGCTGGAGAGGATGTGGAGAAATAGGAACACTTTTACACTGTTGGTGGGATTGTAAACTAGTTCAACCATTATGGAAAACAGTATGGCAATTCCTCAAGGATCTAGAACTAGATGTACCTTATGAACCAGCCATCCCACTACTGGGTATATACCCAAAGGATTATAAATTATTCTCCTACAAAGACACATGCACACGTATGTTTATTGCGGCACTATTCACAATAGCAAAGACTTGGAATCAACCCAAATGTCCATCTGTGACAGACTGGATTAAGAAAATGTGGCACATATACACCATGGAATACTATGCAGCCATCAAAAAGGATGAGTTTGCGTCCTTTGTAGGGACATGGATGCAGCTGGAAACCATCATTCTTAGCAAACTATCACAAGAAGAGAAAACCAAACACCGCATGTTCTCACTCATAGGTGAGAACTGAACAATGAGATCACTTGGACTCGGGAAGGGGAACATCACACACTGGGGCCTATCATGGGGAGCGGGGAGGAGGGAGGGATTGCATTGGGGAGTTATACATGATATAAATGATGAATTGATGGGTGCTGATGAGTTGATGGGTGCAGCACACCAACATGGCACAAATATACATATGTAACAAACCTGCACATTATGCACATGTACCCTAGAACTTAAAGTATAATAAAAAAAAAACAAAAAACAAAAAAAAACTGCCACCTTGACACCCTGATCTACTCACCAAGAGTGGAATCTGATTTTGGTTAAATAGAAAACAGCATAAAAAGTTTAGGTTATAGTTTATAAATGAGTAACAAAACAGGAAACAATATATGAGACTTTAAAGCTTTTTATTTTGAGATGATTATAGATTCAGAAAATAACTAATGCAGAGAATCTCTATGATATACACACTGTTGATGATTCAAATGTCTGATAAATAATTAAATAGAATTTATCTTTGATGGCAGTCTGATATTCAAATGAAACAAAATATTGATGAAGATATGGTATATAAAGTTGGAATTTAATTACGACTATGTGATGCAGATCTTAAGTAGACGTCTTGCTTTAATCCTGTAGTGAAGATATATTGTTGTAGATCTCCTTTCCTTGGTAACTTCACTTTGATTTCATTTTGCGGATTCTCTCTTCTGAATGAGTAACTATCTTAATGGAACTGTCAACCAAAATGTCCCCCCAACCACCAAGAATGAGGGTAAAACTCAAGTCACCCAAATTCAGTTCCCTTCCTAGGACTCTAAATCTTGAACAGAATGGCATGTCATGATAGAAAATTCAGTCAGAAATCAGTCATCTCAGCTGTAACTCATTGGCAAAATTGTCAGTCAACTCCCGTTAGCCAAGTTCCCCAGGGCTGCCCTAACTCCAGACCTTTCTATAACCTGGTAGTTTAGCAGCTTCTACAATTTTAAAGCACCAGAATAGCCTTCTTAAAGTGATTTTCTTGCCTAAATCATACAAAGTTGTTTTCTGTTGATTGCAACCAAAGATTCATACTGATAGAAATCTCTCTCTTTAATAATTATATACAAACATATATATTTAAATATATAAGTGATATATCTCAGTGAGAGAATTTCAAAAAACATGAAAATTATAAGGGAGAATAAAATAATACTCTGTCATTTTGTCAATTCGTGATAATCACTGTTACCTTCATATTTTCTGTTACTTTGTACATATAAATATGTGTCTAAGTACGTTAAAGAAAACTGAGAATGTAGTTTAGATATCATTTTCTATTCTTGTCATTTGGTTTAAATCATGAGAATTTTCCAAAGAGGTAGTTTTAAATTTTCCTTATATATATTTTTGAACAGATCAGATCTATTAAAATATACCTGAAAAGTTGTTGGGAATACAAGTATTTATTTAAAGTTGTTTTGTACATCAAATTTACCCTTGTTGTAGGCTGAATTGTGTGTCCCCAAAATTCACACATTAAAGCTCTAACCCTTAGTACCTCAAAATGTGATTCTATTTGGACATAGGCCTTTTAGAGAGGTGATTTAGCTAAAATTAGGCCATTAGGGTGGGCCCTAATCCAATCTGACTGATATTCTTAAAAGAAGAGAAACTCTGGACACACAAAAGACACCAGGGATGTATACACCCAGAGGAAAGAATATGTGAGGAAACTGCAAGATCATCTGCAAGCCAAAGAGAGGGACCTCTGAAGAAACCAAGCATATGCCAACCCCTAGATCTCAGCCTACAGGCAGCGCAAAAATAAATTTCTGTTGTCACACCTGTGACAGGTGTCTGTGATCCTTTGTTATGGCAGCCCTAGCAAATTAATATAGATTTTGGTACTAGAAAGTGGTGCTGCTGTAACAAATATCTAAAAACCTGAAAGTGACTTTGGAACTGGGTAATAGATGAAGGCTGGAAGAGTTTTTTAGGTGCATATTAGAAAATACCTGGATTGCCTTGGGGAAACTATTAGTAGAACTATGAATGCTAAAGGTGCCTCTGGTGAGCCTCAAATGGAATGAGGAACAGTTACTGGATACCAGAGGAAAGACAACTGTTGTTATAGAGTGAGTGGCAAAGAACTTGGCTGTAATGTGTTGTAGTGGTTCATGGAAGCTAGAATGTATAAGTGTTGAACTAGGATACGTAGCTAAAAAGATTTCTAGGCAAAGTATTGAAGGTGCAAAGTAATGAGGGTACTGGTTTCTTCTTACAGCATACTGTAAATACAGGAGGAGAGACATACATTGAAAACAAAATTGTTAAGCAAAAAGTAATCAAAACTAGAAGACTTGGAAAATTATCACCCTATCCATATTTATTACAAAAAGTTAAAAAAGCATGATCTGGACAGAACACCAAAGATGTGGTTGGATAATCATTTGATAAAAAGATTAGAGGTCTCACTCATGGATCTAATCAGCTGTCTCAGCCGAGATGAGGAATAGAGGTGGGTTAATAACAGAAAAAAAGTAAAAAAAGAAAAAGAAAAGCACTACCAGCTGGAACTAAAGGGGACAGAGTTGGAACACAATGAAGAAAAGCTAATGAACTTCCTGGATTCTATAGGATGGGATAATAGAGCTATCTGGCTGTAGATATGCATTATCCTTTAGGAAGAGGAAAGAATGACCTTGCAGACAATTTTGAGATCAGCAAGGCTGCCATTCCTACCTCAGCACTGGGCGGTGAGCTCTCTCCTCCTGGGTTTCAGGGGGGCACGGCTGCTACCCACTGCCATGGAGGCATTGTTGTCACCTCAGTGGGCCCAGAAGGTAAGGTTACTACCCTAGTGAACCTGGAGGACAGATCATCGAGCTACAGAGGATTATTCTTGGGCCTGAAAATTTGATGGAATTTGCCTTGCTAGTTTTGAGTTTACTTGAAACTGGTGACCTCGTCCTTTTTCCTGATTTTTCCCTTTCAGAATGTGAATTTGTCTATCTTATGCCTGTCCCACCTGCTGAATTTTGGATGCAGATAAGTTGTCTGGTTTTACAGGTTCACAGCCGGAGAGGAATTTGTTCTTAGAATAAATAATATCTGCAGTCTCATGCACAAGTAATTTAGATAATATTTAGATAAGATTTGGGATTTAGCATTGATGCTGGAATGGTTTGAGACTTTTGGGCTGTTGGAATTGGGGAGGGAATCTATTTTTCATGCAAGAGGATGTTAATTTTGGAGGCTCAGAAGGTGAATGTTATGGGCTTGTGTCCCCTTTCCCAAATTCATATGCTGAAACCCTAACCTTTAATATCTCAGAATGTGACGGTATTTAAAGATAAGACTTTCAAAGAGGTCATTAAGTTAAAATGAGAGTATTAAGACTGGTCCTAAGGGTGTCCTTAAAAGAAGAGTAAATTTGGACACACAGACACCTGGGATGCACGCACACAGAAGTAGGACCATGTGAAGACAAAGGGAGAAGGTAGCATCTAAAAGCTAAAGAGAGAGACCACAGAAGAAACCACATCCAACTGACACCTTGATCTTGGCTTTGTAGTCTCTAGAACTGTAAAAAATAAAGTTCTATTGTTT
Source organism: Trachypithecus francoisi (assembly GCF_009764315.1). Taxonomy (NCBI): domain Eukaryota; kingdom Metazoa; phylum Chordata; class Mammalia; order Primates; family Cercopithecidae; genus Trachypithecus; species Trachypithecus francoisi. Next base: position 1,357,569 of record NW_022681441.1, on the reverse strand, counting down.
AAGCCACTGAGTCTGTGGTACTTTGTTATAACAGCCCTAGCAAATGAATTCAACTATTTGTGTAAAATATGGGTTCTGGTTAATGAATTCCTTCCACCTAGAAATAGTAGACGACTTAAGGGGCGGAGCAAGATGGCCGAATAGGAGCAGCTCCAGTCTCCAACTCCCAGCGCGAGCGACACAGAAGACCGGTGATTTCTGCGTTTTCAACTGAGGTACTGGGGTCATCTCGCTAGGGAGTGCCGGACAATCGGTGCTGGCCAGCTGCTGCAGCCTGACCAGCGTGAGCTGAAGCAGGGCGAGGCATCGCCTCACCTGGAAGCGCAAGGGGGAAAGGAATCCCTTTTTCCTAGCCAGGGGAACTGAGACACACAACACCTGGAAAATCGGGTAACTCCCACCCCAATACTGCGCTTTAAGGAAACAGGCACACCAGGAGAATATATCCCACACCTGGCCGGGAGGGTCCCACGCCCACGGAGCCTCCCTCACTGCTAACACAGCCGTCTGCGGCGATCTATCCGCAAGGCAGCAGCGAGGCTGGGGGAGGGGCGCCCACCATTGCTGAGGCTTAAGTAGGTAAACAAAGCCGCTGGGAAGCTCGAACTGGGTGGAGCTCACAGCAGCTCAAGGAAGCCTGCCTGTCTCTGTAGACTCTACCTCTGCCGACAGCGCACAGCTGCAGCCCATTAGGGGAAAGAGCGGGGGCGGTGCAGACGCCAACGACTCTGTCTGACAGCTTTGGGGAGAGCCGTGGATCTCCTAACGCGGAGGTTGAGATCCGAGAACGGACAGACTGCCTGCTCAGGTGGGTCCCTGACCCCTGAGTAGCCTAGCTGGGAGACATCCCCCACTAGGGGCAGTCTGACACCCCACACCTCACAGGGTGGCGTCACCCCTGAGAGGAAACTTCCAAAGAAAGAATCAGACAGGTACACTCACTGTTCAGCAATATTCTATCTTCAGCAACCTCTGCTGCTGATACCCAGGCAAACAGGGTCTGGAGTGGACCTCAAGCAATCTCCAACAGACCAACAGACAGTCCTTCTGACTGTCAGATGGAAAACTATCAAACAGGAAGGACACCTATACCAAAACCCCATCCGTACTTCACCATCATCAAAGTCCAGAGACAGATAAAACCACAAAGATGGGGAAGAAGCAGGGCAGAAAAGCTGGAAATTCAAAAAATAAGAGCGCATCTCCCCCTGCAAAGGAGCGCAGCCCATCGCCAGCAACGGATCAAAGCTGGTCAGAGAATGACTTTGACGAGATGAGAGAAGAAGGCTTCACTCCATCAAACCTCTCAGAGCTAAAGGAGGAATTACGTACCCAGCGCAAAGAAACTAAAAATCTTGAAAAAAAAGTGGAAGAATTGACAGCTAGATTAATTAATGCAGAGAAGATCATAAACGAAATGACAGAGATGAAAACCATGACACGAGAAATACGTGACAAATGCACAAGCTTCAGTAACCGACTCGATCAACTGGAAGAAAGAGTATCAGCGATTGAGGATCAAATGAATGAAATGAAGCGAGAAGAGAAACCAAAAGAAAAAAGAAGAAAAAGAAATGAACAAAGCCTGCAAGAAGTATGGGATTATGTAAAAAGACCAAATCTACGTCTGATTGGGGTGCCTGAAAGTGAGGGGGAAAATGGAACCAAGTTGGAAAACACTCTTCAGGATATCATCCAGGAGAACTTCCCCAACCTAGTAGGGCAGGCCAACATTCAAATTCAGGAAATACAGAGAACGCCACAAAGATACTCCTCCAGAAGAGCAACTCCAAGACACATAATTGCCAGATTCACCAAAGTTGAAATGAAGGAAAAAATCTTAAGGGCAGCCAGAGAGAAATGTCGGGTTACCCACAAAGGGAAGCCCATCAGAATAACAGCAGACCTCTCGGCAGAAACTCTACAAGCCAGAAGAGAGTGGGGGCCAATATTCAACGTTCTTAAAGAAAAGAATTTTCAACCCAGAATTTCATATCCAGCCAAACTAAGCTTCATCAGTGAAGGAGAAATAAAATCCTTTACAGATAAGCAAATGCTTAGAGATTTTGTCACCACCAGGCCTGCCTTACAAGAGACCCTGAAGGAAGCCCTAAACATGGAAAGGAACAAGCGGTACCAGCCATTGCAAAAACATGCCAAAATGTAAAGACCATCGAGGCTAGGAAGAAACTGCATCAACTAACGAGCAAAATAACCAGTTAATATCATAATGACAGGATCAAGTTCACACATAACAATATTAACCTTAAATGTCAATGGACTAAATGCTCCAATTAAAAGACACAGACTGGCAAACTGGATCAAGAGTCAAGACCCATCAGTCTGCTGTATTCAGGAGACCCATCTCACATGCAGAGACATACATAGGCTCAAAATAAAGGGATGGAGGAAGATCTACCAAGCAAATGGAGAACAAAAAAAAGCAGGGGTTGCAATCCTAGTCTCTGATAAAACAGACTTTAAACCATCAAAGATCAAAAGAGACAAAGAAGGCCATTACATCATGGTAAAGGGATCAATTCAACAGGAAGAGCTAACTCTCCTAAATATATATGCACCCAATACAGGAGCACCCAGATTCATAAAGCAAGTCCTTAGAGACCTACAAAGAGACTTAGACTCCCATACAATAATAATGGGAGACTTCAACACTCCACTGTCAACATTAGACAGATCAACGAGACAGAAAGTTAACAAGGATATCCAGGAATTGAACTCATCTCTGCACCAAGCGGACCTAATAGACATCTATAGAACTCTCCACCCCAAATCAACAGAATATACATTCTTCTCAGCACCACATCGCACTTATTCCAAAATTGACCACATAATTGGAAGTAAAGCACTCCTCAGCAAATGTACAAGAACAGAAATTATAACAAACTGTCTCTCAGACCACAGTGCAATCAAACTAGAACTCAGGACTAAGAAACTCAATCCAAACTGCTCAACTACATGGAAACTGAACAACCTGCTCCTGAATGACTACTGGGTACATAACGAAATGAAAGCAGAAATAAAGATGTTCTTTGAAACCAATGAGAACAAAGATACAACATACCAGAATCTCTAGGACACATTTAAAGCAGTGTGTAGAGGGAAATTATAGCACTAAATGCCCACAAGAGAAAGCAGGAGAGATCTAAAATTGACACTCTAACATCACAATTAAAAGAACTAGAGAGGCAAGAGCAAACACATTCAAAAGCTAGCAGAAGGCAAGAAATAACTAAGATCAGAGCAGAACTGAAGGAGATAGAGACACAAAAAACCCTCCAAAAAATCAATGAATCCAGGAGTTGGTTTTTTGAAAAGATCAACAAAATTGACAGACCGCTAGCTAGACTAATAAAGAAGAAAAGAGAGAGGAATCAAATAGACGCAATAAAAAATGATAAAGGGGATATCACCACCGACCCCACAGAAATACAAACTACCATCAGAGAATACTATAAACACCTCTACGCAAATCAACTAGAAAATCTAGAAGAAATGGATAATTTCCTGGACACTTACACTCTCCCAAGACTAAACCAGGAAGAAGTTGAATCCCTGAATAGACCAATAGCAGGCTCTGAAATTGAGGCAACAATTAATAGCCTACCCACCAAAAAAAGTCCAGGACCAGATGGATTCACAGCTGAATTCTACCAGAGGTACAAGGTGGAGCTGGTACCATTCCTTCTGAAACTATTTCAATCAATAGAAAAAGAGGGAATCCTCCCTAACTCTTTTTATGAGGCCAACATCATCCTGATACCAAAGCCTGGCAGAGACACAACAAAAAGAGAGAATTTTAGACCAATATCCCTGATGAACATCGATGCAAAAATCCTCAATAAAATACTGGCAAACCGGATTCAGCAGCACATCAAAAAGCTTATCCACCATGATCAAGTGGGCTTCATCCCTGGGATGCAAGGCTGGTTCAACATTTGCAAATCAATAAACGTAATCCAGCATATAAACAGAACCAAAGACAAGAACCACATGATTATCTCAATAGATGCAGAAAAGGCTTTTGACAAAATTCAACAGCCCTTTATGCTAAAAACGCTCAATAAATTTGGTATTGATGGAACGTACCTCAAAATAATAAGAGCTATTTATGACAAACCCACAGCTAATATCATACTGAATGGGCAAAAACTGGAAAAATTCCCTTTGAAAACTGGCACAAGACAGGGATGCCCTCTCTCACCACTCCTATTCAACATAGTGTTGGAAGTTCTGGCTAGGGCAATCAGGCAAGGAAAGAAATCAAGGGTATCCAGTTAGGAAAAGAAGAAGTCAAATTGTCCCTGTTTGCAGATGACATGATTGTATATTTAGAAAACCCCATTGTCTCAGCCCAAAATCTGCTTAAGCTGATAAGCAACTTCAGCAAAGTCTCAGGATACAAAATTAATGTGCAAAAATCACAAGCATTCTTATACACCAGTAACAGACAAGCAGAGAGCCAAATCAGGAATCAACTTCCATTCACAATTGCTTCAAAGAGAATCAAATACCTAGGAATCCAGCTTACAAGGGATGTAAAGGACCTCTTCAAGGAGAACTACAAACCACTGCTCAGTGAAATCAAAGAGGACACAAACAAATGGAAGAACATACCATGCTCATGGATAGGAAGAATCAATATCGTGAAAATGGCCATAGTGCCCAAGGTGATTTATAGATTCAATGCCATCCCCATCAAGCTACCAATGACTTTCTTCACAGAATTGGAAAAAACTGCTTTAAAGTTCATATGGAACCAAAAAAGAGCCCGCATTGCCAAGACAATCCTAAGTCAAAAGGACAAAGCTGGAGGCGTCACGCTACCTGACTTCAAACTATACTACAAGGCTACAGTAACCAAAACAGCATGGTACTGGTACCACAACAGAGATATAGACCAATGGAACAGAACAGAGTCCTCAGAAATAATACCACACATCTACAGCCATCTGATCTTTGACAAACCTGAGAGAAACAAGAAATGGGGAAAGGATTCCCTATTTAATAAATGGTGCTGGGAAAATTGGCTAGCCATAAGTAGAAAGCTGAAACTGGATCCTTTCCTTACCCCTTATACGAAAATTAATTCAAGATGGATTAGAGACTTAAACGTTAGACCTAATACCATAAAAACCCTAGAAGAAAATCTAGGTAGTACCATTCAGGACATAAGCATGGGCAAGGACTTCATGTCTAAAACACCAAAAGCAACAGCAGCAAAAGCAAAAATTGACACATGGGATCTAATTAAACTAAAGAGCTTTTGCACAGCCAAAGAAACTACCATCAGAGTGAACAGGCAACCTACAGAATGGGAAAAAATTTTTGCAACCTACTCATCTGACAAAGGGCTAATATCCAGAATCTACAAAGAACTCAAACAAATATACAAGAAAAAAGCAAACAACCCCATCAAAAAGGGGGAAAGGATATGAACAGACATTTCTCAAAAGAAGACATCCATACAGCCAACAGACACATGAAAAAATGCTCATCATCACTGCCATCAGAGAAATGCAAATCAAAACCACAATGAGATACCATCTCACACCAGTTAGAATGGCAATCATTAAGAAGTCAGGAAACAACAGG